>NC_060068.1:134421269-135057230 GCF_922984935.1 Meles meles
CTCTGTAGATTAGCCTATTGGGGGCATTTCATATAAATGGGATCATCTGTTATATGGTCTTCGTGAGTGACTTCCTTCATTTAGCACAATGTTTTTGGGGTTCACCCACTTTGTAGCATGTACTTTTTTCTTATGACTGATTAATATTCCACTGTATTGAATTATTTACCCTGTGTTGTGTTTTGAAGAAGATATATATTCTTTAGACCTACTTTTTTAAAAAGTTTTTTTAATTTTAATTAAAAATTTTTTTTTAAGATTTTACTCATTTATTTGACAGACAGAGATCCCAAGTAGGCAGAGAGGCAGGCAGAGAAAGAGAGGGGAAAGCAGGCTCCCCGCCAAGCAGAGAGTCCAATGCAGGACTTGATCCTAGGACCCTGGGACCACAACCTGAGCCGAAGGTAGAGGCTTTAACCCACTGAGCCACCCAGGCACCCCTAGACCTACTTTTTAAAGAATCTTTGGGGTAGGGCCAGGTGTTCCAATGATCATTCGAATTTGGGGATTAGTGACTTCATATTCATCCCCTTAGCACATTTTTGAATATTGTGCTTGAATATCCCCCCCAAAATAACTTACTGCATTGAATATCCCCCCTCTCCCCCTGCCAAATAACCATTGCTGTTTCATCTGTGGCCAATACTGTCAGAAAGTTCTCCCTTAGCTTAGCACTAAAATCTTCTTTTCTTAGAAAAGAAATCTTTTTCTTGCTGGTCCTGTTCTCTTATGGAACCACACACATACATCATCTCTCATCAGAAGATCCCTTTGAGGGATGGCCTTCTGATGGCTCTAGGATGATCCCAAGACTTCTTTTCCCCAAAATAAACATTCCAAATTCTTTTGAAGTATCCTAAGATGATGTGGTTTTGAGGTCTTCTATCTTCCTGACTGCGTTAAAGTTGAGCTCCAGGATTCTTCAAACATAGTGCCATGAACTAATCATGACATTTAGAATATGACCCAGGCTTACTTATGGGTTGAATGAAACTTAACATATATGACCCCAAAATAAGGGACTTATAAAGTAGTCAGGTCCAACTGCAGCATCATATATCAAGAAACATAAGTTAGCAACAAAATCCATTAGAACATAAAAAATTCAAATCTTTAATGAATCTCAAAGTACAGGAAGAGATGTACATTTGTCTCCAAAACACACTGGAAATAAACTCTCCCCATTGATGTTATTCTATGTCCTGTACAGTGGTGCCCCCTAATCTTCCCCAAATTCTCTCTCACTGTCAACTCCTAAATCAAGGACTTTTGTGATACCCAGCTCTGAGGGCAAGACTGTAGTGGGAGTTCATTCCCACCCATCCTTCCTTTCACTCTTTTCTGTTCTCCCTGATTGAATCTTATCCCTTTCCAAACCAGATTTCCATTCCTGGCTTTCTCCCCTGCCCTATCCTGCGTGGCTTAAATCAAAAGAGCCTCAGCCAATAAACTTGGAGTTCTCCTTAGAGAGCAAGGCGAGAGAAACACTGAGTGTACAAAGACAGAATGCCCCATAGTGAGTAGGGAAAGAGAAGGGCTATGAACACATATGGTTTTGTTCCTATCACACAGAAATGGGAAGCAGTCTAATACAAGTTCAGTACTCCAGGACATATCCATCCTCTCAGAATCTTCTAAATCCTAGGTTCCCCAAAGTCTTCACACAGAGCCCAGGGTCCCAGGATTCTAATGATATTCTAAGGAGTTTTCTCTCTCCATGCTCCTTACTCTCATTAAACTTGTGTAATGTAGATGGTTACATTTCAACCTCATTTGAAATCCCTTTTCCTTCGAGGTACAAGGTCCATCCCTAAGGGTATAAGCTCCTAATGGTAGAGTTCTTGCCTTCAAGACAAGTATCAAAAAGAGTCCTCTGAACACATATTTAAAAGAAAATGAAACAAAACAGAAAACTAAATTGGTCCCTAGTAAGTATGCAATGCAGAAGTTCTTACCTTTTGATTGCTACATTAAAGAGAAAAGAAGGCAACCCATTGTCTTATATAAATTCTGAGCCCATAAGAGAGAGCTGTGAACCATTTAGCCAATTAATCAATCTGGCAAAGAGTTGCCACCTGAAAATTCAGAGTTTCTCGAAGTGGTGTTTGCAATATTTTATAAAGCCTTTATATTATTTATTATATTATAATTTTTATAATATGTATCTTACATAATTTGAAAATAATTTTTATTTTATGATAAAATCATTTCATGACATTTATTAAATTATTTATTGGGCCTCCTGAACATCCTCTATGTGTGAGGTATCTTCAAGTCAGTTTTAGATAGTTGAGTGGTAGCATTTTATAAATCTTTAATAAAGCACACTAGGATGGGAACAACTCCTCGGATCATTTTTGATTAATAAGCAGATAATTAACGTGACTTTTCTTAATAGAAAGGCAAAAATGACTCAGACAAGCTCCCAATGGCTGCTTGAATTTGGGGGCAAAGAGAAATCTACCCATGAATGAGTTAAGGCAAGATATACTCAAGTATATGCAACAATATTTACTCAGGCCTCATGTTGTAGGAGGACAATAAAAAAAATGTTTTCACTAGAAAAATAGGGATTCAAAAACCAGGTTGAGTACCAGGAATGCCTTTGGGAAGCCCACAACATTAAGCCTTCTACTTGCATTATCTCATTAGTCCTTATAACAACTTTATTAGGAAGATAAATCAATATATTTCTCAATCCTGATTCTGCCCCATACCAACTGTGAATGTGAACATATTATTTAACCTCTGTTCCTCATCTGCAAAATGAACATAATAATGACACCTCCTTCAAAGCCTTAATGAATCAACTTATGGTTATCTTTGGGAACTTAGCTAATATTTATTAACACAGTAAGTGCTCAATTATTATTATTTCAGGATGGACGAGCAGAGGAAGTAGTCAGGGAAAAAAGTATAGAGATGACATGACCAAAAGCAAGAACAAAAAACAAAACAAAATAAAACAAAAAAGCATGAGAGAAGGAGAACTATCCCAGAAGGCCCTACCAGAGAATGATGAAAAACAGGATCAGATAGGTAACATAAGCAGAGTGAAAAATGCCTGGAAGATTTTGCAGAGCAATAGAAAGGTGAGTTCCCCAACCTTCAGTTTTTAAATCACAGCAGGATAACAGGACTTCAGACAAGAGACTGGTGCAAATGCCTTCCAGCTAAAGGTCTCCAGGAGGACACATGTAGTTGGGTTCATTACTCTTTGCCATGGGGGAGAATGAACACCATTGGGAACCATGGAGAATCTCAGTAAGAAGAGTTTTAAAGGACTTATCAAAGGATTTGGCCTTGGAATTGAAAGAAAAGGGGTTTACTCTAGATCAGGTGATGTCAGGAAGTGGGTATAATTCTGTAATTGATTATTTTAATAAACTTTATCTAGAAGGAAAGAAGACTAGAATCAGGCTTACTGGGAAATAGGTAAAGAAGTATCTGTTATTCATACTAACTGAAGGGAGGATGTTTTTGGTATCTTTCTTGTTTGAACAGTGACCTGTTTTCATATTTAGACAAAATTATGAGGTGGCCTTGTTTTTTGTCTCACTTCCTTATAATCACAGAGTGATCTTGTCTGCTCTTAATGTTTGGTGAGAATGTTTTTGTCCAACAGAAGGACATCATGGCCTGCTTTGAGTTCCAAGCCACCTCCTAACAACACCGAGTCCTAGTTATATATATCAGGTCAGTTCCCAGACGTCAGAGGCTGCTATTTCTTTCTTAGTGGGCATGGGTGCCATGCTTCAAAAGACTCATTGGTGGGTGCCTGGGTGGCTCAATGGGTTAAGCCTCTGCCTTCGGCTCAGGTCATGATCTCAGGGTCCTGGGATCTAGCTCTGCATCAGGCTATCTGCTCAATGGGGAGCCTGCTTCCCGCCCCCCCCCCCCCCGCCTACTTGTGATCTCTCTTTCTCTGTCATATAAATAAATAAAATCTTTTAAAAAAAAAGACTCATTGGTATAAGATATGAATTGAGCAGAAGAGACAATTGAAGGCAGAAAGACTAGTTAGCTGGTCCCTGCAGTAGAAGTGGGCAGCACTGTCCATGCATCATCTCAATGAACCCCCTAACAACTCCATAGAGTAAGAGCCATGATCATCACTATTTTATAAATGAAAAACTAAGGCCTAGAAACGCTAAATGAATAACCCCATATCACAGCTAGTAAGTGAAACAGGGGTTCAACCCCATACCTGCCTGACTGCATCGAACCATGACACTACAGGGACCTTTGAAGCCAGGGGCCTGAGCAAGAGAGGTTCTCCACCCTGTGTGCACACTAGAGTAACTGCTGATGTTCAGAAGGATGCCTGAGCTCTGTCTTGAGAGATCCTGATTTCATCCTGATTTGGTCTGAGATCTGGGCATCATATGAAACACATCTCAGGTGATTTTAACGTGCAACCGATTTGAGGTCTAGTACAGTAGGAGAACGGATCTAAACTCCGTCCAGTTAACAGTGGCAGTCTGTAACCCGGTTAACATCCCAGTGTGGAGCTGGGGAGAGTTGAAGTGCTATTTTGCAATTGGACAGATTCTTTCATGAGAAAGAATAAAAAACAAACAGATAAATGTGCAACTTCTTTTCCTCAAGAAGGCATACTAGCATTCAATAGCCCCAATCTCCCTGAGCATCATGGTAGCCAAGAATAACTATGAGGACAAACACAGACTTCTTAATTTCACTGTTAAATGGTAAAACAAATGAGCCGCCTCTAAGAGCTTGAATTTTGTGAAGGAATGTGCTCATGCAATGGGTCTTTTCTCTTCCACCTATTATCTCTGTTCAAACAGAGAGGTATTAGATAGTCTACCTAATCCTTCCTTCCAAGTAACTAGGGATAAAGATGCACTTTGAGATCTGAATTTCACCCTTAAGTGGCTTATGAGGGTAGCAGAACTTCAGAAATCAGTAGGAAAACTTATGGGGAGCCAAACATAATTAAAATAAAATAAAGTGAAGGTGGCAACAGGTCTGTTGTTAAAGTCGCTCTCCAAAATAGATACTTATCAGTTTGAACAATAATGCTGTGTGACGACCATTAAAGGAGTATACCACAGAAATTCGTGCAAGTTGTGAAACAAAAAGCCATCAAATATTAGTGGGGCTTGAAAAGGTGGGTTAGCCTTTAAATAGCAGGTGTGTCTCATCCACAAGCAAAGGCAGGAAGTTAGCAGAGGGGGATGCGGGGATGTGTTTGGGATTGGGAGGGCTGGCACTGGACAGGAAGTAGCTGAAAATGATCACATCTCCATTCAGCTGATACCTCTATGTCTCTTCCTGGAGAGAGAGAAGGGAAAAAAAAAAAAAAATCTTTCCACGGAAATTGCCTATTGCCTGCCTCTAAGCCTAAGTTTCGGCCCTGAAAATGTGAGCCAGCTAACTGATGAGGAAATTGCACAGCATAGGACAGGTTTCCAGTGCGTCAGACACTACTGTTAATGGTCCATGAGAAATTGTTCAGGGACTCACAGGCAGATATTTACATTTTGGATAGCTTTATGCTTATTGAAATGTGCCTTAGAAAAATATACACTCAGTAACACCAACTGACAAATATCATTGCTTAGAATAAAACTAGAGTAGATATTTAAGTAAAGTTGTAAGCATCTGACCAAAATGTCATGAGGGATGACGGCAGTTAGGGAATTAATTGTGTTGTGTAGGAATTAAAAGAATAGGTGGTTTAGGCCACTGCTCTGCCTCTCACCAGCTGAGGGACTCTGGGCAAGTCGGTTAACCTCTCCTAGCTTTAGTTTCCTTATGTGTAGTGTCAGGGGGCCTGTCGATTCTTGGAAGCCAGAGAAGATTGAAAATGCTGATCTTGCCAAAGGAGCTGCAAAGATGCTCTTACAGAACCAATTATCTGAGACCAGATTGGTTGTTATTTATAAAACATTGAAGAGACATAATGTTAAATGAAAGCACATTCACAAAAGCTCGTTGGTAGTTCTTAGCTCCTTCTTAAGAAGCCAGAAGAATCTAACAATGACTCATCACTATGGGGTGGAGTGGGAGAACACAGATTCCTTTGACCTTTCTGCCCCTCTCCTCTTTATCATGAGATAATCCTCATGATGGGGCAGGAGGGTGGGTGGGTCATGGTCACAAACAAACATATGTTAGCCTGGGACAGATTATTCCCCAAAACAAAACATTTTAGAGCAGCATAGCAGTTATAGACATGGGCTTATGGCAACTGAGATTTGGGTTTGGGTCTGTGTCTCACTTAGTTATTACAATGCTATCAGGAACTGAAATAACTGAAACGGATAGAATTCTAGGAAGTTGCAGTTGCCCCATCTTTTTTTTTTTAAGGTTTTATTTATTTGACACACAGAGAGATCACAAGTAAGCAGAGAGGCAGGCAGAGAGAGGGGGGAAGCAGGCTCCCTGCTGAGCAGAGAGCTCAATGTGGGGTTCGATCCCAGGACCCTGAGATCATGACTTGAGCTGAAGGTAGAGGCTTAACCACTGAGCCATCCAGAGCCCACCCCATCTTTAAAATGTAGATGGTCATACCTACCCTGTCATACATTAATTTTATAAACTGTGGGTTGACACCATGTTTGATTTTGCTCATCATGACTGGACCTCAACAAATGTTTTCTGGATGAATGAATGACAGGCAGTGGGGGTAATATTAGGTAATGCCTGATCTATAGCTCTGGATCCATGGCAATGGTAATGGGTGTTAATATTTGTCATGGATATCTGTTGTGTAACACCAAAACCATGGGCTTCTGAAGTGAAGCATGTACACAGGCATAAGTCATCGTCTTGTCACATCCTCAGCCCTGACCATAGTGATTGGCTTGGAGATGAGCCAATGACCCAATCACAGCAGTGAGATGTTGGCTAGGAGTTCTGGAAATAGACCATCAACTTTTCCTTTTAAGAAGTGAATCAGAGCGAACATAGGACCTCGAACTACTGCAGCCATTCCATGAGTACATGGAGCCTGACAAAAGAGCCAGCACTGAGGGAGAGATCACTGGGAAATGGAGAGAGAGATCCAGGTTCCTGGTGACATACTTTGAGCCTTGTATCCAGCAAGGTAAAGTCATATCTGTGCTGGTCTATTTGATTACATAAGCTTTATGGAAATCTTCTTGTTTGTTTCACTGCTTATAGCAATTTGAGTTATGTCAGCTGCAACAAAAAGAATCTGGATATACCAACATTGTTATCATCATCATAAATAAAATAACAACAAAAAAAACCCCTAGGATTGTATGTCTGCAAATCAACAACTTAACATTTTTAGTTTTGCTTGAGCAAAATTTGAAGGTGACCTTGTTTCCACTTAAGACAGAACACAGCTGGGACACCTGGGTGGCTCAGTCGGTTAAGCATATACCTTCTTCTCAGGTCATGATTCCAGGGTCCTGGGATCCAGTCCTGCATCAGGCTCCTTGCTCAGCAGGGAGTTTGTTTCTTCCTCTGCCCCTCCCCCCAGCTTGTGTGCACTCTTTTTCTCTCTGTCTCTCTGCAAATAAGTAAAATCTAAAAAAAAAAAAAAAAAGAACGTTGCCACCTTCTTCTTGAGTGGCTCATATTGGTTCTTTCCTAATGTTTTGGAGAGTGGGGATATGGCTAATACAAAAGGGAAGTGTACACAGTATGCTTTTATTTTAAATCCCATAAAATATCCTGCATCCTGGCAGAAATAGTTCAGCCACCCTCTTCCCTGGCAATGATTGCTTTCAACCTATCACTATAATTTTCTCCTTCCCAGTTGATCGGTGTGGGACCACCTCCTCAAATCACCAGTGAATTACTCCTGAAAGTAGCATCTGGGCTCACAATTAAATTCGTTCACACATCAGAGGCTGCCCATTACTGGACATTGGACACATGGTATAATTTCAGAGTTAATCAACCGATACCTTGAAAATGAAGTTTGAAACATCAAGAAGAAAGGCAACTCCAAATTTCCCTTTTGTTCCCTTGAGGGGTTTAGGTACAGATAAAGTTCTAGGATCTAAGAACTTGAGAACTATTTCCATGCTATCCATTTGTATCCCCCCCGCAAAAGAATAGCATTAACTTGCTTTTAAAATTCATTTGCAGTAATTATATGATGCAATTGACAATGATGGGGATGTAAAATCACCCAATAAGTATCTAATGAGCCTTCTTTTTTTTTTTTCTTTTTAGAATTCACTATGCACAGCAAAGGGAAGAAGGAAGGTACAAAGAAGTACAAAGTAGGTACAAAGTACAAAGAAGGTACAAATGAAACATGGTTTCTGACTTCCAAGAGCTTAAGTCCAGGAGAATAAAACTCAGTGATGGGAAGGCCAGTTGAACTACTGACATATAACTATTACTAATAAAATTCTAAAGAGTGAGCCTGCAAAGTTAAGTTCATAGGTTTTGGAATCCAACAGGTATGGGCCCGGCTGTTGCACTTGCTCAGGACAACCTATCTAATGGCTCCTGAACTTTAGTTTTCTCAGATGGAGAATGGGTGAGCAGTAAATACCAAATGCATGCGGTCACTCTCTGAAGATGAAAATAGTAGCTTCCACATAGAACACACTTAATATCATGCTTGGCACAATGAGAACACTCACCATATTTTACAGTTTTTATGATTTTTAAGAACATTCAGCATTACTACTGAGTGGTAGATTGAAAGGGGCAAAACAAATATCTTTTGTTTTAAGTAAACATCTTGCACTGACTTCGGTTTGCATTACAGCAAAATGCATCAAGAATTTGACAGTTATGAAGCTTATATAGTGGCATTTATTGCAGAAGCACAGTGCTCTATCTATACTCTCTTGATAATGCAGAGGTTTTGGGTGAAAAGCACAGAAGGAATGAAGAAAGTTTATGAGAAGAGTTTCCTTATTGACTAAAGGGACAGTTCTACTGACTAATTTCCCGGCCACCCACAGAAAAGAAAGAAAATAAAACTGCTAACATAAGGTCTGAGCTTGTCAGAATTATGTCCTATTCCACAATTTCTTGAAAATTAATAATGAAAATAACAGCACTTAGGAGTTCTAGGCATTCATTAGGTGCTAGGCCCATTGTTATGCATCTGGTATATATTAATAAGTAATAATATGTTGACAGCTATTGTCATTTGATATGTTTTTATGTACAGGCGTATACTTTATCCTATTTAATGGTTGTGAAGACGACTCTTTGGGCTAGATTTTCTTTACCTACTTTTCAGATGAGAAATCTAAAATTTCCCAAAGTTAATTAGCTTGGTCTAGGTCCATATAGATGGTAAGTGACAGAATAGGAATTCCCTAGACCTAGGTCTTATTTGCTATACTATACTGGGGAGTAAGGAAGGGATACAGAAGTTAAAGTGATGTATTAGTCTTTTAAAATCACCTTCAACATGAAACATTCAATTCTCACTTCCACAGACATATGTAGGCAAGTGGTTGAACACCACTCGGAAAGAAAATATGCATGAGAGTGACTTTTGTCTTGGAAGGTCTTTGATTCCAGTTGGGTTTATAAAGACAAAGTCACTCACCAGTGCTGTACGTTGTGCACAGTGGCTTGTGATGCCATATGCCAATGTGTGCCATGACCCATGATTGAGTCATTAGTGCAAGTTGAAAGAGCATCGTAGGAGAGTCAGAGTCTCTTCCAAATCCATGACCCTGTCGCCTCCAACCAGCTGTCTCCTTTGGGGGTTCTATCCCTTGCTGAGTAATCCTTCTTCACAACCAGTAGTCAAATGGGATTGGTATGCCCAGTCCTCCCTGAAGATGTGGCCATAATGAGTGAGTGAGGAATACAATGGAAAGAGATGTGGTAGTTTGCCAGAAGTGACATACAGTAGCTAAAAAATACAAGGAACATTCTCCAGATTACTGGAAGATTTTAGACCATGGTCATGGTTTTCTTCCCAACTTCTCCCTGAGGAAACCTATCTTTGGAGAATCACGTGCTATTAAATTAAGGCACACTTGGGAAGGAAGAGAGAATATGAGTTGGACCACAGGCACTCCAACAAGCCTGTTATTTATTTTATGGCCACACTTTAGTGGGACTGGATGCCTTCAAATCATCTCTCAACTCCCTCCTTTCCACTCTACTTCCCGGTACTCTTGGGGTTTTATTATTTTAAGAGTTAAAATAATGGTCCACTTAAATTGGGAAGGCTGGGCAACTCACTCACCATAATGCTTTTATAATTTTAGTCACAAAGCGTTACGGTGATTGAAAGCCAGACATGCTTCAGTTTCCAAAGGCTGTGACTGACTTCCTCTTGCTAAATGATTTTGTAGTACACTACCAGAGGAATATGTTACTTATCGATTCACCCAAGGGGTTATCCTTCTGTAGGTAGCGAACTTGAGTGATCAGGAGTTTGTCAATGACCAATCCCTCCCATGCAAGAACTGACAACTTGAACAATGAAGAAAACTACATTTTAAATAAAAAGATGTAGAAGATGCCAGAAAAAAAAATTTCCCCACATTCTGGTTGAAGCTTTGATACTAATTCTATGCAAACTATATAATAGACGTTCAACCAACATTTGTCTTTTGACTGTTCATAGAATGATGCCAGGCACTTGGGGAGAATTCAAAAGAAATGGGAAGCAAAGGTCATTTCCTCAAAGAATGTTTACTCTAATTGGAGAGAAGAGATGTGGAGACAGCACTCATTAGACAAGCACGTTTCAAAGCAAGCTGCTTATAGTTAAGTAGCAATTAGGTAACAGAGACAAGTCAGAAAAAGGAGCTATCCATGCAGGCTAGAGTGAGGAGGAAAGTGCCTACTAGAAGGAAAACACGCAGGATTTTGACAGAAACAAAGGATGATCAGGAAAGAGGCTTCGGGTCAGGAATAAACTTGAATAAATAGTATCATATTATCAAGTAATATTTTGCAAAGCACTCATTACTCTCTTCTGACCTGTTCAACAGGGCCTGGGGGTTGGGAGGGAGTCTAAGAAGGGCCATTTTGCCCACTATACAGAAATGGTGGAGAAACCCAGTGATTTCTGCAGAGTTCCAAACCAAATGGAACACATTCCCTGAGCTCAACTGACCTGCGATTTCCTCTTAAGCCACCAGCTTAAACAAATGGAAGGAAATTGGCCCCTTTTTACCCTTCCATGCAGAACATGTGCTGAGAGCAGGTAAATGCCAGAAATAGAAGATAGTATGTTTAATGAAAAATAATAGTCCATTTTAATGAGTACTTCTAATTATCTTGATTTTTCAAATGAGAACACAGGCTCAAAGAGATTGAGCCACTTGTCTCAGCTCGTGAAGCAGGATCTCCAACCAGGGCTATCCAATTCTAAAGTCCAGGTTCTTAATCATTTCTATCAGGCGCTCCAAGGGAGGTGAGGACCAGCAATGCCAGTATCACCTTGGAAGGCAAGGTCGCAGGCCCAGCCCAGATTTACAGAATCAGAAACTCCGGGGGCAGGTCCTCACAATCCGTGTTTGTAAAAGCCCTTCATGCAATTCCAGTGCAGGCTCAAGTTGGAGGACTATAGGGCTTATGCTACTTCTCTGACTACTGTGCAAACAACGAGAGTAAGGAAGAGAACTCTTTCAAACCAAACACCCACGGGAAGACTCCTGAATATCTCTGAACAGCTGATGAGTCTGCAGTGGCTGAAGAGTCTACAAATGGAGCTGCTATTTGTGGATGAAGGCACAGGTTGGACACAGAGACCAACTTCTGGGATGACACTCTCCAGGGTAATGGTGGCCTGGCGAAGGCTCCAAGCCCAGCTCTACTATCAACCAGCTCTGTGACCTTGGACAAGTCTTTGGGCCCTTGTTTGCTCATTTGCTCCAGAGGACCACTGGGTTCCAGGATTTGCATGTTCCCTTCCTGCTCTAAAGCCCTTCACTCTAAGGCAATTATTGCAGAGCCAGGGCAGAATTAGTGGCAGCCTAGGAAGCCAGGAAGAGAAGATGACTCAGAAGGTTTAAAGGAATCAGGAAGCTTGCTTATTGAAGACAGTGAGGGTGGAGGCTAGGAACGGTTCAGACAGGAGGTTGGGGAGAGACAGTGCATTCCAGATGTGAGAGTTGGAAATCAGGCATGGGGTGGGGGTTGTGGGGAGAGGAGTCAGATGTGGTTGTGAGATTAACCTGAGCCATTGGGTTTGAGTACTATAGAGAAAAGTAAGCAAAACTCTCAGGGAGTTTTTACCTTGACATTGAAGGGGGGGGCGGGCATCAAATGCACTGACGATTGTTTTTTCCTTAACCTAGCACAGGGGTTCTTAGCTAGGGGCACTTTTGTCCCTCAGGAGACATTTGGCAATGTCTGGACCTGTATCTGGTTGTTACAACTGAGTATATAGTGGGGAGGGGGTACTCCTAGCACTGGTCGGGAGAGACCAGGGATTCTGGGATGCTGCCAAACATCCTATAATTCACAGGACACCTCCTGCCCCCATAACAAGGGATTAAGTGGCTATCAACAGTGCCTAGGTTGAAAACCCCTTACACAGCAGAGAAGCCCTAGCCGGATGGATATGTCACAACTCGGTTATTAGATAGCCAGAGCAGTAGATAATGACTACCATGTAACTACATAGGGTTCTGAGCACCTTCCAGGCCTGCTGTCAAAGCAGCTCTCAGTGCTTACCTTTTTTTTTTTTAATACTTTATTTTTTAGAACAGTTTTAGTTTCACAGTAAAATAGAACATAAAGTACAGATTTTCTATATTCCCTTTGTCCCACATACACAGAGCTTTTCCCGTTATCTGGGCTCACTTTTAGTAGCTTTTTACCTGTAAGAAACAGGGACTTACGAGCCCTCCAGTACTCAGCTAGCAAGATGAAGCACTGGAATTTGGACTGGAATCAGCAGAATTTGAGAGCCAGTGCTCTTGTGCATGGCCTGGTTCTTTCCACGGCTCTGATGCTTTCCTTGTGTTGACCTGTCAGCTGAGGGCCCATTCTATTTCCAAAGACCCAGGACCCTTGAATTCAGAGCCCCCATCTATTTCAGACTCTCACTATTATTTTATAGGATGAATCAAGAAGCTAAGGCATTGGAAACAGACCTTGAAAAAAACAACTGTGTGAAAACAGTCTACACGAAAGTATTGTTTTCCAGGCACTTCAATGCCTTTGCGGCCTTTGCTCATTCTTTCCAGAGGAGTCCTGGGTATCAGCTGATAGGAGAGGTGAACCATGAAAAATGCTGGGTTCCAGTCAAAGTAATTCCATTAGGGGCAGAAATGGCTTGCTGAAACACCAGGAAGGGAAATCATTTGCAGCATACCAACAGCTGGGCCCAAATGACATCACTCGCCAAAATCAAAGGAAATGAGCTAATCAGATATGCATAAAAGCTCTTTTTGTTTGCTTGCTTAGAAAGTTACAATTTGCTTTCAAGCTAGAGGTGAAAAAAAAAATCTCTTTGAAAAATTTTGGCCCTGATATTTTGCTTCTTTAAATTGTTTTCAGTTATTGGAGCTGACATGAAAATAAAATGCTTGAAATGTTCTCAGGTCACTGCATATTAGGAGGAATTACCACAGGAATGTTATTTTCACAGATTCCTGCCAGACATTTGATGGTCCTCAGCCCCATGCCCTCGTCCTCAATGGAAAAAAAAAAGAAGGAGGGGAAAGTTACCCATTTGTCTTTGTACACTACACCCCTTCACATTTTGACCTCTTTTCTGTTTCACTGCAAGCTCATCCAGTCCTATGATTGAGTAAATGCATATTAAATTAAGGGGAGAAGGCTAGGGGTAAAATAGAATTAAACAGCATTAAATAAAGGAAGCCAAAGGCAAGGAATTCAAAATGATCTATCTGATAAGGGCAAAGAGGGAAATCCTGCCATTCCCCAAGGATGGAAGCAGGAGATGGTGCCAGGTGGGCCTTGGGTTTTGGAATATTAGTACAGGCAGCAAGATTGTGCAAGAAATGGGAGCCTTTGGGTTCTAGTAAAACCCATCTTCTGTTTCTGCTGGGCTCTCATCACAGCCCTGAGCTGGGAAAGCAGGGTAGGCTGTTATTGTCATAGGCACTGACCCAGCTTACTTCTCACCTAGAAGCTATCTGAAGACTCACAAAAAGAAAGGCAATTAGGCCGATGGTCTGAGGTGAAAAGGTGCCTTGAGAGAGTCAGGGTTCCATGTTATAGGGTGGATGGGAAAGGGTTCAGTTAGTGCGAGCATGCCGTTCCACTGATGTCATCCCTGAAACACCTGAGTTAGCCAGTCTGGGAGAGAGGTCGCCTGCCAGGCCCACTGCGGTTCCCCAAGTGGTGACTATTTACTAGAGGGCCTGGATGGCCACCCGAAAGTACGGGGGCCCATGAGACATCTGTGCTCTGGTGGCCCTCACAGGCTCAGACACTGAGGGTGGCGGGGAGGCTACACAAAGCAGAGGCCCTCTCTGCGCCTCTGCGCCTGCTAACCGGAGGCCTCTACTTAAGCCACTCCTAGGAAAAGGGAGATTTTAGGTTATCCTAGTGCAAAAATAACTTCACAGTTCCTGTTTTCCTCTCTGTTAAGAATATTTCCTTTATTTTTTTTTAATGAAAAAAGGAAATAAAATTTCTCCATAAAATAACTCTCTGGAAGACAATGTCTTTCTCTACAAATGACCAACAAAAAAACAAACAACCCAATTAAAATGCAGGCAGAGGACTTGGGTAGACATTTCTCCAAAGAAAATACACAAATGGCCAATAAGTACATGAAAAGACGCTTCACATTACTAATCATTAGGGAAATGAAAATCAAAACCACAATGAGATACCACTTCACCCATTAAGATGGCTATCATCAAAGAAACAGAAAAATAACAAGGGTGTGTGAGAATGTGGAGAAATTAGAGTCCTTGTGATCTGTTGGTGGGGATGTTCAATGGAGCTACTGTGGAAAACAGAATAGCAGTTCCTCAAAAAATTAAACGCAGAATTACCATATGATCCAGCAATTCCATTTCTTCTATATCCCACCAGTAATTGAAAACAGGGTGTCAAAGAGATATTTGTACACCCATGTTCATAGTGGCTTGCTTTATAATAGCTAAATTGTACACGCAACCCAAGTGTCTGCAAACAAATGAATGGATAAATAAAATGTAGTATATACATACAATAGGAGAGTCTTCAGTCTTAAAAAGAAAGAAGAAATTTTCTCACATACTACAATGTGGATGAACCTTGAGGACAGTATGCTAAGTGAAATAAACCCGTCACTAAAATACAAATACTGGATGATTCTACTTACCTGAGCAACCTGAAGCAGTCAAATTCAGAGAGACAGAAAGTAGAATGGTGGTTTTCAGATGCTATGGGGAAGGAGAGAAATGGGTACAGAGTTTCAGTTTTGCGAGATAAAATGAGCTCTGGAGATGGATGGTGGTGATGGTTATACAACACTATGAAAATGGACTTAATACCACTAACCTGTACACACAATAATGGCTAAGTCGTTGCCTCCAGAGTTGGAGTCCATTATTGTCCCCATTTTAGAGACAGGAAAACATGCACGGAGATGAAGTCAACTTGTCTTGGACACAAAGCTAATGGTTGGCAGGGTGGGGATTCAAAGCCAGGCAGGCACGCTCTGGAAGGGTCATGCTCTATAACCAGTGAAACATACTATGAAATTAAAATTAATGCAGAGGATTTGGTAGAAAGTCTGCACTGGAATACTTTGATTAAATGACACAGTGATACAATGGGATGATACTCAAGAAGGCATTGTCTTTTGAAAACAGAGAAGTCTATTTGTTTGCTTAGTTGGATTTGTTCTCAGACAGTTCAACTTATTTTTTTTTATTTCTTCTAAAAAGTTGTTAAATACTCAGGCTGCTATCTTGAGTGGCTCTAAAGACTGCTTGAGTCTAAAGACTGCTTGAGCATGGATGGTGAAAGTTGGGTGTTGGTAAAAGATGTTACGTTACTCTCTGTGGCCCAGGAACCATATTTCAGGGTGGGTTTGAGGTTCTTTTCTGGGTGCCTTGACACCACCAATGAAATGGTAATGTAAATAGGACCCCTCACCAGGCCAGGCTCCAGACGGTTACCTCCCAGAGTCGGTGTAAAGGACTCCAGAGAAGGAAGTGGTTGGGACTCCTCAAAAGCCTCCAAGCATATGCCACCAAACCAGCTCCCTCCTGGGGAGGGCTCAGTCTGCACAGGAGGCAGGACCCTAAGGGTCCAGCACGCTCAGTGGAGATCCTTGGTTTTGTGTTCAATTCTGTACAGTAATTCTAATGAATGCTGGATTTGGGGACCAACGCTCTAGATTAAAGGAAAGAACAAAAGGAAAATCTATATGCAGAAGTCTGGGTGTTCAAAAATTCTGCCTTTAGGGCGGTCATCGAATCCCTTTCTAGGATGGAGGGTGAATGGAGAATTCTGGTGTTCTTGATTGCTGGAAGGGTTTAACTTTGCTTCACTCTATTTTTAATATTTGGCACACATAACCTACATGTATAGTAAGGGATTTGTTTGTGTTTGTGAGCTGTAGCGTGTGCGTGCGTGTGCGCGCATGTGTGTGTGTGCGTGTCTGTGTGTGTGTGATGAGGAGGAGGCTGTGGGCTTAAGTTGCAAAATCAGCTCATAAGTGTATTCATCCCACTCTGCTTAGATAAGTTTACCGAGACCTTCAGACAAGGGGTCCAGTGAAGGCCAAACACACACAGGCCAGCAAACAAATCTGACCAGAAAGTAACATGAATTCCTCACTTGTATTTCTTGGAGTGAAGGGGCTACTTGATACACACCGGTCAGAGCACAGTGCTGAGAGTGGGCACCAGACCCAGAACGCTGGGGTGTAAAGACCCATGCCGTCACTTACTAGATGAATAACTCGGAATAAATTTTTTAATGTGGTTAAAGTAAGGATTCATTTAGGATAGAACTACTGTACAGGATTGCTGGGGGATTAAAATGAAAGGAAATAGAGGAAAGGTGCTTAGAACACTGCCAGGCACATGGTGAGTGGTCGATAAATCTTAACTCAAGAATTTATCATCTCATTTCCTCTTGTTCTCTGCAAGCTGTGCAACACTTCTAAACCTTACCCCAAATTCCTTCCCTAGTCCTTTGACTCCTCCTCCTCTTGCTGCTTCCCTATCTTCAAAGCCAAAGAAACCATTTTAAAGAGGGGGAGAAAAAAAAGTCAGGAAGAGATTGTGAACCAGAATGCTGGGTTCAAGTGGGAAGATGTCTAGGAAAACATACTTTTTCTTCATACACACCTAAGACACTGTACTCATCTCATTATCTTCACCACTGTTGGAAGCACGCTCCGAATAGCAATTAAGAATAGGAGCTTTGGAATCAAAGTCCTCTGGGTTTGAATCCTTGCTTCATTGAGACCACCGCAAGGTTCTGAAGTTGATGGAATCTCAGTTGCCTCTTCTCTAAAGTGTTATTGATGATGACCTCCCCATCGGGTTATGAGGTTTAAAGTCATGAATGCTACAATGTGTGGGCCTGTAGGAAGTAGTTGGGAGTGATTGCAAGTCACAGTTATTATGTTTTTGTAGTTCTACCAAGAGCTGAGACAAGATGTGAAGAGAACATCAAGGTAGAGACTGTCCAGCCTTATCCCAGGTTCCTAGAAAACCTGCTTTCAGCTTTGTCCCTCCCACTGCAGCCCCTAGAACTTTAATTTTTAGCCTACCGACCCTCGCTGTTTTACCCAGAGTCAAAGAATCCATCCTTTTCCTAAAAGCTAAGAAAGATAGGAAAAACAAAGCCTAATTTACAGGTTGTCCTTCTCTGAGCATACAAAAAGCCCCTCAGAGGGCCCATGAGCAGAGGACAGGGAATGGGGTGGGGGCTCAAAAGCAGAGAGGAGGGGGTGTGGGTCCCCAGGTCCCTACAGCAGGCCGTCTTCCAAGTCTAATTGCAGCACATTCTTGAGATCTGCCGTCATTCATTGAGCCACGATGCAAATGCCTCAGCATTATGGGTGGAGAGGAGTAAGCGTATCTATGAAAGACACACCAAAACATATGCTGACCCCTTCAAACCTATGACCATATTCTAAGTGGAGCCAAACTAAATGAAATCAAGGTCTCTGTCCAGCATCTGAGAGCCAGTGAAAATAGGAACTTAGTGTTTCTCTAAATTCACAGAGTATATTACCTTAGTCATAAAATTGGGGACTTTCAAATCTAATTTGTTCAGCACTAGTGCTGTTGAAGGCTGGGCAGGGTTCCAAAAGAAATCACCTCCACGCAAACAGAGATTAGCAGCTCTCCACTGGAGACATATGGGAATGATTCCCTATAATCTCCAGTAATTGTGGCTGCATTACATTCAAATCCTGTTTTCAATTTTCTTAAACTTCTAGACTGATTGTGTTATTAAATCATGCTGGCTGATGTGTTTAATAAGGACCTATTAAATGTTTATAAAATTAGGGAAATAAATATGGGCTTTTAGTTGGATTGCCCAATGGATCTGGTAACCTATTGTTAAAATAACAGCCCTGCTGTTAAAACTGGGTCTCCTGACTACATACATTGGTCCTCGCTTTAAAACACCAACCCAACATTCAAGCAGAGCTGTTTATTCTAACACTCCATTTGCAAAAGAATTTGGCTCCCCTGTCCCCCCACAAAGAAAGGCGTATGTTCAAAGAAGACCAACTAAATGCAAGATGTGGTGTCTTGGCTGACAAGAAATGTCACCTCACTTCCACTGAACCAGTGATTATACTGATTCCCAGAGAAGACCCAGAGAGACCAGTTTTGTTGTTGTTGTTATCGTTCGAGCCTTCAGCTGGCCTAGTTTCAAGCTGGAAATGGCACTGAAGTTCTCCAAGGCCTTCAGCAGGAAGGTAGGATCAGTCTTTAGAGGGGGAAGGAAAACTTGGCTAGGATTTATACAGCAGGAAGAGACAATGAATAAAATCCATTCTTCAGAGGGTTTTTCTTGGGAATGATTCCCCCATCGAATCTCGGTGATCACTGATGATTTGAGTGTAGTTCTCTGTGACATGGCTCAGACAAGTTCTGTGACATGGCTCAGACAAGTTCTGTAGCCTCTGCCTCCTTGGCATTCGAAAGCGAAGACTAGAAATGCCTGCAGAAGAGATCCAGGCATGACTGGGTCATGCCTTCTTAAGACAGAAGGTGCGTAGCGCCCATGACTGTGGGCTGCTGGGCAGGGGAATTTGTATCCAGCTCTGTAGTCAGTGCTGTTTTGACCTGGGAAAAGCATTTCCGTATCTCTGAAACGGACATGTCACAGTATCCACCTCTAGGGGTTATCATACAGATTAAATAAGACTGTAATGGAGGTCAACTATGGTGTTCTGGCTCATGGTAAGGGCCCAAACACGGTTACTGAAGAAATGAGAAGTGAAGAAGTGGAAGTCACGGTCCAAACTGTGATCTCTTTAAAGTGCTAAAAATAATTACTATACTATTTTAAAAATAAATATTAATACAATATTAACCATCTGAGTGCACTCCTAAGTGTGGCATTAAACGCAGTATTGCATGACTCTCGTCGAAAGCAATTCCCCAACACGGACACAAAACCATAACTTCAGTCCTCCCTGCCAAAACACTCTCGGCCACCTGGTCTTAAACCACAGTTTCCTACACCCTCGACCACAGCTCCAGTAATTCTGTTATCTTCAAGGCAAATGCAAACCCCACTTTCTTGGACGAATTAACCTTTGAGTTTCCCCTAAGGAGGAGGAGGGCAATTAAACAATCTTTCTGGCACTTAAAACAAAACAAAACAACAAACCACATCATTATCTTGGTATAAACACACCCCCTTAAAATATTCTAACAACTGTGTACCAGCTCCCCCCACTCACCCACCGCTGCCACCCCCCTTCCAGAATATTGTAAAGCGATGTGAGAGCTGGCCTGGTTCACATTAGGGGCTCTGAAAGGTTGGAGGAGAATTGGATAGAAGGTTAATATTTGGCAGAACCTTGTAAATGACCTGATTGTTATTTTATATTGCCTACAGTCTCCAAATCACTGCTGTTTGCCAGAAAGGCCCCAAGTGTGGCCAGGTAGTTATACACAACAGTGTCACAAGCCAGCTCCGTGGAGGGACGCACTTACTCTGTGTGTGTGTGTGTGTGTGTGTGTGTGTGTGTTTTCCGTGAGTGCACAGGCACCCGCTGTCTTTCCTTACACCCAGCCAAAATACAGCAGAGACCCAGCACAGCAATTATTTTTACGGATTTTTTTTGTCTGCCCTCAGGGGACCTTCTCCCAGTTTAATTGTCTAAGGGGATTGTTTCCTTGTGGGATTTTATTTCAAAATGTTCCTGTTAAAATTTCTTTCTGAGGGGGAAGGAAAGAGATGCTGGATTTTTTTTTTTTTCTTTTTAAATCTTAAACACATAAACCCACAATCACATCAAAATTCACCAAACTGTGTATCCTGAAATTAATAGAGGTATTTCATGATGCATAGATTTTTAAATTATTTGTCTAAAGATATGTTTAGAATTGATTATATTAAAGGTGTATAAATCTTGGGTTCCCTGCCCCCACTCCCGCGCCTTGGAAATGAATTCGAGCAAACCAACTGAATTTTAAGTTAAGACAAACAGGGGCCGAGATCATTTGTCTCCAGTTATACATGAAATAGCTTATAATAGCGGATGCTGAGTTCATGAAGTCTATGTTCGACCCCCTTTGATATAAATTCCATCATCAGCTCACAAAGAAATTGTGTTTATGCATAAGACAGTGCTCTCTAACATGAACTCCTATAAATTATGAGAACAGAAAATCCAAATTTATAAGATGCCATTTCTGGATTTATTTTTAATGCTCTCTCCTGCATATTACCAAACAAATGCCACATTAGCAGAGGATGAAAGGCTTTTTACTGGCATAAGCTATAGCCATGAAATTCACAGCACAGGCTGGGGGACTGTGAATGAAGAAGCAAAGAGAAAGTAGGAGAGGGACCAGCGCTTCTGAGTGCTTGGGAGGTCCGAAGTCCTGCTATTGGCTTCCATAGAGACAAAGCGGTATTTTTCCTTTGAAGGAAGGTGCTGTCTTGATCTATTAATGATAGTAAGCATAGGTGATTGTTTTGTTTCCTAAGAAATAAGAGTTTGTATTTCCCTTTCAAACACCACCCAGTAAGGTCAGATCCAATCCTTTTCTGCATCTTTCACTAATTCATTCAATTATTCATTAATTCATTTTCTTCATCAAGTATTTGTCAACTGTTTAATATGTATCATATTTTTAATATGACACATTTAATGTGTGTCATATGTTTAATATGTTCATCTAAGGAACTGAGGACACGGAGTCTAGCAAGAAAAGCAATACAGGGTAGTAGTTAGAGCACAAGCTCTAGCGTCTGAAGAAATGACAATAATAATGTTGGCTAACATTCATTGAATGTCTACTTAGTGCCTGGCACCATTCCAAATTTTTACATGTGATAACTCATTTAATCTCCACATATCCCTATGAAGCTAGACACTTATTTATTTTGACAGTGAGAAAACTGATGTTAAAAGTAGGTTCTCATAGTTAGCAAGGAATAGAATGAGCATTTGAACACATGGCTTCAAGGCCAGGAGATTTAATCACTAGGTTGAAAGGAGTAGGTGTCCCTAAATCAATCAACCAATCAATCAATCATCAGTCTTCCAGCTCTACTCTTCATTGGCCATGTGACCTTGGCCAAGTTGGTTAACCACTCAGTGCCTCAGTTTCCCCAACTATAAAATGAAGATAATAACAGTACCTGCTTTACATTGTGAAGTCAAAGATTAAGAGAAGTTGTCTCTGCACAGCATCTACGATAGTCCCTGGCAGAGGAGTGTGCTTGGTGTTGGCTCTCAATGTTTCTTACTATCGTCATTATTTGATAAATCTCTCGCTCATTGCACACAAAGGATGCATTAAGACATCAGGATTTAATTCTTTCATGGAATCTGTTTGCTGAAGGGCCAGATTCAAACAGTTATCAACCAGTAGAGATAGGAAGAAGGTCAACAGACTGGTCCAAGGCAAACCACCAGAACGGCCGAGTAAAATCACTGCAGTCATTTTGTAGTTGAAGAGAGGTTTGGGGGCTGTGGGTAGGCAGGATTCAGTGGTGACCTCTGAGGTCAGGCGATGACCCGAGTCTCCATCTTGTCCCCTTCCTCCCCAGTTGTTAGTCTCTCTTCAGGAAAGGCTTGAAGCAGTGCCTGTGAGCACCTAAGACTTTTGATTGTGTCCTCTTTTTAAAAAACCCAAAGCTCATGAGGGCTAGATGTTAAAATATCAAAATACACAAGAACACTCAAATAAATGGCAATTACTCAGTAACACCTCATTCTGTCCAAGTTGTGGACACCAACCCTCTTGGGTCTCTGTCTTCAGAAATCAACTATTGTTTGTTGACTGTCTTATCTTCTGTCTCAGACAGAGTTCTTGATGGCAAGCAACAGAAACTAAACAGGGCTTATTTGTGCAGAAAAAAATAATTTATCGAAAGCATATAGGGTAAAATGCTGGGGGAACCAAAAAACTGCTATCCTGGAAGATGAACCACAACCCACCACAAAATGGTGTGAGCAGGACCGTGCTTCCTTCAGCATTGAGCACTGTCTGGAACTTGTATATCTGGACCAGGTGGTCCTGGAGATCATCCTTCTTCTGCTTTCCTGAAAAGTACATTTTGCTGTGCTCACCATCACTGTCAAAGAATTTCCCACAGTTCCTGCATCTTTGCAGCTCTATCTTCGAGCATGAAACCAGGAGTAAGTACATATGATTGACCAAGCTTAGGTGCATGCCCTCGTTGACAGGGGAGTCTTGAAAGCAAGTTTCTGGCATTTTTAGATTCTGTAGATGGAAAAAGACTTGGCCTGTCTCTAAATCTCATAAAGTGAAGGACTGCAAAATAACACGGAAAAGGTTTAGCTGCTACCAGCCAAAAATAATGACAAAAGTCCACTCCATCTTTCCAGTTTGAAGAGTCATTCTCTAGGGATGATTTTGCCTGCCCCCTCTTGGGGTCATTTATCACGTCTGGAGACACTTTCGATTGTCACAACTGGGAGCAGTGTAACTATCACCTAGTGGGTAAAGGGATGAATTCTCCACCATGGATAGGATGGCCCCCTCCTAACCCAGAGCAAAGGATTAAATGCGCCAATATGTTAATGGTGTCAAGATGGAGAGACTTACATGAAATCTCCATGTGGATAGGGACCCTCTCTGGTTTTTTTTCAGTTATGTCCAGCAACCATCAAGGGAAGGGCTCTATATTTGACTAGATAAACAAAAGAAGGTGCATTACTAGCTGTCCTTGATTGTCCATTAGTTTTAATAGCAAAGGGACCAACCAATTGTTATTTCTTTTAGTTTCTGACTTCTTCCTGGCCACCATGGCTTCTAATGTGTGACTGTCTGTGAAACAGAAACATGATATATGTTTGTGAAATGAATAAACTCAGGGTAAAATCCAGAGTCTAAACAATGCTTCCAACCTCAGTGATCTTGTTTTCTTTAAATTTTTCAGCTTCCTCTCCTACTTTCCCCCCTTCTCACACTGCTCCTACCATACTGCCTTCCTTGTTATTCTTCCTATATGCCAGCCATGTTCCTTTTCCCTCTGTCTGGAATGTTCTCTGTCCTCCCCACTTCCCAGATAGCTGCAAAGCTCAATCTCTCACCTCCAACAAATATTTCCTGAAGTAATCTCTTTCCAGTTAAGTTTACCCTGAGCAAGCTGAGGAGGTACACCTGCTACCCAAACCTTGGCATTCTTGATCATTTTTTCACGGCTCCTTGCATTGTACAGAGCTTTATATAGAATTGATATGTGCTTGTTATCTAACAATTTAATGTATAATAGATAGTGTGTATATATAATTGAGATATAATTAGTATACAAAGAACTGCACATAACGAGTACATACAGTTTTATGAATTTGGACATATTCAAATACCTGGGACACCAACAGCATAATTAAGGTAATAGACATATTTATCATCTCCAATAGTTTCCTTGTATCCCTTTAGTTTTTGGTTGGTTATTTGTTTGGGTGTTTTTTTGTGTGTGGCAAGAATGCTTAGCATGAAATCTACCCTCTCAACAAACTTTGAAATGCACAATACTGTATGAATTAAAGGCAATGTATTATACAGCAGAATCTCTGAAATGTACTCATTTTGTATTACTGAAACCTTGTACCCATTGAACAACTACACTGCTCTCTCACTCCCCACCACTATCATCACTTTTAGCATACTACAGAATTTACTAATATGTTGTATTTATATCTTGTTATCTATCTTCTCCCTCCTAGAGTGGCACTTTTTATATATCTTGTCCACGATGTATACCAAGTGCCTAGAATGGTGTCTGACACATAGTAGATGCTCAATAAATGTTTGATGAACGAACAAATATCTAAATCAACTGGAAGACCTGGGACAGATTGAAATTACAAATGGTACCTCTGAAAGACTTTTTAAAGTTCATAGAATGACAGATGCATGCTGGCACCACAGATGCACAGGGCTCCTGCATGTTTGACAATGTATAAGGCTGATCCTGGAAACAAGGCACTGCACTGTCAAGGGCAGTTTCCTAAGGCTTACTGGGTGTCAGGCAGGGTCCCAGGGGCTCCAAAAATAGCCTCTACATCTCACAAATCTTAGTATCCAAATTTTACAAATGAGGAAATGAGGCTCAGATAGATTAAGTAGCTTTCCTAAGGATAACAGAGCTGGAAATAACAAAGCCAGGACAGTGGTCTCGGTTTTTTCTGATTCCAAAGCTCATGACCCTGAACCCTACCTGGAAGAGCTTTGAGCCTGGCCTGGTGGGACAGTTTTCATGGTGCTAGATCTCTAGAGCCTGCACCAAGTGGCAATACGGAGTAAAGAATTTCCAGACTAAAAGGCAAAGAAGGAAGCGAAGTCATAGTGTCACCACAAAAGGGTTCTCTCCAAATCACCATTTAATTTTCTGGCTACTTAATAATAATACACCAATGTACTGTGTATGCTTAATGATTTCATGTTAATCATCAGATTGGTACCTCTTTAAAACCCAGTACATTCTTTAGACCAGAGGACTTGTCCCTATTTTACAGATAAGGAAATTGAGGTATAGAAGGACATAGTGACTTGTACTAATATGGCCGGGAGTGGAATTCAGTGTTCCTTCAGTGTTTACACACGTACAGATGTGGGCATATGTGCCTACATGTGGGTATATGAGTGTTCATGTGTGTGTATGTGTGTGTAAGCCCCAGATGCTAATGTCAAGAACAACACGTATTGACACCCCTCCCCCACAGCCCTTAGGTTCTCTGCACACTCCAGACACATTTGGAATTCAAGGAGAGAGGAAAGTTCTGAGACACATGCTGAATGAGAGGAGTCTGGACATCTGGTCTCTAGACTTGACCTTTCCACCTTCCTCACTTATCAAAAGAGGAATTTGGTCACATGATCCCCAAAGTAGCATGACTCCCTGATACTAACGTGAGTCCTGAGTTTCTGCACATGCTGTTCTCTTCTTGCAGTATGTGTGTGTGTGTGTGTGTGTGTGTGTGTGTGTTCTCTCCCTTTAACCAGTCAATTCTTATTCATTCTTAACATCTGGCTTGAACCTTACTTCTTCAGGAGGGTCCTACTCTTTCAGAGAGTCCTAAACTTGTCTTTCATGGCATTTAGCACAGCAGCTTGAAAGTGTCCTCTTATTTGTATGTTGTTTGAATAAAACCTATCTCTGTGGGTTGTGCCTTCCACGAAAACAGGAGCATTGTGACTTCCCTCGCTGCCCTACACCCAGGGCCGAGCCCTGAAACATGGGAGGTTGCTCCATCACTCTGTGTTGATTGAATGAATGTAAGATAGTACCTGGGTTTGAGCTTGGTTTCTACTAATAGGAATTTGTGTGACAAGGAGCACCATTTAAAGATCAGTAAACCAGCAACCATTCTCTCTTCATAGAAATGTTTTAAGATTAACCGTATGTACTTTGGACTTTTGACTGGCTGCTTTAATGCTTCTAGTAGCCTGAAAAATTTATATCTGTAAGATTTTTGTGAATCTATGACAGAAATATCAGACCACTTGGATTTTTTCTTTCCACGGCAGCCTTGCTTTTCTTCATTACCTCAACTATATAAGGTGGTGCCAAAAGCTCTTAGGGTGATTTTTAAAATTAAGAATGCTTATCCAAGCAAGCAAGATGGCAGAGGAGTAGGAGACTGAAATATCATCAGGTCCCAGGAGTTCAGCTAGATATTTACCAAGCCATTCTGAACACCTACAAACTCAATAGGAGATAAAAGAGAAGAAGAGAAGTAATTCTAGGAACAGAAAAGAGACCACTTTCTGGAAGGTAGGACAAGCAGAAAAGTGAATCTGAAGCAACAGGAAGATACACTGCGGGGGGAGGGGCCGGCTCCTAGCAAGTGAGAGAACAGTGGAGCACAAAGTCGGACTTTTAGAAGTCTGCTCCACTGAAGGACATTGCTCCAGAGGCTAAGTGGGGGTGGAGCCCTCTTGGGGACAGTATGGTCTCAGGACCTGCGGATCACAAAAAGACCAGGGGCGTCTGAGTGTGGCAGAGCTCCCAGGTATCAGAGTGGGGAAGCCCGTTGCTGAGATGGAGCTGAGGAGTGAGCTCTCAGCTCCGGATTACCTTAGATCGTGATCCAAGGCACAGTCGGGCCAGTACTCTTCAGGCAGAGACCTCACAAGTGGCAGATGCGAGGAAACCCCCTCCTTCCTCTTTGGGAGAAGTGGTACAGGAGTGTGCTGCGGGAATCAGCTGGGTTTGGAGACTCCAAATGGGGTCGTGTGCCAGAGTCATAGGCCAGGTGAGCATGAAGTGCAGCTGGAGACCAGGGAGATGGGAGAGATTGACTACTTTTCTCTGAGGGTGCACTGAGGGGTGGGGCCACGAGCTCTCGGCTCTTCCGACCAGAGACTAGGAAGCCGCCATCTTCATTCATACCCTCCAGAGCTCTATGGAAAGCGTTCAGGAAAAGCTACTGAGAGCGAAACCAAGCAGATTACTTAGCCTGGCTCCCCACAAGGGTGGTGCAATTCCACCTCGGGCAAAGACATTTGAGAATCATGGCAACAGGGCCCTCCATGAGAAGATCAGCAAGAACATCCAGCCAAGACCAAGTTCACTGATGAATGAGAACTCTGGAACTCCAAAGCTAAGGGAAAGAAACACATAGAATTCATGGCTTTTTCCCCATGATCCTTTAGTCTTTCAAAGTTAAATTTTTTTAATTTTATTTTTTCTTATTCTATTTTTAAAAAATTTTTCTCTTTCCTATTTTAATGGTTTTTAACTGTTTTATCTTATCAATACCTTCTTTAAAAAGTCTTTTTAAACTTTCATTGTTATAGTCATATTTTATCCTTCATTGTATTTAACCTTATTTTTTTGTATACATTTGGGGTTTTTTTCTTTAAAATATTGGGACAAAACTTCTTCTAATAGATCAAAATACACCCTAAATATAGCACATGTCTTTGTTCTAGTCTCCAGCTTGATTACATTCTCTTCTCTTTTTTAATTCTTTTTCCAGCCAATTACCTTTCTTAGAATCTTATTTGATTTTCATCTTTACAGTCATATACCATCCCTTCATCATGTTTACCCATACACACACACATATATATATGTTTTTTTTTTCTTTAAAATTTTGGGAAATAGTTTCTTCTAAGAGACCAGAATACACCCCAAATCAAGTGGGTGGTTCTGTTCTATTCACTAGTATATATATATATATATATATTCATTCCCCCCCCCACCCTTACATCTCCCCCTGGTTTGGGGTCTCTTCTGAGCTGGTTAGCATATACTTTTCTGGGGTCTTTGTCACCCTTTTAGTATTTTGGTCTCTCATTCATCTATTCTTATCTGGATAAAATGACAAGGCAGAAAAACTCACCTCAAAAAAAAAAAAAAAAAAGAACAAGAGGCAGTACCAATGGATAGAAACTTAATCAATATGGACATTAGTAATATGTCAGAACTAGAGTTCAGAATGACAATTATCAACATGCTAGCTGGGCTTGAAAAATAATGGAAGATATTAGAGAACCCCCTTCTGGAGAAATAAAATCCCTTTCTGGGGATTTTAAGAAAATATAAAATTTAATAAAATTTTAGTTAAAGAACTAAAATCTAACCAAGTTGAAATCAAAAAAACTATTAATGAGGTGCAATAAAAAATGGAAGCAATTATTGCTAGGTTAAATGAGGCAGAAGATAGAATTAGTGATATAGAAGACCAAATGATGGAGAATAAAGAAGCTGAGCAAAAGAGAGACAAACAACCACTGGACCACAAGGGAGAAATAAAGAGATAAGTGATACCATAAGACAAAACAATATTAGAATAATTGGGATCCCAGAAGAAAAAGAAAGAGAGAGAGGGCAGAAGGTATATTGGAGCAAATTATAGTAGAGAATTTCCCTAATATGGCAAAGGAAACAAGCATCAAAACTCAGGATGCACAAAGAATCCCCATCAAAATCAATAAAAATGGGTACACACCCCCTCATCTAGTAGTAAAACTTACAAGTCTTAGTGACAAAGGGAAAATCCTAAAAGTAGCTCAGAAAAAGAGGTCTGTAACATACAATGGCAGAAATATTGGATTGGCAGCAGACCTATCCACAGAGACCTGGCAGGCCAGAAAGGACTGGCATGATATATTCAGAGCACTAAACAAGAAAAATATGCAGCCAAGAATACTATAGTCAGCTAGGTTGTCATTGAAAATAGAAGGAGAGGGGCGCCTGGGTGGCTCAGCTGGTTAAAGCCTCTGCCTTCAGCTCCGGTCATGATCTCAGGGTCCTGGGATTGAGCCCCACATTGGGCTCTCTGCTCAGCAGGGAGCCTGCTTCCTCCTCTCTCTCTGCCTGCCTCTCTGTCTACTTGTGAGCGTCAAATAAATAAAAATCTTTTTAAAAAAAGTTAAAAAAAAAGAAAATAGAAAGAGAGATAAAAAGCTTTCAGGACAAACAAAAATTAAAAGAATTTGCAAACACCAAATCAGCCCTACAGGAAATATTGAAAGAGGTTCTCTAAGCAAAGACAGCCTAAAAGTAACAGACCAGAAAGGAACAGAGACAATATGCAGTAACAGTCACCTTACAGGCAATAC
Source organism: Meles meles (assembly GCF_922984935.1). Classification (NCBI taxonomy): domain Eukaryota; kingdom Metazoa; phylum Chordata; class Mammalia; order Carnivora; family Mustelidae; genus Meles; species Meles meles. The sequence goes on from NC_060068.1 coordinate 134,450,378, forward strand.
AATGGCACTAAATTCATATCTCTCAATAGTTACCCTGAATGAAAGGGCTAAATGCTCCAATCAAAAGACACAGGGTATCAGAATCAATTTAAAAAATGATCCCTCAATATGCTGTATACAAGAAACTCATTTTAGACCCAAAGACACCTCCAGATTTAAAGTGAGGGTGTGGAAAACAATTTACCATGCTAATGAACATCAAAAGAAAGGTGGGAGATAATCTTTATATCAGATAAATTGGGTTTTAAGCCAAAAACTATAAGAGATGAGGAAGGACACTATATCATACTTAAAGGGTCTATCCAATAAGAAGAACTAACAATTTTATATATCTATGCCCCTAACAGGGAGCAGCCAATTATATAAGTCAATTAATAACAAAATCAAAGAAACATGTCAACAATAATACAGTAATAGTAGGGGACTTTAACATCCCCTCACTGAAATGGACAGATCATCTAAGCAAAAGATCAACAAGGAAATAGAGGCTTTAAATGACACAGTGGACCAGATGGACACCACAGATATATTCAGAACATTCCATCCCAAAGCAACAAAATACATATTCTTTTCTAGTGCACATGGAACACTCTCCAGAAACAAACCAAATCAGGTTTCAACCAGTACAAAAGACTAGAGTCACTCCCTACATATTTTCAGACCACAATGTTCTGAAGCTAGAACTCAATCACAAGAGGAAAGTTGGAAAGAACTCAAATACATGGATCTAAAGAGCATCCTACTAAAGAATGAAAGGGTCAACCAGGAAATTAAAGAAGAACTGAAAAAATTCATGGAAACAAAGGAAAATGAAAACACAACGTTCAAAATCTTTGGGATGCAGCAAAGGGATTCCTGAGAGGTAAGTATATAGCTATACAAGCCTTCCTCAAGAAACAAAGAAAGGTCTCAAATACACAACCTAACCCTATACCTAAAGGAGCTGGAGAAAGAACAGCAAAGAAAGCCTAAACCCAGCTGGAGAACAGAAATAATAAAGATCAGAGCAAAAATCAATGAAGCAGAAACCAAAAGAACAGTGGAACAAATCAATGAAACTAGAAGCTGGTTCTTTGAAAGAATTAATAAGATTGATAAACCCCTGGTCAGACTTTTCAAAAAGAAAAAAGAAATGACTCAAATTAATAAATTCATGAATGAAAGAGGAGCGATCACAACCAACACCAAAGAAATACGAACAATTATAAGAATAAATTATGAGCAACTACAGGCCAGCAAATTTGACAATCTGGAAGAAATGGATGCATTCCTAGAGATATATAAACTACAAAAACTGAACCAGAAAGAAAGAGAAAACCTGAACAGACCCACAACTAGTAAGGAGATTGAGGAAGATTGAATCTCCCAAAAATAGGAGCCCAGGGCCAGACAGCTTCCCAGGGGAATTCTACCAAATATTTAAAGAAGAATTAATACCTATTCTCCTGAAAGTGTTTCAAAATATAGAAATGGAAGGAAAACTGCCAAACTCACTTTAATGAGGCCAGCATTACTTTGATCCCCAAACCAGACAAAGAGCCCATCAAAAAGGAGAATTACAGACCAATATCCCTGATGAATACAGATTCAAAAATTCTCACCAAAATACTAGCCAACAGGATCCAACAGTGCGTTAAAAGGACTATTGACCATGACCAAGTGGGATTTATTCCTGGGCTGCAAGTTTGGTTCAACATCTGCAAATCAATCAATGTGATACAATACATTAATAAAACAAAGAACAAGAACCATATGATACTCTCAATAGATGCTGAAAAAGTATTTGACAAAGTACAACATCTTTTCTTGATCAAAACTCTTCAAAATGTAGGGATAGTGAGTACATACCTCAATACCATAAATGCCATCTATGAAAAACCCACAGCAAATATCATTCTCAATGGAGAAACACTGAGAGCTTTTCCCCTAAGGTCAGGAACAGGGCAGGGATATCCACTATCACCACTGCTATTCAACATAGTAGTAGAAGTCCTAGCCTCAGCAATCAGACAGCAAAAAGAAATTAAAGGCATCTGAACCAGCAAAGAAGTCAAATTCTCACTCTTTGCAGATGATATGATTCTACGTGGAAAACCCAAAAGACTCCACACCAAAACTGCTAGAACTTATACAGGAATTCAATAAAGTGTCAGGATATAAAATCAATGCACAAAAATCCATTGCATTTTTATACAAGAAGAAAGAGAAATTAAAGAGTTGATCCCATTTACAATTCCACCCCAAACCATAAGATACCTAGGAATAAACCTAACCAAAGAGGCCAAGAATCTGCACTCAGAAAACTATAAAGTACTCATGAAAGAAATTGAGGAAGGCACAAAGAAATGGAAAAACATTCCATGCTCATGGATTGGAAAAACAAATATTGTGAAAATGTCTATGTCACCTAAAGCAATCTACACATTTAACACAATCCCTATCAATATACCATCATTTTTTTCAAAGAAATGGAACAAGTAATCCTAAAATTTATATGGAACAGAAAAGACCCCAGATAGCCAGAGGAGTGTTGAAAAAGAAAACCAAAGTTGGTGGCACCCAAAATCCAGACTTCAAGCTCTATTACAGAACTGTAATCATCAAGACAGTATGGTACTGGCACAAAAACAGATGCATAGGTCAATGGAACAGAATAGAGAGTCCCAGAAATGGACCCTCAACTCTATGGTCAACTAATCAACAAAGCAGGAAATACTGTCCAATGGAAAAAAGACAGTCTTTTCAACAAATGATGTTGGGAAAACTGGACAACCACATGCGGAAGAATGAAACTGGACCATTTCCTTACTTCACATACAAAAATAGACCCAAAATGGATGAAAAACCTCATTGTGAGATAGGAATCCACCAGAATCCTTGAGGAAAACACAGGCAACAACCTCTTTGACCTCAGCTGCAGCAACTTCTTCCTAGAAACATTGCCAAGGACAACTGACAGAATGGGAGAAGATATTCACAAATGACATATCAGATAAAGGGCTAGTATCCAAAATATATAAAGAACTTATCAAACCCAACACCCAAAGAACAAATAATCCAACCAAGAAATGGGCAGAGGACATGAACAGACATTTCTGCAAAGAAGACATCCAGATGGCTAACAGACACATGAAAAAGTGCTCCACATCACTCAGCATCAGGGAAATACAAATCAAAACCCCAATGAGATACCACCTCATACCAGTCAGAATGGCTAAAATTAACAAGTCAGGAAACAACAGATGTTGGCGAGGATGTAGAGCAAGGGGGACCCTCCTGCACTGTTGGTAGGAATGCAAGCTGGTGCAGCCACTCTGGAAAACAGTATGGAGGTTCCTCAAAAAGTTGAAAATAGAACTACCCTGTGACCCAGCAATTGCCCTACTGGGTATTTACCCCAAAGATACAAATGTAGGGATCCAAAGGGGCATATGCACCTGAATGTTTATAGCAGCAATGTCCACAATAGCTAAACTATGGAAAGAACCTAGATGTCCTTCAACAGATGAATGGATAAAGAAGATGTGGTATATATATATATATATATATATATATATATACACAATGGAATACTATGCAGCCATCAAAAGAAACAAAATCTTGCTATTTGCAGCAACATGGATGGAACTAGAGGGTATTATGCTGAGCGGAATAAGTGAATTAGAGAAAGACAATTATCATATGATCTCCCTTATATGAGGAATTTGAGAGGCAGTGTGGGGATTGTGGGGGGTAGGGAAGGAAAAAGTGAAACAAGATGGGATCAGGAGGGAGACAAACCATAAAAGACTCTTAAACTCATGAAACAAACTGAGGGTTGCTGGAGGGTGGGGGGGGGGTGTGATAGGGTGGCTGGGTTATCGACAATGGGGAAGGTGAGTTCTATGGTGAGTGCTGTGAAATGTGTAAGCCTGGTGATAAACAGACCTGTACCCCTGGCGCAAATAATACATTATATATTAATTTAAAATAAAAAAAGGAATGCTTATCAAGATGAACTGAGTGAAACTTCAACTTAGAAGCTTTCTCTAGTGTCCATTTTTAAAGCCACTTTAAGTAGCCCTGTGGTAAACTTCATCTCATGGCCTTAGGATTCCTTGCTTTAAACCAGTGTTCTACCCAGCTTGGCCACTTTCTTTCTTCTTCACAATTAATGCCAGGTGACTTCCACTCCAATTCAAAAGTTAAATCTATACTACAAGGATGAAGACTGCCATCAAAACTTCTCAAAATATCATTGGGACTTGAGTATTCTGGTAATGGCAGCCTCACTGTGATAAATACACAGCCCTTTAGGGTGATCACTTGAAACATGATAGTGTTTATATGGTTTGTTTTTTAGAACAGCCAAATTGCTTTATGTGGTCATAACTCAAAATTTCTTTAGGTTAGATTAGTAAGATAAAAACCAGTTTTTACATAGCTGTTTTCATAGTGTTTGATTAAACTTCTTGATCTTATTCATGGAAGACAAAACAGCAAATAATGCTATTTATTGACATGTTCTTTTAGCTCATTAGGCTAAAATGTCAGGAGAGTAGAGATCATGTCTCTCATGTAGCTTTTGTATCCTCAATAACAAGCACAGTGCATGGAAGCAATACAAAATGGTGCCAGCACATTCTGGATTGTCCAAGACAGTCTTCATTTACTCTGGCTTGTACTGGTACAATCTTAAACAGCATCCCCTTACTCTTGAAAATGCCACTGTATGAGGAATAAGTTATATAGCAACAAATGTTTTTGACTGTATCATGGTGAAATAATGGATGAATACGTAAGCAAACAAGACCCAGATCTCTCATATGTTATGTGATGAAGCTAGTAAGCTGACTCTCTGTAAACAAGGCAGACAAGCCCTGATTTGTAGTGTGTGCTGATTTCTGTGGTGTAAATGCTCTCCCTATGCCTGATTCTGTACTGATGTTGTCTCACTGATTGTGGGGTCAGGAAGAGTTATGTAAGCTGGTCTGAGCCAGCTTCAGCATACCAATGTCCTAGTAATTCTAAGTCATTGGTGTAGAGTAGAAATAGCAAATTGAAAATGGGTGTGTGGTTTGTTCTAGGGATAATAGGAAGTAAAATGTAACAACTGGTATGACATGGGTACCAATCCACCAGAGTGGTTGCTGGTCTAATCACTGCAGGTGTGGACTGTAAATGAATAGGATCGCCAAGCAGAGTATCCAGGTCCTGGCCCCATGGGGACTGAAGCCACCACATTGACCTCATCTGCCCTGCACACTAACTTACCAAACTTACTTAGTTTGTCAAAGGCAGGCCAAGGACAATAGCAATATGACTTCCAGGTCCTGTAACAGTCTTTTGGTGTTTCCCGGAATTTTGAACAGAGCGGACTAGTCCTCCCCTGTGTGTGGTGTACTCTCCAAAGCTGTGAGTGGATCACAAAGCATCACAGATCCATGCTGGGAACTCCTGCTGGCCTGCCCTACTGGAGAATATTCCACAGTTTCTCTGTTACCTTGATGTGGAATTGAACTGTAGAGGAGTTAGACAACATAAGCTAAAAGTATTCTCAACCTCCCTTTGATTTAGGTAGGAAAAAAAAATTTTTTTAAGATAAAATAAAACATACTCCCAGGCCATCAAGACCACAGTTCTTAGAAGATATGGGCAAACTTTCAACTCTGCCAAGAAATAGATAAGTGCTCTAGGAGATGAACACAGAGAAACCCTTAGAGGAAAATGAGGACAATCAAAACTCTTCCTTAGCATCTGTCTTAGTCCATTTGGGCTGCTATAAAAGAATAACACAAGTTCAATGGTTTATAAGCAGCAGAAATTTGTTTCTTACAGTTCCCAAGCTGGGAAGTCCAAGACCAAGGCACCAACGGATTCAATGTCTGTTGATAGCCTGATGCCTGATTTGTAGACAGCTCTCTTCTTGCCATGTCCTCACAAGGTGAAAGGGGTGAGAAAGCTCTCTGGGTCTCTTTTATAAGGGCACTAATCCCATTCGGGAAGATTCCACCCTCATGACCTAATCACCTTCCAAAGGCCTCACTTCTAAATACCATCAAATTGGGAATTAGGTTTCAACATAGTAATTTGGGGTGGACACAATCATTCAATCTATGACAGCATCTTGAAGGGTAATAGGAAGAATCTGAGTGAAGTTGCCGCTTTGATGCTGAAATGCATCCCATTTTCTCTCAGAGAACAAAGAGGAGCAGGCTACATTCTTGAAAGTTGTCAGACTCCTTAGATAATTGATTCCTGGCAGTCAATGTCTTCATGCAATAGTTAGAACACATCTAGTAGATAGAAGAAGCTAGATGAAGATGTTGCCACTTTGGAGAAGATCTACATATAACTGGAATTGGCTGCCACCTACACTGTAGGATCTGAAGGCATTGAAAGCTCCCTGATCAAAGAGAGCTGACTTCATGGGTATGCAACCTGGGCAGGTATACAGGATCCCCATGCCTGGAAAGGTCTCCCCTTAGGTTTAATGTTCTGTTGTTGCCATCTTGAAGTTCTCAGTAACTTTCGAGCAAGAGATCCAGGATTTTAATTTCGCACCAGGCTCTGCGAATTAATTTGTATCCAAAGGGCCAATAAAGTAGATAAGGTTTTCATTTTTCAAATTGTATATCCTAGAGACCGTAGAATTTCCATCAACATGTGTCATGAGCCACCAAGGGATGAAAGGAAAAACAACGGAAGTACATGTAACTCAATCAGCAGGGATCACAGGTTCCTTCACGTGTTAGCAAAAATACGTTTTATCGGAACAATCAGCCCATCATAACTAATCAGAAGGCATACTTGGGAAGAGGTAATGGTGGGGCACAGGAAAAATGGGGCAGCACAGAGAAGGAGTAGCTTGTGCAGGGAAGCTGAAAATACAAAATAGAGAAGCAAAGACCGATTTCCTAAATTTGCAAATGTTGTTTCTACCTTGGCACCCACAGTCCCCTGAATATGCTTCTTTCTCTTTCTCTTTTGCCTTTCTCCTCCATCCCTTGAGTCTTTTACATAATCATCACTGAATCTTTATGGTAGACAATGAAACATAATAAGAGAGATAATGGTAAAGTACTCTGTGAGTTCAGAAGAGGGAGACATCACTCCTAGTGTGTGGGAAGATACATTTGGAGGAGTCAGCACTGTAGCTGGTCCTTGGGAGACAGGAGTGACTTGGATACAAGGTGATAGAAAGGTTTTCTAAGGAGAGAGGACAGTGGGAACAAAGGCATGAAATGAGAAAGCCTGGGGGTGATTATAAAGAACAGTGCATTGCTTTGTTCGGCTGGAGCACAAGGTTCATGACGGGGAGCAGTGGGAGGTAGAGCTTTCATTTCTCCCTCTATTGATTCTTTTCCTAAATATTTCAGATGAACAGAAGCCACAGTTTAGAGAAGGGGATGCTTAGCCAAGTAACTGGTCCTTAGCGACTAGTCTCATCTCTACCTTGCGCTGTGGCATATTGCAAATTCCCTAATTTGGAAAATGTATCTGTCAGGACAGACTTGATTATACTGTAACAATAAATATGAAATCCCTAATTTCAGTGGCTTAAAAATGTTAACAAAGGTTTCTTTCTTGTTCCATGTTCAACGTCCACAGCAGATCAGCTGGAGCCTCTGCTCTGTGCTGTCCTCACTCAGGGATTCAGACTGATGAAAAGTCCCTACCATCTGGAGCTTTGCTAGTTTCTCTAGAAGGGGACAGAAGAGCAAACCATATACTAGCCCTTGGAGGCTTTTACTCAAAGGAGGCCCATGTCAGCTCCACTCACATTTCACTGGCTAATAATGCGTCTTATGACCGCACCCAACTTTAAGAAGTCAGAGAAAATGCAATCCTATCATATGCTTAGCAAAAGAAATATTAGAAATACTTAACGAATGGCACTAATGTAATGCCACAGAGAATTTCAAGGTGACTTGTTCCAAGGCACCCAAGCACTTGCTTCAGTCTGGGTATTGCATGACTGGATGACTAGTTTTTACAGTCTCATATTTTGGTGCTTTGGCAATTCAAATTGATAGATTTGTCTATACAACTGAAGCTTGTTAACTAATTTCTTTTAAAACTTTTTGCCTTTTTTTTTGTCAAAATCAAGTTACCTGGGAACTGTAGACATTTTGATCATTCCAGCCCTGCTTTATTTCTCATACTACAGACGTCTCCAACCCGGACTACATGATCAAGTATTGCTTATGTATTACCTTGGAATTTTCTCTAGTTTGGGGATGAAAGAGCATCACCACTTCCTTCTCCTTCTTCTAAGACAAGCATCACTAATCAATCACAGTCCTCTTTTCCACAGAACCAAATTTGAATTCTTATCAATAGGGTGTTCCAACTGATCAGAGTTTTAAGTGAAATAAAACCAATTTATCATCCTCCTGTAACAGGGCACAGGGGAAAATATTATCTAAAAACCCAAACTACTTTCCAAGAAATCAGAGGCATATTATTGGGAAGGACTTAATTTTTTTCACATGTATATTGATCTTTTGGTTCTCTCATTTATTCAGCAAGCATTTACTGAGAAACTACTATATGCCAAGTACTAATCTACACACTAGGGATACTGATGGGCATGATAAATGTGGTCCCTTCCCCAGTGGAACTAATGTTCTAATACCACTAAGTATATCAATGAGTTTGTGTATACAAGTATGGGAGCAAGATTTACAGGTTCCTTCATTCACTCATTTACTTGCTTGTTCAACTGTGTCAGACAATAGGTGACTCCATAGCAAGTAGATTATAAGTAAGATAAGCCTATCTTCAAGGAGTGCCTAGGCTCAAGTTTAGGGGTTGGACAGGGCTAGGGGAGACCAACTGACAAGGAAATAAATTCAAGACAGAACAATGGTAAAGATTATGGTGCCACAGAAGAATGAGTGATCATTTTTGGTGGCACAGGGATGGCTTTGAAGAGGGCTGGAGGAAAGTGAGTGGAATTTTCCTTGAGGAAGAGGAGGTCAAGGACAATTTGAGCTGACAGGTGCAGCAGGACAGAAAGAAACAGGCTGGAGGGAGTCTGGGGAAATTGACAGGAATCACTAACTTTGAAATGTTCAGGATAAGAAGATGAGGCTGGGAAGACTGAGAAGGAAGTCAATAAATGAAGGGTTTAGGACAGGGTTTCAAGGGTGAGCCATAAGAGCCTGTGAGGTTCTCCTGACCCCCGTGATGTCAGCACCCAGGTTGCTCTTACTCTATCTGCACACAGAACCATCCAGATGCTGATGGTGCACTTGCTTCCTTTGCTCTGCTCTTGGAGTCAGCCTTCCTTCTTGCTTTACAGCCCTCTATCTGAAATGCAAAAGAATGTGACCTTTGCAAGAGAACAGTATGCTCTTTCAAAAATAAATAAATAAATAAATAAATAAATAAATACCTGACTGCCTTGAAGGGGACACTCTCAGTTGGTGGTATGAAAAGTTTCATCTTTTTAAATGCAAGTCAACAGACCTCCACAGCACCAGAACACCTGTGCCTCCCAGGTCATTTGGGTTAGAAGCCCAGAGCTGGAAATGTGTAGAACTTCACCTTTCATCACCATGAGGAGCTGGGCTTGACCTCAAGCCATGTCATCTTCAAGTCTTTTAAAGTGTTTTTGTGCCATGGATGCTAAAGGCTGTATTTGTATGCTACTCACTGTAGGTGCAGAGACCCCTTGAACTGCCTCAGGACACCATGGGGTTTCCTTACAACAAGGCTGTTTGTAGCAGGTGCCTACTTCATTTCCCCTTTTCTCTGGGGACTGGCTTTCCTTGTTTTCTGGTTCACCTATGTGGTGAGGCAATACGTAACCACTATAATATTTCTTCTTCCTTGGAGTCAGACAGACTCCATTTCTCTGCCTCTCTTGTAGTTATGTTTGCATCACCTCATTTCATCCAGGCTAGTGGAATGCAAATGGAAATGATGTAAAACCTGACCCTGACCCTCCGGCTCTCTCTCCTCCTGCCAGGACAACCTGGAGGCCATGTGTCCAGGCAGCCTTCCTACATGCATGAATGAGAAAGATACGCCTTGAGTGTTAAGCCACAGAGATTTGGGGTTTGTCTATTGTGGTAGGTGGCAGTCATTTCCCTAACACTACCTGGAGGAAAACCTGATGTTCCCCAGCCAGCAGGATTCTATTTCCTTTGTTCAAGAAACTGGCTCCACTGAGACCTTCCTCTTAATTCTACTTTCCTAGGGGAGGGAGTCTTCCATTAGCTGAAGGCAGCACAGAAAGCCCATTGCAAAAATACTGTTTCTCCCACAAGAAGCACGTGGATTGAGAGGGTGAGAAAGTCAGTTCTTGCAAATGGAAGATTTTACATAGGTGGGTCTGACAAGTCAGTAGATTGCTCTGCTTAGAATCTTCCCAATACACTTGCAGGGGCATCAGGAGAGAAAGCCCTGCACTGAGCATTTTTGCAAGGTTCTAAGCTTCACTCTGCCAGCATTGGCCTCTGAATCTTTCTTGTTAATACTGAGACATAAGCAGAGTTCAAAGGAACCACTCCTTTCAGAAGGTCCTTCACCCCATCCCAGGATCTCTGTGCTGGTTGTCAAGGGAGCTTCTAGCTGTGAAAGGGCCACACTGGGAATCAAACCATGAAGCTGCAAGTCATTTTCCATAAGCCACTGAACAGCTGTCAGATGTTAATGAATTTGACTCAGTACCACCCAGGAGCTGGATTTGGTGGACAAGAAGTGAAAAGCTTCCAAGTCTATGACACAGCTGGTCACACCCTCTGTTCCTTGGAGAGGAGGTTAATCTTCTGAGGGAGGATGAAGACTTGCCACCAGAGTATCCTTGGCCACTGGGGCAGAGACACCATCCATCCCTCAGTGCTGTTTTGTAAATGCCTCCTGCCTGTGGGGCTGTGATGCTTTGTAAAGACAAATGAGTGACAAATGAGTGCATCACCCTCTGCTGACAGCTGCCAATGGAGACAACCAGGTCTGATTTGCATCCAGTTCATTTACACGTAGAATAACCCTCCAACCCTTTTTGAATACCCTGGACTTAAATGTCAACCATGGAGAGGGTGGTGGGAGTGGATGGTAGCTTAAACACATGTGTGTTGGCGAGGGAGGGGCTGAGGGGTGGGCGAGCACCTGGGTGGCTCAGTCAGTTAAGCATCTGACTCTTGGTTTAAGCTCAGGTCACGATCTCAGAGTATGGGCTTGTGCATACTAGGGAGTCTGCTTCCCCTCTCCCTCTCCCTCTGTTCCTCTCCCTGCTTGGATATTCTCTCTCTCAAATAAATAAGATAAAGTCTTTAAAAAAAAAAAAAAGTGAGGGTGTGTGTATGTGTGTGTACCATGTATGTGTTTATTTATTTATTTTTTTACAAGAGGGAGGAGTTGGCAGCTGGCAAGACCAGCAAAGCTCTTTAAGAAACCAGTGGCTACTCCAGGAAGGGAGGGGCAGACTGGTTTAGAACATGGAGTTTTGCTGGAGGGAGTGAGTAGAACCTCTCCTGGGAGGACAAGGACCAGACCATAATACAACATGGAGTCGGATGAGAGATGGATGGTTGACAATAACCTGACTGTTTCCACTTCCAAAACAGAGCTGGAACCTATCCAGTCTCCATATCCATTGCCACCTCTTTCAGGGTGCCCGGGCTATTGTGACAATCTCCTGACTAGTCTTCTTACTTTCCTTTTGCCCGCTTCTAATCCATTTTCACAGCAGCCAAGTAATCTATTTAAAATTGGAGCATGAGCCTCCTTTCCTGAAGTTCTCCCAAGACTTAGAGGGAAGCCTGTTTATCATTGCAGCACGATCGGGCTGACCCTTGCTTGTCTCTTTATCCTTGTGTCTTGTTCCATTCCCTCTCTCTCTCTCTCCTTCCCTCCCTTTCTCTTTTTCTCTTCTCTCTCACCACCCTGCAACCTCACTGATCTCCCTTCAGGTCCTTGAAGTCACTAAATGCATTCCCCCTGTGGGGCTACACTTAGACTCTCCTTCATCTCGCAATCTCATCTCCTGGCTCACTTCTCTCCTTGACCTTCAACGCCACCTCCTCAGGGACACGGGGTTAGGTCTTAGCTCTGTCCCTTACCCAAACAGAGACCTCAGGCAGGCGGTGTCCTCTCCAAGCCTCCAGGTCCTTCCTGGTCATGGGGCAAAGAACGGTAAGCCTCCCTCTCCCCTCCCCCACCCTGTTACACTCTGTGAAGGGACCACACTGTGCAGGAGACATTTCTCAGCTGGTGTCTGGCACATAGCAAAATGCTCAAAAAATGTGAGTTGCTCTCAATAATATTCATGGTATTGCTCTTATTATTATATAGTTCCATTTAGTCAAGACCCCAACTCCTCCCTGGAGAAGACTGAACAGGCCTTTCTCATGGTGTGTATGTGTATTTTGTTTTGTTTTGTTTTGTTTTATTATCATGGTGGTACATAACCCCAGCCTTCTGTTCCATTCCTTTTACACCAGACAGCATTTTACCACAAAGAGCGGCTGTTGTTTCTCTAACGGCAGTCACACACTTAATGCTTCAATTTCCACATTTTATTTTATATGTAATTTAAAGCCCATGGTGCCTTAATTGTAAAATAGGCCTTATTAAAATAATAGCTTGAAAACCAGTGGGGCTCCCTGTGCCGAGCAATGAGGGTTTTTAGCTTAACGGCTGTTTACTAGGATTTAAAAAGAGACACAACCCAAATAAAGCTGTAAAGACATTTCCAGCGTGAGTGATGGGCCGAGGACAAGCTGATAATTAAGCTCCCCCTCCCCACATTTTTTTTTTCTTTTGGTTGCTGTCTGGAGCTTTCCTTAGAAATCCAAAGCACACCCTTTGCTGCTTTTATGATTGATGAGGTGGTGAGGATACTTCAGTACGAGTAAGCAACGTGGTGCTTTGATTAATGATGCTGGTGGGACTCCCAGAAGACCAAACAGAATAACACTGTTATCAGGAAAACAGCTGAAGCTGCTGAGAGGGACAGCAGCAACCAAGCCTGTGTAGACGGTAAAGCCATCCATGGGTAGGTAGGGTCTTTAATTCAGCCCAAACCCAACCTATCCTCCTAAAGGGCCAGAAGCCAGAGAAGAGCGGACTGGATGGCATGATTTCCCATGGAATCCAAAAAATTGGCAAAATCAGGTTCCCTGGAAATCTTAGAGCATGAAAACACACATGGGCTGGTAGGAATCTCAGGCTCTATCGTAGTCATGATGGATTTTTTCAGTGTGATCTTTCTCAGATAGCAACATTCAGATGAAGAGATTTTATGGTATAAGAAAAATAATAGCTTCGATCTCTTGAACACTGTCTTGGACTTATATTGAATCTTCAAAAATAACCATGAGGTAGGTATTACTATTATTCTTCTTACTTTCTAGCTAAGGAAACCTGGACTCAGGAAGACTTTATATAGTACAGGTCCACACAGCTCTTGAGCTCTGAGCCAGGACTCAAATCCAATATGGCCCCATGACTAAGCCAATGCTCTTGGCCACTTTCCAGTCTTGGGCTTCCAAGAAGAGACAGGGGTTATGGGAATACATCTGATCAGGTTTCAGAACATCTCAATTTTAGGTCCTTCTGCTGCTCACTGGGTGAGATGTTTACCTCTCTGTGTTCAAGTGTCCTTGACTAGGAAATAGATACATTCTCCCTTACTCACAATTTTTTTGAGGATCAAGTAAATTAACATTTACAAATGCTTTTTGCAAAGTAGGAACCCCAATGGACTATTTATTGTAGCAGAACTGTCAAGGGAGCCCACATAGAAAAACACTTAAAAGGCAATTCAACATTGAAAGACCCAAGCAAATTAAGATGCCTGGTTCCAGAGGAACCCAATATAATTTTCCAACTCTTAGATGTATGACTTTGGGTAGGTCACAAGAGCTCTCTGAATCTCAATTTTCTATCCTGTAAGATCAGGTAATACTCCTCCCTCAGTATTACTGTGAAAATTCCATGCCATTATTCCCACACTGCCTGGCAACGTGCCCCTGATTGTTAGCTAGTGTTATTATTTCTTTCCCTTCAAGCCACAGTCCACACCTCATTACCCAGTCAGGTAGGGCTGTGCCTGACTTTCCCGTTGTCTCTCTGAACCTCTGTCGCATTATAGACTGAGAAAGGAAATATGAGTCACAGAGTGCCCCAAGGCTCCAACACTGTGGTTTTGAAAGTCAATCCGCCTGTCGATAGCAGAACTCCTGGCCTCTCGGGGGACTGCCCATCCTGGTGCTGCTGAGTTCCACAAGCCCTGCACAGAGAAGCGCCGCGACAGTGGGAGACGCTGCCTGAGGAAGGGCCGGAGCATCTGCAGCCTCCCGTGTTAACAGGGATTTGAGCACAAGGTGAGCCAGACAGCCCCTACCCGCGCCAGACCCATGCAGCGGCTGCAAGTGCCCCCCATCACGTGTGCATGGCCCTTCCCACTGCACAAAGCGTTTTCACACCCCGCATGCCGGACAGTGAGTGGAAAAACCAGGGAAAGCCACAGAGGGCTCGCTCTGGACCGACCTGGACCCACAGGGCAAAGCCAGAATGCAAAGATGAGTGCCAGCTTTCACAGAATGTGAAACCAGACAGCCCTGGGGTTTGAGTCACGGTGCTGCCATTTCTGAGTTCCAGGATCTGGGGCGAGTTCCTCAACTTCTCAGCGGTCCTTCTCTTCTGTAGGGAAGCAGCTAAGTGCAGTGGTGCAGAAGGCAGCTCTCACATCAGAAGGTCTGGGCTTAAATTTGGGGTCTGCCTCGTCCACACTGTGTATTCTCTGCTAATATATTCTGTTTTCATTGTCTATAAAATAAGAAGTCTGGGGGCGCCTGGGTGGCTCAGTGGGTTAAAGCCTCTGCCTTCGGCTCGGGTCGTGATCTCAGGGTCCTGGGATCCAGCCCCGCATCGGGCTTTCTGCTCAGCAGGGAGCCTGCTTCCTCCTCTCTCGGCCTGCCTCTCTGCCTACTTTTGATCTCCGTCTGTCAAATAAATAAATAAAATCTTTAAAAAAAAATAAGAAGTCTGCTCTGAGGATGAAATGAAGTTTAAAATATATGTAAAGTATACATATATATATATAGCCCTTAGTAGCAAGTCCTAAATAAGCCTTAGCTGCTGTTTTGGTCAGGATGAATCAAGCTCTGCTCCAGTGAAAAATAAACCTCGAGAGCCCAGGGGTTCGGCATAATAAAAGTTTATTTCTCATTCAAGCAGAGGGAGGGATTTCTTCCCTATCAGGCAACTCAGGGATCTGGGACCTTTCCCTCTGTTGACACTGCCCTGTCCATCTGTGGCTTTCAAGTTTGCTGTGGCAGAGGAAAAGAAGGCAAAGGAGGCACACGGCTCTCACCTCCCCCGGCGCGGCCGGGGCTCGCAGCGTGCCCACTCACGGCGCTTTGACCAGGGCTGGTTCTAGGGCCCCAGTCTCACTCTGCGGGAAGCCCACAGTACCATCAATTAGGCTAAGGACCTAAATCTCATTGTCGTTGTGAAAAGATTAAATGACAATATGTACGGAACACTTAGCACACTTCTTGGCTCACGGTTAGTGCCTGTTGTGCGCTCTGGTGCTGGTTATTACTTTTGACTCAGTGCCCGTCTGACTTCATTTAGGGCAATTCTGACTTGGATTAAACCACTGGTCGTTCCTGCTCGGGGTCCATTAGTGGGTACCAGATTCTCTTAGGTGTCATGTTTTTCTCTCCCCTTTGTCAACGGGTCCCTACCTGTCCTCAGACTTCTTCCCCCTTTCAGCGCTCCCAGGGTGCCCAGCACCCTCAAGGGGACCCTGAGTTTATTGATGCTTCTTACTGTGGCAGGAATAGCTTCAATGTTACATGACAATTTTTGATATTCAAAGTGCTCTCATCATATTGATTGTGACATAATGCCAACCCCTACAGGCAGATTTGATGGAGTGCCCACCATCTGCCAGGAATTGGATCAGGCATTCATGCTCACTGTGACCCTGGGAGGTCAGTCAGAATTCTCAGCCTTGTTTCCTATGAGCAAACTGAAGCTCAGAGAGGTGAGGGGACTGCCGCAGGCCTGTAGGACATGAAGGTTGACTCAACTCGAGATGACTCCCTGTGAAGAGCCCTTTCTACTGTCCTCCCAGGGCCTGTGCTATTCACTTCTGTGTATTTTCAGAATTGGTTACACATACTGTGGGCTAATTGGTTACACACACTTTGAGCTAAACACCTACAGAAAACAATGGCCTGACATATCATTTCTTCTGGGACATTATATGACTGAAGATGCACGGTCTTAGCCTAGAGCCTGCCGACCACTAATGGTGGAAGTCAAGCACTCATCCAGGCACTGTGAACACCATTCTCGGACAGGGACAGATACTAAGCAGTAATAATAATAAAGCTGATCTTTCCTGTCTCAGTGGCAATATCCAAAAAGTGAAGACTCAAATGATTATGGAACTCAAGGAACTTATACTCTAAATGGGGACCCAAGGCCAACACGCACAGAAAGAGCAACACATACATGGCTTCTCTCTCACGAATATTATTTTTTATGCTTTGTAGCTCCCCTTCCCAGAGTGTAGATTCCTGTGCCAGGTATTTTAAAAATATTATCTTAGAGTCTCATGACCAGCATGACGTCAGGATTATTTATCCTTATTTTCCCATGCAGATGAGGACACCAAGGCTCAGAGAAGTTAAAGTGACTGGCCCAAGCTGCACAGAAAATGTCAAAGTTGGAATCTAACTCCTATATCCATCACTTTCCATTCTATCATACAGCAGCAGCATGCATGGAAGGGATTGACCCCGGAGGTGGGTTGCTTTTCTTAAGGAGGTCCCCAGGGCCCTCGCATATCAATATGGCATCTCAGAAGCTAACAGAAAGAGAGAAGAGGTCCTACCATCAGGTCGGACTCTGCTTCTACCAGAGAAATTTCGCTATCATATTTTGCACACTGGGTTTTCTTATATATATTCTGTTGGAAAATATGTATCCTACTCTATGGGACATAGAAGAAAAAAATAAAAAAGAAAATTTAAAAAGAGGACTGAAAACTATAGTTTTAGTATCATGGCCTCAAATTTAAGGACTAGACATTAAGGTCCAGGAGATGCAAAGATCTGCCTAATGATCAAAGAGCTTTAGGCAACAGATGGTGGTTTTGAGCAGGACTTGGCAACACTTTTCTGTGAAGGGCAAGACAGTAAATATATTTCAGGCTTTGTGGACATGCAGTCTTTTCACAACTACTCAACTTGGCCATTGTAGGGAGAAAACAGCCACAGACAATGCATAAACACATGAACATTGGAGCATTCCAATAAACTTTATTTACAGAACAAGCTGAGGGCTGGATTTGGCCCTCGGGCCATAGTTTGTGGACCCCTGGTTTAGAACAAAGGATTCTTGACTCTTTATTTAGCACTTTTTCTACAAAAACAAAGCTTCTTCCTCAATGACAGATGAATCGTACACCCCTGTTGTTTTCTTAATGTTGGGGAAAAATTGAAGATCAAAGCTGGAAGTGCATGAGGATTTCATAAAACAAAGCATGGGTAAACAATAAGATAGACTTTAGACATGTTAGCCTGGTTGGGGACAGAGCTCCCACGATAGGGAATAAAAGGGAATCATAAATAAGTGATTTAAAGAAAGAGCTTTGCCCTGATGATGGTATTAATGTGTCATGAACTGAGAAGTGTGACTAACTCAACTCTCTGCAATCAAGGTCCAAAATAAATTAATATACTTTGGTGATGGAAGTGATGGTTGTACAACATTGTAAATGTTCTAAGCACCATGGAATTGTGGCCGCTAAATGTCTTAAAGTGGTCAATTTTTTATTATATGAATTTCACCTCAAAACATTTTTAAAAATAAATTAATAGTTAAAGGAAATAACAAAAAAATGTGAACATGAAATGGCATGGTTCTTTGTGGTTGAGCCTTCACCTTGGAGCTGGGACTTCAGGCCCTGGGACTTCCTTCAATGGGTGAGGCAATCTTCTGCTATGCCAGGTGATGGCATGACACTGTATTTTTATTTTCCTGACTTGATGTCACATAGATCTGTTCTTATTCCTAGCTTCTTTGGCCTGCCATTTCCTCCCCAGTAAGCTGTAGGCCAGCATGTGTACCATTTAGGAGTGATGTGGCCATTACATGAAATTCTGATATAAACAGTTAAATCTAAGAAGTGTTCAATAAGTGCAGCTTTTAATACAGTTCTTTCTTTTTTTAAAACTGGGAGAGTAGGAGTTAACCATTTTAAAGGAAAATGGAGAGAACAGTGTTCTAGTAAAGGGAACAGCATATGGGAAGTCCTGATGGGCTCCAGGAAAAGAGGAAGCTTATTCTACTCAAATGGAGGGTGGTGAGATATGGAAGCTACAGAGAAAAGCACAGAATGGATTGTGAAGGACCTGGTAAACAGGGTTTATTGGTTTTGGGTTGTTAATCGGGGTGATGAAAAAGGTGGATTATTTTTAAAGGGTCATTGCAGCACTAATATAGAAGCAGAGGAAGGAAAGTCAGTGACAAGGGTATAACCCAGGAAAGAGACGAGAGGGATTGAACACAGGTGAAGTAAGGGGCAAAGAGGGGGTAAGAGTTGCCGATGTTGTCCAAGTTGCTACCTTGGACTCCAGCTATCACGAAGATGGGGACAAAAGGAGAAAGACAGGTTTATGGGGGAAGATGATGAGCTCAGATTCAGAAAATTACATCTGAAAGATCTTAATGTCCTTATTTTTGAGAAAACTTTGGCTTTCATCTCTTATTCTTACATTCATTCATTCGTTTATTCATTCATCGTTTATGGAGCTCTTTGTATGTTACAAGCAGTATAAATATACTCATTAAGCTAAATTGCATAGCTTTTTTTTTTTTTTTACAGCATAACAGTATTCATTGTTTTGGCATCACACCCAGTGCTGGTTCCTCAACCCCCCGCCCCCCCCCCTCGCGCCGCCCCTTCAAAATCCTCAGGTTGTTTTTCAGAGTCCATAGTCTCTCATGGTTCATCTCCCCTTCCAGTTTCCCTCAACTCCCTCTCCTCTCCATCTCCCCATGTCCTCCATGTTATTTGTTATGCTCCACAAATAAGTGAGACCATATGATACTTGACTCTCTCTGCTTGACTTATTTCGCTCAGCATAATCTCTATCAATCTTTTTGTTTGTCTGTTTTTGTTTGTATACTTCACAAATCTTACCTTGTGGCCCATTTGGCCTGAGCCTTCTCTTTTATCTTCCCTTTTTTTCCTATCTCTCTCTCTCTCTCTCTTTTTTTTTTTCCTTTTTTCTTTTCCCTTTTTTTTTCTTTCTTCTTCTCTATTTCTTTTTCTTTTCTTTTTTCTCTCATTTGGGTGGGGAATCCTGATTGCACAGAAGCATTCCAGGGTGCATATTGACTGCACCACAATCGATAAGTCCAGCTGCATCTGTTCAGTCATCTCTTACCAAAATGACTAGGAGGAGGAATACCCAACAGAAGAAAAATACAGAGGATGGGCCTTCTGCAACAGAGCTAATGGTTATCGACATAGACAATATGTCAGAAAAGGAATTCAGACTAACAATTATCCAGGCAATAGCTAGGTTGGAGAAAGCCATGGATGACCAAACAGAATTGATTAGGGCAGAACTGAAAGCCACCAGGGATGATGTTCACAATGTTAGGGCAGAACTGAAAACCACCAGGGATGATGTTCAAAATGCATTCAATGAGTTCCAATCTAATCTAAATTGCATAGCTTTAACTACAAATATTTATTACCTAATACTTCCTATGGGCCAGGAATTCAAAGAATTATCTGGGTCGTTTTGGCTCAGGATCCCTGAGGAGGTTGCTAGAAGACAAGGACTAAGGTTACAATCATCTGAAGGCTTCGCTGGTGCTGGTGGACCTGTTTCTGGTATGAAATGGTCACGTGGCTATTGGCAAGAGGCATTGATTCTTGCCAAGTGGGCCCCTGTATAGTGCGCTCATGAGGCAAACACTGGCTTCCCCCAGAGCAAATGACTACACAGAGAGAGAAAGTCAAGAGTTTTAGTTTTTCAGGCATCTGGGTGGCTCAGTGGGTTAAGCCTCTGCCTTCAGCTCAGGTCATGATCTCAGGGTCCTGGGATCGAGTCCCGCATCGGGCTCTCTGCTCAGCGGGGAGCCTGCCTCCTCCTTTCTCTCTCTGACTGCTTCTTTGCCTACTTGTGATCTCTCTCTGTCAAATAAATGAATAAAATCTTTAAAAAAAAAGAGTTTTAGTTTTTCAAATAAAATATTGTCAGTTCCACCTTATTGTGCAAAACAAACCACTAAGTCCACACTGAAAGGGAAGGTACTGCATAAGAACATGACTACCAGGAGGTAGGATTACTGGGAACCATATTGCAGGCTACAGCAGTGCCTTAGGATGAGCTCTGGGGATAAAGTGATGAGCTAAAGAGCCATCTAACATGTAGTCTAGCAGGAGAGACATATATCTATCAAATTGTTAGGCACATAAAATACAACAGCCTAGTAGGATAAGACAATGAAAGAAAAGATAGACTAAGTAATGAGAGATATGTAACTGGAGTACTGAAGAGGGAATGGAGGGACAGGAATTCATTTATGAGGAAATGACACTTCTTTGAGGCTTAAATAATGTGTAATAGTTAATTTTAGATCAAAAGATTGTGGTTGCCACAAAATGCTAAGTGTAGTGTTACAGTATAACCCCAGTAATTCCACTCCTAGGTATAAACCCCAAAGATGAAAGCAATATCCACATGTGAATTTTTAAGTATGTATGCGAATGTTCATAGTAGCATTATTCATGACAGCCAAAAAGGGGGAACAACTGAAATGTCCATCAAGTGATGAATGGAAAAACAAATGTGGTATATCCATATAATGAAATATTATTTGACAATAAGAAAGAATAAAATATTGATACGTGGTACAATGTGGATGGACCTTAAAAACATTATGGTAAGTATGAAATGTCCACAGTCAGAGACAGAATAGAACCACAAAGTAAATCAGTGATTGCCTAAGGCTGGAGGTAGAGAGAGGTTGGGGGGAACTGGGAAGCAACTCTTAATGGGCAGGACATCTCTTTTGAGGGTGAAAAAACAGGTTGTAAAATAGGGGTGCCTGGGTGGCTCAGTTGCTTAAGCATCTGCCTTTGGCTCAGGTCATGATCACAGAATCCTGGGATCCAGCCCCACGTCGGGCTCCCTGCTCAGAGGGACGTCTGCTTCTCCCTCTGGCTCCCCTCACCCGATGCTCATGCACTCTCTCTCTCTCTCTCTCTTTCACTCTGTCTCTCAAATAAACTAATAAAATATTTTTTTCATGTAAAATACATTGTAGTGATGTTTGCACAACTCTGTGACTATATTAGAAACCAGTGAATTATACACTTTAAATGAGTGAATCTATGATATATGAATTATTTCTCAATAAAGATGTTTAAAAAAGAAAAAAAAAGACGGCCAGAACGACACTGCAGCAGAGAGAATAACCAGCAGTGCAAGAAAACACTGCTCATGGGAGAAACTCAGTGTGTCTGGAGCACAGAGAGAGGGGAGAAGCATCAGATGAGTCGGGATAAGACCCTAAAGGACTTAGTGACTCAAGAAAGAATATTGGTCTTTATCCCTAGAGCAGTGGGGAGCCCCTGAAAGCCCTTAAGCAGGGAGTCACATGATCATATTGAAAATTTTCAAATTTTAAATAATAAGTACTTAATAAATTAAAGCTAATGTTTACATTGTGAATAGATTTAAAGGGGCAGGCAGCGGTCCTGACAGCCTTATTTTTCATCATTCTCCCCTGAGGAATGCATGTCCCAAGGCTTTGGGGTAGTGCTTGAGCCCTGTGTCATTATGAGTGTCCCGCTTGTTCTCATGTGCTTTTCATCCACCCCTTGTGTCTTAAATGGCTCCATATCATGCTCAACATGGGGAACAGGTAGATGTGGTCTCCCTCGGGTGCTGACCCCATGTTCCCACGTTGTAGAGTCCCTGGGATTCAGGGCTTCACTGAGCTCTTTATCCTTCTCCAGATGGCGGAGTGAAAGAAATATCTGGCAAAATGTTAATTTCACCTCATTTAGTGCGGTTTACATAGGTGTGGTACAGTTGAGGCCTCTACAGGAAAAGCTGATTTCAAGTTCTGGCACAATGATTAGCTGATTCACAAAAGATGTGAGTCTCCGTTTCTTCCCTGCACATCTGTCCTGTCTGCTTTTAATTTGGAAGCACCAGTTTTAATTTAGCGGCAGGACTGTAAACTCCATTTCTGTGAACACAGAATGACATACTTTGTGGAACGGGGGCCTCTTGCCAAGATCTGACTCTTAAGTAATTGATGGCTAGTGAGTCGCCGAGACACGCTCCAATGCGAACACTTTCCATGGCAAAAAACCCTGTCATATCAGCTGGATTGCAACTGAGCCTTCTGGGTCGCTGCCCATCTAAATACAGGCCGTGTCTTGAACCACGGCCTCTGGAGCCCGAAGGGAGCCTCCCGCTTCATTCTAAACATCGAAGCTCTGTCCAACCTCCTGCTTCCCTGTGTCCCTCGTACTTTGTTGGAAGCTATGGCCCAGTGTACAGATTTCCTCATCTTTGGACGTCAACCATATCAGGAAGGAGGCTTCGGTGCTAGGGGTTGTTTTGTTCTGGTGAAAAGGACACTCTTTTCATCACATTTAAAAACCAATTTTTAAAAATCTCACTCATATCCAATATTTTGTGTGTGTGACAGAGAAAAAACAGGCCTGGAGTTACATCACCCCTGTGGCTTAAGAAATCTTTTTCACAATATGTACACTGTTTCAGGGCTGGGATTTTTGGAAAGGGAGGAACGGGGTAGAGCAAGAGGGACAGAGAAACAAGACAGAAACATAAATCGTCCTAAGTAAGATGGGATGGATAAGCGAAGGGAATAAAATGGGCAAAACTTCCCTGAGTTTGGAATCCTCTAAACAGACAGAGAACTGGTACAAAACTCAACTCTGCCCGGTTTTTTTTGTAATTAAAAAACGTTTTCTAAATCTATTTTTCTTAGATCACCATTAAATACCTATCACTTACCATGGTGCCTGACATCAAGTAGATTTAAATACCTACTTCTGAATATGTAAGTGAAGAAATGAGTACTAGCTACACGCTTGCCATATGCCCAGCACTGTTGTGGTCACAAGGCGGGGGAACGCTAGCTAAGGGGGCTTATGGGTAGTCAGGTGTAGGATAATGGTAAGGGGCCAGGCCTTGGAGTTACCTAGTCCTAAGTCTGAGTTTAAGTCCTCTGCCACTTGCTAGCTGTGTGGACTCAGGGAAAATTATTAGAGCTGCATAATTCTGAGTTTCCTGAAATTGAAATTGGGACAATCATAGGACCATCTCATGTGGTTGCTGGGAGGATTCATTGAGGTAAAGTGTAGAAGGTGCTTACAAAAATGCCGGGAACATAGGAAATGCTCAGTAATAGTTACATATTACCCAGCTATTATATAGTTTGGAAATGGCACATGGCAGCTTCACACAATAATTCTTGCCTTGGCTCTCCCCAGAATGTTCCTGAATTACTACTTTTATTTCACATCCAGTCGGTTGCCAACTCCTTTCCAAAGCCATGGGGAAACAGGTCCTGCACACTCCTGTTGGTTTTACTTAAGTGTTAGGAGTCCCATTGTCCTGAAACTAGAGGGTTTTGCGAAAATCGTTCCTCCGTGGAGGACAGTGGCACTCAGCTCCAGAACAAACAAGAGAACATCCCAGATGGTTTGCAAAGTGTTTTCGGTTTCACCAAGCATGTTTTCCTCTAATTTTAAATTCCCTCTGTATTTGAGGTAAAATGTAATCAACAAGTCCCTGGTCAAGTAAGTTCTGCGGAAGGAAGTACAGAAAGAATATGGGAGAATACCAACATCAGCAACAAGAGAGAAAGCAGTATGTCAGGAGTGAGTACGTGTGTTCACCAACAGAGCAGGGTCTGGACTAGGAGGGGGAGAGGAAAACGCCCCCCCGACCCTCCTTTCCCCATCATCACTCATGTGCTCACTTCACCACTCCAGGTTTACTGAGCTCACCAACTCCACACAATTTTATGCATGGTAGGTCAAAGGCGATCCTTGTTCTAGTTGAGTTAGACTGGGGATCAACTCAACCTTTCCTTTGTAAAGGCCCAGGTCATACATGTTTTCAGCTTTGCGGGATGCTTAGTCTGTGTCGCAATTACTGAACTCTGCTATGGTATCATGAAATAACCCACAGATAATACATAGACAAAAGGACAGGGTTGTGTTGTCCTGTGAAACTTTATTAAACAACAACAACAACAAAAACCACATAGACCAAATTTGTCCTGTGGGCCATAGCATGCTGGTCTCTGGATTAGTTTATATGAGGAAAGACAAACCATCCTCTCAAGGACTAGATAACTCAGGGCTAACCAATGAAGAGATGAGTCCCACCAAACACCAGTTAAGGGGCAGGATAGTAAAAGGCCTATAGGTGTACCCTTGAGGACGAAGGGGATTCAAATCCCAGTCCCATCAATTATTAGCTGTGTGATTTAAGACAAGTTATTGAATCTCTATAAGCCTTGACTTCCTCATCTGTTACATGGATATAATAATATTACTAATCTTATGTAATATTATAATAAAATTCTTAATAAATGTTATTAATTAATATTATTTAATCTTGGCATCAAATGAGGTATGCTATGTAAAGATTCCATGCAATGTCTGACATCTAGTAAAAGTTACTATCCAGAGTGAATAAAGCACAGATTTTGGAGAGTGTGGTCCTCGAGGCCTGTTCCATCAGTCCTCTAGACCAGGGGTCAGAAACCGTATTCTGTAAAGGGCTAGGAATAAATATTTAAGGCTTTGTAGGCCACATATAGTTTCTGTCACATGTTGTTTTTGTTTCCGTTTTAATTTTATAATTAATTTAAAAACATAAAAGTCATTCTATCATTCTTAGCTTAGACACTGTACAAAACCAGGCTGTGGGCCACATTTGGCCCAAACTTTGGCCTGAGGGCCATAGTTTGGTGACTTCTGCTCTAGACCACAGTTGTCCCAGAGAAATAGAGTAAGAGCTCACCAACCCCACACGATTGAGGTCCGTGTGTCATTTTAAATTTTCTAGTAGACACATTAGAAAAAAATTAAAAAAAAATTTTAAAAAAGGTAAATTTTAATAATAGATTTTGTTTGACCCATTTAAAATCTCATTTCAATAAGTAATTGATTAAAAATTATCAATAGGGCTATTTCGCTTTTTTTCCCTTTTTTCTTTTTGTGCCAAGTCTTTGAAATCTGTGTGTACATTACATTGACACGATAGCTCAAATGCTCCAAAGTCACATGTGGCTAGTGATTCCTGAGTTGTCCAGGGCAGCCCTGGATCTCAGTAATTTTTTCCAAAATGAGCACATAATAGCATTTACATTTTAGGGTCACCAGGAAGATTTAATGAGATAATACATGGAAGGCACAGAGCGCTCTGCCTGGCACAGGGTGATCTTGAAATACCCCTGGTCATGACTAGTAGGAATCACTGTGCATTGCAATAATGGTATGATTATTTGAGGGGACAGTCTGTATCTATTTCTTTCTTCTGGGAAAAAAAAAAAAATCGTCCATCCTGATGAACAGGGGCCCTTCCCCAGGACCCTTCTCCCCAAGTTTTCCTTATCATTTCTTCCAGGGGCCCAGAAAGATTCTGGCTGTTCCTCTGAAATGGCAGCTTCCTTGAGACCCTGACCATAGGCAAAAGACTTGGCAATCAAACACGGAGTTTAAGGACTAAGCCACAGCCCACAGCCTCTCTGGGACACTGTGATGGTGAGCACAGCCCAGTCTTTTTGCACACATGCTTCTTGGCCAGTGCTCTAGGCAAGCCCTCCGGCTCCATCTAGTAACATGGGATGTGTGTCTCTCTTTCCCCTCTATCCTATACCATTTCTAATTTTAATTCCCTTTTTTGCCATGTCGATGCTCTGCCAGCATTCCCTACAGACTGGCCCGAGGAGCAGGGCCATAGGTTTTTAGGGAGAGGTTTTCTGAGAAGCTTGGGAAGTCTTGTACTTGACCAGACACTACAGCTGTGGCTCTGTCCCCTGAAAAGCTGGGGATTGCTGAACATTCTCATCGGACCTGATGCTTGTGTTGTCAAAAGCAGGGTGATCCAGATTGTGCTTCTCATGGTAGGGCTCTTCTTCTGCTTCTTAGTGGGAAAGGATTTCCATACACCAAAGAGCAACCCGGGTTTCTGGGAAAAGCCAAATCAGACAGAGGGCGGAGAATGTTCCTCGACTTAATACAGCAAAAATTCTTTCTGCTTGAGGTCGTCTAGTATAACTTCCTCGAAGAGGTGGTTTTTATATTGAACAACTCCAGGTCAGGGGTGGAATGACATCACCCACTCATGAAATCCAATCCTCAGCAAAAAGTCCCTCACTTAGCATTTTAAAGAACAGGATCCTTGGAACCTAATCCTTGCTCTGCCATTTACCAGCTGTGTGACCTTGAACTAATCACTTAACCTCTCTGAGCCTCAGTTTCCTCATCTTTAAATGTGGATAACCACATACTGGATTGGTTTACAATCATATAATGGATTGTGGGTAAGCCTCAATTAGCTGTCATTGTTGGGGCAGATTTAATTAGCTCAGAGTGTGGCATATAATAGACACAAATAAAATGGTAATTAATTATTACTCTCTTTTCTCAAGTGAGGTGGCTGGCTACTTTGACCAACCTCCTTCTTTTTCTCTCCAATGCTGTGCCCAGGGCTCCCTCTGGCATCCAGCAAGGTTCAAAATGCTCACTGGGTATAAGCTCGTGGGTATAATCTCACTGGCCAGGAGCCTTCACCCAAGGTGAGTGGTAAGTAGAGAAAAATAGTCCAAGCAGCTTGTCAGGGAAGTAGCAGAGAAAACCAAATGTATCCCCCTTTGTCATTTGACTTATTTTCTGAACAGAAGAGGCCTCCCCCACTCTGCCCTGCATGCCCCAAGTTAGCCGCCAAGTCTCTGACAGAGGCATTCACATGTTTAGGGTACCAAAGTTTGCAACTCCTATCAGGAAATACCTTAGCACTTAAGCAGGTGTAATAGGCCTGATCTCCAGGAAACAAGAGGACTTTCTGAACCTCTCTGAGAGTCACTAATACTGTTATTTGAAACTGAACCACTTGGGGAAAGGAATGTACACATTGATTTCCTTTGTGACATTCATACATTTGGTCTAATCTTGAAATGAAAGATTGCAGCTGAGGTGTATAAATGCAAATTTTACCTCACCAATTCTCTTACTCTGTCAAAAAGGGCAACATTTGTTACAATTATCATTCCTTTCATTACTATTGAAAATGAGAGTAAAAACTTAGTATTAATGAACTGATGTATTGCCTTCCATGCTACAACAAAACTTTTACAAAAAGCCCAGAGAGGTGTGGTTAAGTGTCCAACTTGTGATTTTGGCTCAGGTCATGATCTCATGGATTGTGGGATTGTGCCTTGCATCAGGCTCCATGCTCAGTGGGGAGTCTGCTTGAGACTTTTTCTCTCTCTTCTATCCCCCTGCCCTTCCCCCATCTTCTCATGTGTTCTCTCTCTAAATAATAATAATAATAACAATAATAATAATAAATCTTAAAAAAAGCAAGCCCATATAGCTTTGAGCCAATAGAAAGCCATCCTTTGAATTAATAAGCACTTTAAATAGAATTTAAGGAATGTAATACTGTTCAGACTCCTCTCTACTCCTAAAATTCCCTTTAGTCTAAGGTTTTTTTTACTGTAGAATGCAGATAGTAGCTATTTTAGGCTTGACAGTCTATCTGGTTGCATTGTGGAGACAAAGCTTAGATGATACATAAACTAATGGGCATGGTTGTGTTCCAATAAAACTTTTATTTACAAAAAGACAGAACAGGCTGGATCTGGCATGTGGGGCCAAAGCTGGCTGACCACTCTTCTAGTCAAACAAACAAACAAAAAAGTCTCTGAAAAAATCTCAATAAATTTATTTCCATTATCTCCATGTAAGGTAAATTTATGATGATAATAATGTGGGAAGAGCACTGGCCTAGATGTGAAAAGATTAAACAGCCTTCCTGTGAATGAGCCGCAATTTCATTTTTTTTTTCTCCAGGTAACATCAATATGAACGGTTCCAAAATCAAAATGGGAGAAATCGGGAAGGCTATAATTGAACTGAATAAAAGACAGAAAGTGGTGTTATCTTATTTATCCAATTAATTCATTCAATAAGAATTTATTGGAAGTCTATGGGATGAATGTACTTCTACTCATCGGTGACCCAGCAATAAGAGAGGTCTTTGGTTTTGTTTTGGTTTTGTTTGTTTTAAGAAATTCCTAATACTCTTAAAATCAGACCCTGAAAAAAATTCTTTGTCCCGTTCAGGCAAAGAAACATAATAGCAATTCTAATCCTGGCTTTCCATAATGAGAGCCCTGAAGTATATATGAGGATAATTAAAACCAAAAAAAAAAATTAAAAATAATAAAAAAGCTGGTTATATTAGTGTTGTAACTTGGGCACTGACACCATATGACATAATTGGAGCTCGCCTCCAAGCTTCATCTGAATCCAGCATTCTAAAGCCCTTTCGTAACAGCCAAGAACATCTGCTCTAAAGAGGAGCTCTACACCCAGGCAGGCAGGAAGAATAGCACAAAAGGGTGTGTTTTCCTTAAAGTGCAATAATATGTTATGAAAGTATCAAATATCTATCGTCGTGACAATAATTATATAAATACTGGCTAAAAGATTGGAGGAGTAAAGATATATCAATTAAAAAATTCACAGGAAAGCGGTGCTAGATTTTCGGATGGGGGTTCCATTACTTTTCTAAGGTTGGAGTTGAACATATTTGAAAGGAATGAAGATGATCCTGCTGATGTTTTCATTATTATTTCTTTTCCTTCAAGACTTCCTCACTTCAAGCAAGAGTTATTTATTAACAAGTGGAAATCATTACTTTGGGACTTTATTCATCGCAACATTATATGGAAAAAATAGGCTCCCAAAGCTGACTGAATGTCATCATGTGCTTTTCCCAACTTTTTCTAAATTGAGCTCATCCATAAATTTTTAGAAATAGCATCTTTAAAACCCACCAACAAATTTTCCGTGGCAGAGAATGCCCTTCTTGTTCTGACAGAACTGTTTGAAGATTTTTCTATGCCCTTCCCAATCGAGAGAGAGAGAGAGAGACGGAGAGAGACAGAGAAAGAAGGAGAGAGAGAGGAAAGAGGAAAACGGTGAGAAAACACTCTGAAACAGGGAATTAGTTTACCCACAATTTCTTTAAAACTGCATTTTTTTTTTTTTTTTTTTTTTTTTTTTGTGGATTCATACGGTCTCTAGAGGACAGGGCAAGATGTATTTCATCAAAGTGTTGAAGCCCGTTCTGAATGAAGTTGATATACTGCATATGTGTGTCCGAATACGCCAGGTCATTTGCTGTGTGCCTGGCTCCCTCTCCAAGGTTAGTGAGACAGACTGGACTCTTGGAGAGGGGGCTATCTCTTTAGCACTAGTCAACACGGCCAACTTTTAATGTTGAAAAGTTCAGAAGATGTAAATGGGTTTGCAGTGCCTGGATTCTCTCAATGGAAGGGCTTATCAGTGAAAGTTAAAATGGCAGCTGAAAATTTCAATTTCCTTTCTTTTTTCCCCAGTGTTTTTTTTGTAAGGATTGTTCAAGGATGCTGAGGGATGAGCCACAGTAACATAAAAAGTGTTAACTATCTCGAAAACAAACGCATTAGGTTTTGGCTTGTACATCAAATTTACTAGTGCATACATTCCCAAATTTCAAACATGTTCATCTCACTTGTACAAGTTTTGTCAAATTCATGTATCACTTGACTATTATTTACTTAATATTTTTCTTTAAAATGCTTCTTTTTTCCCCACTCAAAGTTGCATAGAAATAAAACTTTATATTACTGCTACTAATGGAAAAACATTACCATTTGCCATTAAGGAGTTTACCACAAAAACACACAAGCAAGGAAAACTAAACCATGCTATTAAAACCTAGCTAAATACATTTGCCTCTTCAAAGCTCCATGCCTGAGCTCTCTTTTTAAGGGAGATTAGCAAGTGTTAAAGAAGTACTGAGACATGCTAACACCTAAGACTTGCTTCTTATAGAATCAGAGTGACTGAGAATTGAGAAAGGATTAACTTACTATGTGGTTCAACATCACTTAATGTCCTTTTCCTAAAGTGAACCCCTGAATACCTAGGCATGGCTCTCATCTCATCAGCTAGGCATCCCACAATTTGGGAACCTAGTTAGCAGTCTCAATGCTTTAAACGCTGTTTTTCAACTTCAGAAAGTGCTTCCATATACAATCTTCTATTTGGTTTTCATGATAAATCGTGATGTAGACAGAACCATAAATAGGACTTTTATTCTATTGGAAACAGAAAGACAAAACAAGGTATTTTCAGTTTCACATAGAAAGTCAGTGGCAAAACCCTCTCTCGAAATTTGGATTTTTTAAAATACGTTTTGATGGTTATTGATAAATTCTCCATTATATCTTTTATAATGAATTATAAGCCTCCTATCACATTTTGGGTTTTGCGCTTTTTTTTTCCCTTAAATTACCTTTTCCCCTCAAACTAAAGATATTTTAAAAAAAACTCACTACAAACCTTAAGAGACTTTTAATCTCAGGAAACAAACTGAGGGTTGCTAGGGGGTGTGGAGGAAGGATGGGGTGGCTGGGGTATGGACATTGGGGAGGGTATGTGCTATTGTCAGTGCTGTGAAATGTGTAAGCCTGATGATTCACAGACCTGTACTCCTGGGGCAAATAATACATTATATGTTAATGAAAAAAAAAAACCTCACTTATTGACTCAATAGTCAATCTTCTGTGTTCATCAATGCAAAGGTTACAATGGCCCTCCAAATCTTCCCATATCAGCGTTTTACACAGAAATGGAAATAGAAAAATGAGCAGCTATTAACCATCGGGAGCAGCCGCATTTAGGTCTCTGGACTCCTCCCTGAGTCTAGTGGTTTTCAAAGGCAACTTTCACAAACGGCAGTATTTCTCATCCACGTATCACAGAAAACTAGCTACTGCCACCAGGAAAGACTGAAATGTATGGGTCTTGGGTAGACGGTAACAATTACAGGGCAATCATCTGGTTGCAGGGTTGGATTTTATGAAATTCCCTGAGGTCTCCAAGCTTTGATTCACATTATGTCTCTACTGCAACAGCAATTCAACCATTTGGAGACTGGTTGGTTTTATTTACTGGAATAAGTGCTGAACAAACTGATCGATCACCAATCCAATTTGGTTATCTTGTATTACTGAAATAATTCTGCCAAGCAAAATAACCAATCCTAGTTATGATGATGGTAGAATTGGAGTGCTTACAAAGCAGAGGAGATGAACCGTTAACTCGATCAGCTGTATAAACAAAGTTTCTGACCAGTGGAAAATGTTAGTCAATATCCAAGGCAAGGGAAGGGCTTTAGATGAAAAATCAGAGAGGCTGTTAATGGATTATAACGTGTCTCTAGACCCAGAGGGGAAAACAGATAGAAGGCTCCTTCTCCTGGTTAGTTTAAGGATCAGTGAAAGCCTTTGAGTCTGCTGTGGCATCAGGCTGAAACACGATGGAGGGCATGCATCAGGGTGAGGTATTTTCTCATCTGCCTGCCCAGCTCCTGAAACTGTGTTGATTCTGAGTCTGAGTCATTATGTGAAAAAGATGTGTTCTTCTATTGCTGGAGCCATATCAGATTTAGCAAGGAAAGTACAAAATGTAATAAACATGTAATAAACATCTTTCTGAGTCCTGTTATTTTAGAGATGTCCAAAAATTGTGAGGACTTGAGTACTTCTAACAAAGTTATTCACATTATATATACCAATCTAATTCAGTTGGAAAATTCTACAAATCTGAATGATTCTACAGAAGGTTATGTACAGTTTTGGAGTGAGTTCTGTTATAAAAATACCATATTTATTTGACAATACACATTTAGCTTATATGTGGGGTTATCCTATGTATTTATAACAAATGATTTATAGACAAGACTGTAAGCTCTTTGAGAGTAGGAGCTCTGTCCCCTTCTTCATTATGTCACCAAATCTCAGTCCCATGACATGATAGTCAGTTTAATGAATTTGTATATAATGAATGATACAGTGGATTACATATTACCTGACAAATCTTTCCTTAGCCCTCTTGTCCAAAGAACTAAATTAAGAGATGAACTAGACGTGAAATAATGGTCTCACAGTAGGTGTGAAGGTTAGTCTGACAGAGAAGTTACTACAATCAATCACTTCCAAGTTGAGCCCATGAGTTAGCCCTGAGCCCACAATAGCTCAGACTTGTCATTGAGTTATTCAAATGTTTTTAAAAACTCAATTTTGTAGCAAAGCTTTAATTTGAAGAGCTTCTATCACCTATCCCAAAGAATCTGAATATGTGATGAACCATCTACAAATTCTTTTAAAATTAAAAACTTAAATTAAGAAAAATAAAAATAAAAACCTAAATTTAAAAATATTTTAAAAATATTTTTAAAATATTTTTGACCATCAATAGCACACATATATGACAACTATCCCCCTATATCTGTCTCTCCCTCCTTTTCTTTTCCAAGCATTCTTACAGATTCACAGGCAATGTAGCTCTTCTATCCCCTACCCACTCTCACTCTTTATGATATCATTTAAATTAGTTCCTTCTTTCATTTTACGAACTAGCTTCTCGACAACAGAAAAAGATTCTGGAAGCTAACTTGGCAATAAAATAATCCTTTCCTGCTCAGAAAAAGTGGGTAAAAGGCAAAACTGTGTCTCATGCATAAATAATTTTTGTCCTTCTAACACAAATAATATGCCTAATTGCATCCCGAGGGTTTCAGGGACCCAAAATCGCATGAATAGCCATGCAGCCTGAAACTTCATGATGTTCTGGTTTCAGCAAATCATGACGGGCACACATGTGCAAACCACTAAGTCACTGAGTCACAACTTTCTGTTTTGACATAGGAAGTAGCAGAGACAGGAGAATGGGCAGGAGGGAAAAGGCCTGGAGAATGGACCATGGAAATGGGGTCCACTCTCAGGACCACAGAACCCTTTCCTGAATCTCCCAAAAGAGCTTACATGAGGCTAGAGCAGACTTGCTCTGGGCATATGCCTTTCTGTCTATGTTTATCGCATTCTAGGCTTGGGATTTTAACACATCCACCCTGGCTCTTTCCTTAGCACTAAAGAAACAAAGAACAGAAATTACCAAAGCTCTTGCTGTAAGAGATTTAAACATTATTACTCTCCATTCTCATTTTTCAGCTTAAAATCTCCATTTGCCGTGTGATCTTAAAGACTGATGAAACAAAGCAAGCTGCAACATTATTTTAGTTTTCCCTGACTCTTGTTTTCCTCTGACAAAGAATCTGGGTAAGTTCTGCTTCGCGTTTGTGCTGGCTGCGTGCAGGTGATGCTGATCTATCTAGAATTAGTTCCTTTAAGAAAAGTGGGGTTTTTTTGCCCCTCCGGGGAACACGTGTCCATGTCTGAAAACACTTCTGCTTGTTACAAGGGGGAGGCAATGTTACTGGCATCTAGTGGGTGGGAGCTCAGGAAATCCTAAACATCCTATGATGCACCAGGACAGCCCCCCACCCCCAACAGAGAATGATCCTACCTCAAATGTCAATAGTGATGATAGGTGGAGAAATTGTGCCTTAATAATACTCGATTCAGTAGCATCCTGCATGTACTCTCTGGGCTCTGGGTGTAGCCATGTGTGCTTTATGGGCAGAAACTGATTCTACTTTCAACTATTACAGAGGAGTCATCTCTAATAAGTAGGTTCTTCTTAAGGCTTCCAGGTCAATCAAAGTTTTCCTCTTCTGCTTTTAATGC
This sequence comes from Meles meles, assembly GCF_922984935.1. Classification (NCBI taxonomy): domain Eukaryota; kingdom Metazoa; phylum Chordata; class Mammalia; order Carnivora; family Mustelidae; genus Meles; species Meles meles. Next base: position 134,484,266 of record NC_060068.1, read on the forward strand.
CTGAAATTTCTACCATTGGTCACTCCTTTCACATATGAAACCCTTTATAAGATTTTAGTAGGCTACTTATTTATTCACCCATAATACATTTATTAAATTCTTACCATGTGTTGGTCAGTGCTATGCAGGAGGGATAACCTCTCTTAATGTGAATTCATTTGCCTCACCAGCCATTATAAAAGCAACCATCTCTGAAGTTAAACAACTTAGAGCATCCTACCTACAGTTGCCCATATGAGAAGCAGCTCCATTCCAAGTACATGCATGAAACAGAGAATATCTGACCTTTAGGTTGGTGTCGTCCTAAGATTTGGGGAAGCAGAATCTTGCCTTGAGCTTTGAGCTTTAGAAGGTGCTCCCCGGATCTTGTCCACAGGACCATGGGAATGTGCCCATCCGAAGCCTATGCCATGTCTCCTTCTAGACCACACTCTGGGTGGGTACAAACAACCTTGGAATTATCTGTGTCCAAGTGACTCTGAACTCACCTTCAATACCTGAACAGGCTTGTTCTGGCCTGTTCTCTTGTGGGAAAAATGTGCAGACATATGCATCACAAGTCCTGAGCAGGGGAAGCTGTTGGGGTAACAGACTCAGACCAGGGTATCTATACTGGACATGGGGTCTTTCACAGTGTGGGACAGCACTGGGTGTGTGAAGACAAGAGGCGGGAATGGGAGACCAGGCACCAAGGGTCAAGTCTTGCTTTCCCGTGGTTTGATGCTTAATTCTAAGGAGTCTAAGAATTTTAAACTAGAACATTAAATGTTATGAATAACTATGCATCAAATTGGGAGGGGAAGGATTTTGTTCAACAGTTAGCTGGGGTTACAACTTAAATATTTGGTCGTACGTACATGGATCTTCATTTTAACACTTGTGCCAAGTCAAGGATGGACTTGATTTGGGGGTGGGGGGAGCACTGTTTATTTTCTCTGAGCAGAGTTCCTCAGGATTCAGGGCGTACCTCTCCCAGGTGGAATCACTAAGACTGCTCTAGAAACCTCAGTTTCAGCTGCTCCCCCAAAAGACTGTCAATTGTTTTGTGGACTTTATTTTATTGTAGCCTTAATGACAAGTCAGCCCATCTTAAACTTACTGGCATCTTCGTGTGATGCAGCAACAGATAAAGAAGTAGAAAATTATGTTTCCATAATTATTTTGCTGAGTCAGAGCTAATAGAAGGAAAGAACCAGAGGACAGGTTAAAAAAAAAAAAAAAAAAAAAAAAAAAAGCTTGTACCTGACATAAAATAGGGAGAGGAGAGAGGTCCAGAGAAAAGATGACATTTCGGGAAGGGGGTGCTCTGAGCAGCTAGGGAGACAAAGCTGGACATTTAGGGAAAGGGGTCAGGAAGTAGGGAAAAAGGCTTTGAAGGAAGGATGGGCACCAAAAGGAAAGAAAAAGAGGGGAAAAAGCCAAACTGCCTTTGTTTTCCTCCCATTCTGTGCATTGTTTCAGAGAGCTGTAAAAAGAGAACATTTAATCTCTGGATCCATTTAGCAGCAGTTTTGATACTGTACAGGATCTGGAATATCATGCCTGAGATATGGGGTCCTCTTCCTTGTCCCAATTCTCTCCTGAGATCCTGAATAAGTGGTAGAACCTAGGAGGATATTCCGCTGGCCTCCTATTTGGCAAACATGCCCAGGACATCTCTCCTGTCTTTCCTCACAGGAGGAGGCACTGACTTAGATCCAAGGAGAGGGTTACAAACCATGGTTTCCACAGACCCTGTTCTTTGTCACTCTGGTAGAAGGTTCCCGCCAGAGGGCCAAGGGAGGAGCGACAGGAGTGAGGGCCTCTGTTTAAAATGAACAAAGGCCTAGTTTCCAGACACTCTGAGACCTCTTCTCTAGGAGCAAGACGACGCCCAGAGGCTGGCAATTACTGGGGCAGTGTTGAACCTACACGCACTCCACAGACTTACTCACCGGGGCTCCCAGCCCCCAGTGAAGTGCTGGGAGCCAGTTCCACAGCCAGTCAAAGGCAAGACTTGGCTGCCTGTGTGATTAATTGCCTTTGTTTCCGCACAAAGGGAGTGACCCGCCACAATGGGGCAGTAGGAGGGGAGGGGAGTGGCCTCCACTGGGAGGCCCCCCCCTCCCTCCCTCAAGTCCAGGGTGTGCCTGGGAAGGAGCTTCTGTGCTTAGCTCCAAAAAAAGGTATCTTTCCAAGAGAAAATTATACAGCTCAGAAAGTTAGTCATTAATGTAATGGTCTGAATCTACAATGAGAAAAAGATTGAAGCTGACATGATTTTTATCTTTGATATTATAGCTTCTGAAGTTGAGAAGTAATTACGTATGTTAATATTACATCCATTCGATATTCAGCGAATTTTTTTTTTTACAACTCTTTCTTAATTAATCTTCCTTTTTCCCCTTCTCTGTTCACAGTGCTGGCAAACCCTCCTGAAACTGATCAAGCCTGATGCGAAAAGAACATAGTGAGGAATTAGAATCATCTAGGTTTGAATTAGACTGATGTTTACTTTAGGCATCCAGTAAGTAAAAGATACAAAGAATAACCACTGCTTTTTGAATATGCGAAGTTGTAGCAGGCACTGTGTGAAGGTTTCACACACACACACATTATTTCATGGGATCCTCTCAAAATCTTGTGGGATGTGAAATATTCTTATGTCCATTTTGGAGATGAGGAAGCAGGTTTGCAAGTGGAGAGGCTGAGCTCCTGGCTGGAGCTGCGTGTGCACAGTAGACGGGCCCCTGAAGATATCATCCCCTTTCCGCCCTGTACTTTGGGAGCTTGTGGTGAAAATGGAGATGGGGGTGTGGGGCCTCGGCAGGTGGAAAGAGTAACTTTCACTGCCTTGAATCATACTCGAACACACACCTTCTATCTAGGGCTACCACATATTCCAAGCTTCTTCTCTACCTACAACCCCCCAAGGACTGAGTAACCGAAAGCATCAGAAAAGCAATAACGAATCTCTCTCTTCTCTTCCCTCCTCAGCAGAGGCCAGGAGTCCCAGAGTGCTGGAGAGAATTACAAAAGCAAGGAAGCCGCAGCCACTGCCCTTCAGCTTAAAATACAGACACATTAAAGAGACACCACGTGCAAAGCACAAAGAACCAGGCCACTGTCCTCACTGTTTCAATTCTCTGGCAGACCTGGGGCCCCGAGACGCCGATGGCCAAATCCCGCATTCCTGGAGGATCTTTGAGTGTCTGCCCTTTGATATTTGACAGTAAGAATAGGGTTATGAAGATAGATTACATGGATATGTGATTTCCAGTACAGGGTCTAGAAGTAATTTAATATCGTCATGATCCCTGTCGTTCTTATTGGGTCTTGAAGTTGAAGAGGATTTGGATAAATGGAGAAGGAGAACTTCAGGGAGATGGAGCAGAGGAAGTAAAGGTTTATAAGCGTAAGTGTTTGTTATAGGATGCCGATGGCAACTGCCTGATTCCATTATTTAGTTAATTTGTCATTGTATCCAACAAATGTTTATTGACCACCTATTATACTCCAGACCCTGTGCTAAACTATGAACAGGCAGATAAAACAAGAATCCCAAGCTCAAAAGGTGTAATAATCATGGGAAGACAGGACAAGGGCCATGAAGGGACATAACTTAGGTTTATGAGAAAAGGACACGAGCAATTTATAATGGGTGTTACTCAGGTTGATCAAGGATGACATTCCTGAGCAGGAGTCTTAGGAGCTGAAACCTAAAGGGAGAGCAAGAGTCAGTGAGGCCATTAATTGGGGAAGAGTGTTCGCGCCTAGGGAACAGGCTACTCAAAGTTGCTAGGTCAGAAAAGTCAGGCCACTGGAGGATGCGGAACAGCCAGACAGCCTCTGCTTGACCCTCGGCAGGCTCAGGCACCAAAAAATGCCTATCACCTTCTCCTTACCTTTCTTAGCTCAGCTTCTCACCCCTAGCACCCCCTTATGTCTCACACTGCGGCTCTGTGGATTTGGTCTTCTCATCCCTGCAGACGACAAGACCTTAAGAGGCTTGTGGTCCTTCATACGCAAACTGCTGGGAGAGCAGGCTGCAGGAGGAGAGCCCTTCAGATTTCTGCAGACCCACTGCTGCTTCTGACCAACTTGGCTTGGCACTGGAGAAGGCTCATCTGCATTTGGTATTCATCTTTAATGGCCAGCACTGGTCCTTACTGCCTCTCGCTCTCCTTTCTGTGGCTTATTAGAAGGAAGCAGACAGGGGCACCTGTGTGACTCAGTGGGTTAAGCCTCTGCCTTCGGCCCAGGTCATGATCTCGAGCCCTGCATTGGGCTCTCTGCTCAGCGGGGAGCCTGCTTCCCCTTCTCTCTCTGCCTGCTGCTCTGCCTATTTGTGATCTCTCTCCCTCTGTCAAATAAATAAATAAAATCTTAAAAAAAAAAAGGAAGGAAGCAGACATGTCCAGTGGTCAAGGGAGGGAAATAATTACAATGTTTCAATATGTTCTCAACATACCATACAAAGACAACAGTCACTTTCCAAATTACCTCTTTGTAAACCTGGATTTTCTTTGTAAACAATTGGGAGACAACCTCTCTCTCTCCCTTTCTTTCTCTCTCACTTTTTGGAAGATGCTTTAAAGGCTTATAGAATTCACAAATCCTTACAATCAATGGGTAGAGGGTCAGAGGTTTAAGTGACAGTCTCTTGCGAACAGTCAGGAGAGGAGCGGTAACCGGAGGTAGAGTGGCGAAGGGTAACTGTTTCCTTTGTAGGAGCTGGGTGAGGAGTGGCACAACGGGGAGGCCCTGCAGGGTGTGGGGAACCACTAAGACCCCAAACAACAGCAACAGCATGGCATGCAACATTTGACGACTCAAATACACCTGCAGCACTTCTATTTTTATTACACAAGCAAAGCTTGACTATACTTAATTTTTAAAGATCGGGATAAAGCCAGGAACAGTCAGAGTAAATTGTGAAATTATCTCCCTTCCTGCTCCGCTCCCATTATGCCCACTCCTCACCTGGGAGAATCATAGTGTGTGCCTCTTTATGCATGTTCGTACTTATGTATGCACATACACACGTATGTCATGAACACACATGTCCCTTTCTCAGTTGAAATATCTGGGAGAGTACCAGGTCTGTGGAGATCTATCACGTGCTTGTAACAGCTATCTGGAGTAGAGGTGTCCCCACAGTGCTGCATGGGGATCAGACCTAGGCAGAGACAAGGACAGAGTTAGGGGGAGGGGGCAGGACTTTGCCAGCAAGGCATAAGAATTCATGTTTTTTATATCTATCTTTAGATATAAAGATCTGTTTTATTCCACCTTTATTAGACCAAGCTATATTAGACTAACAACAGCTCCATTTTAGTCGGTAAGCTAAGAGCTTTGCATACACTATTCTTTAAACATTTACAAACACCCTACAAAGTAGGGACTAGTATTAGCCCCATCTCGTAGGCGGTGAAACTGAAGTTCGTTTCAGAAATTAGGGAACCTCCTGGAAGTCACGCAGCTAGTAAGCGATGGGGACATTAGTCTCAGGTCAGACTTTCTAACTCTGATGTCCATGCTTTCACCATTACACTGTATCTCCATAATCATATCCAGGTCATGGGAGGTGTTCTTTTTTTTTTTTCAAGTGGCTTTTCATTTGGATCCCTAGAGACTATTTCAAGCAGGTGTGAACCGTGTCTGTCTAGAGGCACAAACCTGACTGGTTTTTTCTCCTTGCCCACAAGGCCCACAGTCCTTTGTTTTCTGCAAACTCTGAGTACTCGCACAGCTGGGGATGGCCCCCTGACCCTGGTGACTCTACAGGGATATGTCCAGCCCCCTAGCAAGCACCAGGCCGGCAGCTTCGTCGTTGGGAAAGGTGATCTGAGATGAGAGGGTGGCGGTCAGCACGCGGTGGAGGAGGTAACATGCCCGCCAAATGCGGTTTGGAAACTGTGCTCATTAGAATACTGTAATTGGTTCCCGCAGGGCATTCGAGGTTAGTGATACAGAGGAGACAGGAGAGGAGGGGCTGAGAGGGAATGTACTGTATGGATTGTGTTTTCTTTTTTACCTTTTCCCCTCCAGGAGGGAGCTTCAACCAGCCTCCCACATAGTTGGGCTCTGGGTATGGCAGACAGGAAAGGAAGCCTTGCGCTCCCTGTCCCTTGCCTTGTTCCCCCTCCCTCTTGCTCCCATCCACCCTTCCCCAGGAGCCTGCCTGCGGGCCTCACCGGATCTCTTCTGCCAGAGGACAAAGCTACTGATTAGCAAACTCACAGAAAGGTGTTGGAACTTGATGTGACACCCCTCACAGACTGAATGAGGCAAGTATGATTTTTCAAAGAACTTCACGTAGAAGGCAGTGCTTAGCGCAAAATCATCAGGACCGAATGGGGGGATCTGCAGGTATCAGTGAAATGGCAAGTCATCCTCTAGAAAACGGATAACACTTTCTGCCACCCACTCATAAAGCTGGACATTGCCATCAGGGGGCCAGAATGTTCCCACTTACTGGGATGAAGAAAGGATAGGAGGTCTCTCCCTACCCTGAGGGTTGGATTCTTTTTTTGAATAGCCATACTACCAGAAGGTCAACATAAAAGGTGATCTCCTGGGGCACCTGGGTGGCTCAGTGGGTTAAAGCCTCTGCCTTCAGCTCGGGTCATGATCCCAGGGTTCTGGGATCGAGCCCCGCATCGGGCTCTCTGCTCTGTGGACAGCCTGCTTCCTCCTCTCTCTCTCTGCCTGACTCTCTGCCTGCTTGTGATCTCTGTCTGTCAAATAAATAAATAAAATCTTAAAAAAAAAAAAAAAGGTGATCTCCTGATACTAAATTTAGCACTTCCCGGGATATCCAACCCTGCCTTCAGAAAAATCTGATGGAGGGAATTATGGATTTTATACTCAGAAGCCAGGAAATTTCTGAGGAGCTGAAAATGTTTTACCTCTTGATCTGGGTGTGGTTCCATGGTTTTAGGCACACACACACAAAAATCCTCAAGTCATACACTGAAGATTAGTGCATGTAACATTTTGCATATAATCTCAATTTTACAAAGTAAAAAATAAATACCTGTCTGTTGCCAAAACATTAGTTCTCAAAATCTTATCTGTACACCAATATTTATTCACTGACGATGGTCTGTCTCTTCTCTCTTCCCTCTACCAGCTAAATCCTGGGTTTAATTAAGGGCCCAGTGAAGACTAGCTTTCTAAAGAAACTCTAACTTTGATTGCCCAAACCACAATGATCCATGCTTTCTGAACTCCATATAGGACCTACTCTCAGAACTGGGGTCAGGTCTAAGGTTATCAGATCTGCAGTTTACACAATATGGGGGACTCTTTATAAGATAAAGAATACAAAATTATGAATAAAAATCAGATTACAAAATTAGATTTCAAAAAGAAGATTGGAAATTTCAGGCCCCCTTTTCCTCGGGAGTTCCTTAAGCAATTTATCAGCAGCGTTCATATAAAAAAAACTACCTGTTTGCAACTCAGCTTCAGATCTATATCTAGACTCTCGTCAGCTCCCGACCACCCTCAGAATGCATACGGGCCAGACAAGCGAGGGGAGCTCTCTGAAGCTCAGGCTTCATCATTCTGCAATTTAAGTCTGTGGGTATTTCCCTTCAGCCCCGTCTGAGCAGAAACTTCTGTGTTTCATGCACACACAGTCAGCCACCCTGGGGGACTGTGAAATCATACAGGGCAAAACCACAGTTTCACGTTGCTTTCAAGACTTTCAGAGTGCCCACGTCAGTGTCTTTTTTGGGAAGGGCTCTTCGTACTGTTGAAATAAATGTCTGGGAGGAGGGAAAGGGACTCCCAAAGACAGGTGGTGGTGAGAATGGGGAATGAGAAGTCATTTGTTGGAATAAGTGGATTTTTTCCATGCTCCCATTATCCAGGTCCTGACTATTCGCCCAGCCATACACTGAGCCAAACATCTTTTAAAAATCAGTTTGACTGAAAATTAACCCCAGGCCATATGGAAAGTAAGAGATGGTCTGGCTTGGCTCAGACAGGTAAAGGCATTTCCCTAGGCTGCCTGTCCTCCTGCCTGTCATGAAGGACTCTACAGAGGAGAAGGAAGAAGAGAGAAAATAATGGTGAGAGAGAAGGAAGAGGAAGCGGGAGAAAGAAGATGAGGAAGAAAGGAAGGGTCTTGTAAAAACAAAAAAGTCGGAGATTAATGGAAAAAGAATACTTAATAAAGCTCTCTTGGGCTCACACTCTGTCTTTTTTCTTTCTTCCTTTTTTTTTTTTTTCCTTTTTTGAGGCTGCTGTATTAAATTAAAGTCATACATAGGTTTCAAAGGAAATCACATTTCTGCAGTCTGGTGAGCCCACCTGACAACGCACGCTAACAGAATTGTAAATGTAAAGGGTAATGCTTGTCAGTGCCTGACAGTTCTAAATGGCCTTTTAGTTCAGTACGCAGAGCTGTCATAAAAAAACATAAAAATGCATATGCAGACAGCTGAAACTGCTATGCACATCATTATCTGCAAATGGTATAAGTATCCTGAACAAAAGGCCTTCCAGTTTAAGGACATGCATAAGACATTTCTCTGCCTCCAGCTTTAAAACAAAGTGCTGTCAAGAAAACAAGATTCCCGGTGCCAGAACTGAGGTTTTTCTGTCAGTCAGTGAGGTGCTACATTTGTACATATTTTTCTGACCCTGCATATGAGAAGAGCATTCTTAACAGATGTGTATTTAACTTCTGGCAGCTACCTCTGTTTCTTCGGCACCTTCCTTCGTATTTCTTTATCATTGTTCTAACAGACTGCTGAGAGGGGTGTCTCATTGTGTACCTACTCATCCTACCCTATCTTTGCTTCCTTCTTCTCATTTCCTTTATGTCGTCTTTTCTTTAACACATGCCTGCCTGCCTGCCTGCCTTCCCTTCCTCCCTCCCTCCCTTGCCCGCTCCTTCCTTCCTTCCTTCCCTTCCTTTGCCTGCTTTCTTTCTTTCTTTCTTTCTATCCTTCCTTCCTTCCCTTCCTTTGCTTTCTTTCTTTCTTTCTATCCTTCCTTCCCTCTTTCTTTCCTTCTCTTTCTTCACTCCCCTTGTCATTCAGGAAAGCCAAAGGAGTTCAAGCTTGGGACTGTGGTGATCAAATTGTTGGAGGTATTTGTCTTTCTTTCCCTCAACAGCGATATTGTCTGCCTTGAAGACTGCAAGTGGCTTGAGGGCAAAAAGTTTTTTTTAACATAATCATTCTGAAACCCAGTTGCATGTCAGAATCCCATGAAGAGCTTCGCAAAATTCTCATTTCCTAAATCTTCCCAAATGGTCCCCTGAATCACAGTCTCGAGGGTTGGGGCCAGGCATTTGTATTTTTAACAAACATCCTGGTGGTTACCATTTTTTCCTTCATTCAAGCACGCATTGGACCAGCATTTACTGCGCATCCACCCTGTGGCAGCTCTGGGCATGTCCTTGTAGATGGAAAGGCAAACTCCCTGACCCCTGACAGCTTGCATTCTGTTCAGTGAGACAGGCCAATAAACACATAAATAAATACATAAATATGTTTGGTAGAGAGAGTGACAAATATCTGAAGAACAGGAAACGGGCAATGGAGTGGAGAGTGGCATGAACCAGGGTGAATTCATGTGTGGAGATGAGGCAGTTCTTTTTTTTTTTTAAAGATTTTATTTATTTATTCGACAGAGAGATCACAAGTAGGCAGAGAGGCAGGCAGAGAGAGAGAGGGAAGCAGGCTCCCTGCCGAGCAGAGAGCCTGATGCAGGACTCGATCGCAGGACCCTGAGATCATGACCGGAGCCGAAGGCAGCGGCCTAACCCACTGAGCCACCCAGGCGCCCCAGATGAGGCAGTTCTTGAGGAGCTGACAGAGGACCTGAGAATTGAGTGGGGAGGTGTCAGCCATGAGAAGTTCCGAGGAAGAACATTCCCTCATTGGATTCCTTCAACAGAAAAGTATTACTGAAGTAGCCAAACTGAGATTGATACCTCTGTGCCATGTGAAACGCAGGCCAATGAAGCCCACACCTAACCCCTATCCAAACTACTATCCAACTATCCAGATCCTGCCCAAACTTTGGGGTCACCGTGAAATATAAACTTTCCCTCCATCATCTAAACTTTCCCTCCATCCATCAATGCATCTGTTCAATGTCTTTCCATCCAATGTGTGTGAAGGCTAGAATCCAGTGCAGGTGTGTGTAGGACATTCTACAATAAGTTCCCTAATTGGGTTCAGTTTAACTCTGTTACTTCCTAAGTCTCAGAATATGGACCACAAAAACTACTTCTAATCAGGTCGTGTATGTGGCTAAGCCTATATAAGACTCCAGTCATAAGGTAGGGGCCGTATTTTACAACTTTACTGTTTCTGGCCCTCTGAGGACACTCTTCAATCTTTTTCATGAGCTTTTGAGTATTAAGTTGAAGTTGTAAAATCTCCAGATGAATTTCAAGAAGAGATAATGACCTTTAATAATGATTTTCCCCAATGACCAATGACCACTCTATTGTTGGAGATCAACTTTAGTGCAGGACTTGGAAGACAATATAGCCAACTGTCTGAAAAGGTGGGCCTTGGAGTAAGAGATCCACCAACTATGAGAGCAGACAAACCATGAAGCTTTGGTTCACTCAACTTAAAAATGGTGATAACAATGGACTTACCTGAGACCATTATTATGAAGATTAAATAAAATAAAGTATGCATGGATGCTTAATACACGGTGACATCCAGTAGGCACTTAATAATTACTATCAACTATATTCATTATGATTATTACTTTCCACTGCACTAGTAGGGTAAGACACTGCCATGTGACAAACTGGACCAACCATCAGAGTTCCGAACATTGCTGTTTTCCCTTACCTTGAAAGATATAGAAAGTCCAATCTCTCCCAGAGCCAACATGCCCAGTTACCCTCTGGAGCCCTCTCTAAGGAAGGCATCATTTTTTATACTATGCTTTCCTACTCTATTTTCTTCTAATAGAACTTAGGTCTTCTAGCTATTATAAAAAATAATGCTCTCCTGCTCCATCTCCTGGGGTTTCACTCTTGCTAAGAGCAATTGCTTTTTATTGAATGTGCAATTTTGTTGCTATGGAAAATATAGTGATTAATGAGACCCTGTGACCAAGGTTAGTTGGGACAGGCCAGGACTGGTTAGCATCATGTCCTTACTTTTCACAGTACCAAAGTAGGCTATAGTAGGAACTGCATTATCAACCCCATTAGTAACTTTTTAGAGGGATATAGTTAATAAAAAGAACTACTTTGTTGTGTATAATTATAAAAAGATTCAGAAGTGAAGTAACTTAAGAGGTCTAAGTTGGTGGAATACATAGCAACTATAATTTTTAAAATTTTTTTAAATTTTTATTTATTTATTTTTTTATTTATTTGACAGAGAGAGATCATAGGTAGGCAGAGAGGCAGGCAGAGAGAGGAGGAAGCAGGCACCCCGCTGAGCAGAGAGCCCGATGTGGGGCTCGATCCCAGGACCCTGAGATCATGACCTGAGCTGAAGGCAGAGGCTTTACCCACTGAGCCACCCAGGCGCCCCTGCAAATATAATTTTTTAAAAGATTTATTCATTTATTTGAGAGCGAGAGAGAGAGAGAAAGCACAAATGGGAGGGGCAGAGGAAAATGGAGAGAGAATCTCAAGAGGATTCTGCACTGAGCACAGAGCTGAACACAGGGCTTGATCTCATGACCCTCAGATCATGACCTGAGATGAAACCAAAAGTCAGATGCTTAACCAGCTGGGCCACCCAGGCACCCCTACAGTAAATATAATTTTTAATTGCAGAAAGGGAATTAACAAAATAAATAGGAAATTATAAAATTTACCATATAGGTGGGATGAGTTCATGTGAGAAATTTTCATAATTATAACAGTGTGGAGAAATGCTTAAATTCTATATAATTTAAATTATATATAAAACATATATGTGTATGCATATATACATATTTTATATACATATAAAATCTACATTATATGTGTGTGTATATACATATTATTTTTAGAGTTAAAAAAGACATCAAGAGTCATCAGTATAATCTTTGTAGACAGAAGTCCCTCCCACAGTATGCCCATAGTTGGTCTGAATTAATTACCTCACTATCTACAGAGGCAGTCCTATTGGAAAAGTTCTACACTTTAATCTGACATCTAAATCTGCCTCCTGGTAAATTTCATCCTGGTCTTTTTAGAACAATGAAGAATAAGACTATGCCATTTTTTTCATAAAATGTTAGCGTTGGAAAGAGCCTTAGAGATCTCATTACTGAGGCTTCCCATTTTGCAGTTAAGAAAACTGAGTGCTTCTTTTTCTACAGGCTTCCCCTCCGGGTGGTGAAGAGTTGGCGGTTTCCTTATAGCATGAGCAGAGCTTGAAGTGTTTGGGAAGTCCAAGTCCAACTATCTAGCTGTCAGAATTCCAAGCTAGAACTCAGAGGACAGGTTTGGGATTCAGCAATAAAGCTAATAGTCATTGGTATGTTTCTTGGTAGTAAGCTCATAGATGTTAAGGAGAATATCCTAGAAAAAGAGGTAAGATGAGAAAACAAGAGGGCAGGATGAAATGCCGAGGTTCTCCCATTTTTATGTCAAGGTGGAAGTTAGTTTTGCTACTTGCAATAATAATTTAAATCAGCCATAACTGAGACCCCACACGGCCCAGTCTGTTCTCTGTGTGTTCAAAGATAGAACTGCTTAACTCCAAAATCTTGAGAACTATTATAAACTTCTTAACTGTTTCTTCTTTTAAAGGAATAGCAGTTAAAACGCTTCTCAAAAGTTCTGTTCAGCTGGGGTTCCTGGGTGGCTCAGTCAGTTTTAGTTCAGGTCATGATCCCAGGATCTTGGGATCGAGCCCTGCATCTGGCTCCTCACTCGGTGGGAAGTCTGCTTCTCCCTCTGCCCCCCACTCCACCTGTACTTGCTCTTTCTCTCTCTTTCAAATAAATAAATAAAATCTTTTTTTTTAAATATTTTATTTATTTATTTGACAGAGAGAGAGGTCACAAGTAAGCAGAGAGACAGGCAGAGAGAGAGGGAGAAACAAGCTCCCCACTGAGCAGAGAGTCTGATGCGGGGCTCGATCCCAGGACCCTGAGATCATGACCTGAGCCGAAGGCAGAGGCTTAAACCACTGAGCCACCCAGGCGCCCCAAATAAATAAAATCTTAAGAAGAAAAAGAAAAAAGTCTGTGACATCGAGTCCTGCCTCAGGCCCCATAATTAACATGGGGCCTGCTCAAGATTCCCTCTCTCCCTCTCCTCCTGTCCATCCCCCTGAAACAGGCTCTCACTTGCTAACTTGCTCTTTCTCTCTCTCTCTCTCTCTCTCTCTCTCTCGGGGGAAAAAAAAAAAAAAAAAAAAAAAAAAAAGTTCTATGCAGTTGATCTCTTCCTTTATGAAGTGTCTGCCTCAGGACTCCTGCTAAAATCTGTTCTTTCCAACTTCCTATACTCTCTCCTTCTTTACAGCTTTTTTTTTTTTTTTTTTTCCACCATGATGTGGCTTTCTCCCCTCCTTTCCCAAAGTCATGTTACTGCTCTTAAGCTGAATGTGTGCTTGCTGAGATTTCTGCTTTAAAGCATCTTGGGCCGCCTGGGCATGGCTGGATGACTTGAAAGCCCTCGTCACCTACTTGCCCTCACTCCACACAGAGGGAAAGCATGGGGAGTCTCATTTCTTCCACCTTCCCCCAGACATGTATTTCTTTTCATTTTCTCATCTATTTTCTTATTTAAAATTCTTATGGATGATTTTTAAAAATATTTTATTTATTTATTTAACAGACAGGGATCACAAGTAGGCAGAGAGTCAGGCAGAGAGAAAGGAGGAAGCAGGCTCCCCGCGGAGCAGATGGCCAGATATGAGGCTCTATCCCAGGACCCTGGGATCATGACCTGAGCCGAAGGCAGAGGCTTTAACCCACTGAGCCACCCAGTCGCCCCAGATGATTTTTTGATAAATCATTCTTTATAACATCATATCAATAGTCCCCTCAAGTTTTTTGCATTTGAAAATGTCATAAGCACGTACTTAGGGAAATACTCGCTAACGTGTTTAATGGAACCAAATCAATGACAGAATCAAGTGGCATGCCAACAGAGACCCTCCCCTAGGTTGACCAGGATAATTTTCTCTTGAATAGTATTGGAGCACACTGCATGACTGCACATATTGGGCTTCATGATTAACGTAGGTATAGTGACTTGTCCGAAGCCCGAAATACTATGGAATTCAAATTCATGGTCACTAATGCAAAGCCGCTAGTTGTTCAACAAGTTTAAAATGTATCAGAACTAATATCTGGTATGCAGTCCACCAATTTTTCCAAAAGAAAATTCTGACAAAACTTGACTTACATTCAGATCAACTTGATTTGTGTCCCATGGTCTCTTAATGTGGTAGTATCATTTTTTTTTAAAGGGAAAAATTTAGTCTTGTCTACTTCCTTCTTAGTGAACCCATGTTTGCTCTTACAATTCACCACATTCTTCGCTCAGGCTCCAAAGCTCCTCTAGTAAAAGGCTTGTCCTAAATTTTGGTCGAGTGTGGTTAAAATTAAGTTCCTATCTATAGTTCCCAGAATTTGCTGTTTAAAAAAATCATTAAAATGTTTATTTGCCTTTAGCATTCTGACATGGATCTCATTCCTAAAACAGCCTCAAAGATTATAAACAGCTTTGCTTAACAACATAATATGGGATCCATGTCCATAGTCCACACCCACACCCACGGAGATATCCTGCCCCCTCCTCCCTTCCCTAGCAGTCTGGGGAGAAACAAATTTCTCTTCTCACACAGAAAACTTCCACTGTCTGTCATTTTCCTTTTCACCTACCGAGTTCCTTTTCACCTGCCGAGTTCCTTTTCACCTTCCTCTTCCTCTTGGTGCTCCAAATGTCCAAATGTGAGGCTGCAAGGCAAGTCCTTCCATTTACTAAAGAGTCTGCGGCCAGGACTCCACCACAGGGCCAGCCTCCACCCAGTTTTGAAATAGGAAGTACGAGATGCAGACACAAGAACAATATACAGAACCGTGAGTTCTGGTCTCGGCCACAGTATTAATGTTGCACTTGGGCAGTTTATTGAACCATTTTCTGCTGCTCTTAATCTCAACATTAGAGCTAAGACTATCTTCCCCCCTGAATTCATATGATAGTTGAGAAAAATCAACAGACGAAAATGCTAAAGAAAAAAATATAAATTGCCTCTTTGTTGTATAAGGTTAAAATAATTCAGCTTCAGAGCTCAGGCTGGGGAACCGGGCTGTGCCCACTGGCCTTGCCCATTCTCTGCCTTGATTTTGGCATCCTTGCCTTCATTTGGCTCTCCCTCCTATTTCCAACTTCAGTCTGCTCCCACTCTCTCAACCCCAGAACTTTCCCAGTTACTGGTCCCTCATCTCAACACACTGCCCTGTGCCTTCTCAGCAAGATGATTACTGACTAATTGGGCAAACGATCCAAACTTATGAGGAAATGGGTCATAATGTGTTCCCTCTCTAGGCAACAAAATAGCAAACCCTGGACCACCGTGGAAGTTACGTTCCTAAAAATTACAGGATTGGCAAAACCATGCTTAGGAATGTCAGGGTCTTCTAACAAAAGGAGATTGGAAGGCAGAGGCATTACAAATTAGTGTTTTAATACATATTTTTGAAACACAAAAAGGAAAGGATTCTAGAAGGTGTCCATGTCAGACTACATATATCTATGTTTATAATCTGCTTCTAATAAGTTCTTACTGGAGTGTTTAGCAAATATTGCTGTCAGATTCTAAGGCACATTCTTCCTCTAGTTTTCCATTAGCCAAAATCTAGATTTTCTAAAATTATGGTCACCAATTGAAAGCCAGCCTATTGAATCTGGCCCAAGATTTTTTTTTTCTCACACAGTGTTTTAAGCATTTTCATTTTGAATGCACTTAGACAAAGCTAATTGCCACAGTGCCTACCACTTTCTATTTACCGATGCTGACACTTGTGTATTTTCATAAAGAATATAGACTAAGAATCAGGAAGTCTAGGTGTTAGTTCACTGAGGCATAAATTTAAAGTGCGATGTTGTTCCAGTTCTCCCATGTGTTAGCATTATGAACCTGACCTCATCCCTTCTCTCTCGGCCTCAGTTTCTTCTGAATGATGGAGATACCATCAGCTTCTCTCTAGACTGAGGTGAGGGTCACATACAGTAATGTATATGAATGTAATCATTCTGTTGCAAACTACACTATAAATGTATGGTGTACTTAAGTAACTGCCCCCATCCAGAACAAGGCAACTCTCCCTCCATACACACTTACTCACATACCCTGCCTCCTTCCACCATCTGCCAACAAAACTTCGTAAGCTGAAGAAATACAGTAGAAGACAAAGGGTCATTTACCTTGGTGGTTAATGCCCTATATGGATTCTGTTTATATAGGACTGTCTACAATTTTTCAGTCTAAAAATTACTCTGCACAGTTGCTTAATGGCCCTTTTATCTTCTCTTTAATCACATCTCGGACTTCTCACCACTCCCCCATTAAAGTTCCCATTTGTCTCTTGGATCATCCTCCTGATCCTTATTTACATGCAGAACTGTACATGACACATACTGTGTTTCTGGGATAGCTGGTAGCAGTTGAGGCCAAATGTACCAAAGAGCCAAGCAAAAGGCAGAAAAATCTTATTATTCCAACTACATAAAACATATAAAACATACATGGTACAAGTGTACATACACACATGTATATGCTCGAACATTTAATACATATATTTAGATGCTTAGGGATAGAACAACAATAAAAATGGCACACACATTGCTATGTTGAAGGCACTATCGCCGGACTACCACTGGAGCAATGGCTCCCAATCTCGCTCAAGGAACTGTAAAAAATATCCACATATACCTGGACCCTAACAACGGAGATTCTGATGTAGTTTGTCAGGGTGGAGGCTAAAGACAGGTTATTCCAAAGACTCTTCTGGCCCAGGTGACTCTAGTGAGCTGCCGGTGCTGAGAGCACTACAATAGGGACAAATCTGGGCACCAGTCTTGTTTTATATGCAGCTGAGTCTTGCCATGCATTGCTGAACGAAATTTCTTAAATTTCTTTTCTTAAATAGAGACATTTCCCCCTGGCATTACAGTTATTCATAGTCTGCTCCCTCTAAAAATTCTGCTCCCAGAAATCAGCCTTAAGAGAAATACGACCCAAACGTGTAAAGACAAAGGTCCAAGGAGACACTGTGAGTAATAGTGAATGACCGGAAGCCATCCAAATGCTTATCAATATAGAATCAGTTAAATAATAATAATAATAATTCTAAGGCACAGTCAATACAACAAAATGTTATATATGCCTTGAAAAGAATGGCCTAAGTTTAGAAGTCTTCTCCAACAGAAAAAAATACCCAGGATACGTTTTTGTAAACAAAAAAAGCAAGTTGTAGGATAGTATGTACAAAGATACATTTTTTGTGCCAAACTCTCACCCTCGAATGAGATGACTAACACAAATCATAGGATCTCAGTATGTGGATCTTGAATTAATAGAGAAAAACTCTGCTCAGACAAAATCAAACTATGTAATGGTTGCATGTGGGAGTGAGATGAGATGGGTGGCGGGAAAGGGAGGCTTCTACTTTTCACTTTATATTCCTCTTTTTTATTTAAATGCTTATAAACAGACTATATTGTGTTTGTAATTTTTAAAAGAGAGGAAAATTATTTGCCAGCGACACCCACTCCCTCACACACATTGCCTTCCAAATGTTAATCTGGCTATTTAAAAAAAAAAAGAAAGAAAGAAAGAAATGATGGACGCTATCCTGGCTGCATTTCTCTGCGGATCAAAAACACCCTGCTTCTTTTCCATTCAGCATTCCATTAACGTGTAACAGAGCCAAGTCCTATGTGTGGGAAAGTGTGCCTTTGTGTGTGTGGATCCCGTTGTAGTTACAACGGCCCCTCCCTTTGGTAACAATTTAACACCCACATGCATCCTCAGGAAGGTCAAAAGGGAAAGGCAAGAATAAAAAAAACATGTTTTAGAAATGTTAACTAGCTCCCACTTCCAAAATTCTTTCCCCCACATTAAAAAACGACATCATGCATGTTTCCATGAGTGTCTGGTGGCTTTAATAAAATGAGCGGTGATATCGTCCATAGAAGAAGTGGGAAGCTGGCAGCATGCTTTTCATCGGAAATGAGGCACTGCGCTGGGAATAACACTGGGTTTTACAACATAAATTTAAAAGTCATCATGCTTAATTCTGTGTCCTTTTCATAATTCATACAGGAGTCTTGTGGCCATTTTGAAATGTTAGAGAGTCCTAGGGAAGGAAAACTCATGGAATTTCCATATTCATGGAAAATCAGGACCTTCTCAGATGACTAAAAGAACTCAAGATTCCATTCACAAAAGAAAAAGTAGGTAATTTCCTGTAATTTTATATTTGAAACTTTAACTTGAATCTTCAGTAAAGTAAGTGGCAAAGCACAGGTTTTATTATCATCAGCATGTTTTTAAGGTGTCTCAGGCAAGAGAAACAAACTTGGGGGATTTGTGCCAATATTTCAGAGGTATTTCTGAAGGTGCTGTGGTACGGTGCTTTTTCTTAGCCTGTTTTGATCCATCGCTCTCCTTCTGAAGGAATGAATGAGCAAGTAAAATATAACACAGTCTTATATGATATACAACCTGGCTTCAGAATCCTTGGACAGGCAGATTTCATACTAGCTTTACCTTCAAATCCCTCTGCGACGCCAAGCATGTTACTTTCTGTGCCATAGTATTAGCATCCCCTCAAACATGAATGAAAATACCTGCCCATAAGGGATGTTTAAAAGTTAAGGGACAATTAATAGAGGCAACATAATGTAAATAGAAATGGTAGAAACGAAAACCGAACTATGTCAGGTAACTTCCACAAGTTTGTTTTTTTGTTTTTTTTTTTTTTTTGCCTCTATGAAATGAGATGATAAATTAATAATTAACTCAACAACTATTTAGTGCCCCCACATGCCAGGCACTGTTTTAGTGCTTGGAAGGATCATTTCTGCCTACTCACAGGGATGTCATGGTATCAATAAAGCAACTTCCATCAGTTGCATGAAGTGTGGTATCCTCTTATGAGATTATTATTCACATATTTTTCTTTTGTTTAGAAATAAGTTTATTGAGCACCTGCAATGTTTAAAGTAATGAATTGGACGAATCCTGCCTCCTAGATCTTAAAGTCTACTGTGGTTGCTGAGTATACAGAGAGCATTAGAATTGTCTTTAAAAAGTGAAATGACACAAGCAATATGACCCTAGAGGGTGCAGGGCTCAGGAAGGGTTCCAGTAGGGGACTGGCTTGGAGGAGCTGCTGCTGCCACCGAGGTATCCTCAGTCCCCCAGTACTGCATCCTTTCAACAGGTGTTGACTGAGCCCTGACTACTTGCCAGGCCCAAGGCCATACATTGTCCTGGGACATATTCTCCAAGGAAATGCACCTGGTTGTTGCTCATATGGAATTTAGCCTTCATACAGTTTCTCCCAGTGCTTCCATGTACAGCCTTTTCAGTTGGATATACAAAATATTACTCCTCAAGATGGGCTAGACTCCTCAAGGTGTGCTGATAAACCAGCTTCGAGAGGGAAGGGAGGGAAGAGGCCCTGATCTGTAACACTTGCCAATTCCCATGGTGTAAAGATTCCCACTGTGGATGATTTTATGGTAATCGTTTGACAAAGGCTTGAACAATTTCTGAACACTTAATCATTAGTTTTCATAGGCTGCTATGAGCCTGCTTTAGCATACTGTTGGAGACCTAAAGATTTTTGTTTCCTCTTCAGCCTAAGAAATGGCAACATTTGTTAGATACCTGATGACTATCCACCAAATGGCCCTTAATTCCAGTCTAAATTCTTCCTCAGGCATCTACAAAGTCCTTCCAGGATTTCTTCCAAAACCCACAGGGCAATAACCAGGGTGATTACAGACTGGCTTCTCACCCTGCAATCAGAAACTCCCCCTAGGCTAGACTGTTCTTCGGAATGCTGAAATACCATTTTATGAAACAAAAGTTTAAAATTCAAACACAAAACAAAAACAAACAAACAAAGAGATTTGGGGCGCCTGGCTGGCTCAGGCAGGTAGAGCATGTGACTCTTGATCTGGGATGGGGGGGCTTGATCATGTTGGGTGTAGCGCTTAATTAAATAAACAAATTTGACTTGACCTTTTCAACCTTATCATATGATTTCTAAGTTAAAAAAAAACTCAACTGGCTAGAAAAAAATGTCATAGTAGGAAAGAAAAAAGCAAAGTCAAAAAAGAGAAAGACCCTGTCCATGAGTCCTTCACTTTGTAAACACCCTCCCACACAGAAAGCATGCTAGTTCAAGGGAATAAACTTTGCGTATGTGTTGGGTGGAGCCCAGAGGTCCTCACTTAAATAGAAAGCTATTTACTATTTTCTAAAATACCCCATGCAAAAGTACATGCTCAATTAAACTTTGTTTAACACCAAGGGCAATGGTCAAGTGTTTGTGGGGAAGCTACATAGGCAAGACAGTGCCCCTTTAGAAGTACAAAACACATTCTCCATCCTCCAGAGGTTTGTGTCTGGTTGGATTGAGGTTATATGTACTTACAAAAGGGTGGCTTGAGGGAGCAAAATTAGGCATGCCATAGACTAATGGTTTTGAAGAGATGTTGGAGAAGGCAGATGAATTCCAAACACCTCTGTTTCCCAGGTTGTTCACTATCTGGTCTACTTATATCATCTCCTGGTCCCTTCCTCACACTCTGCCCTGCAGTCATAGTAAACTTCTCTCAATTGCTTAAGCAAGGTATGTTTTCTTCTCTCAGTGGGCCTTTGCATATTCTGTTTCTTCTTCTTACAAGAGGCCTAGCTGCACACCATTTCCCTCTCCCCGTACGATCTGAATATGACTATCTAGGATTCATACTTTAGATCTCAAGCTAAGCACTGCTTTTTTGTTTCATTTCTTCCAAAAAGACTTTTCTGACCAAACAATCTGTGTTTGGCATTCCTCCTTTAGACTTCAAAGTTCTGTTTTACCATCCCAGGCTATGTAGCACACCTAATTCTAATTTCCTATTTACCTGTTTATCCTCTGTGAGAGCTCATTTGTCCCATATAGTGTGATAAATATTTTGCATGAAATATTTCATTTGAGGCAATCTTTTTAATATTACTATTTTGCAGAAGAGAGAACTGAGGCTCAAAGAAGTTAAGTAATTATCTGTGATAACACTTCTAGTGTATCAGTTAAGATTCTTGGTAGCAGAACAGAAACCATTAGAGCTGGTTCAAACAGGGAAGTCTGTAAAAGATATGCAGCTTCTAGAAGCTCCCAGAGGGCCAGAGCTTTGGTATGGAGGGTACAGAGAACTGGCACACTACTAACTGGATACAGACACACCCAGGAGAAAGGCCCACTTACACTATTGCCTGCATTGCCCATCAATCAGTGTATCTGACACCAGCAACTAGATACTGGAAATGGTACCACAGCTGTCTGAGAAAGAAAGAAGCTTCTTTCACAATGAAGATTTGCTCTCTCTGAACATAGTCACTATCTTCCTTTACTCAGAGCTGTCTCCAACTCTTGTGTGGATGCCCTACCTGCAACAGAGTCTAGGCAATGCCATTTTTAGCTTCTCAGCCTCTGTAATAAGAATGCCAAACTAGCAGGGCATTGAAATGGGCACTGAGTGCACCATCTTACAGTAAAAGCTATTTACTTTCCCCAAGCATAGAGGAGCTAGAATTTCAACTTTGCCTTCAAAGTCCATGAATGGAATTGCTACCCTGCTCCCTGTGGGTAGATGTCTGTGTGGGATTCCGTGTCTCTTGGTCCCCTCAGGCCCACAGATCTTGGGATGTATGGTTTTTCCAGGCTTATGAGCAGAGGAACACTTAAGATTTAGATCTTTGGATTCCTCACAGCTCCCTTTGTTTTTCCAGTGGACAAACATAAAAACCTCTACTGAATAATACAAAGTCAAGAGGAAGGAGCCATCGCCCTGGGCTCAGGTAGCCAGAAGTGACCCTGAGGAGACAATAGAGCACAGTCCTTGGAAATGGCTAGGATGAAAATGAATCAAGGTCGGTGACAGCTGTTCGCATATATTGGTTAGGCATACATTTGTAAGCTCTTGTTCTCTCAGCAGCCCTGCAAGGGAAACAGTATTTACTCCACATTTTAAGTGACGGAGACTTGGCTTGAAGGTGAAGATACCTGATCAGGTTTACACAGAAGTAAGTGCCAGAGACAGAGCTCAAAGACAGATCTCTCTGTTGTCAAAACTGGGCTTTTCGAGGTGTTGACAATGATAAAGAGCACAGGTTCTAGAGTAAGACTCAAGGATTCAAATTCCAACTTACTAGGTAGATGGTCTTGGTGAATTCATTTAAGCTAATCGGGCCTTGATTGCCTCATCTATAAAATAAAGATATTTGTATCTACCCGGTGGGGTTATTGAGACCATCCAAAGAGGGAAGCTTATATGAAGTGTCTGACCTTGGCCAGGCTAAATAAGATATTTGCTGCTGGTAGTATTATTGTTGCTACATGATCATTATTTGTTGTTATAACCCTGTGCCATTGCCTCTCTGAAGAACGATATCCTAGGAGGGAAAACTGTACGTTGAATACAAATGCCAGGCATATGCATTTGCATGGCACATTCATGGGGTCATGAGACCCTCCCTCTTCCTGGAGTGAAAAGTTCCTGCAAGGGAGTAGTGGGTGGTAAGGCTGCAGACAGATGCAGAGCTGCATTGCGCCGAAAGCTTTGAATTCCCTAGGAGATGGGCTCGACTGGGCCCTGGCAGAGACCTGCCTTGGGGGTGGTCGTCACAGAACTATCCCCAGCCGCTGTGCTTCACATCCTCGCCCCAACACAAAAGGGAAGGATGAGTGACACCTCAAACAACTTTGGAGAGTCTAACAACAATTTTCAACTTCAAACAGGCCACACATAAAAGTTGAAGACTTTTGCTACAAACCCAACCACTGGGAAATCACTGCCTGGCTGACATTAATTCCCCAGTTACTGTGAAGCCGTTACTGAAAATGCAACTTTTTTTTTTTTTTTAATTCCAAGTCCTTTAACATTTCAATCTAAGGCATGGGCAATGTGGAGCAGATGCAGGTCAGGTCCTGCTTTAATCCCCAAAGTGAGTATCAGTGTTAACGCCACAAGGAATTAAGGCCCAGATGTGAGGGCAGGGAGAGACGCAGGGCAATCAGAAATCATTCAGATCCTACTGGAATTGGCTTTCTCTATGGCAGCCTCAACGTACAATGGGTCACTATGATCATCGCTGGTATTGCTTATTTGTTTTCTTAATTTTTAATCCCATATTACATTTTTACAGCATTCTGGAGTCTGTGAAGCTGATCTAAGTATGTTGTCTTCTGTGATTTCACTTGATTTATGAGGATTGGACAAGTTCAGTTTGAGAATCACAGGGTTAGGCATAGAGGGAACCTCGGGGATCCTTCCAGTTTTGTTTTGGGATGAGCCATCTCAGGAGTACACGTCAATCATGGCCTCACTGCCAGGCCGTGTCAGAATTTAGGATAGTTTCCAGGTCACCAGACTTCTAGATTTAAAAATTTCATTGAAAATTTCAATTGAAAAAAATATTCATTGAGTATTAGTGCAATGCTACGCGGCCTTGAGGTTGGGGTAAAAGTAAAATCCTGGTCTTAGAGATTCCAATCTCATGGGAAAACAATCAGCTAGTTAGGCAATTATACCGGTGGATAGATGTACAGATGAGGTACAGTTAAGCACAACTTGAGATAGAAATATCTATGCTCAGGTTTTCAAACTAACACAGAAATGTTCAGGGGCCACCTACTTTAAGTGTTTTGGATTAAACATGGCATAGGTCCATTGTTTAAAAATAATTCACGCAGGGCGCCTGGATGGCTCAGTGGGTTAAAGCCTCTGCCTTCGGCTCAGGTCATGATCCCAGGGTCCTGGGATCGAGCCCTGCATCGGGCTCTCTGCTTCACAGGGAGCCTGCTTCCTCCTCTCTCTCTGCCTGCCTCTCTGCCTAGTTGTGATTTCTCTCTGTCAAATAAATAAAAAAAAAATTTAAAAAAATAATTCATGCAAAGTAGAAATGTACAAAGAAAAAAGTAGAATTTACTTTGATGCCTCTACCCCGAGATAATGCAATGTTAAAATCCTGTTTAACATCCTTCCAGATACTTCTCTGTAGCTGTCTGATTCTGCATAGTTATACTTATGGCTACAGCTATATATATATATATATATATATATATATATATATATATGATTCTGCATAGTTATACTTATGGCTACAGCTATATATATATTTATATATATATAAATATATATATATTCATATATGCAATCGTACATTGCATACTGGTTTATAAACTCATCTTTTTATTTTACAGTGTGACATGGACAAATGTTAATAGCAATAAGAACAGAATTATTCCATCATTTTTAAAAGTTGAATACTGTTTCACTATAGGAATATACCATATTTAACCAGTACCCTATGATGGTCATTTGGGTGTGTGCGATTCTTTGTCATTGTAAACCATGATGTGATGTGGGACCTTACACGTGCGTCTTGCAAACTTAGGGGAATGTCTCTTTAGGATAAATTCCCAGAGATGGGACTGCTCTCATGACCTACACTATTGATTCGATACAAATTGCCAAGCTGCCTAAGGAGTTACTTTCCAAATTTTAGGTCCTACACATCCAGTTGTGGTAGAGGCCTCCCTATCCTTAAGCTCACTGTTAGCTCCCCAGATTCTGCAAGTAAAGGCCAGGGTAGGGGAAATGTTGGGCGAGAAGCACAGTTAACCTGCGACTGGCTCTACAAGGTTCTCTATGCACATTATCTTGCCCAAGCCACACATCATTCTTAAGAAGTTGGTTTCATCCTGTCCACGTTATATATGAAGACTTGGAAGCTCAGAAGCTGAGTGAATTTCTCAAAAAAACTTCAGTTCAACATTGGAACTTAAACAATCACGAGGCCACGATTGCCCTGGGCCTCTGGAGGATGAGTAATAAAAATAGGGCCAAGAGGCCAAGCTTTATTTACTTTGAATATTGCCCTCAATGCCGGGGCTCCTTTGTCCTATTCCTAACACTCTATAGAAAACGAGTGCTAAGTATGGGTGCGGTGCCAACCCTCCCTCCAGTAAATGATAAATGTCAGCACCTGCTTGGGGCTCCTAAGTTTGGCCTTTATCTTTCCCACAGGGCTGGCTTTTTCATGAGTTGAAGTCTGAGAAACGAGTGAGTTTCCCACTTCTCTGAGATCTTAAAATAGGAAACATCAGCCAGAAGCTATGAGAGGAAGCCAGCCAAGGTGTATGTTTGCTGGAAATAAAACTGGTAGGCCCTTCAGGGCAAGCGGGAATGGACTCAGGGGCATTTCTCCACCATCTGTTTCAGCCTCCAATGTGTCTTGATAGATGGGTTTTGCTTATTACTCATTACTCACCTCATCTTTCTCCCGGAGCCCTGTTCCTTGAAATATGGTTCTCTCATTTGAATAGCAATGACTAAGTGCATTGGAACTTACTTAAATACATTCTAAAAACACTAAATTGAGAACACACAATTCAGCAATGCACCAATTGCCAAACTCTAGTAAAAGCTGAAGTGATTAAAATAATTTAATGTATGAAACACGCATTCAGGAAGGCAAAGAGAAGGAGTAAGTTTTTCCAGTGCGATGTCAGCCCGGTGATATTTCGGAAGAAGTGGGTGGAGGCCATTGCCAAGAGAAAGTGAAATAATTGATGAAGACCCAAAGGAAAATGCCCTTGATCTTGAAGTTATTACTTCATTTTATGAAATACCTTAAAAGTCAATGACAGACTATAAAGTCAGAAAGTCAATTGTTTTTCCCCTCCTTGGATACAATTCTAATATGTGCATATAAACATGTCAAGCATTCCTCTAGAAAAACGGCAACAACAACAACAACAACAACAATACCTATAGCCTGGGGTCTGGGTCATGTTTTCAAATAGCCTTATTATTCCTGTTATGAAGTGGACACTCAGGTATTTGGCCCGGGATTTTTTTATCCACACCCAAGTGACTGGGTGATTTATAACTTGCTATCCACATTCTCATAGCTGTTTGGTCAATTTTAAAGCCTCAGCCTAGGCTTGATGTTTACTCTATCAGGAAAAGAAACACACACACACACAAACACACACACACAGAGCAAATTCAGGTCACAGACTAACCACTATCTCAAGTGTCTCTGTCCTGGAAGCAGATTCTAACTAGAACTTCCTCCTTCCTTTCTTTCCATCCTTCCTTCCTTTTTGTCTCCCTCCCTTCCCTTCCTCCTTCCCTTTCTCCCTTCTTCTTTCTTCCTTTCTTCTTTGCTTCCTTCCTTTTCTTATTTTTTTGTCTTTTCCTTTTCCTTTCTCCCTGCCCCTTCCCTTCTCTTTCTCCCCTTTCTTTATAATATCTATGATTGGGGAAATAAGTGATTTCATCTTGCCTTATTCCAACTGATTTCATCCTTATTGCTTTTTGGACATAGTGCTTAGCATCTCAGGAGAAAATGTTTCCTGTGTGACAATTGCTGCTGATACTTCCTGCTTCTTGTTAGGCTAGAACAAGTAACCAGGGAGGATCAAAAAGCAGAAAAATGAAATCTTTTCCATTTCTCTAAACAGAAAAAAATCTTTTTGTTTATTCATAAATAAGTAAATATTATTAAGCTCCTCTGATAATAGCCCCTGTTCCTCATCCTGGGGCTATAGCAATGGATAAGAGAGGGATGATTCCCAACTTCACGGAGCTTAGAGCTCAGCTGATCAATATTTACCTTGGGAAACAATACTGTAGATGTGGTCTATTACCATTGCAAGCATTTATTTCTCTATGTATGTTACCAAGGGGCCCATGGGAATTAACATCATCTCTGGCTGAAGAGGTAGACTTTGATTGGCTTAAATCAATTCATATAACCTCATCTCTACTGGCACAGCTATAGTATCCCTACCATATCAGGGTTGGGTATACAAAGAGTACAAACTCTTGTTCCAATTAAACTGAGGAGTCTTTTAACGATTAAGGAAAGAGAACTGACTCCCCTCTCTTTCCCTTCACTACTCTCCACCCAACCCTTGTTGCACATGAATAAGGAAGAGACCCACTATTTTGTGGCCATTAAGTGGGCCAGACCTATGGGGACATGGAAAGCAAATTGGAGCACAGAAGGAAATCAGATCCTTGTAGTATCAGTAAGCTACTAGATCAAACCCTACCTGAAACGTCTTGAGTTTCAGCTGCACCCTTTAGCTGTATATCGTTCCAGTTAGATATTCTACTACTTAGAGATGGAAGCATACTAATGCACACAGCAATGTCTTATTTGCTCAATAACTTCAAGAAATAAAGTGCTCTCCTCACACAAATTTTCCACCTAACTGAAGCTGGACACAGTGTATATCAATTCTATTTGATTTAAGCTGTTTTTGATGGGAATTGTTATAAATTATATTATACACTTTGGCACCTTAAGAGTTATACTGAATAGAGGATGTGAAAAGTGCTCTTAAAATCCTAAATATCTCCTCCATGTTCCCAAAGTACTCTAACACCCTCACAAATTATCAGTTGGATTGGATCGTTGTCCACTTTCCAAATTTACCTGAATATTGTCCCTTTTTTTAAGACTTTTTTTTTCTAATTTTGCAGTTAAAATTCTAGCCTCCAGCTTCCTCTTTGTGTAAAGATCACCATGTCAGCCTTTAACAGCTATTTTCTAAATGGAACTTATTGTTGATAAACCTGTTATAAGTTACGAAACCAAATTATCAAATTCTCTAGAATTATTTGTAAAATAAGAGTGAAAGGACACTAAATAAATGCCTTTGGTTGGGAGGAGCAAATCTTCTGTGAATCACAGCTCCCTAATCCTGTTGGTGAAACTCTAGTTTCCCTGTGAGAAACCTCAGAAGCCCCACAGAGGGGATAAGGAGTCAGTATAGCTGTGGGGTCCTGGAACCTCCAAATGCAGCTTCATCTCCATTTTTGTCTCCATTTGGCCCATTTTTATTCCTTATAAAACAGATAATTAGGGTTCTAGAAAAGTTTTTACTTATAAAAAAAAGAATCGGGGCGCCTGGGTGGCTCAGTGGGTTAAAGCCGCTGCCTTCGGCTCAGGTCATGATCCCAGATTCCTGGGACCGAGCCCCGCATCGGGCTCTCTGCTTGATGGGGAGCCTGCTTCTCTTCCTCTCTCTCTCTGCCTGCCTCTGCCTACTTGTGATCTCTGTCTGTCAAATAAATGAATAAAATCTTTAAAAAGAAAAAATAAAAATAAAAAATAAAAATAAAAAAAAGAATCATTTCTTTAAGAACAAAAACGAAAACTCTTCCTCCATGCCAGTTTATATGATAGAATAACATTTTACCATTCTACTTGTTCTTTTTAGGTAAAATATATTCCACTAGTGGATAAACTCTCGGACGTGGAAACTTCCGGTACGGTGCCAATGAATGCAAGAAATAGAAGGACTGCAAGCACTGCCTTGTAGACAATGGATTAAATTTAGTTTTACAAGCATTGTTTATTCAAATCTCACTTCAACAAAATTCGTCCTTGTAAGGTCAACATTTTACCAGGTTCCATTAAGTCTAAGATGGCACCAGTTTTAAAGGACACCATTATTGTAGGTAGCAGGAAGAAAGAAAGGACTGCAATGAGACCATAAACTACACAGGCCTTTTATGCACCATTTCACATGCAACAGTTCTGTGCATTCTTTGGCCCATTTCTATCTTGCTCTGTGCCCCAGAATTCCTCTCACCCTGCAGTGTGGGATGCCTGCACTTGGTACTGGAATATGTGCAATGAAAACTGTGGACAGGTCATGCCTCGTGGGTCAACCTGTGGCCAGCTAGACACAATATCCTCAGGCAGATGGTTCTGAGCCAGATTTTATAAGGCTGCTCACAGAAGGTGCAGGATGAATTACTCATTGCCTACAGCTATGGCCATGCAGTAACACGGCCTTGCATTGACATTCCCTCCTGCCCTGTTCACAGACTCAATGGCCCTGGAAACCCATTCCCCCAAATTAAACTACCTGCATGCCCTTGCTACAAGCAGTAGATCTCAGGAAGGTGCTATGAATAGTAAGACACATCGCGAATTCAGTTGTGAAAATATTTGTATCTTAGAATCATGAAATACGGTCATCTACGAGAATAAGACACAGATTTGTTAAGTAAACAAACTGATATCAAAAAACAGCACCTTACTCCAAAATAAATCACAAATTTAATAAGCCTGCAATTTTTTTAAATTTTTATTATTATTTTGTTTTTTTTTTGCATATGGTTCTGCTTTAGTGCCTATTGTTCTACATCTCTGTCTACACCCCTGGGCAATATTCCCTGTTGAGCCCAATAAGGATGCTTTGCTCCTATAAACTCCTCAGCCATGCAAGAGAGAATGAATTATGTTCACGTCACTCTCTGCAGAAAGGCAGAAAAGTACATTAGGGACTTTCACAATATTTCTTCAAACCTGCTCCTATATGGTTTAATAAATGGCACTTCCATCCATCCAAGTAGTTATAATAGAAACTGGAAATCGTCATTAATACCTCTTTCCAAGCCATGATACTCAATTCATTAACAAGTTATGTTTAACCTATCTCTTTAAAATTTCTCAAATCTGTACATTTCACCCTATCTTTGCTACTACCATTTATTTCTCCTGCCATGCTATCACTATCTTTTATGTAGACATTCATTGTATCTGAACTGGTTCCCACTTCCACTTTATCTGCTTCAATCCATTTCCCATATTATTCCATCCACCCATCTGTCCATCCATCCATCCATCCACCCATCCATCCATCCATCCATCCACCCATCCACCCATCCACCCACCCATCCATCCATCCATCCATCCATCCATCCATCTACTCATCCTCCACATTTTATCAACTATTTATTCAATGTCTATGTGCTAGGCACTGTGTTAGGGCTTGAGAATTCAATGTTATCAATATCATCTTTGTCCTCATGAGTCTTACAGACAAGTTTGAAAATCAGAGTATTCATCACATTATGTGCCCTCCTTAATGCCTATCACCTGCACTGGGTGTTATATGCAACTAATTAATCATTGAACACTACATCAAAAGCTAATGATGGCTATTGAATTTAAATTAAAAAAAGAAAAAAAAGAAAATACACATGCTTTAAAAAAAAAAAGGAAATCGTAGTATAAAAAAAAACCACACACACCATAAATCTGAAAATTTTTCTACCTTTCTTTGGTGATACCTAATTGTTCTCCAAAGATGCTCCAAAATCCTTAGCAAGCTTTATAAGGTCCTCATGATCTAGCCTATGATTTCTATGCCTTTAATCTCCAGTCTCACTATACCTCCCACCCTGAATTTCCCCATCACATGCACACATTCTCTGGACTCGGGATAACCCGGCTTTCTCTCGGGTCCTATGGCACCAAACTTCTTCCTATCTCAGGTCATCAGACCTTCTCCTATTCCTCTGGAATATTCTTTTCTTTCCTCTTTCCCTCATTAACTCTAACCCCCTTCATTGGGAAAGTCGTCCATGAAAATTACACTAGGTTGAATTCCACTCTTTTAAAAGCTCACTCTATGCTAAGTACTCACTAAATATTTAGTAAAATAATTTTTTAAAATGTAATGTCTATGTTCTTTATCAGTCCGTAAGCCTGTGGATAGCAGGCCCTTGCTTCATTGTACACCCCATGATTAGATCAGCGCTTTTCATATAGAAAATGCTCCAAAATACTTGTTAATTGAGTCTCAGAAAGGTCTTCTATGATAGTTAGGTAAAAAATATATATATATATATTTTTATATATTTTTATAAAATATATAATAATATATATAATATATATATATTATATATATATATATGGCAATTCAGGAAGCCAAGTATCTACACTTTACCCTTATCTTTGTAGGCTACATTTCTTTCACTTGTAAAATAAGTGGATGCCTGCCGAGATCTAAACTCCTAAGATTTTTGAGTTTCAATGTCTGTAACCTAGAGGATTTAAGAATTTAAGGATTAAACCTCCAAAATCTGATTTTTCACAGCTACCTGAATTTCAAGCATGCTGGCATGTCATAGCCTCCCTGGTATATTTTAGGGAATCCAAATTGAAAATATTTAACATGCAGATAGAATCTTGCTTTAATTGTGGTATGTAACATGTCAACAAATATATAATCAGTTGAAAAATATAAAGCAAATAAAACCAAATTTTTGTGGTAGATTCTGAAAAGTAGCTTGAAAGAGATAATACAAAAATTTAAAAACCATCTCTAAGTTAAAATGACGGAATTTCAAATCATTTTATTTCAGGTTTTTATAACCTTCTCTTCTAATAATTTGAGCTAATAATTTATTGAGCAATTTGCTATGTTCCAATAAAATATTCTATTTAATATAAGTATGGTGACATTAACTTTGCTTTGTTAGTGTTTCATGATGTATCTTTTCCCATCTGTTTACTTGCAACCCAGCTGCAACTTTACATTTAACTTTTATCTCTTATAAATGGCATATAGATAAGGCTTTAAAACACTCAATTTTGTAAAGAGTTTTTAATTCATTTACCTCGATTGTGATTATTGACACTTCCTAGCTTTCTGTTTTTTCTTTTTTATATTTATTCTTTATTTCTTTATTCCTGCTTTCCTGCCTCTTTTGGATTCCTCAAGTGTTTTTATTTAATATTTTCTTCTCTATTAACTTTCTAGGTATATATTCCTGTATTTTATTTTTAGCAATTATCTTAGAAATTTCAACATGCAACCCTGTCTTTAAAGGTCTATGTTAATTCTTTTACCACTCCCTAAGTAACAAAAGAAATATCTCAGCTTCACAACATTTTTTTTTTGCTCTTCCACTCTTTGTGCTATTATTCACCTATTTTTTATTTCTATAATGTTATAAACTCTGCAAGACTGTTTAATTTTTGCTTTAAACAGTTCATAATTATTTACATTCACTTGTCTATTTATCCTATCTGGTGTTTTTTATTTCTTCCTGCTTCCATTAGGGATCATTTACCTTCAGCCTGAAGATTTTCCTACAATATTTCTTGGACTATCTATTTGCTTACAATGGATTCTCTCATATTTGGTTTATCTAAAAAAAGTCTTTCTCATATAGGGCTATAGATTGGCAATTTCCCCCCTCTCCGTCACTTTAATGATGTGATTTCATTGTCTTCTGACCCCAATAACAATAATAATTAAAAGTTAGTTACTTGTCTCATTGGTGTTTTTTTTAAGGTAATCGTTTTTTGTTGTTGTTGTTTTCCCCTTCTGGTTGTCTTCAAGACGTTTTGTCTTTCAATTTTTAATTGCTTGAATAAAATGTGACTATGTAGTTCATTGTTTTTATCTTACTTAAAGTTTATGGAGCTTCTTGAATCTGTGGGTTAGCAGTTTTCATCAGTTTTTGGATATTCTTGACTATTATCTATTCAAATATTTCCTTCTGCCTCAATGTTTCCTCTCTAACTGAAACTAACTACAGGTTTTGTATCTTTTGATTGCTTTTCATGTTCCTCTTGTTCATCCTATTCTTTTTTATTCCTTGGTGCCTTAACTTGGATATTGTCCATTGACTAGTTGTGAATTTACTACTTAAATCTTTTACTATCTCAGACCGCTGTTTGAATATTTATGTTTTGCAGTTCTAGGATGTCCATTTAATCCTTTTTATGTACTATAATTATTGGCTAAAATTCTAAAATTTTCCATCTTTTTATCTATTTTGTCAATTTTCCCACTATTTTCCTTAGCATGCTAATCATAGCCATTTTATTTATTTATTTTCAGAGTCATTTTAAAGTCTTTACACATACACTCCAATACCCAGGTTTCTGCAGGTATGTCTCTATTCAGTCTTTTTTTTTTTTTTTTTTTTTCCTGATTATTACTCACATTTTCCTGCTCCTCTTGGGTCTAGTAATTTTTATTTTATTTCTTTTTATTTTATTTCTGAACATAGAGATGAAAGGACCATAAGGTCTCCACATAATACTTTCTACCAGTAGGAGTTTCCCCTTCCCTATTAGACAGATACAGTGAGGAGGTGATCACTATAATCCCATCAACTATTGGTTGGATTGTGATTTGGATTTCAGTTTTAGTATGATTCATTGCCTCTTGGGTTCTTCAGGCTTGGCCCTCCCAGGCTTTTGATTGTCTTAATTTCCTCAACTCTGGGAGTGTAAGGTTTGCATATTTTGGATTCAGTCCTCTTGTTCCATACTTTTTGCAAATTAAATATTTGGCAAATGCCTTGAGGAAGAGACTGGTTGTGTATTTAGGCTTCCTCACTCTAGTGGGACTTTTTCACTAAACACTTAGGAGTGACCAATTCATTCATTCTGGTTTTCCAGGAACTCTCTTTGTTTTAAAACTTAAAGATCCACATTCTGGGAGCCCCTTCGTCCGGGATAAACTAGACAACTGGCCACACTTAACATGCACTGCAAGAGTGTGGGTGTTTTCTCTTTTCCTTTCTCACCCAGGCACGCAGTCTTCCATACCCTCCTAGAACTCAGCAAATTTCCCTTATGTTAAGGGCTCTTTTATTTTCTGGTTTATCACATCAGCTCTTGACTGCCGAAATCTCTGCTGATTTATCTTCCCTGTATAAAATCTCTCAGTTTGGTTCAAGTCCAATTCTTAGGCCAATCCTAGAATTTGCAAATGTCTCCAATTAAGAAAACTACCAGAAGCCATTGAATGTCCTATTTAGGGATTTTCCTCCTCTGCAATGTTAATTTAGTTCCCATTACTTTGTTCCTATAGCTCGCTTTTGTTTTTTAAAAGTGTATTTTTATAAACCGGTTATTACAATGGGAGTTTTTGCCTACCATATCCTCTTATAGCCAACCTTAAGGCACGAGTCCATAGATTATGACTCTCAGTAGGTAAACTTTGTGAGGGAGATGCTGTTATTATTTCCACTTTATGAAGAGATCAGGGAGGTTAAATGAGTTTCACAGGATCATGTAGCCTGTTAAGAGCCTATCCAGAATCCAA
Organism: Meles meles; assembly: GCF_922984935.1. Taxonomy (NCBI): domain Eukaryota; kingdom Metazoa; phylum Chordata; class Mammalia; order Carnivora; family Mustelidae; genus Meles; species Meles meles. Next base: position 134,518,355 of record NC_060068.1, read on the forward strand.
ACTCAGACGGTCAGATCCAGTGCTTTTATTCTATAAATTATAATAATATCCTTTTAAAAACTGGGAAACTGAGGTTCAGAAAACTTGATTTGCCCAAGGGCTCAGGGAGAGTTTGGGACAGAGTGAGGATTAAACCCCAGCGCAGCTGACTCTTGTCCTCAGCTCCTTTCAGAGTCATGGAAGAGGACATCGAGCATCACACATACATAAAGAAACTGGTACTACTCTAGATTTAGGTATTATACAAAGGAAAAATACATGCAATGAAATTCATACATCATTAATTTCCAGCCTGTATGTACAGAACTTCATTAATTTATACTGTGTATACACTGTCACATTTTATCCAGGGGCTGATATCAAATAAAAATAACTTCAACAAAAATTCTGTTAAAAATGTATGTCCTTTTTTTTAAAGAAATATTAATAAATAAAATATAGTTTTCAAATATGCTAGCTGCAAAGGCTTTTTAACAAGTGGAGTTGCTTTTCCTCATAAAAAAACACAGGGGAGGGGGAGCACTTCTAAAGCAAAGTTACTAAGAATGCTGATTTGAAATGGTAGTAGGAAGTAGGCGAGAATCTAAAGGGATTCTTTAAAAATCTTACTTCTTTCAATTAGGCTGGTCTGGTTCCTTTCCTGAGAGTCTCTTTGTCCCTCCAATTAAAATAAAAATATATCACCATAGTGACTGAGGAAATGACTCCCTTTTTGTGGAGGTAGAGAAAGACAATGCCAAAATGATGGAATTTGAGTAAGAACAGAAAATAATCACTGGCTTCCAAATAACTCTCCTGTTTTGGCTTGTTATGTTCTCTGAAGAGTCCACTATTAGGCCTTTTCCTTTGGATTAATGCCTGAAGGGGGTCAAGTTCCTGTTAAAATGGAAATATTTCCTGCAGTGTGTACACGAATAGGCATTTACTATGCAGAAGAGACCAAGTTAGGGAGTCCTAGGGAGGAGGTCCTGACGAACCAAAGGGCAGTGTTGCCAACCAAGGCAACACTATTAGGATTCTAAAGAACAGGGGTAACTGATTCTGTCCCCTTTCCTTCCCAACATGACTTTGTCCTAGTGTGATCCCAAAAGGAACACTTAGCCTTGGGTAGCTCCTCTGTACGATTAATGGCACCTCAGAGCCCATCTACACAAGCAGTACAGGAGTGGCTCACATTAGTTGTTTGGATTGGCTATAATCATGCACTGTGTTAGGAACTCAAGGTTGGAATATGATAAGGCCATCTAGTTAGTGACACAAATTCACACTTGGCCATCTATTCATTTCTTCAGCAAGTATTTATGGAATACCAATTACATGATAGGTATTTATGAGTTTAGAATATAGTGATGAAAATGACAGGCATGAGTAATTTCCAGAAGTTCCTGTAACTAGGAATGGTAGGGAATGCATGTTGGCCTGGGAAAAAATACATATAGACAAATAAAATATTATAAACGAAATAAACACATCTACCAGCATCCAATCTGTCACAGATTTTCTCTGAATTCTATGATATCCTCAGAGTGTATCCAAAACCTCAGCAAAGAAACGAACAGTGCTTTGCATGCCTAAGGCTACTAGCATTCATCCAAATCAATGTGTTCTAATGTCCCTGTTTCTCCAAGGAAGTCCCAAATAACCTCAGCAGCTGTATTTAGGCAGGAGAAATGTGGCTGTCTATTCTCAGGCAGATACTGTTCAATCTCTATCTTAACGTGGTTCCAATGTAGTGCTCATTAGTAAGTCAATAAATAAATAAATAAATAAATAAATAAAGGGGGTGGGAAGTGGAAGCAATATGCAGGGAGGAGCCAGTTGCAGAGGTTCAAGAAAAAAAAAAAAGATAATGCAAGCAACTGAGGCAGAACAGTGTATAGTACTTGATGAATTATTGGGCATTCGGAAGCCTCTGTGACCTTTGAGAAAATTCACCAAATTTCTAATCTTCAGACATATGCAATATACCGACTTCCTTTCATAAGACATCTGTAAATGTCAAGACATTCTCTAAGCTCATAACAGAAGGGACCCTTCCTCCCTGCTGGTCACTTCTCGTGAGAAGTAACCAGCCGTCATCAAAGATGAGCTCGAGCATGTCCTTCCACATCACCAAGACAGCTGGGAGGTACTGAATTTCATTTCCTTCTGTTTTGATGCCTTCCAAGTGTGGATCTCCTTTTGTTTAGAGCCAATGAGTAGTAAATATCAAGTCCTTGACTTTCTCAGACCTATGGGACTAGTGTAGAAAAAATAAAAGGCCTTTCCATAATTTTATGCTCCTTTCCTGAGCTGACCTCTCCTCTCTGTTTAGAGTTCTATGTACACAGAGAAGTAATAAAACAAGGCAGAGCACAGTACAAGGTTAAGATGTCATACCTTCACATTGGGGTGTGTTTTGAAATGGTTCCATGAGACTCAGAGTCGGCCTCAAACCTCAAACCTGAGTCCCCTGCTCTTCTGCTGCTGCTTAAATTATCACCCTAGCATTTTGTAAAAAGACTTGATTTTCCCTAGGAGTATTTACATAGTACAGAAGTTTATACTGCAGTCTCCAACATCACCTTCGTTCAGGTGAAGTCCCAACTTAACAATTTACCAAGTGTGTGATCTCGGGGAAATTACATTAGTATGCTTCAGTTTCTCCATCTATAAAATGGAAACCAACAATAATGCCTATCTCATACAGTTGTTTTAAAGATTAAATGGGGATGAGCTTTAAAATTCTTTGCACAGCCTAGCAAATAGTAAACACGAAGGCATATTTGCCGCTGTATTTATATACGTGCATATGCACTCACACAGCTACCTGCAGAAGAGAAGCTCAAGAATTTTGGTCAAGAACTTGAGTAATGGGCACCTGGGTGGCTCAGTCGTTAAGGGGCTGTCTTCAGCTTAGTCATGATCCCAGCGTCCTGGGATCGAGCCCTGCATCAGGCTCCCTGCTCGGCAGGAAGCCTGCTCCTTCCTCTCCCACCCCGGTGCATGTGTTGTTTCTCTCTGTCAAATAAATTAAAAAAATCTTAAATTAAAAAAAAGAACTTGAGTAATACACCCTACATAAGTATGTATGCATATATATGTATGTGTATATGAATACACACATATGTGTATTTTTTAACTCAAGTCCTTGACTTCATTCCCTAGCCAGCATGTTGAGATATGCTTACCCTGCCTCATCACCGTGCACCAAACATGGCATGGCCCAAGGACAAGGTAACCATTGGCATCTCAATCAAAAGAAAGTCAGCTGAACTCAGAAGCAACGGGTCTATGAGTTTCTCTTCTTTTTCTAAATCTTTTTATCCCTCATTTTATCTAATTTATTTAATTGGTCCCTAGCTTGGGCATTTGTTTCTCTCTTCCAGAACTTGGTGTGATGTGTCTTTTAATGATAACATATATTCTTTCCTGCTGACTCTCCAAATACCCTTTCTGTATCTAGCACCCACTCATACATTCCTAATAACAACCCTCCCTCAAGTCCATTGGGGTTCTGTGTCGGCTAAGTGTCTGGCAAAATGGACCCCCAATGGGATCTCTTCATTGCCTGAGCTCTGTTCTCCACATCCCCTTTGCTTCCTTCCTCGGTGTTCTTCCCACAGTCTCCCAGGCTTCTCTCTATGTTACATCTGTCATCAACTTTTTTGGTCTCACAATTGTTCTGTCTTTTCTCAGTAAACTTGTGGTTTATTACAAAATTAGCATTCCCTAAACCCACAAGCATGTATGTCCATGTGAACACCCACAAATCCAGACACACACAGAACTGTACTTTAGAAGACAACTAGGTACAGCATATATTGAACAAGGAAAGGATCGCAAATTGTTTTTATTTTTTCTTTCCATGCTGTAGGAGCCACATATAGGTGAAGCCAAATCAGAAAGTGGTGACTTTAACATTTATTTTGATCATAGACCATGAGACTTTGCATATAATTTCAGTGGTGGTGGGTGAGTTTAGGTTTCATATGTCTTTGGACCACAGATTAAGAATCACTGCTATAGGGCGCCTGGGTGGCTCAGTGGGTTAAGCAGCTGCCTTTGGCTCAGGTCATGATCTCAGGGTCCTGGGATCGAGTCCCGCATCGCGCTCTCTGCTCAGCAGGGAGCCTGCTTCCCTCTCTCTCTCTGCCTGCCTCTCTGTCTATTATGACCTCTCTCTGTCAAATAAATAAATAAAATCTTTAAAAAAAAAAAAAAAAGAATCACTGCTATATAGAGATGCCTTAGGCTCTACAGGAGTGCCTGGGTGTCTCATTCTGTTAAGCATCTGCCTGCAGCCTAAGTCATGATCTGGAGGTCCTGGGATCAAGCCCAGTGTCAGACTCCCTGTTCAGCAGGGAATCGGCTTCTTCCTCTGTCTCTCCCTACTTGTGTTCATGTTAGCTCTCTCTGCCAAATAAATAAAATCTTTAAAGAGAGAGAGAGAGAGAGATGCATTAGGTGTTATAATAAGTAAATAAGTGAGCAAATAAATAAGTACATAAATAAATGGTAGCATTTGTCAAGTCCCCACCATATAATGCAATGTTCTGGATTTTCTCACTACTCCTGGAAGCTAGCTATTACTATTTCTATCTTGCAAATAAAGAAACTGAACAGGAATTAAAGAAATTAAACAATTGATCTAAAGCCATTCATCTGGCAAATAACAGAGCTGGGACTGATCTAAAGCCTGGCCTTTCCCTCTGGTCCATTCTACCCTCTGGTCTTTGGACCTCATACAGGTTCCGGGTTGGCACTATCCACTATCCAAGCCTCCTGTATACTGAATGGCATCACAGTGAGGTCCCTGAGCATTTATAGAGTGGATTCAAATTACAAGCCTTAGTTTAATGCCACAAGGATGACTAAAATTAGCTGCAGATGGTTCCCCTACTAGCTGTAGTCATTAGTTCTGACATGCCACTCAGATCAGAGTTGTATGTTGTCTCCAGAGCATCTTAGACAATGCAATTCCCATGCATCGAACCCTCCACATAATTTACGCAGGAACAGCCCTGCGTCTTGGTTTGAGTTTTCCATAGACTTGTCTCAATAGAGTTGGAAGGCTTTGATGCAGTGCTTAATTTTCAATGCCTATTGTCTTTTTTAAAAAGAGCACGCCAAGTGTAGCCCGACACGCCTTTGAAGTTGTCATCATGTCAGCGTTCTGACATGTAATGACCATAGGATTTGCCTTCCAATTTTAACTATTTCTACTTGAGGAAGGAAATTTACACAGTGGGAAAATATGTGGCCCTTTGCTTTGTTTCCTTTCCTTCTGGGGAAGAGTTATTCATGTGTATCTTGAATACAATAAGAAATAGCACACGCTACTATCAGGATGTTCTCAGAAACATTATCTCGAGCTTTTATTCTCATAGCTGGATTCCACTGTAATTCTCACATGGCAGGAGTGGACTATTAATAGGATTCCAACATTTTTTTTTCTAGTAGACCCCGGAGAAGTCTCCTTTGCCATGTGAGTGAAGGGCAGATTGGATCTTGACATGATACATCGATTTAGTTTCCAAAACAGTAACTTTACTAAATAAATCATTTCAGCGCTTGATATTTATACATGCAAATCTGGTTTTCATTTGTTGGACCCGGACAGGAGGAAAGCTAATAATCTCATCAAAAATTGAATATTTTCCATTTTGGAAAGGGCACAAAGTTCATAATCACATGACCTGAACTCTACCATGGGCGGGTAAATCAAACGCCTCCCTAATATGTCCTACAGACACACAGCACTGAGATAGGAGGACTCTGGGGAGTTTGCAAGCGTGAGTCTCAACCGAGGCCAATGACTACTTGGCCTTCCCCCTAGCATCATGCTATTTGTTGCTAGTGGAGATATACTGAGAGGAAGAAAGTAGGAAAAGGTGAGAACAAAGACAGAGAGTTTAAAATCTTGGACATTTATTTAGCAACATGAACTTCAAAATAAATTAGAGGAATTGAATTTGTAAACTGGGTTCCCCTCACAGTAGAAAAAGCCTGATTATATCTGGAAGAGGTTCCAACTTCATAAGCAGGGATATAAGGGTTCTGGGAAGATACATCTCTCTCCAGTAGTTCCCACACTGTCGTGAAAGTCCACCCTTGTTTTAAAAACCCTTGTTTTTAACAACCTTGTTTAGGGATGTTGGGGGAACAGGTGGTGGGTAATGGGGAGGGCACGTTTTGCATGGAGCACTGGGTGTTGTGCAAAAAGAATGAATACTGTTACACTGAAAAAATAAATAAAATGAAAAATTTTCCAAATTAAAAAAAAAAAAAAAACAAATCCCTTGTTTTAAAAACCATCCTCTCCTTTATAATTCCCTTTTAATGTGCAAATAAAATAGCCAGTTCCATACATCTTCGGTGATAGGATGGGTTCTCTGTCCATTTCATTCCCGTTGATCCATCTTATCCTAATTTTTGTAAGAAAGAAGTTGTCTAACATAATAATGCATCATCTGTGCTATGAGAGAGCAAGAGAGAAGCTCATGAGTTTCTTGGTACCCAGTCACTGCTCAGATACTCTGAAGATCCAGAGCAAACGAGGCTTGTTGGCTCAAAGAAGAAAGATACTAATTAGAAATGACTGTCTTTATGACAAGGAGTACTGGGATATGGCTGGGAACCTGGGAGAGTGTAAAAAGGATGGAGGGATGGAGACAGAACAAAGAAAAATACCAAAGGGTACAAATGTGTAATCGGCAGTACTTAGTGTCTTTGTATCTTTCTGGTTGGTTCTTGGTATCTTTGTATCTTTCCCACTGGTGGACACACCCTACATGCCTTCCAGCTGTTACAGGGTGTGAAAGCAGGGTTACTTTTGGTAGCGGGTGGCTTTTCTTCCCAGATCGTTCGCATCTCATAGGCTAAAGCCCAGAAAAGAGAGAGAGAGAAAAAAAAAGAGGAGCCATACAGTGGTGTGTGAGGGAGGCAAACATTCCTTGCCTAAATCAAACTGCTCAGGGCTGGCCACATTTGGAAATTTGAGCAAAGATCATTTAGGGGGGGAAAAAAAAGGAATAGTTTTCTCTCTCCTTGGAGAAGTTCTTTGTGGGCCGATGCCAGGCTTTTCAGGCAACTCCCCACCTTTAGAAAATCCATCTGACATCAGACTGTGGAACTGCATCTCCCAGGTTGAACACGTTCACAAACCTTCTAGGTTTGTGAGGCGATGGTTAACATGGTCCCTGCCTGAAGAGCTTTTGGGTTTTACAGGCAACTGAGGAAGGCAGGATAACGTTTGCATCAAGACCAAAGATAGCAGATACTTGGGGACCTTCTTTGGCAGTGAGATGTGAGAGCAGTGTCCTCTCATCTTCCTTGCATTTGTGGGGTTCTTTTTTTTTTTTTTGCCTTATTTTATATTTCTACTTTCAGTTTAATTTGTCCCAGTTCTAAGAGGATTACGCTTTTCGTACCATCCTTGTGATGATTAATGTGTACTAATTGTTTTACCTTTGAATCAGGACTCTTTGGAACTGTCTAGGCAAAATCTCCCTTTTGTAAGAGGCAGGGCTGATGAGCAGGAATCCCAGGGGGTCCCCTACACTGCTTCAGGTTGACGTAAGGAGAGAGATTAAAGAAAAGTGCAGAAAGTAGCTTCCTTTTTGATTGTGCCCCAATGGAAATCGTGTTGTCCCACACATTGTATTAACTATTCTGGTGGCTGAAAAAATAGAATCAGTCTGAGCAGTTAAAGAGGTCCTAATGAGAACTCTTATAGCTATGGGGCTTGCCTTTGTCATATTAGAAAAAGCAAGGCTGTGATTTGTCACTAATTTTCATTCCTGCTGTCTGGCTCAGCCAAGAGACCAGTGGCCTAATGAGCAATGTAAATCACATCTCCGTCCTCGGATTTTCAGGTGCTGAGGACTCTGAAGGCAGGAGAAGGAAAAGACCTAAGGAATGATGACAGTAGAAGACGGACGCAGCCTGCGATGTCCCTTGCCAGGAATAAACCTGGGGATCAACTTTTTCAAGCTTCTGTTCAAGCTTCAAATCCCTGCAGACACGAAGAGGCAAATAGCCTGAATTTTTAGAAGGCATATTTAAATTTACTTCAAAGCTTTCTAAGAGTCATTCCACAAACATTTCCTAAAATGGCCCCCAACATTCGTGTGAACTGCTACCACTGAAGAAAAGGAAGAAAAGGAGGAAGAAAGGAAAGAGAGGGGGAAAGAAGGGAAGAAAGGCACCAATGAGCAAGTTTACGATTTCATAAGGTTCTCTTTTAGCAGCATAATTACAATTTTAGTTGTCACTCAGGTTGAATGACATATCCTAGCCAGTTGCTTTTGAAGCTGGCAGCATGTCAGGAATGCCTGGGGAACTTTGTGAGAGGTAAAGGTCCCTGGGCTCCGAACCCCTACTCCATCTCCTACCCACTCTCACCAGAAGGAGAGACATAGCGTACAGGCATAGTGTAGGGCCCAGGAATTTGTTATTTGTTTTCATTTTTTAAACGGCCTCAGGTAATTTCTAACAGGGAGTAGTTTAAGGAGTAGATAACGAAAGGCTGAATCATGTTCAAATACATTCTGCTCAACGAGTGGGTTCTAAGACCCGGTGCAATGTGCCTATGTTGGGCTTGGTAGTAGATATGAAAGAAGCAGGCAGAAATAAAAGTTGACAAGGTCTTCCTGCATGCTTCTCTTCACAATCAAGGAAAAATTATTTCTAAAATACTCCCCCGGAAATCATGAAAGCTATGGGAGACACAAAGAATATCTCAGTTGTATCTGTGGTTCTCTTAATTTAGATATTTTAATTGCGGGGGGAAAATGCCATTCACAAGGCAAAGCTAGATGCATTGTATATGGATTCGCTGGGAAAAGTAGGGGCCTGTGAAGTTAGTCTGGCAAAAAAATGCACCAAAGTATATTTTGAGAGTAGATAGAGGCCAGAAAGTAGGGTGACCAAATTGTCCTAGCCTTCCTGGGACTTCCTCTGTTTTAAAATGAGAAACTGGAGCTGTTCTGGCTTTAAACTGAAAGTCTCACGTCCCGGAAAGTCCCCTAGTCTCAAGTAAATCAAGATAGTTGGTCACCCTACAGAAGACCATCTTGTTCAGCCTGGTCAAAAAATAGGTCATTTCTGTGACACAACCAGTCTATTCACCCCCAAAACTGTCTGTGTTGACCTTTTGCCAAGATTAGCTGACTGTGGTTTTCATGCTACTGACTGATCAGCACAGAGCAAATGGTCAAATACCTCAAGGAGAATTCACTGAAGAGTGCCAGAAGCCCTCGGCCAGAGCTCTCATGTTGCCCTTTCTTGCTGTACGATCTCAAGCATCATCAGTGAGCTGAAATTCTACCCTCTGACATATTAGTTCAAACATATAAGCTTTAACATACAAGGTTTATAATATACATGAAAGCACATTATAAGTTTTAAAGCTTCGTACAGATGATTAACAGCACACAGATCATAAAGCCAAAACCGTATGTAGAAGGAGAACCTTCTACTAGAACAGAAGGCGTACGGTTTGTAAGTTGAATAAAGCAGGACTGCAGGCCCAGAACATAAACGCATAGCAAGAGAAACATGAGAAATTAGAGGAACTAGTTATTTGTTTCAGATACTTTGAGAAGCATTGCTTGAAGCCAGGTTTCAGAAAACTGTTAGGGCCAATTTAGTCTAATGCCCTTTTTTATACACAGAGTTTTATTGGAACAAACCCACACCTTTGTTTTCATATTATCTATGGATATGTCCATCCTACAAGGTTGGAGTTAGTCTATCCTGACAGAGACCTTATAGCCTATGGAGCCTAAAATATTTACTATCTGGGGTGCCTGGCAGGCTTAGTTGGAAGAGCATGCAACTCTTGATCTCAGGGTTGTGAGTTTGAGCCCTATGTTGGGTGTAGAAATTAAATAAATAAACTTTTTAAAAAACTTTAGAAATGTTTTATAAAACATTTACTATCTGGCTCTTTACAGAAAGAGTTTGTAAGTCTTTGCTTTAACATTCTCAGCTGTACATTCTCCTAGTTTCAGTAGAAGTAATTCTAACTTATGCGGAACCGCCATCTTCCAGTAATTGGCCAAAATGACCAACACAAAGGGAAAGAGGACATATATGTTATATGTTCTCTAGGCCTTTTAGAAAACATGGAGTTGGGGCACCTGGGTGGCTCAGTGGTTAAGCCGCTGCCTTCGGCTCAGGTCATGATCTCAGGGTCCTGGGATCGAGCCCGCATCGGGCTCTCTGCTCAGCAGGGAGCCTGCTTCCTTCCCCTCTCTCTGCCTGCCTCTCTGCCTACTTGTGATCTCTGTCTGTCAAATAAATAAATAAATAAATAAATAAATAAAATCTTTAAAAAAAAAAAAAAGAAAGAAAACATGGAGTTGTTCCTTTGGCCACATACATGCGAATCTACAAGAAAGGTGATACTGTGGACATCAAGGGAATGGGCACTGTTCAAAAGGGAATGCCCCACAAACGTTACCATGGCAAAAAGGGAAGAGTCTATAATGTTACTCAGCATGCTGTTGGCATTGTTGTAAACAAACAAGTTAAGGGTAAGATCCTTGCCAAGAGAATTAATGTACGCATTGCACATATTAAACATTCAAAGAGCTGAGATAGCTTCCCGAAGCGTGTGAAGGAAAATGACCAGAAAAAGAAGGAAACCAAAGAGAAAGGTACTTGGGTTCAACCGAAGTGTCAGCCTGCTGCACCCAGAGAAGCACATTTCATGGGAATCAATGGAAAGGAGCCGGAACTGTTGGAACCCATTCCCTATGAATTCATGGCATGATAAATGTAAAGAAAATAAAAGACCTCAAGACTGCAAAAATGTTTATTTTAATTGAGTAGAATTGTAGTGTCCTTTCCCCCAAAAAATATTTAAAGCAAGAAAGAAGAAGAAGAAGAAGAAGAAGAAGAAGAAGAAGAAGAAGAAGAAGAAGAAGAAGAAGAAGAAGAAGAAGAAGAAAAAGAAGAAATTCTAACTTACGTACAGAGTTGACCTTGAATAGTAATGTGGGGTTGGGGTGCTGATCTCCCTCACAGTCGAAAAACTAGGTATAACTTTTGACTGCCCCAAAATTTTACTAATACCCTGCTGTTGACTGGAAGCCTTACCTATAACGGAAATACTTGACTAACACATAGTTTGTATATGTATTACATACTGTATGCTTTTTTAAAAAGATTTTATTTATTTGACAGACAGAGATCACAAGTAGGCAGAGAGGCAAGCAGAGAGACGGCAGGGGTGTATGGGGGTGGGAAGCAGGCTCCCCGCTGAGCAGAGAGCCCAATGTGGGGCTTAATCCCAGGACCCTGGGATCATGACCTGAGCTGAAGGCAGAGGCTTTAACCCACTGAGCCACCCAGGTGTCCCTACATACTGTATTCTTAAAATAACACTAGCTAGAGAAAAGAAGAATTTATTAAGAAAATCATAAGGAAGAGAAAATGCATTTATAGTACTATATTGTATTCATTGAAAAAAATCCACATATAAGTAGACTCACACAGTTTAAACCTATACTGTTTGTTAACTGTAATTAATTAACTTCTCAGGTCCCAATATGCTCATCTATAAAATAAAATAAAAATCACACTGACCTGTTGAGAGTATTGAATGAAATAATACATTTGAGGTTCTCAGGAAGGTGTGTACCTTATAATGTTTCCCTGACATCACTCTTTGATTAAGAAGCTTCTGTGTCAAATGTTAAATAAGAGTTTCTATTTACAAATCGCAGGATAGAGTAACTCACTGATATCCGTGATCACTCTCTACCGCTGATTGGGAAAACTTCATCAACACCTAGGAAGCTTGACCCAGTGGTTAAAAATAATACATGGACCATAACCAATGACTAGGTTTTCGGGATAAATTATAAGCTTCTTTAACATCCCTGGTTCAAGGTTCTGAGGATCTAGCATAATAAAAAATCTTCTAAGCAAAGAGAAAAATGGGTTGAGAGCTCCACATTTACTTTTTAATATTTAATGGTGGATGATTCCCCATGTCCCCATGTGCTATATATCAAGGCTACACATTCTTGAACTCTTACTGGTAACAGGAAACTAATGTGATTTTTTTTTTTCTTTTTAAGAAAGCTAACAATGATTTCAGAAGTGTGTGTTTGTTATCAGATTTAGGGCACTTGTCACATTTTGGCCTGAAGGCAAGCCAAGGGAGGGTTTGAAAAAATATCCAAAGAAACGTCTTCATTGCTCTTTCTCTCTTCTAATTAAAATGCAGTTCGTCTTACAGATTCCAGAGCATTTTGGATTTGTGGTTGCAAGCATGAGGTCATTTTTCCTGCCTATATGACCACAGTGCATTTTTAAAGTCTTTAGTGTTTGGTAACAACAGACAAATAACTGGAAACCTGAGATCTGGGCTGGAGTTCTTTCCAGAGTGTTCCCATCATTCCTCAGCATGGGGTAAAAGTGAGTCCACCTCACTGGGCCAGTGCCAGGATCCCTGGATGTCCCGCACTGTGATCCTGAAGCGTTGCCCCACCCTGAAAAGGCCAGCCAACTGGGCAGGACAAAGTCGAAGAATACGGCTCTGTGTTCTCTGGGGTCAGAGTCTGCATTCTGGTCTGTCAACCCTGCCAGTGATATGCAGCAAACGAGTGCTTTCACCTCTGTTGCAAAAAGAGCAATACTTTGTAGGGTGGTTGTGAAGATCAAATAAGATTAAATAATCTTAAATTGCTTAAGCACAGTCCCTGGGATATAGAAAAGTGGAGTGAACCTCTTTAGCTCTCCTTTTTTTATTTGTAGCTATTCATCCTTCTTCGCCCAAGAATCTCAGGGGAAGCTAGGACTACTATCCCCCAAGTTTCAGACATGGTTCTGGTTTGACTAACTAATCATTATAATTAGATGAGAGTGATTGGATCAAACCTCCAGATTTCTGAAAAACCAGCCAATCAGTACATGTTATTATTCTAGGGGAAAGCACATGACACAGGTTGGTCTAGTAAGACTGGTTAGGACAGACATTTTTTTGCTCTCCTTGCTAAATGTGAGCAGAGAAGCCCCTATGATCAGCTACTGCAGTCATCTTGTGACCACAAAGGAGGCCACTCTGAGAAAGTGGACATACAGAGCAGGGAGAGCCAAGAACATCAGGGCTGGAGCTCTGATTGCATCCCTCTTACAACCCCCCTTTCTTTGCATTTCCTGTTAAAGGAGGTAATCGTTTATTATTTACACTGGTTGGAGTCAGGTTTTTTTGGTTACATGCAATAAAATCATCTAACTGATAAGACTTCAGTGAGTATTGGCTACGATCTGGCAGACTGTGCCCAGTAAACTACTCTGCTGTGGATTCCAAGAAACTTGGGAAAGAATTAGAGAATGATCCAATTTTATGACATCTATCTATTAAGCAATTAAACTAAGCTTGGCATTTCACATGCATACATTCTCTCTCCAGACCCTCCCTATAACTTTATGAAATTGTTTTATTACTATGAGTAAACTGAGGCACAGAGAGATGAAGTCATTTCCCTAGGTTGAACAGCCAACATTTAGCAAAGTCAAGATTCAAACCCAGGTCTGTCTGGATCCATTGTCTGTGCCTCTGCCCCAACACCTCTCCTGTCACCTCCTATGCTGCCTCCATCTGCCAAGATCTTTGTTTCGTTGTTGCAAAATCACCCTCTTCACCAGAACTAAGCCCTATCAGCATGAAGGATGGCAAGACAGAGGCCGCAGGCTGTGCAATGTCAGGCAAGTATTGAGGGTCTCATTAGGCGTAGGCTAATAGAGAGGAGCCCTTGCTTTAAATCAAAACGAAACAAACAAAAAAACCTTAGGAGATGTTCATCTATGACATCAGATAAATTAGGAGATGTATTCAAATTCTCCCAGAAGTCTCTACCCAAAAGAGAAAATAATAATTATATTAACAAGATAAACACTAACATTGACTCAAGGGGAGAGCCTTCTCATTAAAGGCTCCCTGCCAGGAAAGTAACCCTGTTGCCCCCTAGCTGTGCACGCCTAGACTCACCCCTTTGCCCTGGACCAGTAGTTCTAACTTTAGCATGTACCAGAGTCATCTGGAAGATTTCTCACAACACAGATTGCTGACACCCACCCCGGAGCTCCTGGTACAGTAGGTAGGAGGTAGGGTTAGAGAATGCGCTCCTCTAACAAGTTCCCACATGCTGCTGCTGCTGGTGGTCTGGGGAGCGTACTTGGAGAACCGCCGGCCTAGGCTAGCTACGTTTTGTGTATAGAAACCAATACCTGGTCAGCCTCTCTTCTGCATTGACCTTCATGAGGCTGCTGAATGCCCACCTCATTCCTGGTGGCCAAGTGCCTGCAGATTCAATGCTTGAATCTTTCTGTTCATTCTCCTCATGCTTCAGGCTCTGACCCAGTAACAGCCTAACAGGCCATTTCTTCTGAAACTTGGATCTTCCTTGGCTCTCATGAGTCCACCCCAGGTCAAAGATTGTGTCCTTGATTCTCCCAGTCTCTGCTGCCAACAGTGTGTCTCTACGGATGCCAGCAACAGGCTGGCACCTTAATTGAAAATGGTGACATCGGCATCAATGTTTAAGAGCTTGTGCTTACTGAATACTGGCTAAGAGTCTTCTGTGACTGCTGTCAAGCTCCACTCCAGCTCTGTTAGTGGTCATCCACCACTCCACTACCGCAGACTCCGTGACCCCTGGGCCACCCGACTCTTCGGCAAGATTCTCTCTGAGGTCACTCTCTCTGGCTGATTCCCTTAGTTTCAGCATCCACCTGGGCCAAGTCCTGGTACAGATAAAGATGCTTATCTCTGAGATATTGGTCTATTAAAAAACTGCCTAGTTTATCAAAGTGTCTACTTCATTTCCAAAAGGCAGAGTACCCATTCACTGCCATGGCAAGGACTGGACTGCCTTCCTTCAATGAATTAAGACTGTACACTTTTGGCTTACATTTATCTAGGAAATAACTTTGTTTCCCAAAGTGTGGGCCATGTGCCACCAGTGGTTTGTGGATGTTTTCATGTGGCACTATGACATGACATTACTTACACTGTATTACACGGTGAGAAAATTGCTTCCTTTTCAATTCTCTTTGAAACCTATTGAGAGTCAGGGGAAAAGTCTCAGTTTGGTATTAGAGCATCTTTTTTATTCCATCTCTTGCTAATCTCTCTTTTTATATAATGGAGAGGAGACCACAGGCTAAGCACTCCAGTAGACCACAATGATTATCAAGTATATAATAATACTGTTTTGTTACCACTCTATTTTTATGTATGCCTTCAGCTTATGGCAGGTAATACTGACATTCCATTTGCAGTGGTGACTGGAAGTTGCATTTACAAGTAAATGTGTTTAAGGAAAAGAGTATTTTGGGGGCACCTGGGTGGCTCAGTGGGTTGGGCCTCTGCCTTCGGCTCAGGTCATGATCCCAGCGTCATGGGATTGAGCCCCATATCAGGCTCCCTGCGTGGTGGGAGGCCTGCTTCTCCCTCTCTCACTCCCCCTACTTGTATTCCCTCTCTCGCTGTGTTTCTCTCTGTCAAATAAATAAATAAAATCTTAAAAAAAGAAAAAGAAAAAGAGTATTTTGTTGAAACAAAAATATTATATAAACTAAGATATGGTGTCACATGACTGTGGCAAAAATCATTAGGGTTGTGCGACAGTGAATTTTACATGCCTGCTTGACTGGGCCACAAGGTACCCAGACATTTGATGAAGCATTACTTTGGGTGTGTCTGTGAGGATGTTTCTGGATTAGATTAATATTTGAATTGGTGGATTTAATAAGTAGATTTCTCTCCCAAATGTGAGCAGGACTCATCTAGTTAATTTAAGGCCTGAATTGAACAAGAGGAATTAATACGAGGGAACTACTCCGGCCTGCCTGTTGAGCTGGGAACCTAGGTCTTCTCTGGCCTTCAGACTCACACTGAGTCATCAGCTTTTTCTGGGTCCCCAGCCTGCCAGCTTTTAGACTAGAACTTACATGGTTGGAAATCTTGGTTCCCTGGCTTTGGACTGGGACTGGAACACGGGCCCTCCTGCATCTCCAGCTCACCAGCTGCAGAGCCTGGGACTTCTTGGCCTTCATATTCACCCCAAATTCTTCATAATAACTCAGAGATATATACACTGTTTCTTTGGAGAACCCCACCTAATGCACGAATGGCAGAAACTTGGGAAACATTGATAACAGAATGTGTTGTGCTTTATACCAACCCACAATGAGTAGGACAGATCTTGAATTATGTTTCTTTTCTCTTTCACCAGTAGTGGGAATAAATTGCAATGATAAATATATTTTTGGAAAGCCTGATTAACAAAATTTACTTTTGGAAAGTAGCTGCTTCTGTTAAGTGGTACCTTTACAAACAAGATCATTGTCCTCAGTTCGAACCTGCTACCTCCTTCTTCTCATCTTCTGCCAAGTTCCCTGCAGCTCCTCATACCCCCATCATATCCGCCTTCCTCTAGTTCCTCAATATATCTTATCCCTTCTGCCTCAGGGTCTTTGCAAACACTGGTCCCTCTCTCTAGAATGTACTTCTCCTCTCTGGCCTCTTCCCTTTACCCTTGACCAAGACAGCCATCCTTTTAGATGTCTTCAATGCTGCTTTTCTCAGAGAAGCCTCGCCTGACCTCCAGCCCAAGTGAGCAACCAGCCTTATGGCACTCCATCCTCCTCCTCCGAATCATTCTTAGCAACTGTAATTAAATAACCATTTAGGTGTTGATTTATCTAATGTCTGTCTCCCCTGCTGGACTGTAAGCTTGTGAGAGCAAGGAACTCGTGTCATTGTTGTTTCTCAATATGTATTTTTGTAAATGACTTGATCATGACCCATCATGGAGTGTTATGTAGGTACCAGAAACCTAAAATATACTTAAGTAGCTAATTGAAAAGACTACAACCATTTGTATTCTTACATATTGAAGTCAGGTACCTCTGGCTATGAGCTCTAACAAGTGGCCCAAATGATCTGTGAATCAAATGACCCAAGCATGCAAACCTGGCCTTCCAGATAGACTGCTCATAAAAAGAAGAGATTGGCAACATTGGTTGAAGCCAGATGTTCCGTGGGCTGGAGCTCATTGTCCTAACACTGCAAATTCCCATGACTAGAACTGTGTGTATTTGAGATGCTGGGACATAAGATCCAACTCAGAAAATATTTTGAAATAATGTTGTTCAATTACATAATCCTTGTTATGTTATTGAATTGAACACTCTCTTATATACACTATTATAAAAACATTATGCTTGGGTCTCAAGTTCTGGAATATCCAGTTACAATAGCTTTTTTCCACATTTGTATTCTCTTCATTTTATTTAATTGCCTTAACATTTTCTGCAGAATTATTGTATATGACAGTGAGCAACCTGAGCCTGTGTGAGAGCGAGCCATGCTATTTCCTGCACCCCGCCCACCATCTCCCTAATATCACTCTGTCCTGCTTTTTCAAATTCTTGCTAGCATAGGCCCTAGCCCCTGCTTGGAGTATGGACTGTCAGAGAGGCATGGGGTTAGAGGAACTGTCCACTTGTGGACCCCATTTCTCCATCTCTGAACTGACTTGAACTTTGGCTGCTATCAGTTTGTCATTCCAACCTAAATCGATCAGTAACATATGGAAAACACAAAATGATCTCCATCTCCAAGATGCTCCATCAATGGATAATAAGTGGATAGTCACCGAGTGTTTGGCTTTGAGAACATGTATCCTTGTAACAGGATGACTTGGTTTAACCTGTGTATGTGTGCATGTCTATGTTTCCCACTCCATTTTTGTCATCTGACTAGTACCTTGAAGCCACATGGGATAAGTGTGATTTTATTATTCATATGCAGCTCTCCATAGTCCATTGTGGACATCTTGCCCAAGACAGGATATTTGGGATTGAAGGCATGACTGTATCAAAGCTATAAGTGGTAGAAACAAAGTGGCAAGGAGATGTGGGTAATATGGAGACACACAGACCATCAAGACTCCTGAATTCATGCACTGTGAGCCTATCATAAGGGCTCCAGAGCTCTGGCCACTCCTTCCTCCTCACGCACTTTGGTCTTGTCCGAGATGCACATTGTTCATAACTCTCACCATATACTGAGCCCTTCTTACGTGACAGACACTATGCCTAGTGTTTTAACCCTCCTTTCAATGAATCCTCCCAATAACTATATGAGGTAGACATTATTATTCTTTTCATTTTACAGATTTGGAAACTGAGACCTGAAGAGATGAATTAACTAGTAATTTCAGAAATGAAATGAAAATATTTTTAACCCAAGTCAAGCACTCAACCATTGTGTTATATGGAATATTGAGCTACATTCTGTTCTCATTCACGGCACTGAATCTGTGCTGTGACCCTGAGATGGGTCACCCCTCTACAATTGGGTGCAGTGATTTTCTTAGAAACTTTTAAATGTGCACAGTTGTTTTAAGAAGAAAGTATTCTGATAGAGAAATTCAGAAGTGTTTTTGGGGAAAAACAACAGAGTGATCAAATGCTGAATGGAAAAGTTGTGTTAAAAAGCAAAGGCACCTAAAATTGCCTCTTTTCAAGGGAAAGGGGACATTAAGAGGAGTGCAGGCAGAGAGCTTTCTGCTGGAGGCTAACTGGCAGTCTCTCTGGAAGGATGCCAGAAGTGTCATTTTGTTTCCACCCAGGGGTATTGATTTTAATACTAATGGAGATTTGAATTGGACCTTGAGCAGTTTGCAAAAGTTCTCCTCCCTTGTCAGGAAGCCATGGACTTGGCATTCAGGAGAGTTTGGGGTACTATCAGCAGTTGTGTAGCAAGCCCTCGTTCTGCTAGCCTGTCACCATGGTGCTTCTCAACATCTTTTTGCTCTCCACCCTTGCACATGGAAGTATCATTCTGTTATAGAGAAGTGCACTTACAGCTGAAATTACCGAAGTAGCCCATTATGTTTATCAAGACAAAAAAAAAAAAAAAAAAGGCCACAGTTTGTCCCAGCTGCCTGAAGAACCGCTTTCTTGCAAATGGATGGGTACTGAGCCATGTCTACTTTTTTTCCTCTCCTATTAAAATTTAAGTTCATGTAGGAATACCCTTCATGACATGATTTCAGAAAAGAAAAAAAAAATGGCACTTGGCAGGACAAAAGGTCAGAGCATTCCAGAACACTGAGATTTCCACATAGCTGCATTTTGAGGTTGCATTTCAAAGCTCCCGCCACATGTGCTCCTTTCTCACAGCTGAGGGTATGAGGAGATCAATAATCCCAAGGGAAGCTTTTTCAGAGATGAATTCACACCAAACAGGAATGGGATTGGAAAAAGGGGAAAAGCAGGCTGATTCCACTGACAACAGCTAATTGTTGTGACTAATTCAGCTTTTGGAAGGTAGAACTCCATGGAGTGTGTGAGCTGCAACATGGTTCCTGTTTTAATTAGTGGCACCACGGGGAGAAGATGGGCTTATAATTGAGTAGTTTGCTGATCGGTCAACTTCAACCCGTAATCAGACATGCTGAGAAGTGGACATTAACCGGGAGCTTTGACTAGCAGGAAGTCTGCCCCATTAGCATGGCTGGTGTCAAATCAGGTTGTTGTCTTTTTTCTAAATTCTTTTGGATGCCAAACAAAATATTTTCTAGATTCTGCTTCACTCACTCTCTGTCCACCTACCCCTCTGTTCCAATTTTTCTTAGTAAATCTCTGCTCAGGCATACTAATGTAAGTTGGTTGATCGACACTTCCACTACGAGTCTTTCCTTCCAAGCTACAATGTTAAACATTTGTTTTGGGGCTCTCTCTCCCAAGCCAACACCGCAACTATCACAATACCCAATCTCCTCCCTTCCTGAGTGCACTTTAGGATTTGTTTTGAGAAATGATCTCTCGCCCACTCTTTGGAATCTTGATGAGACTCTAAGTTAAGATCTACACTTTCCCTTCTTTTCCTCTCACACCCGTCCCACCAAGAGAGAACTAGGTTTATGGTCTAAATTAGGCCATTTTGATTCTCTTTCTCAAGATTTTAAATCTTGAGAAAAATGACAGAAAAGTGAAATAGTTGAAACTCAATATTCTCGGGACAAACTACGATGAGACCATTTGTGTTTTTGTTGGTACCTAGATCCCTAAGCTTTTAGATTTCTGTTTCCTAGTCTGATTCTCAAGCCTTTCTCCCAAATCCATGAGCCCTCCACTCTCCTGTGTTACATTTCTTTCTGCTTAAATTAAGCAAAGGAAGTTTCTGTTGCCTGCAATGGAGTAACTTCAAAGGAGAGGATATCTGAGAGAAAGCATCCTAATGTACACTTGGTATTCTTTCTCCAGTTGCAGAAGGAAAACAAATCATACTCACAGTATATGAGAGGATAAATAAATAAATGAGGGGGAAAAAATGAAGCCTTATTACTAACGAGTCTGGGTTTAGGGCCTGGCGTGAGTATCTTCATCCCAGATGTTCTCATGGGATCTGCTTGGAAGCTACATTCCCATGGGATTCTCCCTGAAGTTTGGAACATGAGAGTGATTTGTCTGGCTCCTCTTCCTGCTCGATTTTCTGACAGGGGCCCCCATACTCACTCCTGCCCTCAACCATTTGGGGTTGACGGCTGATACAACATAAATGTCATCCAGCATCTAGTGCAGGAAGGAGAAGTGCTACCTAACCCCCGTTTCCCGGCCATATTCTAGGCATGGTTTGTATTAGCCTGCCTTCTAGAAGGCGAGTCTTGGCACGCCTTCGGATGGGTGTGCTGTACATGTGTGTGTACTCTGTTGCCAAGCTACCCCAGGAACAACACATCCTTGCTGCACTCATCGCCTGCCCAGGGTGTCCTCGGTGCCTCTGTTGGGGGAAAATAGCCACCTGGCCTTGTGGACACTCTAATGGTTTTTCACCTTCAGGGACAAATCAGGCTTCTGTCTTCAGTGCGAGTCTAAGGTTTAGAGGGGCCAGCAGCCATGATTCCCACTCTATAGATCCCAGACTGTGTGCTCAGAATCCTAAGCAGTGAGCTGAAGCATTTCCCTAGCTGACTAGGATTTATACCTCTCACCGGTGATGAACATAAAAGTGCCAAAAACGTGCATAGAGAGGGAGTTCACCCTAGCTGGATAGGGGCTGGGGGTGGGGTGGAGGGAAGAAATCCACAAAATCAGGTCAGCTTGAAGTGGACCCGCTTGGCCAACACACTTGCACAACCACATCAATTCAGGGCTTTCGTGGGGCTGCTTTCCTCTCAGTCCAATCCACTAAGGAGTTGCTTGCGAGTTCTGTGGATTTTCTGCACAATTACAGATTATTGCCATGGCAACAACAGAAACATGTGACAATTTTGCTACCTCAGAGACCAGGAACAGCCACTCACAGGCACCACACATCATCTTGTAATGGGACTCTGTGCCGTTGGCCTCACATTGTTTTAAGGCTAATCACTGCTTTTTCACAGATGGAGTTTTTCCCCCACCCACTCTATTTTCATGATCTCTTAAAACAGTTTGGATTTGCTCTAAAGCAGTTCCACATTTGCCTGTGTTTATTTGGTCATAAAAAAAAAAAGGTATTATTCGGGGGGTTGGTAGAAGAGAAAAGAGGGCTAAAACTTGATGAGTGGAGGCAGATGGGAGGCGATCGGCAGAAGAGAAATGACTTTGCTAGCAGATGGTTTCCTTGCCACCGTGTCACTGAGTTGAAACCCATGACAGTCCTGGGATCCTGGGTTGGCCATGAACAAGGCCACCCTGGGAATGAATAAAACTTGCTTTCTTTCAGATGAGCTCAACTCCTCTGTCCACTTTGCAGGCACAATGAGAAACGGGGCCATTGATAATTAAGTTAGAGATGTGATTGAGAAGGGGGACCAGGTAATATTTTCTCTCTGGCAAAACAATCCATTTATGTCTCAGAAACTTGTGCACATAGCCAAACCCCAGCCTCCTTCTGCCAAGCATTCCCCCCCTTAATTTTTTAACCTCTGGGCATTTCAAGGAAAATTGAATCCACATGTTTTCAGATTCATTTGCAAATGTAGTTTGCTCAGAGCTGTTTGATGACCAGTATGCCCTTTGAGTGTTTTTATGAGCTTAAACTTATTTCCCCCCCCAGCTTCTTGCTTCTGAACCAGGAAGTGGCATTTGGAGTTTGAGGCAGAATTCAGAAACGATCATTTTCTAAAACAGTCACCAGGTTCTTGTGTCTCTTTCTGGACCCTGGTAAAGCTAAGAAAAGTTTTTCACATAGTGCACAAGAATAATTGAGGGTAACTTACTGTTTTTACAACCAAAAAGCAGATCTGATATGGATGCGATCCAAATCCTCAATCACATGGCTTTCCCGTCTTTCTTTATTACTGATGACATTTGTATGGACACAGATGCTTTCTTTCCCAGGGACATGTCTCCACCTGCAACATAATTCCCTGATTGGAATAATGCTTCAGAGGCCGAGTTGGAAGTCTAGACTCTTCACCCCTGCCCTCGACCAAATTGAAGAATACAATCTTTGTTTATTACAAGGGAATCATAGCTGCTAAGTTGAAAAGGCCCTTTTATTATAGACCTTGGGTTTGGAGAATGGTGTGCGTATTGTTTTCTCGCTTAGCCATATAACCCAAAGCAAAACTCTGACTTCCATAAAGGTGAGAGTGTTATATGTGTGTGTTCTAGATATTATGAAAACAGTACTTAATAAGGGAGAAGAGTAGTTGGAAAAGATCTACAGAGCAGGGAAAATGTCTCTAAGCCTGGGATTTTTCTGAGCTATCAAGTTTCTTTTGAGGATGTTCGGATGGATTCCACCTACATTCTAGGATACTTTTGTTAATGAGGAATTAGTCTGAGGAGTTCTCTAGATAAATATTTGTGAACAAATAACATTTTTCCAGGAAGCTATTTAATACAGTGTCTATTTTTTCTTCCTTCTTTATTTCCTTTCACCAGACTTATGATCCCAGAGAAAGTTGCATTAAATTCACATGCCCTATTTTTAACTTTCATCTGGACTTCCTTTTTTTTTTTCCTTTAAGCATGAGAATCAAGCAAATAACAACCCTTTGTATTGCATCCAATGGAAGGTCACAAGCTCAGGGAATTTTCTTAAGTTCCCGGGAGAAGTAAGGCCATAAAAAATTTGAGCGCATGGCCTTCATTCCGTGCCATTTTGGCTGTCGGTTCTGCTAAGTATTTTCACTCCCATTCTACAGACAAAAGCAGATACAGCAATTTGCTTCAGTTTTTGTAGATTAACTGCTTGTAAATTCACAGCTTTGATTCACCCTTGGCCCACCCAAATCAAAAGGCTTAAGAGAACAATAGAGCTTGCTGGCCTTGCTGTGGTCGGTCAGAGCCCATAGCAGAGAGAATCCACAGACTCAACATCAAATTGCTCTTTGTTTTCAAATTACTGCATTCTCCCCTCTCCTCCCAAGAAGATGTTCCTTGGAGTTTATCGCAGACAAGAGGAGAAGAAAGAGAGGAAACTGTAAGGTTGTTGGTACCTTATTGTCAGTTACAGCAGGGCCTCAAACTCTAATGTCCACAGGGGAGGACACCTGTCCTTTCTCAGCTGAACTCACAGACAGTATCTACTCAACTCAAGTTGACTTTTGCCATATTAGATAACAGGCTCAGGGCAGACACATTTTTTAAAAGGAAAATCATAAATTTGTATTTTAAATGAAATCTGCTGATTTTAAAATATTGGGACTATCTTCAAAGCTATAAAAATGTATGGTGGCCTAAAGACACTAGATATCTGGGCGGGTTTATGCCTCTTCTAGGTGCCAGACAAGCTCAATGGAGAAGCCAACTAGGTGGAAATGCAATGAACACCACTGATTTCTGAGCCATTTTTGAAATTCCTAGTCTTAGCGTCCAACTGTGATGGAAGGTTGTAAGTCAGAGAAAACTGTAGCCACAGTGTTCAAGATGTGGGAACAAGAATGGGAAATGGGTAGGGGAAAGGGGCAGGATGTAACTAGCAGCCTTTTCATGACCTCCATCTCAACTTGGACAATTCATTCCTATATTCAGTCAATAATAATCACTGAGTATCCTCCGTGAATCATCACCATACTGGCATACTGGACATTAGCTGTGTAGTGGTGTACAAGTTAATCATCACTGCTATCTTCACAGAGCAATGCCTGGGTGGGGGGGGGGTATAGACCATCAATCAAATAATCACACAAACAAATGTTAACTGCCCAACATAATACATTTTCCAAAGAAGAAGCGTGGGCTATGATAATATATAATTAGAGGTTTCGATCTGCTCAGGGTAGTGGAGAAGAGAATAGTTGACTAATGGCCATAAGTAGGAGTTACCCAGGCCCAGGAGGAGGGAACCAGCTGTCCAGCAGGAGCCACAGCCCTGTTACAAGCATCCAACAAAGACCCCATGGCAGAAGGGATGGACACAAGATCATGAAAGGCTAGTGCGGCTGGAATGCAGAAAGTATGCAGAAGTGGGCAGAACCCAACCTTGCAGGGCTTCCTAGGTGATGTTAAAGAGTGAGAGCCTAGATCCAGGCAAATGCAATGGAGTGTTTTTAAGTTTCACATTTTGAAAAGATCATTCTGGTTGCAGAGTGGAGGGAAAAGTGTAGGCAGGGAGACAAATTAGGAAGTTGCACTGGTCCAGAGAGATGACAGCAGTTTAGATTAGGGTGGTGAGTGGAATTCTCGAGGGAAGCGAATGAGTTAGGGAGAGAGTATGTAAATATAAATGAGAGGACTTGGTGGTGCATGTGATGACTAACTTTATGTGTCAAGTAGGCTTAGAACCCAGGGAGATAATCAAGCACTAACCTAGGTTTTGCTGTGAGGGTGTTTTGTAGATGTGATTACCATCTACAATTAATTGGGTTTACCGCCAGATAATGTGAGTAAGCATTATCTAATCAGTTGAAGACCTTAAGAGGAAAACTGAGACTTCCCAGTGAAGAAAAATGTGTGCCTTATGACTGTACCATCAATTCCTGCCCGAGTTTCTAGTCTGCTGACCTGCCTTATAGATTTCCGACTTGCCGGTCCCATCATCATGTGAGCCAGCTCCTGGTTCTATTTCTCTGGAGAACCCTGATATGGTGCTGTAAGGGACTCTCCATGCCATTCCCGAGATATTCTTGTTCCTTCCAGAGAAGGATCTGATGCAAATTATATCAAATCCACCTCTACAAAGAAATGATATGATCTTGCACACACATTTCCACAATATGAATAATGGTGGAATGCGGAAATATTTCTTTAGAAGAAGTCCAGGAGTTTGACTGAAAGAAGAGGGAGAACCAAACCCTTTAAAAGGAAATTTGGAAAGACGGTAAATCTTACAAAAGATGCAAAAAGTTTTTCTTTGACAAACAGGTTCTTTCATCCCAAAGCTTTCTAGGTCTTGACGGAGAAGAGTAAACACTGGTAAAAGTGAACGCTGTTTCATATGGACAACTGCTTGAGCCTCCATTGGCCAAGCTTGGCACTGGCTACAGCTGAGCTGTGTTTTCCCAGGTCCTGGACAGAGGGAGTTCATAGGGCTGGATAAGGCTGAGGTCCTGGGTGAGAAAGGCTGAGGAAGTTGATACTCAGCACCAAGTAAATCAGTCCAGAGAGTCCAGAGGAAGAGCAATAATGTGGTGGCCTCCTGTTTCCATTACTGTGAGCCCTTTAACCCCTGGAGCCCAACAAAAAAGTAAATAAAGTCCCAGAATAGAACTGGTTTTAAAAATTAAAAAAGGAAAAGCTTTCATTTCTTCTGCCTTCCCTTCCTCCTTCCCCCTTCCCTCTGTGACTCAGATTCTGATGCAAGCCTTGTAAAGAGGGAGGCAAATTTTCTGTCTACATGAGCTGGCAATGATGGGACAGAATCTGAATTCTTTGGTGCTCCTGCTAAGCAGCCCTTTCAACATGGCAGCCTAGAGAGCCTCTTGCTGGATCACTGTACACTGGTAATCCAGCAGGTTGTCAAAGGAGAGGGAAGAGAAAAAATAAAGGCAGGGATGGGTTCAGTATGAAGCCACTTCCCTCCAAGAGTATCAAGGGAGAGAGGGGCAAGGAGCTGGTGCGTACAGCCAGTGTTTGCTCCATCTTTTTCTCCTTTTGGATCAATAAAATAGGCTAGAGATCAGAAAGTCAAAAGACCTCAACCAGACTCTGAATCCCCCTAAGGTCTATCAAATAGATAGGAAAGCAAGCTCAGTTCCTTAATACAGTATGCTGGATACCAGGAAGTCAATTAAATTCAGTGTCTCAGTTTCTCCCTCTATAGAAAAAAAATGGGGGGGGGGGGTGATAATTTCCATACATTGAAACCACGGGAGGCAATGGAATTATAATGTCAGAAGTGATTTCAGTCCAATTATGTGAACTCCCAGGATGCCTGGGTGGCTCAGTAGGTTAAGCACCTGCTTTCAGCTCAGGTCACGATCCCAGAATCTTGGGATCAAGTCCCACAACTGCTCCTTGCTCTTCGGGGAGCCTGTTTCTCCCTCTGCCTTTCACTCCCCATGCTTTGTGCTCTCTCTCTCTGACAAATAAATAAAATCTTTAGAAAATATATATGAACTCTCACCTGATGGAGGAATCCTCTCTCCCTCACCTCCTCTGACCGCCGGTCAACCAATTGCTCCTTTTAACATGCTCACTGGTGCAGGGTAGATGGAAGGAACTTAATGCAGAGCTCATCCATTCCACTGTCATGAAACCCTAGGTTTTGCGAACTTATTTTCTACAGAACACAGCCAAAAGTTCTCTTCACTAAGATCTACTGAGGAGGGCAGAAGCACTCTTGGTGGTTCTTAGCTCCAACGTGGTTTATTACAAGAGCTGTCAATGTACTGGGCATCCTCTGTTATCAAAAACCCTGTCTTCTAATACAACTTGCCAAGAAATAATCCATCAAGTATAACTATATGGAGAGATATATGTACATATATATGCCATAAACACACACATAAAATATCTCAGGAGTGAAGTGAAAGCATAAAATCAGCTGGCAGAAATGGCCCAGCTTAAGCAGGGCATTAAGTGGTATTAACAGACTAGTTCTAGAAATGATCAGAAATTCCCAGTCGGATCAAAGATTGATATGAAAGACTCAGAGATACCTCAAGGCCAGCATCTCTGGAGAAAATTGGAGCTGATTGGAACTGAAGCTCTCTATCTCTTCCTTGTGCATTTGAGTGAACACTTTAAATCTCCAAAGATTGAACTATAAAGAGAAATTAGTTTATTAATAATTCACGGACTTCAAGGAAAAAAAAATGTCAAAAGCATATGCTCAGGAACAAAGCTGATTTTATTTTTCCTGTTTAGAATAGAGCTATCTGCAGAGAACTTGAAGTGCCAGTCTCAAAAATTGAATTTGGTCTTTTTTTTTCTTGTCTTCATGTTTTTAAAGAAATGTTTCTAATAAAATATATGTGAGCGTTTAGTCTGATTTCCCTCTGCATACTTCAAGTTTTTCAAATCCTATGAGGTTTGTGGGGAGTGTCAAGAGCAGAATACTTTATTCAAGACTTTAATAGTTTGAGATATTTTCATGGTGAAGTTATTAGCCAAGAATACTTAATTGAAGTTTTTGAATTCAAGGCAAGATACTCAAGAATGGGTGTAAAAGAAAGAAAGGTTAGTAAAAATCTGGATTTAAAATGAGTCAACGAAATTGACTACGGGAGCAAATCATTCTCTGAGAGAAACTTCTCCTTAATAGGGGGAGGGGGTGAATTTTTCCTGCAGTCTACTAAACTGAGATGTCCTTGAAGACAAGAATTCTGCCTCATTTCTCTAGGCATCTCCAGGTTCAGTCGTGAGCCAGCTAACTAAACTGCCTCAGTTTCCCCAATGTGGCTGACAATAGGCTGGCATGAAGAAACACAGATAGGAAAAAGAATAAGAACATCTTATCTCTTTCTGGACAAGTTAGCATTCTTGCACAAAATGGCCTTGACCTTCCTCAAAAGAAAAGCTATGTTCTGATAGAGGTGCATGTGCTTACTACTTCCTGCCCCTTCATGCCTCCTCCAAGACATCGTTCCTGCAAAGTTTCCCCATCCAGTGGATCATTGCCATCAGCTCTGAAATGATCTCTCACCTTAATAAAACCCTTGACCCCAGTACTCTTACTCCTATAACCATTTTTTTCTTTACTATAAATAAAAAATTATATTACTTTTTTATTTCCTAATAACTCATTCCTTCTTGAACCCATTCTAATCAAGTTCCTGTTTCCCCTACCCCCATTGAAACAAACAATCTGTCATTATCTGAGATTATCTCAAGATTTGTTTTTTCTCATTATTAAACATTATTTTTCATTACTGTAGACCTCAGCACAGGGCTAATACATAGTAGGTTCTCAAAAAAATGGACTGTATAAATGAATGGATTAAAAAGAGATCCTGGGGCGCCTGGGTGGCTCAGTGGGTTAGGCCGCTGCCTTCGGCTCAGGTCATGATCTCAGGATCCTGGGATCGAGTCCCGCATCGGGCTCTCTGCTCAGTGGAGAGCCTGCTTCCCTTCCTCTCTCTCTGCCTGCCTCTCTTGTGATTTCTCTCTGTCAAATAAATGAAATCTTTAAAAAAAAAAAAAAAAGAGATCCTGTTCTTTCATATGAAGCCCATTCCAGCCATAGTCCCGGTGATGGATAAACAGTATGTTAATAGATAAAATCACAGCCAGAAAAATCTTTCTTTGAATAGTCACTCTTTGAGAAATGACTGCGGGAGAAATGCTCCTCTTTGGAAACAGAAATTCAGGCTCAAAAAATCTCATCATGGAAGACAATGTAAGTGTATAGTAGACAGTAAATAAATGTTGAGTGGGTGTCCTTGTAGTATATGACAATAAACTGATATACTGCAATAGCATTTTTTGCTAAGTAGTATAATTTGACACAAAGAGAATGCATCTTGGATCTTAGCTGAGTTGCTTCAAATGTATAGCCAATTGAAGCAACAGTCCCAGGCTTTGTCCTTTAGGGTAATGGTGAAGCAGTTGCCTGTTCTCAGCATGGAAACACTTCTTAGGATTATCAGATTAATTGCTATTCTTTTGTGATAACAATCCTTTGAATCCAATTTTGATTCCTTATCTTTTTTGCTTTAGGTCAGGGATGGCAAATAAAATACATCTCATTTGCCAAATCTGATTGAGTCACTCATCAAATATTTAATTCAATAAGTATTTATTGCATTCCTACAAGTAAAAGGCAATGTTCTAGGTTCAGGGAGTAAAACAGGGAACAGACAAAAGTCCTGCCGTAATGGACTTTGCATTCTCGTGCTTGGCGGTTGCTGGATTAGCGGTAAAGATGCCGTCCTCTATTAGCAAAGTCTGCCATGAGTGCAGGGAGGAGTGGGATAGCGCCAATGCTAGCCTGGGATTTGATGTTCTGATTTCAGATTTTACTTATAATGTCCACTTAGTTTTCTAGCTCAAGCCACCCATCTCTAGAAATGACTTAAGCCTCATATAGGCTCAGCCATACTACAGGCTATAAGCCTGAAAGTGACCGCTAATTAGAGCAAATCTAAGGACCAGCTTTGTGGCTTCTCATCAAATCAATTTACTGCCAAGCTCAGCTTGACATTTTACTTGGTCCCAATAACTATTTTCTTGCTTAATTCTTAATGATCAGCTCATGGTCTTATGCCCCAAAACTATCTTTATATCTACCTCTCAGTTCCCATGTTGACTCCCTTGTTTGTCCACTTATTTATTTATCCATGCAAGAAATATTTACTCAGCAGTTACTGTATGCCAGCTACTGCTCTAGGCACCCGGAAGGCAGTGCTGAAAAAACAGATACACCTTCTGTTCTCAAAGAAATTTATATTCTAGAAATAAGCTAGAAATACACAAATTCATGAGAAAATTCCAGATAATCTATGTGACTGAAGTAATAATAGGTAGAATTTAGGTAGAATGATTGGGAGATTATGATTTTAGGAGGTGATATTGAAGATGGTAACTGAAGGATGAAAAGGGGCCAAACACAGGAGAGTGGGGCATCTTGTATGGTAAGTCCAAATGTCCTGAGGCAGAAACCAGCAGTGGCCTGTTCCAAAATCATTATGGCTGGAGAATAATGAATGACAGGAGGATAGTGGAGAACTGGGGTAGATAAGCAGGAAAGAACAAGATCAAGGAAGTTTCTAGAATATGGTATGGATGACATTTGGCAAACTTTCTGGAATTTTTGCTCATTTCCTACTGCCAAACTTGCCAGGTACCACCATCAGCTATCTCCCAATGTTTCTAGCCAGTGGCACCTGGGATCAAACAGGTGACAACAGCCCATGACAACAACTTAGCACTGAGAACTCCATGTCTCCGGCCACATACTTGTGAGTCTGGTCAGGAGCCTGTGCCATGCATGTTCTGGTTTAAACTACCACCAACAAAACTTGGGTGCAGATTCGATTACTCAAAGCTGTCTCTGCACCTCACACTTATCAGGCTTCCAGATTTTTCCAGATTAAAACCATCAGCAGCAAGGAAAAGGGATGCCAAGAGAATTTGTTTCTGACAATCACTTGCAGCACTCGGTGACAAAGCAGCCTCAGTTCTAAAGTGGTCCCAAAGCAAGGGCCCCAGGGGCAGTGCTACAGCAAGGCACTAATTACTCTTTCTGAGAAATTGCCTTATTTCAACAATTTGGTGCCCAAGGGCATTGACTATCAAAACTCAGCTTAAAGAGGCTTCTTTTTTTTTTAATTTCTTTTATTTTTATTTTTTTATTTGTTTATTTTCAGCATAACAGTATTCATTGTTTTTGCACCACACCCAGTGCTCCATGCAGTACGTGCCCTCCCTATTACCCACCACCTGGTTCCTCAACCACCAACCCCCCCACCGCGCCCCTTCAAAACCCTCTGGTTGTTTTTCAGAGTCCATAGTCTCTCATGGTTCATCTCCCCTTCCAGTTTCCCTCAACTCCCTCTCCTCTCCATCTCCCCATGTCCACCGTGTTCTTTGTTATGCTCCACAAATAAGTGAGACCATATGATACTTGACTCTCTCTGCTTGACTTATTTCGCTCAGCATAATCTCTTCCAGTCCCGTCCATGTTGCTACAAAAGTTGGGTATTCATCCTTTCTGATGGAGGCATAATACTCCATTGTGTATATGTACCACATCTTCCTTATCCATTCATTAAAGAGGCTTTTTTTTTTTAAAGATTTTATTTATTTATTTGACAGAGAGAGAGATCACAAGTAGGCAGAGAGAGAGAAGGAAGCAGGCTCCCTGCGGAGCAGAGAGCCCGATGCGGGGCTCGATCCCAGGACCCTGAGATCATGACCTGAGCCGAAGGCAGCGGCTTAATCCACTGAGCCACCCAGGTGCCCCATTAAAAAGGCTTCTTAACGGGGATAGCTTATTCGGTGACTTAAGGGCTCTGTGCTAAAACCCCTGCCCCCAAATTATTCTCACCACTTGTCATTTGGCCTGGTAGTCTATCATTACAGAGTCAATCCTTTGTTCTCTAAGATTTTCCAGTTTATTAAATAGAAATATGCTCAGAAGAGTCAACACCTTAAGCCATTACCCATTTTGCCTCAGTTTCCTCTCTCACTCCAAACTGTCTCGTGAAGCTACTCCACATCTTCAATTCCTGCTGTCATCTCAACTCCTGGTACCCTAGCCATCCCGTCATTTTTAACTTACACTTTTGCCAATACCAGGTGCTGTGCATTTAACTATTATTCCCAAAGTATTGGTGAGGAAAATCCAAGCTGTGAATTCTATTCTTTAACTCTTCGATGATAGCTGAGTCAGAACCCTGCGAGTTTAGCTTCAGTATCAGTTATCACCGTATACATGCGATAAGACAAGTAAAGGAATGACCCGAGAGTACCAAGGATTTTTAAACAGAGCTATTCTGTTTCTCTAATAGCATGGATGTGCTAAAATCATAAATAGCAGTCTAGATCCAGATGCTTTATATCTCCTACGCAGTATCTCAAATGATTGCTTTCAGCACTGGCTTCAAGGCAGAAGGTGGAAAGATCCGCCACAGCACCCTAACAGGCTAAATCTTTAAAAGAGTGTTTTGGTTTTTTCGTTTTGTGTGTGTGTGAGTGTGTGTGTGTGTGTGTGTGTGTGTGTGCTGGTCTTCATTGGGTAAGTGATCTGGAAAGAGTGTGTTACCAGAATAACCCTATGCTTTCTACGATGATCTGAAGTTGCCATGACGCTAAAGAGAGAATGATATAAATAGATTAACACAGAGATGGGAGGAATCTAAATCCCATTCTTTGGGGTAGCTAACCAATAAAAAGACTCTTAAATCAGTGGAATGATATGTAATTCCAACATGAAAGTTGATTCTGGTATTTTTGAATTAAAAAAAAATGTAAAAAGACCAATAAAAATCATGGAGATTAGAGAAGATAGGAGAAAAACACGCAAACCGGGAATCTGTGCAGAGGATGACAAGATTGTGAAGGCCTCCTCAGCAGCTAAAAGGTCAGATATTTACGAATTTTTATATATTAAAAATTGATACCAGCATGACCTCATTAAAGGGCTAATATTAGTACAAAAGGATAGGTCCGTGTCAGAAACAATGCCCAATTCCCAGCACACAGTACCTGGCTTAGTCAACTTTTGTCAACCTCAACAAAACACTAGCACAGGCAGGATACAGGCTGTCATTCCCAATTAACACAACCTCTGGTTTGTCCATGTTTAGTGTCAAGAAATTATGACACATCCATGAAGAAACAGCCATTAGACACCAGTGTCCCATTCACACCTGTCTCCCATACATCTGGACCTGATCACTTATTAATGTTAAAACCCCAGTTTTGGTCACATTTTTCACATTTTTTTTTCATATGATACCAGCATGGCCACCTTTGTAAGCACACAAGGGAGATGATGCACTATCTCCTTTCCCTAACGAAAAGGCAAAAAGTTAGCCAGAGCGAAAGGAAACACAGCAAAAACACACCTTCTCTGGTGATCCAAAAACATAATTCTGGCCAAAACCCAACACTGAAGGGATCTCAAGGATGAGCTTGGTTTTCCACATGGATCTGTGTTGACTCCCAAAGTCCATTGCCCACAGAAAGCCCATGTCAGCCAGCATTTGATTACTCAGCAGTGGGATATGAAGGACACATGGCAGGACATGAAGGACACATGTGAAGGACAACCCTTCCCCCCTACTCCCACCAAGACGATTGTTCGTTTATCTCCCTTACAAATAAACTAAGGCAGAACTGTCCCGGGGCTTCACATATGAAGACCATCAAACACGGAAATGAAGCTTATCTTCTGACAAGCTCCTCTTTTTCTATTTTTTATCTCTTTAGCAACCAGAACTGGATCAATTCCCAAAGTTCAGTGCAGTTTTCAGAGTTTACAGGCATTCCATAGTTCCTATGGAACAGAGTATAAAAATCTGGTAGAGTGAACCAAACTAATAAAACTGAGAATGCAAAATACCACCACCGCTCCCCTTACACTGATTCTAGCAATTGGGGGTTTTCCAGGTCCATTAACAGAAGTGTGTTATCATTTTTTACCAGAGGTCAGTGTTAAAAGTCCCCTTGCTGCTTCAGACCTACGCTTAGAAATTTGAAAGATGGGGAGATTTGGCTTCGCTCATCCTATTTAATTTGCACTATGCCTGGATCTGTCAGGTTCTAAAGAAAGATACAGCCCAGGAGATTTGGGAACTTCCTAATGTGAGTCAAGTTGGCAGCCCGCACACTTGGCTTCCACTGATTACAGCTTCAGTTTCTGACCCCCAGGAGGCCAAACCAGCAAGAGGGAAATGTGTATAGTAAATGTTGAGACCTAGGTCCATAATGAAAGTGCCCCCTTTCATTATGCTGGTTCCTGTCTTCTGGCAAAGTCCACTTTTTAGAGCCAATGCCTTCCCTGTGGCATGGAATTGAAGAGAAATATAAAAAACCCACTTCAACCCAAATGGCCAACCATAGGAGAATTCTCTAAAACAATGTGGCCTCCATAAGACTGAGTATTGGCAGCACCTATAAATCATTTTAGGGGGATATGATTTAATTACATGGGAGAATGCTCAAAACGCTAAGTTAGAGAGTGGAATACAATACTGTAATTTATAGTGTAGTCACCAAAAAAAAAGTACAAAATGGTTATGTGTGTATAGTGAGATTTGATTTAAATTGAATTTTCTAATATTTTATACATGAGATGGGATAATAATTACTAATGTGTGTGTGGCAGCGGAACTCCATCCTTTCATCTATCCCTGCTTTCTGAGAAAGAACTGAAGCTGCTTAGACAGATTATCTCTGAAAATGTTCTTAGAGCCACAACAGAACTACCTTCCCATGGTGGGGAAAGCAAGGGGACTGGAAAGCTGATGGCTGCAGCCATCATCACTGGGATGAATGTTCTGTTAGAGAGGGGGCTGGAGGGAGATGGAGAGGTGAAAGAGAAGAGAGGGATAGAGAGAAAAATGGAGACCCTGAATATTCTCTTTCAAAGAAGAAATAGGGATTGGAAGAGATTTAAGTAAGAGTTACCACGTTGTAAGTTCTTCAGTGGCTTTCCACATATGATAGAAATGTAGGTGAAGATGGTTATTTCTGGCTGGATCACTCATGCTTCTTTAAAGATGACCCTGCTCCATGGAAGGGGGTATCACAACTTCGTAAGAGTTATGTATGTTTTCCAAAATTTCCCCAATGTGTAAGTTTTACTTATATTCAATAAAACAAATAAATCAGAAATAAAAGCTTCATTCTCCCAACAATTTACTTGGCAAATGAACAATGGCTACTCTCCTTGGCTACAGCAAGTTACAGTGTGTCTTCACCTTCCAATCGCAAGGCAAAAGTGACAATTAGTTATTTTTTAATCAATTAACTAACTCGATAAATATTTATTGAGTATCACCTCTGTGCTAGACACAGGGATGCACACTTGACATATAGTATTGAGCAAACCAGCCATAGCCCTTGACCTTAAGAAGAGTCAGAATGGAAGAAAGAGGCTAAAAGAGCATCTTTAGGACCATCTGGGTAGGGCTCTAAACCAGCCCTTGTTAATGTAAATCCCCTCCCTAAAGGTTCCTTGAAAAGTAAGAGACAAAGTCAAGGTATAAAGTCCATTCTTAATTAAGCATTGTTATGAATCAATTTTAGTCTGGAGCCAGTGAGGTAAGAAAAATTCAAAAAAGGAGAAAAGCAAAAGTTCAAGACAGTTTTCTTGAAGGGTAGAGTTCTTGTTATTCATTGTGATGCAATGCCAGAAAGTGGAGGATTGGTGAGGTGGACTGGGGGTGGGGAAAGAATCCGAGCCTTCTAGGCTATGTAATTTGGAGGCTATTAAAATCCTCTCACCCTTTCTTTTAATGCATTTGTTACAGAGGAGCAGTTGCCCAGAGTTTGTCAGTAACAGCTCAGCATATGCAGAAAATCAATCCCAAACAAAGTTCAAAGAAATCCTTTCAAAGCTCTGTTCGAGGTGACAAATGGTTCCTAATGAGCGATGGAGGCCCTCTCCTCATTTGACTGACAGGTGAAAGGATAGCTGACTGGGGAAGGACCACCTGCTCACTCTTGGCCCAATTAAGACCTCCAACTGTTTACAGTAACATGAGATTCACATTAATTGATTCCCCTTCTTAATCTGCCCCAGAAAAAAGAATCCAATGTGAGATGGAAACTCTGAGGAATGATCATAAAATAAACTGACATGGATTGTTTCAACATTTCCATAGCCCTAAGCTGCCAATGGCTCCTCCTTTCCCTTCACCCACAGTCCTCCCTACTTGCCTTTGAACTGTGCCCACGACCACCTACCCGACAACATTTTACAGAGAGAGAGACAGCCCAGAGTTTGATTCAATTCCTGCCAGAGTTTTCTATCTGAACTGATGCAGGTCAGCGAATGGACTTAATAGGTGCTTACAGCTCCTATAGAGAACCAAGTTCTTGCCCCAGACAAAATCATGGCCATGAAATTGACGGTGAACTTCTCAGACATTCTTCCTTTGGATTTGAGCTGACATCCTTAACTTGGATAAGAACACTTTCTCATGTTTTGTGTTTCTAAAACTCCACATCTGGGTCTGGATAGAATTTGTTATGTTTTTACATTGCATTTGAAAGTGAAATAGGCTTTGCGTTTCCCTACTTTTCTCCTTTATGAAGGACTTCTTTGGTTGTTGGGAATGACGACTTATATCCACCAAAAGACATGCACAAAAATGCTCATGACATCCTCATTTATGATCATCCAAACTGTAAACAACGCAAATATCTATTAAAAATAGATTTAGTAAATAAATTTATGGTGTAGTTATGCAACAAAATACTATATAGCAATGGAAAAAATAATAAACTTCTGCTTTTTGCAAAAATATAAAGTAATCTCAAGGACAAATTGTTGAATGGAAAAAAAAAACAAACCAAACCAAAACAAAAAGAACAAAACAAGAAAAAACCCATCCAGACAGGATAGTAATTACCTGAGGGAACTGACTGGGAGGGAGAAGGCCTGAAGAAACATGACTAAGGTACTAGGAATTTTCAGTATCTTGATCTGAATCTGTTTACTCAAATGCATACATATATAAAAATTCATTGAGTTGTAGCTAAAATTTGTTCACTTTACTGAATGTAAAGTGCACCTTAAGAAATGTAACAATCAAACAAATTTTGCTGTTTCACAGTTTACTGCGGCCTGGGTAGGGATGGGGGATTTCGCTAAAACAATCCTGTTTGAGGACCATGAACTTGCTTTGACTGGCAAATGTAGTGGGGTTCTTCAGTAGAGGAGTAGTAATGACAACATCAACAACAGCAATAAACTGTGTTTCAATGGTCTTTACAGTATAAAAGTGATATAGAAACCATGTGAATATTTATTCATTTTTATTCCATAATTTGTATACATAATTTCAGCAAGACTAAAAGCTTTATAGTAGATCAAACATAAAGCTTTTAGTCTTGCTGAAATTATGTAGATCAAGCAATGATCCCCAAAGATACCTATATCCTAATCCCTGGAACCCCAGTATGTCACTTTACATAACAAGAAGGACATTTCAGAAGGAACATGAGATGAAGAGATTATCCTGGATTATCTGGGTAGCCCAATGTCATCACAGTCCGTGGGTCTTTGCGACAAGGAGGCAGACAGGAGATTTGACCGTAGGAGAGGAGAAAGCAATGTGACCGCAGAAGCTGAGATTAGGTTGGTGCAGCCAGAAATTAAGAAATACCCTCAGTCTCTAGAAGTGGAAGAGGCAAGGAATGAATTTACCCGGGAGTCTCTAGAAGAAACAACCCTGTCAACACTTTGCCTTACCCTCATAAGACTCATTTTTTACTTTTTTTCCTTCAGAACTCTAAGAGAATAAATTTGTATTGTTTTCAGCCCCCAAATTTGTGGTGATGTGTTATTGTAGCAATGGGAAACTAATACAGGACTCGAGATCACACCGCCTGTATGGACACTTGACCTTTAATCCTTTAAGTTCACATTCAAGCTGCTTCCACCCCTTCTACCACACCAAGTACATGACACAGAGCAGGCCAGACTCCAAAGACCTAAAGGTAGAGCAACGCGGTATGGGATCAGCATGGATAAGAAGCTCAATAGACTCCATCGTGTCATCTTCAGGCTCCCTTTGGGCATAATAAGAACCTTCCAGGTAAGAGTTGGTAAAATAGTCTTGCTACTAGAACCCAGCTTTCAAGCAGTGGAAGAAGTTGACAAAAGAGCTGCCAAAATACTTTCAGTGAATGTCATTCCTAGATGGGTCTAGAAACCTCCTGGGCAACACAGCCACATATTTTTATTGAGTTATATCTATGGCCTACAACTCAAACACCAAAGTCAATTTTCCGGCTGTGGTTTGAGTTATCTGGTTTGGCCCCCTATGAGGATCCAATTTTCTGGTGGAATGTCAAGTCTCCCAGACACTCTGTGGTAATTGGGGTATTTTATTCATTTATTCACTCATTTCGTTCAGTACTTACTGAGCTGTTACTATGTGCCAGAGAAATAGGAAGTAGGAGGAACTTGGAAAAACTGAGTTCCTACTCTCAGAAACTGCTTACAGTCTGCTGAGATATTCCCAGAGATTGTGGCTGAAGGGGTGAAAAAAAAAGAAAATAACAGTAATCTGGGAGCCACTGATCCTCTAAAATAAACCCATTTCGCATTGAGACATTGGATAATACTAAAAAGTCAGTGTGTTGAGAGTAACAACTTGGCCTTATGTGCTATGTGTTAACTGGAAATTGCCTCAGGTAAGTGCTCAATAATATGTAATGAAGGGGATGGGAAGGAAGGGAGTAAGGGAAGAAGGGAGGTATAGGGGGCAGTGGGGAACTTCTGGGCAGGCCACTACTACACACACTACTGTCATATTGGTCTCCTAGTTTCATACTGTTTTTCTGCCAATCTGTGATCTTGAGACTGAGGGTCACATTTTATTCCTTCCTGTAACCCCAACACCCAGCACTTAATAAAAATAATTTTGGATCACTGAATAATTCACAAGACACTGGGAGATAATTCCAAACTAAGCAGCCACTCAACCTACTTGACTTTCTTGTAGTCCTGTGGTCCAGGTCAGCTCCTACTACTCTTCCAAGCACTGCCTCACCCCTGGGACTACGGAATACATGAATATTATCTTTAGATCAGCGGACAAGTATGTCCCGTAGCCAAAGCAGATAGGGTATAAAAGAAAAATAATGAATGAATGAGGATACACTTGCCCCAGGTAAATACAGCATCACTTGGTCATTTTCAATTGCCAGCATAAATATTTATGGGGGAAAGGTCAGATCACAAAACCAATGAGAAGATAGTGACGGAATCTGTTTCTTTCTAGTTTCAGAATAGAGAAAAGAAACCCTGCATCCCTGGGATGTCCTACATCGTTTAAAAGAATTAATCATCTCACACCAGACGGAGACCAACAGTGAGGTTCGTTGAGGGAAGTTTGGAAACCTGAGGAAAACAAGGTTTTCCAGCTGCCACTGTGTTTCTGAGTTTCTCAGAGGAGCTCTCGGCTTCTGCTTCACATCTCCTTGTGTGTGATTTTTCGAGCTCTTCACTGTGAACTGGGGATGGACTGGGAGGTGCGAATTTCCCATCAGTTTCTCCTCTCAGGAGAAATTGGAAATATGTCCTCTTGAAGCTGCCTGAACATTTCTTTAAATGGAAGATTAACTGTCTCGCTGCTACAGTGTGTGTTCAGTGGATGAGGGGCAGCCTCCTCTTCCCTTGCTCTAGCCCTTCTGCCATTTGTCAGTGAAGGATTCTGGGGTGTGAGCATGGAGAGGGGGCTGGCATTAGCCTTGGTTGGCTCCCAAGACGGATTCCTGGCCAGTCACCTCTCAGAACAGAGGAGTCCCAGCCAGGCCCTGCAGCAGCCTGGGCAAAGTAAATAGGTGTTTGGCCTTCAGGTAGTATGGGAATTGTATTTGCAGGTTTGCATTTTCCATCATTAAAAACTCATAAGACTATTGGCCAAGATATAAAACAAAGCCACAACGGTTTCTCTAGCCCAAAGACAAGAATGGTCACCTGCATTTGCTTGAAAGAGGAGCCAGGATTGCCCTGAGCAAGCTCTCAGAAGCGTATTTTCTATGAAACCACCATAGTGGCTCTAATAGCTTCCTCTTATTCCTGTGGCTTCCAATGTCCATCAGAGCAAAAGCCAATCACGACAGTCAACTTTGGCTGATCCTATGACGCCTCCTCTAATACTCACAGCCTCAGCCCCCGCCCCCCCCCCTTCTTCAGGCTTCTGCTTGAACTCTCCTTTGCCTGTGGCCTCTCCCATCATCCTATCTAAAATAGGAGAGCACCTCAAATACCTAAACTAGAACCTCTGTCACTCTCTGGCTCTCTCCCAACTTTCCTTTCCTTCACACACCATTCGGCATCACGTGACATGTTGTGTATTTTTTGTTTGTTTGTTTGTTGTCTGTTTTCACCCACTAGACTGTAATCTACTAGAATGCAGGGACTTAGTTTTCTTTAGGTCGCTCGTATATGTATCCCAGTACCATGAACTGCCTTCGGTGTGTAGTTGATGCTGAAAGTATTTTGTTGAATGAGGGAATGAATGAACACATGGCTCTGCTGGACTAAGGTTCTTATTTTCAGAAGGAATTTCTGTTGAGAACCAGACGGTTCCATGCACACTGATATTGAAAAGACAGAAATGGACCTGAAATGTACTTAGCTTCTTAATAGCCCATTTTAAACCTAGCATCCACAAACCTCGTTCTTGTTAGCCTCTCCTATAATTAATCAGTCATCAGGAACATTTATTGGTTTGCTAGAATATGCAGGTAGTAGGCTTGGTGTGAGTAGAGAAATGATGGACAGTCCCTGCCCTCAGGGGGCTGAAAGCCTGGCAGGAAAGACAAAAATTGAAACAAGCAATAAAAATGAGTCCTCTGGAGGGTTATGATGGGGGAGTATAGGGGCTACAGGGACACAATGTCCAAGGCCCACCTGCTCCAGGGCCTATCCTCTTTTAAGAAGTCATAAGACAACTGACTTCTCAGTTGTCAGTACAAATAATCAATTTTCCATGAATACAAAGTAGTTACCAATTCAAACAAAACCAGTCTTTTTTTTTTTTTTTAATTTATTTGACAGAGATCACAAGTGGGCAGAGAAGCAGGCAGAGAGAGAGGAGGAAGCAGGATCCCCGCTGAGCAGAGAGCCCAATGCAGGGCTCGATCCCAGGACCCTGGGATCATGACCTGAGCCAAAGGCAGAGGCTTTAACCCACTGAGCCACCCAGGCAGCCCACAAAACCAGTCTTTATGATAGTCCTTGAGAAGTGCCATGGAGTAAGAATGCTAAGACCGACAGCAAGCCAATTTGAGGGAAGGAAGCTGGAAATGGTTGCTTCCTGAACGACCAGTGTGTGCTAAATACAGGCTTATAGTCTCCCCTTCTCCTTCTGTCTTTCTCTCAAGCTTATTCTCCATGTATGCCCAATTTATGGACACATGTATAGGCTCTCTGAATTCTCACAACAATCCTCCTGAGGTAGATGCAAAAGGCTCCACTTTCAAAAGTGAAGGAACTGAAGTTCCGAGAGGTTTTGTAACTTGTTCAGAGTGACACAGCCAGTGAGTGGCTACCCTGGGTTTTCAAGTCAGCTGTAAATGGCTCTCAGAGCAGGCTTTCCTAAGTTCTTCCAATCTTATTTTCTAGGCTTGTACTTTTGCTGTCATGGGGGTAGGTCCCCTCCCATGTCTGCCAGGACGTAGCCTTAAGGGTTTTGAGTGTGGTGAATGTTGCTTATAATCCCCGTGTGCTGACAATGTGTTGGTCTTACAGGAAAACAAGTTCTGTCAGTTAAATGGGGCAGGGAGGAGGTCAAGTGCATGTCCATATAGGGATAGCCATGGATTCGGGTCCTGGTGAGGAATTAAGACAGACTATCAGACTATTCTGGACACTCTGCAGGAATTTCCTCTGGTGACGGGGATGGAGAACGAAGAAAACAATGGACTCTTTCATACACTTCAGCACTGACTTTCTGGGTGACCTGGGCAAACCATTTAATGCCACATACTTCCTTTCTTTGTGGGTAAGATGAGGCAGAAAGAATACTCAACAGCCCCACACAGGGACCAAGACTCATATAAAAGTCAAGCTCCTAAAATGAAGCGACACAGGCACGAACACAGGATTTTTTATTGCTACAGGTAGAAGTCCATGGAGGGAAATGAAAAAGGGGAGGGCCTTTAAATTTTCTGTGACAGGATTCAGCGGCCCTCAACCATCACCGTCAGGCAAAATCTTGTACTCTACCCACGTCCCCCCGACGAGGGAATAATCAGGAGGCTCCACCTGCAATGTTGCTTTCATCCGTCTTGGCATTTGCCAACTAAAGAGCTCACTTTGGAAAACAGAAACTAATAACCACAGCAATAACAATGATTACTAACCCTACAATTGTGAGGTATTCTGTACTCTGTAAGTACTTTCATACATACTGTTAATCTGAACTTGGCAATTCAGTAGCAAACTATCAGCTCCCCCATTTTACAGATGAGAAACTGAGGCTCAGAGACCTAGAAACTTGACTTAATAATCAAGACTCAAAAGCAGTTATTCGGACTCCTCATTCAGTGATCTTCCCACACCCTTGAAGTCAATAATATGATGAGCCACATTACGTGTTAAACAGAAGAGCCCCCCAAAAGTCCAAGTTGTGAAATAGTCACCTTGAGAACGAAACCTCTTCTATCTGGTGCCGTTACTCAGTCAGTTTTCATTTTCAAAGACTGCATGACTTTTTTATTTTCACAAAACTCCAGGATGAGTATGCCAGACATCATTCATGTGAGTTCCCGTCCTTGTCAGTTGGGCTTGGAGTTGGGAATCATGTTCTTGGTATTTTTCTCCGGAAAGGAAATTAACAGAGTCTGTCAGAGACTTGGCTCTCTTTTCTTGACTTTTGGATGGAAGGGAAACATTTGAACAGAGGT
Source organism: Meles meles (assembly GCF_922984935.1). Lineage (NCBI taxonomy): Eukaryota > Metazoa > Chordata > Mammalia > Carnivora > Mustelidae > Meles > Meles meles. The sequence goes on from NC_060068.1 coordinate 134,560,778, forward strand.
AAAGGAAGGAGCCGGCACAAGCTTGGGACTGGAAGCGATGGAGTAGCCATTCACAGCTATCTGCAGTCAATACGTTCAAAATCACATTGAGGATCTACACAGATCATCTGAGAAATTAAGCCCTAGCCAATTAACTGCACTGGTATTCCACTGGGACCTTTCAAACAGGTTGTCCTACATTACCAGAATAATTGACATCTACAGCTATAACAATTTCCATATTCATATGACATGTGTACTTCTATTTGCTTGGATGTTGAACAGATTTTCAGGAGAAGGAACTCCACTCAGTTTAATCTTAAAGAGTATTATTTTTGTGGGCTTCTTCTTTCTTTCCGAATTCCCAAGCACACTGTCCATAAAGCCACCATCCTGATACTCAGAGGTCACAAATCAACGCTTCAACTGTGCAATGACAAATAATAATCTAACAGTGACCCGAGACCCAGAAATATTCTGTGTTGACCCCTGAATCACCAAAGGAAAATCCAACAATTGTCCCTCTCGTAGAAAGTAGATTTACTGTGTTCTACCTGAGCATTGTCCATCCACTTGCGGGGTGCATGTTAACTTGTCACTTATCCCTGCCAGGGTTGGCTTCACGAGTGTGCAACCCGTGCAAGTCCCATTAGGCCCCACACTTAGAAGGCCCTCACATTTTGTTTAATACCCTTCTGTTGCTGTCTTGAAATCCTTAACAATTTTTGAACTTAGGACTTTGCATCTTCATTTGCACTAGCCCCTGCAAATTCTGAAGCTGGTCCTGATCCCAGGAGTAAGCTCCCATGTCAGCTGAGATTCTTGTCTGTTTTGTTCACAGATAGTCCCTAGAATGGTGCTTGGCGCTGTTCTTAATAAATATTTGTTGAATGGATGAATGAGTAAATGAATGAACACCAAGATACTCAATTAATGAGAATCTTCCATTCCCAGGCCAATCCAAGGAACAGAGTCGTTCTTATTTATCATTTCTGTGCCTTGAGTTCTGAGTCCAAACATTCCAAAGTTAGGTTATAGGCCTAAATAATTATTTAAGGATGGAGAGCTGGCAAGAAAGGGAGAAATAGTGCGCCCGAAGAGAGATAGAGCCAAGCCTACTAAGAAACACTGCCCAGAGATGCTGAGAGAAGAGGCATGGTGTGCTCCTGAGCCAGGGAGCAGGGGAACAGTCCAGTCCCGCCTCTCAATTCCCAAGGGGAATTTTCCCTAATGTAAGCCAGACTGCTGGGAGAGTTTTCTGACTTGTGAACTCAGACCTACTCCATGCCCCTCAGGTCGCGTAGGAGGAAAGCAGCCCGGCTGTAGACCAGACACACCCCAAGCCTGTCAATGGATTTCCCCGGCTGCTAAGTCAAGACACTGAGTTCCAGCAACGGGGCTGTGGATGCAAAAGCTACTTTCTCGGGTAGTACAGCCCTTGTCAGTGAAGACCAAGAGAGGAAAGAGAAGCTGGGATCTGAGGAAGTCAATTCTACCCAGAGCAGCCTCATGGAAACAGAGGTAATTGGAGAACAGGTGGATATACATTAGTACTATTCACACAGAGTGTACAAGACTGCACTAGTCCAATAGAGAGTTTAAAATGATCGAAGCCAATTTTCATAGATTTTATTGGTCAACTTCGGTCTTTGAGGATGTCGATACACCTTTGTTAATTTTTTAAAAAATTTTACGTGAACTTGATTTTTTAAGCTTTTATTTAAATTCCAGTTAACACACAGTATAATATTAGTGTATATTGTATATATAATATAGTAATATTATATGATTCAAAACTTCCATACGTCACCCAGTGGTTGTCACAACAAGTACCTTCCTTAATCCCCATCACTTATTTCACCCATCCCCCTGGCCCACCTCCCCCTCTTCATCAGTATTTTTCTCTATAGGTAAGAGTCTGTTTTTCAGTTTTCCCCTTTCTTTTCATTTTTTTCTCTTTGCTCGTTTATTTCTTAAATTCCACTTATAAGTGAAATCCACTGGTATTTGTCTTTCTCTGACTTATTTCACTTAGCATTATGCTCTCTAGGTCTATCCTTGCAAATGGCAAGACATCATTCTTTTTTATAGCTGAGTAATATTTCATAGCATATATACATTTTTAATATATCATGTATATATCATATATCTATTTTTAATAAATTAATTTTCATTGATTTTCTGTTTGAGGATATCATGGTAACAAACAGATCTCTTCCTAGGAAGTCCTTCATGATTAATCCTAAACTTATCACTAAAATGATAAGTTACGAGCAGCAAATGAAGTTATCTGAGGTCTTTGGGGAAAGTAGACAACTTGAATCATAAGGAAAGACAAATAAGAAAACTAAAGCCAGCAAATAGTAGTCCTCTGGATTACATGGAGAAAAAGCACAAAATGAGAAAGAAAAAAAAATCTGCACAATGTCCAAATTTCAGGCACTGCCAAAGTTTGCAAAATATCATTTCATTTGGAAATGCTATGATTTAATGGCAAAGGAGGACATTTTGTTGGAACGCCTAGCGTAACAAACACTTTTCTCTCCACTTAACAGCACTCCCCTGGCTTCATCTTGTGGAGAAAATAATAATTTGGATGTTTTGAATTATAGCAGTAATACTAAAGGCACTCTAGGCCCACCCAAATTCCCAGTGTTGAACGTGGTGTCAGGGCTCAGTAAGAATGCAGCAAGATTCCAGCAGGCAGCTTGGTTTTAGGACATGGTTCAGGGTTTGCTGCAGTCAGAAGGAGTGAGCACAACTTTTTTGTAAGACTGTACCCCTGTCGGTGCCCCTTTTGCCAGGGGACAGGACTGTCTCAGCTGAGAAGTCCCAGGGCTTTGGACCATGAGCAAGACCCAGAGGGGAGAACATGAGTCTGAGCATCTGGAGGTCTTGGATCTGCTCCTAGTACTGCCACTAATGAGCCCAGTGACCTTGGGTAAAATTTCTATTCTCTCTGGGCTTCCCTCCTTCATCAGTACAAAGTTTGACTTTTAAAACTACAAAGACCCTTAGAGATCATCCTGGTCTGTATTTTCCAAACTGTGTTCATTTGCAATTCTACCTGGGTGATTTGTGCCTTTTCTGTGTACCACTTTTATGATTCTTTACTTCCATAAATCTAATTTAAAAGAAATGGGTATCGATTAAAATATATAGAAGGTAACTGTTAACTATAAAATTAAATTTAATACAAACAAAGCCATATTATTAAATTCTAGCTAGGTAAATGTTGCTCGTCTAAGAAGACAATAGCAACAAAACAAACATAACATGCAGTATTTACTGAGAACTTGGTATGTGCCGGGCCTTGTTCTGAATGCTTTACATACATATTTCATTTAATTATTATAACCCTATGATTAGTACCTATTTTCACCCTGTCACTCCCATTTTATAGATGAGACAAATAAGGCACAGAAAGATAAACTTGGGACCTGCTCTCTCTTTGTTAAAATGCTGTGTTAGGATCCATGAATGCATGAATTTAAGACTTTGTCCTGACATAATCATAAGGATTACAAGAGAATTTTAAAAGAAATTAATGTCTTCATTATGAGATTCAGTCTTATTTGATGCCATTACTTTGTGCCACCTACTTAAAATCATTCTATATGCCTTAGGTAATAGCTATCCCATAATTCTGGTAGAGAATGATCTAGTCATAGATAATTTGAGAAATGGAAGATCTTCCCACAGCCACACTATTGTGGAACTTTGTGATGTTGATCTCATTACTTCCACTGTTGGTATTCGTTCTTTTTTCTCTACTCTGCCTAAATGATTCCTACTGATATTTCAAGGAGCACCTCAACATCAACCCTCCCTGGCCTCCACCCATGCCCTCTGGGGGCCTTAGGTCACCCCCTCTTTGGTATCCCCATTATATCCTACATACATTTCAGTTATAGGAGCTGCCTCACACTTGATGACCTCTACCTTTGACCCAACTGGTTCTTTGACATAGAGAATAAAGCTTGTTCTAAGTAAGTCCATAAATCTATAAAAATTCCAAACCAAATATAAATTGAGTTTAAAAAATGATTCTGAAAAGCACTCATTACATAAAAATAAAACACTGAACAGAAATGCTATGTTCTAAAAGTTCTTTTGGGGCAACTGTTTCATGATGGGTTAGGCTGATGAGGCTTCTCAAAACAAGAATCTGATGAGCTTGGATTAGAGAAGTTTAGCTCTCCTGGTTCTCTCCTCAGAGGTGCTCTTCTTTGCTGCCATGACCTGCATGGTATTCACAACTAGGGACATCAGTCTTTAAAACCCTATATTTCAATGTTAAGGACAAACAGCTGCTGGATGGCATGTTCCTACTCCTAGTCTTCAGCTAATGCTTGCTTCCATTTCCCCTTCTTCCCACCTCCCACCCTCTGCTCAATGATCTCTTGCTCTCCCATTTCGACCAGAGTGCCCTGAATTGCCTTAGACCCTGATCAACATTAGCCATCAAAAAGCTATCTTTGGCAGCCATTACACCACCCAAAATACAAGCTTTTGTTGTTTCTGAGAGGGTGATATTTAGGCTAAAGAGGGTCATGAAAGCAGAGCTCACAAGTCAAGCCACTGTAGGTTTAGGATCACCTATCATTTGTTTACATGTCTCTCTCAAGGACTTGATAGGAAGTTCTTTGAAAGGAGGGACTGTGTCACGTTATTTTGCGCAACCCAAAGTTTTTCAAGAATTATAGACATATTGATTTATTCAATTAATTACTAGCCCAGTTAATGCAGCTCAATATTTTCCCCCAATTGGGAACCCATGATCATGTACCACCTGAAGAGAGAGAGGGGGTCAGAGGGAGGGAAGGGGAAGGACAGGGAGAAAGAGAATGCTATTCAGTGAGGTTTATCGATCCAGTTTGGATCACTCTAACCCTTAAAAAGTCTTTCCTTAAATTGAATTGAAATTTTTCTCTCTGTGACTTCCACCAGCCATCCTAGTTCCACCCAATACAGTAGCATAGCAAGAGTTGATGCCTCCTCAACTGAAGAGTTTTCGTATTTTAGGAGATTGTGCCTATTTTTGGTTCTTTCATCCATTTAAACAACATCACTTAGTCCCTCAAATTTTATGATTCCCAGATCTCTTGCCATCCATATTCTGGATGTAACCCACCTACTTTCAAATCCAGGCTTCATAACTCACTTTCAGTGTGATCCTAAGTCTCAGTGTCCTCAAGTGTGGAATGGAAATTATTATTATTATAATAATGGCACCTCGTGTGTCTATTGTGGGGACTAAATCAGATGATACACACAACATGCATGATACAGTGACAAACAACTAATAAACATTCAAAAATGTTAGATATTACTATTCCAGGTAGCAACTAACCAGAAGATCCAGCCCTGGGGGGCCCACAGCTCCCTTGGAATGGAATTATTTCTGTTAATAAAGCCTCACTGGTTTCAATTTTAGAGCAGCCACATCCCCTGATGGCTCATTTTGGTCTTGTGGTCAATCAAAATCTTCAGCTCTTTCACTCTCTCTCTCTTTAACATAAACTGCTGTCAAACCTACTCTCCCACATCTTATACTTTAAAAATCAATTTTCTGAAACTAAAAGCAGAACATATATTCATCCTTATTAAATTTTCTGCAGATCAGTTTGGCCTATCATTCTAACATGTCAAGATAAGTTTAAGTCTTGATTCTGTCATCTGACCTATTAGTCACCCTTCCCAACCCTGTGTCATCTCCAGATGTGATAATTATCTCTTTTCTCTTCACTGAGGTCACTGATAAAATCCTGAGCAACTTCAAGGCCAACAACAGAGCTGTGTGGTACTGCTGACATTCTTTGGGCAGCAGGCCAACATTCTCATTTTATGGATGAGGAAAGTAAGATTCAGGAGGGCTAAATAACTTGCCCATCCTCATACAATACAGCCAGATGACTATTTCCCAAAGTGTATACCTAGGAAAAACAGTTCCCTGAGGGATTTTTCCTAAGAAAGGGTTTCCACAGCCAGATAAGTTTGGAAAATCATGCATACTCTGTGTCTTCTTGGAGATTTGCAATGCCCAATAGCACACTGAAGATTTTGTGATGTCTTACAGTTAAGAATTCCATTATACTTGTTTAGTATAAACAGGATTACACTTGTTTAGCTCAGCACTTCCCAAATGTATTTGACCACTTAAAAATCCTCTTCTGAGGTATAGCTCTTATCCCACAGAAACAGTGTCCCACAGTCAGCTATGAGCAGACACACCTAGAACACAAGACCATTGTCTCCCACTTGTCATGAGATTAAGTTCTGAGATACCATGTTCAGAGAGTTTTATGACTTCTAAATGGAAAATAAGATGGAAAAGAACTTTGGAAAGGAAGAGTTAATAAATGGGAACGTAGTAAGATAAAGGCAAGAATCAATGTTGAAGGACCCCTCCACGGCCTCTGTGTCTCCAAAGCCAAAGTGAAGAGAGGAGCCAGAGCTGAGTGTTCCAAGTAAGATCCCCACCCCCTGCCTCTTGCCCATGTCCATCATGCTCTGCCTTGAAACCATCAGGGCTAGTCTCATTATGCTTTTATCTCTGGTCATGTCAGTCATCCCAAGAAACCAGGGACTCCCAGGGGGATCAATTGCCAGTTTTTCAAGAGGAGTCCCTGATTTAAAGTTGCAATCCCTCCATCTGGCATCCCCTCCCCTTCCTTGCTTTATTTTTCTCTACAGCATTTACCACCATCTGAAATAATATGTATTTCATTTTTTGGTCTGTTTGTTTTGTGTTTATTGTCTGTATCCCTCTACTGGAGAATAAGCTCTATGCTGGCAGGGATGTTTATTTTGTCCATTGCTTTATTCTCTGCACTTAGAATAGTATGGGGTTGATAGTTGGTGCTCAATAAATATGAAAATACTATTCAGCTCAAACCAGGGGGCCGAAATGAAATATAGCCTCTCAAAGGGCAAGGATCACATCTTGGGCTTGCCTTGACTTATTTATGATGTGATACCATCTGCTGAGTGGGTCTTTATTATACTAGAAATGAATATTATTACTCAGATAGATATCAATACACAGAGAGAGGCTATTAGTGTCGGAAACCACATTCTCTTCTGGTGACCTCATCCACCAGGCCTAGCATGGGCACGACTCATAAATCCACGACACCACCTCTGACCCTCATCCATGCCACAGCCTACCTTTCCTGTGCTTTACTGGACATTTCTACCATGCTAGGTAGCCCAAACCCTTCAGTCCCATAGCCAGAAACATTATTCCCCTCCCTGCCAAAAAGGAGTAAAGAAATAACAAAGAAAACCTTCCTCAACTTTATTATTTAGGCATCTATGCATGTTGGTTGTACTAAAAAAATAAAAATAATTACAAAAGTTGACAAAAGCCATGGCATTCTTTTCTGACTTCTCTTTCTTCCTTACAGTCTCTATAGCTGAAACGTCCCTGCCAGCTCTTCCGTCTGCCTCATGCCCACCCTGGTATCAAGTCTTTTCCTGGGTAACTGAAATATTCCTCTCTGCTGCCTTGTTTCCAATGTCTTTCATTTCTAATCCAGTGTTTTTCAAGCAGTGGACTGTGTTATGTTATGAAATAATTTAGTGTGTCATAACTGGCATTTTAAAAATAAAAGGAATAGGGGTGCCTGGGTGGCTCAGTGGGTTAAGCCTCTGCCTTTGGCTCAGGTCATGATCTCAGGGTCCTGGGATCCAGCCTTGGCATCTGGCTCTCTGATCAGCAGGGAGCCTGCTTCCCCCCTCTCTCTGCCTGCCTCTCTGCCTACTTGTGATTTCTCTCTCTCTCTGTCAAATAAATAAATAAAGTCTTTTAAAAAAATTAAACAAAAATAAAAGGAATAGAACAGAACAGAGCAAAATAGAGGAGAACAGAACAGGAAAAACAATTCAGACTGTTTGTAAAAGTTTTGCTGAAGGTATATGCATATGTCCTGAGCCATCATTCTATAAATATATTTCTCACAATAGCTTTAAAGCCATTGCTCTAATCTAATGTAGTCCAAGGCAGAGATTTAGGTGAGATCACCCTCTACCTAACCGTTGCAGGGACTTCACTGTGCCCTCTGAATGAAGTCCAAACAAATTCACCCAGCATTCAATAGTTTCGGAACTCAAGCTCTAGCCTCCCTTTGTAGCTTATTTTACAACACTTCTCTACTCGTACCTAGAATGCTCATTGTGTTGGAACACCCATTATTTTTCAAACACGCCCTGAGATTCCTAATGCCGTGATTTTTCACATGTCGTTCTTTCTTCTGGAGCAGTGGCTTTCAACCAGGGGGAACGATTTTGTTCCCTGAGGACATTTGACAATACCTGGAGACATTTTTGTTTTCACAGCCGGGGAGGAGTGGGGTGCTATTGGCATCTAGTGGGGAGAGGACAAGGATACTGCTAAATATCCTAAAATGAAGAGAACAGTCCCCCACAGCAAAGAATTATTGGGTCTCAAATGTCAGTACTATTAAGACTAACAAAGCCTGTTCTAGAGCAGAGGATCTCAAAAAGCTACAGCATCTGAATCACTTGAGAAACTTATAAAACATGGAGTTTGGGGCTCTGTAGATCTGAAGTGGGGCCCCAGAATGTGCATTTCTAACAAGTTCCTCTGAGATACTGAAGCTGCTGGTCAGGGACCCCAGAACCATTGTCCAGACTGAAGGGACCTCGGTTTTTGTTTTTTTTTCTTTAAAGATTTTATTTATTTATTTGACAGACAGAGATCACAAGTAGATAGAGAGGAAGGCAGAGAGAGAGAGAGAGAGAGGAAGGGAAGCAGGCTCCCCGCTGAGCAGAGAGCCCGATGCGGGACTCGATCCCAGGACCCTGAGATCATGACCTGAGCCGAAGGCAGCGGCCCAACCCACTGAGCCACCCAGGCGCCCCAGGGACCTCGGTTTTCACCTGGGCTTAACATTACTCAACTAAGGCTTTAGAGGCCACCCCCTTCACAGAGCATGCCCTGGTACCAGCTCAGTTTCTCAGATTCCTGTAGCAGCTGGTCCCTGTCTTCAGTGTTGCTCTCTCACTTCTGTCACTGCCCCCTAGAACCTTCTCTCCCCATGCTTCATTCACCCAGTCCCATTGGTGACTTACACTCACCTTCCACTTCTTACTTCTCCAAAGCACTTTGGGCAGCCTCCCTGCCTGAACAAAACACAACCATGGCAGGCATCTCCCCAGCCAGTCATCTGCAAGCCTCTTTCTGCCCGCTCACCCCTCCACATTGGGAATTATCAAAGTGTTAGGGAAAGCACTGGAGCATGAAAGGTTATATAAGTCCTTTTCAGGCACTTAGGTGGGAAACTGAGTAACCAAGGGACAAAATGACTGAAGTGACAAAAAACAATAAAAAAGGGTAAAGGTCACCTATAAAGAGCATAAGTGCATTGCGACCTCATTTTTGTTCTTCGTTATTTTGCTCAGAATCAGCACCGTCTACCACCTTCATGCTGGGCAGTGAAAAAGAACGTGAAGAACAAAAAGAGAGATAAGCGACAAGGAGTCTCTTAGCATACCTTGGAGACTTACGTGCATCACACATGAAATAATTGCATTCGGAATGTGAGCTTTTACCTAGTCAATTTCCTGTACAGTTACAACTCCACTCTCATTTTCACTCGGATCCCCCATGTAGGACTTTTTTAAAATGTAATTTTTCTTTAATCATATCATCAAAACATACGATTTTTAAACATTCTGTTCTCCCCAAAAGAAGTGTGCCCGCAGTGGATATTTTGAATCCCTTTTTAGCCAGGAAAAGACTGTCACACTTTAAGTTAAGTGTCACGAGCAAGAATTTAATTTAGACCTAATAAGACAGTTATTGTATGTTAAATACCATATGGTTATTAAAAACATATTTATTGAGGTTTAACAAGTATGTCAAGACAAAACTCCATAAACAGCAGGAATTGCTAACAGGATGCAGTTATGGATTCTCAGACCAGGCAATGTATCTTGTGAATGGATATACTTTATATTAGACCATTAAAAATAATAATAAAGAATCTCCAAGGGCCTCCATCTGGGAGGGCAAAAGGGACAGTGAATTTGTGTACTGCTCGCTCACCCCTGGAGACCCAAGATCAGTTCCTATTTGAGATGGTCATGAAAAATGAGCTTGGGGGTCTTCCCTTCATCCTCATTTGTGCTCTGTGCAAAGCCAACTGTATCATTTGGCATGATTGATGAGGGCCATTTATGGGAGCTTGCTGGGGGAGGGGGAGAAGAGTTTAGGAGGAGTCACTTGGAATAAGTCAGAGGGAGAGGACTTGTGGAGACCTAGCCCAGGTTTCTGATGCTTACCAATTCTCATTTCACTTGAAAACTTTAAAATGCGTGTGTGTGAGTGTGTGTGTGTGTGTGTGCATGTTTACATTCACGCAGTCACACACGCAGAATATCATATAGGAAGTGCTTAAGAACAGAGATAATCAAGCCAAAGTAGTGGTGTTTAAAAATATTGCTTTTTTACATCATGTACCAAGCGTGGTGTCCTCCAAACTTGCCACATTGCTTAAGAGAAAACCAGGCTGGAAGGAAGGAGCTCTCTCACCTTATGGCCCAGCTCTCCTCCAGCTGAAATGGCAGGGACCCGCCAAGGCTTGTGTTTATGGCCCCATGCGCCGACGCTATGGCAATGCCCCTAAGACAATGGCGCCTGTTCAAAAGGATTACTTCACAGGAGGCGCAGGCCAAGGCACTTCAGATGGGCCATGAGTAAGAACCAGCAAAAACTAATATCCTTAACAGTTAGCAAACATGTCGAAGGAAACTATTCATAAATATTTGAAGAGCAGAGAGGTCCAAGTTTGGAGCGAGCAGCTGTTGGTCTCCAGGTTTTCCCCAGTGTATTAGCCCCTTCTTAAGAGAGTCAATGTTCTGCTCCTACTGAGATTTCAAATGCCAAGCCCCAGAATTCCCTCAGCTGCTTTTCACACAAAAGATTCCTAGATGCCTCCCTGTGGTTCTGCAGGTACACAGCCGCCGGCCAGGTCTCTAGGTGGTGACCTAGAAAAGACATTTGTGTGGAATATTCAGCTGTCTTTAGAGCCATGTTTGGAATTCTTTCCACTCCTCTCAGAGGCTTGTGCACGCGTGTGTGTGTGCATGTGTGTGTGTGTGAGAAAGAGAGACATGGGGGGAGTGGGGAAGAGAATCATCACGTCAGCACAATGAACAGGCCCAACTGCATGAGGATAATTATGTTTTACAGTTTTGCTAAACACAAGAAAGTATTTTCTCAGGCCGTTTAATTGAAACAACATCATGGGTTATACCTTCATTGTAATAAAACTCCACTGTGTGTCCAAGTGCCAGGGGATTTATTAACTTGCTCCGAGCTCTGAGAATCAGCAGGCAGGGTCAGACGCAGCTAGTGATGATGACATCATCGGTTTTGGCAGCTCTTTTCAACTGGTGTTGAGTGAGGTAATGTCCCCAAAATTAAAACTGACAGCAAGATTAATGATGATAGATTCACTGACTTTTTTCATGATTTAAATTGGTGTTCTGTTTCTTCCATTCTCGACGGCCAAGAGAGTTTCGTGCCATTAGCCTGGCATATCAGCAAAGCCAGATAACAGGAGCCCCTTCTCCCTGCCGCCTGGGGACAGGCTGGGACTTCGGGGCTGGAGGTGATTTAGAGATGAAGCCAAGGGAAGGCACAACCTCAAGTCTTTCACAGAGATCAGCACGGTGCGATATGCTGCCTTTATCAGATCAGTAGATACGTGCATTATGTTGGTTATTTTGGTGGAAGAGAGGGTATGTGCTCTTCTAGGGGTTGCTGTGTGCAAAGAAGACCTCATCAAATCTTGTAACTGAGTCAGAATTTGCAATCTCTGGAACTGGAGCTGGGCCGATCTTCCCTTTTACTTTCTGTACTGAAAAGATTTGCTGAGGATACTAGAATAGAAGCATGAAGAAAATTCTAAGGCAGAAGATTGGAAGAGGCATAAACTGCATGGAAAAGATCCATGTGGGAGCCATCTTAGAGACTCTCGTATTCTAGAAACAACTATCATCTTCATTAACTGATTACTATCCCCACTCTACTGTCAACTTCTTAAGGGCAGAAATTAACTATTTCCATTTTTGTCATGCCAACAACGACCACAGCCACATATAGCAGGCACTAAAATATATTTTTTGAAGGTATGTTATTTAAGGAAGATGCCTTAAGGATTTCTCATAAGAAATTGAGACTTCTAACTAAGTTTATGAAGTATCCTTTCAAATAATGAAAACACTTTTCTTTGAAAACACGGTCAAATTTATCATAATCACTAGTCCATCTGGACACGTCTTGCTGGTCTGAAATAATGTGGTTTACTGTTTCAGAAAAAGGAAAAAAAAAGAATGAAAGAAAAGAAAAAGGAAAAATCCAACATGACATATGATGATATAATAAACAGTCATTCAGCAGGATGGCAAAATTGGAGAACGTCCTCAGTGTAATCTCATTGTGAGTGTGATGTTTTCTTCCAAAATGAAATCCATCTGTAGGTTCAGGGATTATCTCACAATCTTACTTAGAATTGATCCTGTTGGGAGTGGGGGGTTACAGTTGGAAAGGAAATGTCCTGTCTTAAAAGATGGAATGTAGGGTCCACTTGGCAGTGGGTGAGGATGTGGGAATTCACTGTGGCTCTTCCTGGTAAGTCCCATCTCTAAATAGAGCATTCACTGTCTCCAGAGTCAGGAGACATTGCAGCTAGTCCTTGCCCCACCCTGAACTGACTTAAACGTTTTGGGTAAGTCCCTTCCCTGTCCTGGGGCCTCTGTTTCCCCATCCGTCCACTGGTAAGGTGAGTGAGTAAAGTCAACAAGCACCAAGGCTGTTTGCAGGCCAGTCATTCTCTGATGCTAGAGGTTTAATTGCTCTTGAAAGGGGCAGACCCAGACATATCAAGTGGACTATACTTTACACTCCTTGCTCCAGCTGTTTAAACAAAGTCAGGTTCCTCCCCCCAAAGTTGAGGGTATTGGCTGGGATAAAAAGATAGGTTTCCCCCAAACTCTGTTCTTTTGGTGATCTAGGCTCCAAACATTTTGTTTCTAACAGGTTCTGACACTTTTCCACATGTTTCTTACCATATTTCTCCAGAGTTCCTTTCTCTCCTAACCCAACTGTGTCATTCTTTTCACACAGAACATCAGATTGTGGATGGAGGTTGGAGGGAGTATCAGGTTTCACTGATGAGAAGTATGGGGGATGAGACCCTACTAATGCCCCTTTTGTCTCCACCTATGACATTTCCTTTTGGAAAGAATTAGTATATTTGACATCTTTGGAGTGTTTATCCAGCTCACAAAGGTCCCCTTTGCTAGGCACTGTCCTCTGATCCATAAGCGTAAGGCTAGGACTTCAGCAACTAAGTCCATACTGAATAATGTCTACCTCACTGGCCGTGGCTGCCCAGACCAAAATGGGTGGTTGAATCACGCTGGAGCGTTGAGAAATCTTCATTGTTTGGAGGCTAGAATCCTCCCCACTCTGCAATACAATGCTTTTTGTGAATCACAGCCCTAACTTTTCACCCTATTTTGCCTTATTTGGACAAGATAAGGACAGGTTAACATGAAGAGGGTGCCCAAGCACTGTGTGGAGTGAGGTGGGATAATGCAGGAAGTATGAATGCCAGTTCAGGGAGGCAGGCTTTCAGAAACTCTGGGATGGGAGACTGAGATATTGTCCCAGGACACCTAGCAATGGCGTTGCTTTTTTTCAAGATGACAAGGCAGCCTTGTTGATGAATTTGGTTCAGCAACCAGGACAGTCCATTCTTCATAACCAGTCCCTTACACCAGAAGTTCTTATCCTGGCTGTCCCTTAGAATCAGTCACCTGGGTAGCATTTCTAAACTCCCAAAACCTGAACTCCTATTCCAGAGATTTTGATCTATTAGCCTGAGCGGGGGGAAGGAGGAGGCATTAGAGTATTTTTTTTGAAAGCTACCCAAGTGATGCAGCCAAGGTCAGGAGCCACTTTCTTAAAGTAAAGCCCTAGAATGTAAGCTTGAAATCTTCCATGATGGTGATATAAGTCTAAATGTTAAAGGGCAGTGGTGGAACCAGAAGTGAGCATCCATCTTTCTACTACAAGGTCCCTGGAGTTGCATAGAGTGTTGGTGACAGTTGTGTGCCCTGTAGAGGACCAAAAGGCCCAGGGAAAAGTCACACCAATATATGTTATCTCTGCCTCTGCTCTGTGCAGCCACCTCCTCTCCACTGAGCCCTACATCCCAGGCCAAAACTAGAACATATTTTTTTGTTTGTTTTTTTTTCCTACCAATCCAACAAACCTACCAATACTACATTACTCAGTTAGACAGAAATGTTACTGAGTGATTGTTAATTTATGTCCAATGATATGAGATACAGGATGCCAATAGAAGTATGAACAGGAGCAGGTGGCTGATACCACTGTGTGACTTCTCAAACTGCAATTTTATTTGGAGTACCATGAGGCCAGCACTCTGCCCTAGTCTAAGGATAAAGACTCAGCTTGCCACAGCAAATCTGGGGTGACCAACTATCCAGGTTTGTCCTGCTTTTAGCACTAAAGTCCCTTGTTCCAGGAAATTCCTCAGTCGTGGGAAAACAGTTGGTCACCATCGTTCCTGCCCAGATTGCAAAGAACTGACTATGGAAGTCTCCTCTCAAAGTTAGAAACATTTCACTGTTGGACAGGACTGCTCATCTCTATCAGTGCTAGGCATGACTTTCATGCTGCCTGTTCCCAAACCTCTGACAAATGAAGGGTGACTTTAGAGTGGAGGTAATAAATCTCTTCTGAAGCTGAACATTTTCCATCCAAAGCCCTGATAATAATAGAGGTCAGAGCGCAGATACTAAAATTTATTCCTGAGACTACCCAACCCAACTCAAGCCATTCAGGCCTTCTCCCCAGGGGATTTGGAATTAGGACCTAGAGAGACTCAGTTAATCTCTTCCAGTGACTGAGGGGTGATACGCGCACCAGGAGCTGTTGACAGCCAGGTGCTGCAAAGGCAACTGTTGAAGAGCGGAGACCAGTCTGCAGTGAGAAAATGTTAAAAAGACACCTAGGCAGAAGCAGAGAGGAGAGAAAGAGAAAGACAACTGGGTTCTGCATGGGTCACTATTTTTTTCTTCCATGCCCTTTCTGATTCCCATCAGAACTCCTGTTCTTTAGTTTCATAAAATCCTCACAACCCCCTTATATTTTTCAGTTGCAAGCCTAGAAAAGTTTACCCAAATTGACTTAAGCGAGAGAGTTTATTGTTTCATATTAATGAACAATGCGGGATATATCAGCTTCAGGCACTGCTTGATCAAGTCCTCAAGTAATGAACCATTTCTCTTTCTCCATCATTCGACTCTAGTCCCTAGTAGAACTTCCTCTCAGCTCTTTGGCAGGCTCACCTCTCATACTCATAAGATGTTTCCCAGGATCTCCCAGCACTATTCCCTGCTAAGTTTATTCTCAGTGGCAAAAGTGAGACCCTTTCAATAGGATTGCCAGTAAGTCTTTTCCTTCTCAGTGGCTCAAATTGGCCGTACTTAGCCAATACCTGGGGTCTGGAAGAATGTGCTGATCTGGCTGGCAGACCTGAATTACATGGCCAGGCTTGTGCCAAAGGAAAAGCCAGCTCTACTGAAGTCCATGGATTGAGAGGTGAAAGAAGTGATTGACCAGAAGACATTGATTTATGGTAACATATGCATGGTAGATAAATGGTAGGATGAAAAATAAGAGGTGTCCCCTTTTTTTATTAAAAAAAAAACAACACATTTTCTCCATGCAAGATTAAATAGGTTAGAATTAAAAGAATCCTAATAATTACAACAATACAGCCCACAGTTAGAGCACACGATTTCAGAAATCTCCCTCCCTAGGATTTCAAATGGTCCTATCACAGGCGTAGACAGTAGGCCCACAGCCATATTGGTATTTTGTCCAAACAGAGGACAAAGCTAGTCAGGTACAAAAATTTGTGTCTTTGAGCTTCTAAATATGGCAAAAATGACAGTGTTATGAAAAGACTTCTTTTCAAAAGACTTTGTTGTACAAAGAGAAAACACCACATTTGTCCAGAATACTGATTAGCCTTCTTTAGCACCAGCTAAAACTTTTGAAGTGTGAGACTTTTTGAGAAGAGTTACTTCATTAATAACAATAATCATGATATAAAGAAAGCATTAGCAGTACAGACAATGAATCTCCTCAATATCATAAACCTCAAAGCTTGTATTTGCTTTGTTTATATCTGTAGGCCAACCGAATCTGTCTTCCTGGCTCTGTTATCACTGGGTCTTATCTGGAAAGACCCAATGAATATGCAATCAATCCGTAGAAATAAGAAAACATAAAAAAAGAGAATTTAAGGCTTTTGTTCCATCTATTAATCCTATGTCTCTTGATATTATGACTCCTCATTCTCTGTAGAAATTTAGACTTTAAGACCCACAGCTGGACTCCAACAAAAATTTCCTGGATTGTCTTCCCACTGTACTTTCCAATTTCAGGAAAACTCTCTTCTCCAGCAGCACAGAATCACTCGCTGATCCCAACACATGTTCTGAGGTTCCCCATTCTGTGCTTTTTTTTTTTTTTTTTTAACGTGCCCTGCTTTTTCTGGAATGCCATTCTCCACCTTTGTTAATAATATCCATCTTCCATGGGCCAATTCCAATGACCCACTGTCATTAAGCCCTTCATAGGCTCTAGTTTATAATTAATTCATCCTTCTACCTAAAAGCCTTCAATGGCTTCCCACTGCACTGAGGAAAGAATTTTAGATTCTCTAACAAAACTTATAAGGGTTTAAATGATCTGCCTGCTTATTTTATCTCATCTCAAGGTATATTCTAGCCACCCTAGATCCTCTTCCCTTTCTAGGAGTTCCTTCATTTTATCCAGTCATGGGTCCTTTATACATCCTATTCCCTCTGCTTGGAATACTCTTCCCTTGGTTTTTCTCAAAGTGTTTTCCTCTCAGTTGTGAGGTTCCTGCTGAAATGTTACTTCTTCAGAGATCCTTCCCTGCCTACGTAGGGCCACCATCTGTCCTCACCTCACACTGCTACTGTCTACCAGACAGATACGTTCCCTATCTTCTTTTGCTTTTTCTGATTGTATAATTATGTATTTATTTAATTGTTTAATGTTTCTCCTTCCTACAAAATGTAATTTACAATTGGTCAGGGATGTAATTTATTTCACTCACTCAACTTTAAATCTGGCATTTAACATGGTGCCTCCACATTGGAGGAAATATTCAATAAATGAGTGTATCACTTCCTTTTTTATACACTTATAACATAGTTGTATCATAATCTGCTTTATATGATAGATGTTTATTTTAGTCTTGCTTCTTATGCTAGACGAGATTTCGAGAGAAGGATCATGAATAAATGAGATCATACTTGCAAACCACCAGGCCCAATCTAGATCCTCAGTCAGCTGTTTTCATAGAGTTGAACATCACATCTTCAGAGTTGGTCAGTCTTGGGTTTTCATAAGATCCCATCACTTTCCAACTCTGTAACATTGGTCAACTTTGCTCAGCCTCTCCAGGCCTAAGTCTCCTCATCTGTAAATTGTTAATAATAATACCTACTTTATAGGATGGTTGTAAGTCCAGGAACTGGTCTAGTACTCTCAGCTAGGCCATGGTGTTCTCCTATTGAACACAAACAATATCACAGAGCATCAACCTCAGACAAGGCCATTTTGGTGACCATGATGGATGAAGACAAAACTAAGACCACTCCATAATCATATCTGAATAAAGTCAAAGCATGAACATTGGCCAAACCATAAAAATAACCACACTTCCCTCTTTCCTGGTTAATAAGGGACTGCTGCTTCTTAACCAATACAGCCTTAGCATTGTCCAGCATTCCCTACTTCCATGTAAGACTTATTTAGAAACTTGACCTCTACCTAATCTCTCCTTCTAAATAAGATTTCCTTAGATTCCCAGAGGATTATCCCTACTTTCTGACAGGACCTATCCGGAGCCAAACCCTGCTTTCTTAAACCCGCTCCCAAATCATCTACCACAAGCCCAAATCCTACAGTAAGATCTTTCTAACGCCCTCTTACTGAGATGCCCCATGATTCTTCATGAGGTACATTGCCACAGCAATGATTAATAAACACAACTGGCTCAACCATAAGTTTGCTTTGCTCCTAGTGGTCTTTGGCCGAAGGTCACCGATAATGGCAATAACATCAGCCACCATTTACTGATCATTTACCAAACACCGGGGCCTCTTTGATGCGATTTACATGTGTTTACTTCCTCAGTCCTTAAGCCAAATTTAGAATGCAGGCATGATTATTATCACCATAGTATTTGAGGAAACTTAGCTTTACAGAGGCTAAGCTCTTTTCTGAAGTCAGATAGCTAAAGAGTGATGGAGCTGGTACATAAGCCAAAGCAGTCTGACCTTTACCCACTATTTGTTGCTGAGCCCTCCTGGGGACCTATCACTGTGTCTTGAACAGAGACAGGACTGCAAGTTTCGGAAGATGATGAAGTCACCACAATGTGCGAGGCACAGAGAACTCAGCATGTGAGAGAGTTCCTTCAATATGTTTCATTGGCAATGTACTGAACAGCGCTGTGGGGGTTGCAAAAAAGAATAAATCATAGTCCCTGACCTCAAGGAACTTACAAGCTAAATGAGGAGACAAGACTTAAATGCACAAAAATTTAAATAACAATACAAGCTGCAATACAAGAGACACATGAGGACAGAAGAATGCATGATTCAGTGCTAAATGAGGTGTGCGGATGGTACTGAGCGAGGGTTCACCGTGGGCTGCTGGCTCAACCCACTGACTTTTAACTCAACTCAAAACCACAGACAGGAAATCGGCTAGGGAGCTGCTTTGTTAGGAAGAGAGAGAGATGGAGAGAGAGAAAAAAGAACAAAGCTTTAATGGAAAAGAAGCTATTAAAATTATACTTACAGGATATAGTGCTCAATGACTTCAAAATTTTACTTCTTAGTAATTCGTTTTTGTAGAATTATAAAGCAGTCTCTAAAAGGGAGCCTTGTGGTTATTTCCAATGGACTCCACATCAGGAATTGGCAGGAAGAATATCAAGTTCATTGCTGTTTGGGAGAAGTGAGTCCTGCCCTGACTCTACCTGGACTCTCTGCTCTTGATTACACTTGGGTTTGCGCCATTGCACTCTGGTGCCATAGAAAGATGTTTAACGACAGCTCTGCACACAATATCCTGGAAGTATTCTCAGCCACTGAGAGCCACACTAAGACTGGGATTATTTCTGTAAGGGGACAGCCAAGGTCTTGTAGTGTCTTGCAAGGATCTGTGGAATCTCCTAGCACTTTTAGACTTAGAGATCAAGTACTTTATATTAAGTGCCTTCAAATGTCTGAGTAAAGGCTTTGATGCCAACTTGTGCAATGACATTGGGCAAATTCTGAAACCTCTCATCTGCAAGTGGAATGTAATAACAGTACTCAACTCATGAGGTGACTAGGGGGTTACATGGCATAATGCTTTCAAAAGGCGTAAGGTGTCCAACATATAGAGTATGTTCTCAGAATATATTAGCAATCAATATTACTGTCATTATTCTCTATGCTAAGTACTATCTTAGGGACCTGGAAAGATGCAAAAGAAGTAGGAAATATAGTCTTCCTGGACACTCCTAAAGCCTCTGAATTGGGGATTTACTCTTCCTGATTTGGGCAAGTCTTTCAATTTTTTAAGTTAGCAACAATCTTATTTTGCATAGGTTTGGGAGCTCAACCACTTAAATTTGATTCCTAGCTCACCACTTCAACTGTTCTTGACTCAGTTTATTTACAAAAGTAATTAGAATAATAATAGTTCCTATAGCTTAGGACCCATTGCAGGGAGTCAAAGAAATAACATATACAGAACCCCAAAGACAGTGTCTGAAACATCACTGGCTCTCAATGTTACTGTCTACCATCATTATCATCGCTGCCATTAGGAATATTCCAGACTTTCCCTCTACCTCAAGAGATTCAAGCTCAATGATCTCCAACATGTCCCAGGCAACTCAGCTTTCTGGGGCTTTATTTTAAAACACATCCTCTATTGACAAAGACAAAGCTTTGACCCCACTCTAAATTGCTGTGTGGGCACAGTGCATACTGCCAGCCACTCCTAGATTATAACAAATGGCCTACATTTGCAGGTTTGCTGGCTGAGGTCAGGGGTCTAGTCCTTAGGAAGAAGAAAAAGAAGGAGGAGGAGGAGGAGTCAAGATGGCGGAGAAGTAGCAGGCTGAGACTACATCAGGTAGCAGGAGATCAGCTCGATAGCTTATCTAAACATTGCAAACACCTACAAATCCAACGGGAGAGCGAAGAGAAGAAGAACAGCTACTCTAGAAACAGAAAATCAACCACTTTCTGAAAGGTAAGACTGGCGGAGAAGTGAATCTAAAACGACGGGAAGATAGACCGCGGGGGGAGGGGCCGGCTCCCGGCAAGCGGCGGAGCAACGGAGCACAAAATCAGGACTTTTAAAAGTCTGTTCCACTGAGGGACATTGCTCCAGAGGCTAAACCAGGGTGAAGCCCACGCGGGTTCAGCGTGGCCCCAGGCCCCGCAGGGTCACAGAAGTATCGGGGGTGTCAGAGTGTTGGAGAGCTCACAGGTATTAGAACGGAGAAGCCGGCTGCAGAGACAGAGCCGAGGACTAAACTCTCAGCTCGGGGTTACCTTGAACTGGTTGCGGGCTGGGTGAGCTCGGAGCACAGCTAGAGGCTGGGGATACGGGAGTGATTGGGTGCTGTCCTCTGGGGGCGCACTGAGGAGTGGGGCCCAGGCTCTCGGCTCCTCCGGGCCGGAGACTAGGAGGCCGCCATTTTCATTCCCGTCCTCCGGAACTCTACGGAAAGTGTTCAGGGAACAGAAGCTCCCAAAAGCGAACCCGAGCCGATTACTTAGTCCGGCCGCCGGTAAGGGCGGTGCAATCCCGCGTCGGGCAAAGACACTTGAGAGTCACTACAACAGGCCCCTCCCCCAGAAGATCAACAAAATATCCAGCCAGGACGAAGTTCATCTATCAAGGAGAAAGCAGGTTCAATTCCTAAGACAGCAGAGCAATTCCAGAGGAGGAGAAAGCAAAGCACGGAACTCATGGCTTTCTCCCCATGATTCTTTAGTCTTGTGGCTACTTCAATTTTTTTTTTCTTTTTTCAATTTTTTTTCTTTTTTCTTTTTTCTTCTTCTGCTAAATTTTTTAAAACTTTTACCCTTTTCTTTTTTAATGTTTTCTGACTAGTTCATCTAAATATATATATTTTTTTCTTTCTTTTTTATATTTTTTTATTTGTTTTATTTTTAAAATTTTTTTTTTCTTTTTTTTTTCAGAACCTGTTTTTATCCCCTTTCTCCCCACCACAATTAGGGGTCTCTTCTGATTTGGTTACAGCACATTTTTCTGGGGTCTTTGCCACCCTTTTAGTAGTTTATTTGCTCCTTCATATCCTCTTATCTGGACAAAATGACAAGGCGGAAAAAATCACCACAAACAAAAGAACAAGAGACAGTACCGAAGGCTAGGGACCTAATCAACACAGACATTGGTAATATGTCAGATCAAGAGCTCAGAATGACGATTCTGAACATTCTAGCCGGGCTCGAAAAAGGCATGGAAGATATTAGAGAAACCCTCTCTGGAGATATTAAAGCCCTTTCTGGAGAAATTAAAGAACTAAAATCTAACCAAGTTGAAATCAAAAAAGCTATTAATGAGGTGCAATCAAAAATGGAGGCTCTCACTGCTAGGATAAATGAGGCAGAAGAAAGAATTAGTGATATAGAAGACCAAATGACAGAGAATAAGGAAGCCGAGCAAAAGAGGGACAAACAGCTACTTGACCATGAGGGGAGAATTCGAGAGATAAGTGACACCATAAGACGAAACAACATTAGAATAATTGGGATTCCAGAAGAAGAAGAAACAGAGAGGGGAGCAGAAGGTCTATTGGAGAGAATCATTGGAGAGAATTTCCCTAATATGGCAAAGGGAACAAGCATCAAAATCCAGGAGATGCAGACAACCCCCCTCAAAGTCAACAAGAATAGGTCCACACCCCGTCACCTAATAGTAAAATTTACAAGTCTTAGTGACAAAGAGAAAATCCTGAAAGCAGCCCGAGAAAAGAAGTCTGTAACATACAATGGTAAAAATATTAGATTGGCGGCAGACTTATCCACAGAGACCTGGCAGGCCAGAAAGAGCTGGCATGATATATTCAGAGCACTAAACGAGAAAAACATGCAGCCAAGAATACTCTATCCAGCTAGGCTATCATTGAAAATAGAAGGAGAGATAAAAAGCTTCCAGGACAAACAAAAACTGAAAGAATTTGCAAACACCAAACCAGCTCTACAGGAAATATTGAAAGGGGTCCTCTAAGCAAAGAGAGACCCTAAAAGTAGTAGATCAGAAAGGTACAGAGACAATATACAGTAACAGTCACCTTACAGGCAATACAATGGCACTAAATTCATATCTCTCAATAGTTACCCTGAATGTTAATGGGCTAAATGCCCCAATCAAAAGACACAGGGTATCAGAATGGATAAAAAAACAAAACCCATCAGTATGTTGCCTACAAGAAACTCATTTTAGACGCGAAGACGCCTCCAGATTTAAAGTGAGGGGGTGGAAAACAATTTACCATGCTAATGGGCATCAGAAGAAAGCTGGGGTGGCCATCCTTATATCAGATCAATTAGATTTCAAGCCAAAGACTATAATAGGAGATGAGGAAGGACACTATATCCTACTCAAAGGGTCTGCCCAACAAGAAGATCTAACAATTTTAAATATCTATGCCCCTAACGTGGGAGCAGCCAACTATATCAACCAATTAATAACAAAATCAAAGAAACACATCAATAATAATACAATAATAGTAGGGGACTTTAACACTCCCCTCACTGAAATGGACAGATCATCCAAGCCAAATATCAACAAGGAAATAAAGGCCTTAAATGACACACTGGACCAGATGGACATCACAGATATATTCAGAACATTTCATCCCAAAGCAACAGAACACACATTCTTCTCTAGTGCACATGGAACATTCTCCAGAATAGATCACATCCTGGGTCACAAATCAGGTCTCAACCGGTATCAAAAGATTAGGATTATTCCCTGCATATTTTCAGACCACAATGCTCTGAAGCTAGAACTCAATCACAAGAGGAAAGCTGGAAAGAACCCAAATACATGGAGACTAAACAGCATCCTTCTAAAGAATGAATGGGTTAACCAGGAAATTAAAGAAGAATTGAAAAAATTCATGGAAACAAATGATAATGAAAACACAACAGTTCAAAATCTGTGGGACACAGCAAAGGCAGTCCTGAGAGGAAAATATATAGCGGTACAAGCCTTTCTCAAGAAACAAGAAAGGTCTCAAGTACACAACCTAACCCTACACGTAAAGGAGCTGGAGAAAGAACAAGAAAGAAACCCTAAACCCAGCAGGAGAAGAGAAATCATAAAGATCAGAGCAGAAATCAATGAAATAGAAACCAAAAAAACAATAGAAAAAAATCAATGAAACTAGGAGCTGGTTCTTTGAAAGAATCAATAAGATTGATAAACCCCTGGCCAGACTCATCAAAAAGAAAAGAGAGAGGACCCAAATAAATAAAATCATGAATGAAAGAGGAGAGATCACAACTAACACCAAAGAAATACAGACAATTATAAGAACATACTATGAGCAACTCTACGCCAACAAATTTGACAATCTGGAAGAAATGGATGCATTCCTAGAGACATATAAACTACCACAACTGAACCAGGAAGAAATAGAAAACCTGAACAGGCCCATCACCAGTAAGGAGATTGAAACAGTCATCAAAAATCTCCAAACAAACAAAAGCCCAGGGCCAGACGGCTTCCCAGGGGAATTCTACCAAACATTTAAAGAAGAACTCATTCCTATTCTCCTGAAACTGTTCCAAAAAATAGAAATGGAAGGAAAACTTCCAAACTCATTTTATGAGGCCAGCATCACCTTGATCCCAAAACCAGACAAGGATCCCACCAAAAAAGAGAACTACAGACCAATATCCTTGATGAACACAGACGCAAAAATTCTCGCCAAAATACTAGCCAATAGGATTCAACAGTACATTAAAAGGATTATTCACCACGATCAAGTGGGATTTATTCCAGGGCTGCAGGGTTGGTTCAACATCCGCAAATCAATCAATGTGATAGAACACATTAATAAAAGAAAGAACAAGAACCATATGATACTCTCAATAGATGCTGAAAAAGCATTTGACAAAGTACAGCATCCCTTCCTGATCAAAACTCTTCAAAGTGTAGGGATAGAGGGCACATACCTCAATATTATCAAAGCCATCTATGAAAAACCCACCACAAATATCATTCTCAATGGAGAAAAACTGAAAGCTTTTCCGTTAAGGTCAGGAACACGGCAGGGATGTCCATTATCACCACTGCTATTCAACATAGTACTAGAAGTCCCAGCCTCAGCAATCAGACAACAAAAAGAAATTAAAGGCATCCAAATTGGTAAAGAAGAAGTCAAACTATCACTCTTCGCAGATGATATGATACTATATGTGGAAAACCCAAAAGACTCCACTCCAAAACTGCTAGAACTTGTCCAGGAATTCAGTAAAGTGTCAGGATATAAAATCAATGCACAGAAATCAGTTGCATTTCTGTACACCAACAACAAGACTGAAGAAAGAGAAATTAAGGAGTCAATCCCATTTACAATTGTACCCAAAACTATAAGATACCTAGGAATAAACCTAACCAAAGAGACTAAGAATCTATACACAGAAAATTATAAAGTACTCATGAAAGAAATTGAGGAAGACACAAAAAAATGGAAAAATGTTCCATGCTCCTGGATTGGAAGAATAAATATTGTGAAAATGTCTATGCTACCTAAAGCAATCTACACATTTAATGCAATCCCTATCAAAATACCATCCATTTTTTTCAAAGAAATGGAACAAATAATCCTAAAATTTATATGGAACCAGAAAAGACCTCGAATAGCCAAAGGAATATTGAAGAACAAAGCCAAAGTTGGTGGCATCACAATTCCGGACTTCAAGCTCTATTACAAAGCTGTCATCATCAAGACAGCATGGTACTGGCACAAAAACAGACACATAGATCAGTGGAACAGAATAGAGAGCCCAGAAATCGACCCTCAACTCTATGGTCAACTAATCTTCGACAAAGCAGGAAAGAATGTCCAATGGAAAAAAGACAGCCTCTTCAATAAATGGTGCTGGGAAAATTGGACAGCCACATGCAGAAAAATGAAATTGGACCACTTCCTTACACCACACACGAAAATAGACTCCAAATGGATGAAGGACCTCAATGTGAGAAAGGAATCCATCAAAATCCTTGAGGAGAATGCAGGCAGCAACCTCTTCGACCTCAGCCGTAGCAACATCTTCCTAGGAACAATGGCAAAGGCAAGGGAAGCAAGGGCAAAAATGAACTATTGGGATTTCATCAAGATCAAAAGCTTTTGCACAGCAAAGGAAACAGTTCACAAAACCAAAAGACAACTGACAGAATGGGAGAAGATATTTGCAAATGACATATCAGATAAAGGGCTAGTATCCAAAATCTATAAGGAACTTAGCAAACTCAACACCCAAAGAACAAACAATCCAATCAAGAAATGGGCAGAGGACATGAACAGACATTTCTGCAAAGAAGACATCCAGATGGCCAACAGACACATGAAAAAGTGCTCCACATCACTCGGCATCAGGGAAATACAAATCAAAACCACAATGAGATATCACCTCACACCAGTCAGAATGGCTAAAACTAACAAGTCAGGAAATGACAGATGCTGGCGAGGATGCGGAGAAAGGGGAACCCTCCTCCACTGTTGGTGGGAATGCAAGCTGGTGCAACCACTCTGGAACACAGCATGGAGGTTCCTCAAAATGTTGAAAATAGAACTACCCTATGACCCAGCAATTGCACTACTGGGTATTTACCCTAAAGATACAAACATAGTGATCCGAAGGGGCACGTGTACCCGAATGTTTATAGCAGCAATGTCTACAATAGCCAAACTATGGAAAGAACCTAGATGTCCATCAACAGATGAATGGATCAAGAAGATGTGGTATATATACACAATGGAATACTATGCAGCCATCAAAAGAAATGAAATCATGCCATTTGCGACGACGTGGATGGAACTAGAGCGTATCATGCTTAGTGAAATAAGTCAATCGGAGAAAGACAACTATCATATGATCTCCCTGATATGAGGACATGGAGAAGCAACATTGGGGGGTAGGGGGATAGGAGAAGAATAAATGAAACAAGATGGGATTGGGAGGGAGACAAACCATAAATGACTCTTAATCTCACAAAACAAACTGGGGGTTGCTGGGGGGAGGTGGGATTGGGAGAGGGGGAGGGGGCTATGGACATTGAGGAGGGTAAGTGCTATCGTGAGTGCTGTGAAGTGTGTAAACCTGGCGATTCACAGACCTGTACCCCTGGGGATAAAAATACAATATATGTTTATTAAAAAAAAAAAAATTTGGAAGGGGAGGCGAACCATAAGAGACTATGGACTCTGAAAAACAACCTGAGGGTTTTGAAGGGTCAGGGGTGGGAGGTTGGGGGAACAGGTGGTGGGTAATGGGGAGGGCACGTTTTGCATGGAGCACTGGGTGTTGTGCAAAAAGAATGAATACTGTTACGCTGAAAAAATAAATAAAATGGAAAAAAAATAAAAAAAAAAGAAGGAGGAGAAGGAGGATAATGAAGAGGGGAGAAAAAAGAGGAGGGAGAAGAAGAAGAGAGAAGAGAGCAGGGCTGGGGGTGGGGGTAAGGAGGGAGTGAGGGAGAGAGAAAGATGAAGGAGAAGGGAAGTAAGTCAATCTACCAATGTCTGTGAGGACTGAAATCATAGTTGAATCCTAGCTGAGTTACTTGGGCAAATTATTTAACCTCACTTTTCACACCCGTTATCAATGTCAGTGTCTCCTTCCTAAGAATGATGTTGCATTAAAAGAAAGAATACATGTATGCACATAGTATGTATCCCATATTTTATCCTTAGAAAATTATAAGCATATTGTCAGGTGAGAGAGAACAGGTGTTCTCTCTCCCATATGAAAAACAACTGACCAAAGACCACAGCAAATCTTTTTACAGCATCTGTAAAAAGATTTCACATCATTCTTTTATCCTCTTTCATTTTCTAAAAATGTAATCTTGAGTTCAGACTGAAGAGGAGATCACAACTGTGCTCTGTTTTGGGTTAGAGCGTGAAGACCACACCAGTGCAGTGGAAAAGGCTTTGGACAGAGTCAAGATTTGGATTCTAGTACTGGTATCAGTTACATTCTGCTCTGGGCCTGAGTTCTAGTTCTTACAACTGTGAAATGGGTATTGGAGATAAAGATTGGATTACATCGTATTTAAAGTTCCCTCCAGCTATAATTCTCTGGGATTCTAATCTAGAGCTAGTTAAACTAGTTCCTCTCAAAGAGTAGTTTAGGTGGATTAGGATTACTGGGTTTTCAGTGAAAAAATGCATATTCTGGGATTTCCACCTGGGCTTAGAGAAATCAGAATCCTGGGGGTAGAAGCAGAAAGTTACGGCCAAGAATGGATGTGTGTGTGTGTGTGTGTGTGTGTGTGTGTGTGTGTGTGTGTGTGTAACCTTAGAGATCCACTGCCCTGCACTGAAAAAGAGATAGACTTTGGAGTGATAATGGAAATATGAGAAGGGAAATGGGAGAGAAGCCTATGCCTGCTCAGGTAGATTACTATGAATTGAACAACATGCAGAACAAACTGGGCACTTAACCCATTAAGATTACTGAAGATGCCAAGAAGAAATATTTATAGGTAGTTTTTAACATAGTCTATAAAAAAGGAGGTTGATTCAAACATAAATTA
The DNA here is from genome assembly GCF_922984935.1 of Meles meles. NCBI lineage: Eukaryota > Metazoa > Chordata > Mammalia > Carnivora > Mustelidae > Meles > Meles meles. The sequence goes on from NC_060068.1 coordinate 134,588,730, forward strand.
CCTACCACATCATTCTTTAATCTCTAAATCTTTCTCTAATGGCTTGAAAAGGCAGCTTATTAAGGCAAAGTGAGTGTTTAAGTACTATATATCGACTGGTTAGTTTATAAACATCCAGAGGCAGACAAAGTTACTAAAACTGACAGGTTTGCTAATAAAATTTAAAAAAAAATAAGGAAATTTCAGGCTGGGGAAAAGGGCTTAAACATCATGGGGTGTGATTTGCTTTCCTCTTCTTAGCTCTGCCTTCTGGGTTGGCTCCATTCTCTGAATGAATCTTCCCATATAGTAGCAAGAGGATAGCCTGAAGCTCCAAGAATGGATCACAATCAGCTAATGACCCTAAAGGGGAAAACAAATGCCTCCAGCTAGGACCTGCGAGCAATTTGGCTGAATCTCTCATTGGACTAGCTTGAGTCACATGACTGCTCCAGAGCCAATAACTGTGGACTAAGGATTGACATATGCTGACCGGAAGCTTATGTCACATGCCACTCCTGGATCTGGGGAGCAGGGTTCACCACACTCAAAACACACACAGTCTGAGGTGGCTGTGTGTGGCCACACACCTGGGTGGCTCGATTCATTCAGCCTCCAACTCCTGATTTCAGCTCAGGTCATGATCTCAGGGTGGTGAGATAAAGCCTGCATCAAGCCCAGAATCAAACCCCAGATCAAGCCCTGCACCAGGCTCTGCGCTCAGTGTGGAGACCGTTTGTCTCTTCCTCCCCTCCCCCTGCTTGTGCTTCCCCCTCTCTCAAATAAATAAATAAATAAATAAATAAATAAAATCTTCAAAACACAAAAACAGATTGAGAATGGAACAGCATTGGTTCCCCCAAGCAGAATTAGGGTGATAGTACTAGGAAAACAAAACAAAACAAAACAAATCATGTGCTGGATAGGCAAAACAACAGATATCCCTTGCAAAATCTTGAGGTAGCAACTCTCATGGGGTGAAAGCACACATTTAAAACTGTGGGGTACATTATGTCTCACTCAGTATGTGTTTGTGTGCTGTGTATGTGCGTGTTTTCTTTCTGTTACATGTATGATCCTAAACACACTTGTCGCATACATAGGGTCTTACTGGTCATGGAAAAGTAGATCACAAATAGTGGTGGAAAAATGAACCAAGTTTTGATCATTGTTTAATTTACTGAAAGAATAGCTCCACCTAAGATTCTTCCTGCCTGTTGCCAACAGTGACAAAGTAGTTGGAGATACTGCAAATATGCTTCTGAGAACCTTCTGCAGCTGTTGCAAAAATGGGCTGAAAGCTCAAGGAATGTAATCACCAGGAAAAACATTTTCTGTGTCTCTTTAGAATCCCTCTAAGAGACATCTTTGGGTTTTATCACGTCCGAAATCTTATTACCCAACATACTGGTCAACGCATAACAGGTATTCAATGACTATTTATTGAATGAATATTTACATGAATGAATCAATGAATGACTTCATTTTTAGAACTGGGTTTTACTCAGACACAGATTTTCTAAATTACTTAACTTGTACGGTTATTTTATGGAACAGGATGGTCATTTTAAAATCATATATTTTTTGAAAGTTGTAGTTTTTGCCTTTTTTCATCATTTACAAAGTAATAAGCCAAATTTTGGTATTTAACAAAATAAATTGACCAGGAAATGGTAGAATATTTTTATTCAGAAAATGAATTTTATATGATTTCCAGATGCTAAAAAGTCTGGCACTATTCAACATTGCCTACAATGTAGGAGAGCAAAGAAAATGAAAAGCAAAACTAGAGGGTAAGGGTATTCTGACTTTAATTAGCTATTTATTATATAAGAAATTGATTTAAAATTTACCCAACAATTAAAATCTCTCAAGTCAGATATACAGAAACAGAACACTGAATTGAGAGAAGTTCAGAAAAATGTTTGGTTTTCAGATATATCAAGAGAATTCTAGAATTCTAGAAGAAGGAAATTGAACACAATAAAATATCAAGCACCATCCCTAACCAGGGTAGCTCTAATTGCATCCAAGTTTAAAAGAAGGAGTCACGAAATATGCGAACTTTTCTCAAAATCATTAATATTTGTTTTTAATTTAAAAAGAAATCCTAGGCCATGAGCTACTTGAGCTATGACATCAAACTAAGAATGACAGGTATTGCAGTTACTTACTGCTGAATAAAAAAATAACCCCAAAGTGAAGGGCATAAAGTAACCACCATCTTATTATGCTCACAAATACTGTGTGTCAAGAATTCAGACAAGGCACAGTGGGGATGTCTTATCTCTGCCTGATGATGTCTGGGGTTTCAACTGGGATAACTCAAATAGCTGACTAGAACAGCTGTGGACTAGAATTACCTGGAAACTTCATCATTCATATGTTGAAATCTAGGCTGGCATGACTTAAAGGCTGATCTAAGCCAGGACTACTGAACGGAGACCATACACATGGCCTCTCTACAGCCTTGGGCTTTCTCATTGCATGGTAACATCAAGATAGTTAAACTTCTTACATGAAAGAAGTTTCATGTTCAAAGACTAGGTGTTCCAAAGAACACAGTGGAGTCTACACAACTTTTTATGATTTATCCTCAGAAATTACATCCCATTACTTCTGTTTTAATCTGTTGATCAAGTCATAAACCCAGCCAGATCCAAAAGTTAACATAGAACCACTTCTTGAAAGGAAGAGTGTTAAAGAATTTATGGCCATGCTTTGAAACTTCCATGACACAGAATTAAGAATGGGCTAAGTTTTCAGAAGAAACTCCAGGATGTAATTTTGCTTCATAAATGGTTGCTGAATGCTTTTTCTGTACTAAGTGTGGCTGGAAGACATAAAATGAGTAAGACATATTCTCTGTCTTATCTTCATGAAACTTACAGTTTAAGAATAAGAAAGTAATATAGACATTATTTATTTTAATACCATCTCTGACTCCTGAGGCCAATAAATATCTTTCTTCTGCCTAAATAGTTAAGAACCAGCCTTCTGAAAGCTGACAGTTACTATATGGTGGGAACTGGCATGGGTTATGTTATGTAATACTCATCAACACGTTTTATGATATAAATACTGTTATTTGTATCCTTTTTACAGTTTCAACAGAACTTCTGAGAGGTTAAGTATTTTACCCAAGGTCACACAGCCAGTAAGGGACAGAACTCAGAAGCAAAGCAAATTCTGCTGACCCCAGTATTTGATCTTTACCACAACCGTTCCGCTATCCTGGTCTTCTCTAGATCCGGATGGCTAACAAATGTGGTGTTTTCCAGATAACACCTTTCAGCTCACCACATAATATTTCCGTGTAGTTTCAACTGAAGATTTTTTGGGGGACCATGTTTTGACTAGCCATGGGAATAAGACAAAAGTGGAAAACACTGAAGCCCCCTCTCTAGACTCCATTACACATTTATCTAATCCTCAGTTTCAACTAGAATACTTCCTGTCTCAAGCAACAAAAACTTCAACTCAAGTTGAAGTCAAGTTTAAAGTCAAATGGACTTTAAAAATAACCAGAAATTGAGCCCTGTCAGGCAGGCTTCAGGGAGCTTAGTGTTATCATCAGAAATCTGTGCTCTTTATGTCTGATTGGCAAGATAGCATTTCCAGCCATAACTTTAGACACCACATCCAGAAAAAGGAGAAAGACTATTTCTTCAAACCTTTCTTATGAAGAAGGAAACTTTTACCACAGGCCCCTCTGCAGTCTTTCCCTCTTGTCTCATTGGGCAGCATTGGGTCATGTGCCTTTCTTGGAACCAGTCACAGACAAGGAAAATTTGACTAATAAAAAAAAAAAAAAATGGCATGATTTCATTTCTTTTGATGGCTGCATAGTATTCCATTGTGTATATATACCACATCTTCTTGATCCATTCATCTGTTGATGGACATCTAGGTTCTTTCCATAGTCTGGCTATTGTAGACATTGCTGCTATAAACATTCGGGTACACGTGCCCCTTCGGATCACTATGTTTGTATCTTTAGGGTAAATACCCAGGAGTGCAATTGCTGGGTCATAGGGTAGTTCTATTTTCAACATTTTGAGGAACCTCCATGCTGTTTTCCAGAGTGGTTGCACCAGCTTGCATTCCCACCAACAGTGGAGGAGGGTTCACCTTTCTCCACATCCTCGCCAGCATCTGTCATTTCCTGACTTGTTAATTTTAGCCATTCTGACTGGTGTGAGGTGATATCTCATCGTGGTTTTGATTTGTATTTCCCTGATGCCGAGTGATGTGGAGCACTTTTTCATGTGTCTGTTGGCCATCTGGATGTCTTCTTTGCAGAAATGTCTGTTCATGTCCTCTGCCCATTTGGGGAGCGGGCTATGGACATTGGGGAGGGGAGGCGAACCATAAGAGACTATGGACTCTGAAAAACAACCTGAGGGTTTTGAAGGGTCAGGGATGGGAGGTTGGGGCAACCTGAGGGTTTTGAAGGATCAGGGGTGGGAGGTTGGGGGAACAGGTGGTGGGTAATGGGGAGGGCACGTTTTGCATGGAGCACTGGGTGTTGTGCAAAAAGAATGAATACTGTTACACTGAAAAAATAAATAAAATGAAGAAAAAAAAAATTAGGCCCATCCCAAGAGCTGGAGATGGGGGTCACCTTTTTTTTTTTTTTAAAGATTTTATTGATTTATTTGAGAGAGAGCATGAGTAGGGAGTGGGGTACAGGGGGAGAGGGACAGGGGGAGAGGGACAAGCAGACTCCCTGCTGAGCAGCGAGTCCAGTGCAGAGCTCCATTCAGTGCTCAGTGCAGGCCTGGATCCCAGGACCATGGGATCATGACCTGAGCTGAAGGTACAGGATTAACTAACTGAGCCAATCCAGCATCCAGGGCTCATCTATTTTTTTTTTATTAAGATTTTTTATTTATTTGACAGAGAGAGACACTGCGAGAGAGGGAGCACAGCAGGGGTTGTGGGCGAGGGAGAAGCAGGCTCCCTGCTGAGCAGAGAGCCCAATGTGGAGCTCGATCCCAGGACCCTGGGATCATGACCTGAGCCGATGGCAGAGGCTTAACCAACTGAGCCACCCAGTGCAACTGGAGCTCACATTTTCAAAGGTGCAAATCTTCATGTGAAGAGGTTGATACCTGAACAAAGTCAGGGTTCCTCTAGAAAGGAGAAAGTGGGAATGGATGATAGATGAGCAACAAGTGTCTGCTACACCCTCCTCTGATCTGCTATGGTGATTCAACCCAAGTCACATAGTACTGTTCTTTGTCTTCTCTATTTGCCTCATGTAAGAGTAATTTCTTCATTCTCCAAATAAACTCTGAAGAATGTAAATTTCTAAGATGGTGAAGTTCATCTCAGACCATGAGGTAAATTGTTAATCACTGGGATGAAAGACTGAGTTTTGGAAAAGGTGAATATTATTTGTTGAGGAGACAAGCCAATGCAAATATTCTTTAAGCATATTCCATAGTGTATTAATTCTAAAAGTGGGCATGTGTGTGTTTAAAGGAAACGGTATATGGAAGTGGGAGGGAATGTACTATGCTTTAAAAAAAAGTCTGAATATGATGCACTCTTTCCCTATTTGACATAGTTAATAGTGTGAATTAACATATTAAAAACCATGAGAAATTCTACAGTAGAGCAATCTAGTGTTTAACCTAGTATTCCCTATCTCTTTTTAGAATGGAGCACTTCTGAGCATTTCTATTAAAATCCTGCAGAACACATATGCTATGATTACACTTTGAGATACACTAATAGTACCTTCTCTTGACTTGTGACATAAGATTTCAATATTCTTAAATGAATACCAGGTATGAAGACATCAAGAATATTATAGCTTTAAAATCCTACCACCAAATTATTTTTTTCTTGGAGTTCAACTCAATTCAAATAATCTGCGTCCAAATATGTAACTATGCCATACATATACACATACACAATGACATGTTTATTTATCTATCTATCTATTAAACTTTGACTGAAGACAACCCAGGGAAAGGAGTGAATTTGGAAGGGGTAGAGTAATGATTTCTATCTGCAGCATGCTGGGTTTTAGGTGTCTCTAGGATATTCAAGTGGAAAATTTGAACAACTATTAGGAAATGGACAAAAAGGAGATCTAGGTTTCAGTTCAAAAATGCTAGCGAGACATGTAATGAGGCTGAGATTATGTGAAACAGTTGAAGAGGCAGAGTAGCATGTTATTCATGTGGTGGAGATTTCAGAGGGCATAGCAGAAAGGGCTTAAAGAGGGCTATTGGCCAGCATAAAGCATGAAGCAAGAGTACATGGAAGGAGAGATAGCAGAGGAGTTAACATCTCGAGGTGGCCAAAGATTACAAGAGATGTGGGACATGTTAGGTCAAGTCAGGAGCAAGTTTTCCAAAGTAAGGAGGCACTACATCCTCTGGTGGCCAGTGGAAGGTGGTTTGTTGTCTCCTTACACATCAGCTCCTTTCTTCTCCATTCCAACACCTACAGTTTCTCAGGGGAACCAACTCTACCTTGACCTCCAGAATCGGAAGATGTGACCAAGGTTAAATCAACTAGAGCACCCTATCACCTGGCCACAGTGATTAGTCCAGTTATAATATATAACATAAGCTGGTCTAATAAAGCAGTTTACTAGATTTTGCTGTGATTATTGGGACAAAAATACATTCTTATACTTATAGCATGTGACTAAGGACTAGAGAATGCAGAAGCAGTTGGCCGCATGTTTAGAATATGAAAGGACACAATCTTAGGACTAAGATGTCATAGGGAAGGTACACCAGAAATGCAGAGAGAAACAAGGATGCTGTTGACATTGTTTGAGTTGCTGTTTCAGTCCTCAACTGAATCCTTACTCTGGAATTTTCTTTTCTTTCTTTCTGTCTTTTTTTTTTTTAAGATTTTATTTATTTATTTATCGGAGAGAGAGAGCACAAGCAGGGGGAGCAGCGGGTAGAGGGAGAAGCAGGCTCCCTGCTAAGCAAGGAGCCCAAAGCCAGACTTGATCCCAGGACCCTGAGATCATGAACTGAGCCAAAGGCAGACACTTAACCAACTGAGACACCCAAGCATCCCACTCTTGATTTTTCATACGCATAAGCTAATAAAGTGTCCTTACTATTTAGGTCAAATTGAGTCAATATTTAACTAATTTAAACCAAGAATTAATTGAAATATGGTACAGAGAGATTCTAATTTCTGGTGGAGTCAGCTGTATATTGAACCACTTACACAGATGTGTAAGGGAGACCCTGAGTTAGAAATACTGGGCATGGAGGATCCTGGGAGTGGTTGATTAGAACTTTTGTCTTGATTTGCTTACACTACTATCTCACAGTCAAGTCGAATTTTTAGAAAACTTTGCATGACTATAATTAGATATCGAATGCCTTTCTCAGTTGAAAGATGCTTTTAAAAAGTTCTTACAAGAAAAAAAAGTTCTTACAAGAAAGAGCAATAAGTCCTTAAAAATCGTAATTTGGTGGAGACTCAACATCAATCACCTGTTGCCATCATGAACTATGCTTTCTTATTGGAGTCATATTCCAGATGAAGCTGATATTGAGCCACTGACATTTATGAACTTATTGCTTTGACATTTATAAACGTATTGCTTTTTGACATTTATCAACACATTGCTTATAAATTTGTTAATGAATTTATTAGTTAACAGAAATCTACTGCTCACTGAAGTAGCAAAATTTAACATCAAGGCTGACATCATTACATATAACCTATTTCCTCCATAAAGTAGAAGGTATATTCAGGAAGAATGCCAATTAAGATAAAAAAAAACTATTTAGTGGGCCATTACACATTCCTTTAAGGAAGGCAACAGCAGCACAAGCCCTAGCTCTAGCTTTCAATGAGTTTAGTACGATAAGTTGTTCTACTGGACCAGGCATCATCAAATTTGATCTGCAACCTGCCTATGAAAACAAAGTTTATTAGAACACTTGTTCATTTACAGAAGTCTATGGCTGCTTTCATACTACGATAGGAGATATGAATAGTTGTGAAAGAGACTGAATGGCCCAGAAAGCTTACATTTACTACTTGTCTCTTTACAGAAAAAGGTTGTGGATGCCTGTAATTAGACCATGAGTGCCTTGAAGGTAGAACCACACAATATTCATCTTTGAATAATAATCTTTGTATATTGGATGCTTGTTATGTGTCAAATATTGTGTCCTTGTGTTGATCGGTTTAAATCCTAAACGACTCAATAGATTAGGTATTCTCATCTTGGTTCTATAAAACTCAAAGAGGTAAAACAACTTTCTTGAGGATACACAGCCATTAAATCCCAGATTTAATGTGATTCAAATCCAGATGGACCCATCTGACCTAAAGTTCATGCTCTTAACCACTGAACATCCTACACTGCCTCTCCACCCCTCTACATAGTTCCAGCTTCATAAAAGGACCTCGTTGTTTGATATTCAATCAAAATGGAATCAGAATTATTACTCAAAATATTTGTTTACTTTATTTAAGCCTTAAGAGATCATTTACCTGCCAGCGATACTCTGGTCTAGATGAATGGTCTAGAGAAAATCGACAAGAAGGAAGAATTATTTCCAACATAAAGGAAGAGTTTCCTTTTCCCTTTTCCATACACAGGTGTTCTCTTCAGTTTTGGTCTTCAGTAGGAAGCACTAACAAATCAATAAAATTGACCAGAAGAAAGAAACAAACTGAACTTTTACTTGGATGATACACTTGATTTATGAAGGAGAGGTTAAAAAGGCCTACCATCACTTCAAATGGGATAACTTTCAATTTTCTTGCCACCTTTGTGCTGTTACCTGAACCAATTGAAAATGCTCTCTTGCTCCAGGTTCTATACAGGTCAAGACCCTGTTCTTATTAACAACTGATTAACAGTTGCAATGTTTCTTACCTGTTGCTACCCAGTATACAGACTGCTGAGTCACGGGGATTGCTATATTATGGATTGCAACTACACCTCTCTCTTCTCACTTTCTTCATTCTGAGCTTTCTCAAACGTGGTCTTTACAGATAAAGTGATTGCCTCTAACACAGATAAAATGCAAAGACAGAAATTTGACCCAGGAATAGGGGTACCTGGGTGGCTCAGTCATTAAACGTCTGCCTTCGGCTCAGGTCATGACCCCAGGGTCCTGGGATTGAGTCCCATGCAGGGCTCCCTGCTCAGTGGGAAGCCTGCTTCTCCCTCTTCCACTCTTCCTGCTTGTGTTCCCTCTTTTGCCGTCTCTCCGTCAAATAAACAAATAAAATCTTAAAAAAAAAAAAAAGTTGACCCAGGAATGATGGGGAAGGCTCCTCTTCCCAAATCATATGACTAAAAAGAGGTAGTTATTGTTATGGGAAGAATGAGAAAAGAAAATTTTCTGTGCCAGAGAATACTTTGGATTATATTTTGCTTATTATCACAATATTTTTCTTTAGAAAAGTATAAAACTCCAAGCTAAAAGCCTCAAAACCTCTAATGAATTTTTTAATGGAAACCACCATTCCATGTACACCACAGTTCCACTTCCCAAGGAAATCTTGTTTGCCAGAAGCTAGAGTTGTTTTCTGTTATTAAGTATGCAGTGGTATTATCAGCAGTGCCTTGAAGAGTTATGGGTGCTACTGGAGGAATGTTCTGGGAAGCAGATGGGAAAGATGGTTGCAAAGTTATCATGCTGGTGAATGTCTTGGTGTTACTGTCAATCTCTGCCTAGTCCCAGCTAACACGTTGGCTCTTTATCATTTTTTTTTCCCCTTGTCTAAAGGCAGAAGTTAGTACTAGTGACTGAAAAGTTTTCAGTTCCCCAAACAAATCTTACTTGAGGGATTCATCTTAGAAACAATTTTCTTTAGCTGTCATTGTTCTCTTCTGGACAACTTCAAATAAGCCTGGCTGAGCTTTTCTCATCCATTTTAAGAAATGAAAACATTTTTCTACTGAGGCAAAAGTTCCAGAAATTACAGTTTAGTTATCACATAAATAAAATTCCCCATCTTCTGTACATCTTCTGCAATAAGTTTAGCCAGCCTTGATTTCTTCTCTCTCTGAATGACCCAGCCTATTATTTCCTACATCTTTACTTCTCAAACTATTGTTCTTGGATCACCTATATCACAACTACTCCTGGAGGAGTGTGTTGTAAATATGATCTGTAGACCTTAGCTCAGTCATCCTGAATCATAATATCTGCGGTTAAGTTCAGGTATTCCTAACAAGCTCTGGAAGATCCTTCCACTCACTGAAGAAGAAAGATAGTGGTTGTATTGCATCCATTTAGATAATGGGTGATTCCCAAATTAGCCTTTACATATCTGGTAGGTAGGAATGTTGTAATCAGATGAGCAAGTTGTGTCCAACACAAGAGTATCCAGTCAAAGGGAAGAAGAATAAAATCAAAATCTGTAACTTGATACAAGATTATGCCCATCAGAGGAAGAGATTTTTTTTTCCAATTTGCACAAAAGTCCCTTGTGCTAATTGGTTGCCCATAAGGTTACATCTGTCAGGAAAGGGCATCTTTTTCTAATTTATACAAGGGTATTCTGTGGGCTGGCAATGCTCTACTCGTAGGTCTAATTTATAGGACCCATGGGATAAGCATCATGTGGTAAGTTCTTTGTTCCCTCTCCCATGGTACCTCACACACCATTAAAACTCAATATTTGTAGAATCAAATTGAAAATGCTAATAACATATTAATGTTAGAGAAAGAAAGACAGTTTTATCACTCAAACAACAATAGTCCCCTTCATTTCTCTCCTCTCCTGAATTCAGCAAAATCAGCAGAATTTTCCATTGCAGACCACAAATTGAACATACAGTCTGTGTGGGGGGCAAAATGAAACTCTTCTCTTCCTTCCTAGTGGAAATAAAACTCTTTGGCAGTAATTCTTGGATTGTTTTCTTTGGAAATTGCATTCATGTGATTTTTCAAGATGTTTCCCGGGCTTTGTTGAAATTTGATCCATATAACAAGAAACACATAACTCAATTCATGTTAAAATTCTCAGGGTTACTTAAGAATAATTATGAGTTGTCCATGTGTGCTAGAAAAACAGTCCAGACTTCCTTAAGAATGGGAAGATTATTTGTCTCTCTGGGGTAATGTTTCTCCCGATTAAGCATGCCCAATGCAAGAGTTTGCTCAAGAGGTGGCCCCAAATTTTTCACTGGAAAGCAGCAGTCAGGCTTCACTAGTTTCACCCTAAAGCCATTCTCGGAGATGATTTATCATGTATAATGATATAATGATATGAGGATTTCTGAACTATAGAAGATTTATCATGTATAATGATATAATTTATCATGTATAATGTATAATATATATATAATATATATATAATATAATATAATATATAATGTATTATATCATGTATAATGATATAATGATATGAGGATTTCTGAACTATAGAAGACAACAATATTAACTTGCCTAAAGAGATTGAGACTTGGGCCAAACCCTGGGATGTAATGGTTGGATTTGCTCTAAAACACAAGTTTCCTGAGCTCCCTTTGTTGGGTAACGTTTCCTTTACTTTCACCCTTGCTTTTACTAACCCCTCTAAGCCACAGAAAAATCAAACAAAGCCCCACAAATCTCCTTTGCTCTTGTACAACTCCCCGAACACAGAAATGGACTCTCCTGAGCACTCCCAGACTCGGACTCGCAGGTAGCAAAGGTGAAGTAAATGCAGACAGTGGGTCACACAGCACAGAGAACCATCCTTTTTCTAGTTTTCAAGAGAGAGCTGATCCCTATTCACCCACCCTTTCTTATTTGAGCCTCTTCTGGTTGGTTGCAAGTAATAGAAACTCATCAGGGAACTTAATTGTAAAGGTATAGGAGTGTCGCTCAGAACTTGGAAGTCTCCCAGAAGAACTGGTACTGGGAATTAGAGACCATCAGGGACCAGGTGATATTTCCCCACCATCTGTCATCTTTGTTTCTCCCACTCAGTGCATCCAATTTTTTTATCCCTGGTCTACACAGGGAGTACAGTGTTCTTCAGTTTAAATTTCCTGTTGAAGAGGCCAACCCAGACTTGCTTTTCTTCATCCCAATTCCAAATTCCTGAGGATGGGAGGCTGTTGCACTTATCTTGGATCTGGTAACTTTTCTGGTTCAATTGTCTATTGCAAGGAACAGAGTCAAGCTGGGCCAATGTGAGTTCAAGGAGGTCATCTCTGAGTCCCGCACTGTGGGGAGGTAAGTCCCAGAAGAAACAAACTGCTCGGAAAATCTAAAAGGAATCCTGTAGAATCCTTTCACCTAAGCTCCTACAAAGGAGAACTTTAAGGTCATTTACCACACTATCCATTCATGGCAAGTATCTGTTCTACAACATTGCTAACAACAATCCTTCAGCCTTGCATGAATACCCACCAAAGACGGAGCTTCCTCCTTCTGAGGCAGTCAGCATGGTTAAATTTACTTTTCTTAGGTTCTAGCAAAAATTCTTTCGGTAATGCCCACACATAGATACTAGTTCTAATCATTTAAGAATCATGCATCACTAACATTGGCGTGAACTTGGCACCTACTTATATGTATACATAAATGTGTGTGTGTATATATATATATATATATATATATTTTAAATGAAAAAAACCTGAATAGGGATTAACAAGAGGAAGCATGTGTGAGAGAAAGAGCACGGGCTCTGATGATAATAGACAGTCGGTTTTCAAATAACTATCGACTGGCTGTGCAGCCATCAATAAGCCATTGCATGTCTATTTCCTCAACTGTAAAATGGTCCCAGTGACATGAAAATTAAATAAAATTAAGTGCATAGAGCATTCATTTTCGTGTCTGGCATACATTTGAAGCTTAGTTTGTTTTAGCTGCCATTATTTTATTTTAGTATTACTTACTTATAAAAATACAATGAAGTCATATATTTTCTAATCATATCTGTCTAAGCCCTATATCATTCTGCAACTGATGGTTCTCAATCTGACCAGATAGCTGTTCCGCATAGGTTATTCATGCTAATGGGTAAAAGTAAGAATGACGCATCAGAGTGTTCCTCATCCACAGCTGGAACTTCTTTCTGGCAAGAAGGTTGGAGAAACATCTCAGGATCACCTGTCGCAGGGACGGGTGCCATTCTAGTTGCTATTTAAACATGAAGGTGAAGGCTTCTTGCTCAAGCTGTGAAGATGGGGAGTGAGTGGAGAGCATTCTGTATCTGTAGTTTAAAGAAATGATATACAGAAGTTGACATTTTTAGGATTTTCATAATCTCTGCAAGTCAGTATTACAGCCATAGCCAAAGTGTTCTGAGTTCACTGTTACCTCCTAGATTTAGTGTAAGATGTGGAGAAAAAGGGAAAAGAAGCTGAAATGATTGGAAATATCTGGGGCTACATTTGCTGAAGGCTTGCCCTGAGAAGCTGAAGAGAGCCAGAAGGTGTTGGGGGTCCTAATGGACAGGTGCAACATTACTCTTCGGACTGCAGATGCCTTTGAAACAAGGGATACCACGGAGGTAGTGAGCTAACACCCATCTAAAAGGACTATCATTTCATTTCTTCCTACCTGCGAATACTGAAGTGTGCCTCATCTTTCTAAATCATCTACTAAAAAATCTTTCTAAATCATCTACTAAAAAATACATGATATAGAGAAATTCCTATATGCTATATAGGAATTTCTCTATACTATATTATATGCAGTATTTTATAGCAAATTCTGAATTTGACTACAACAAGCATAAAAACAAATGTAAATATAAGACAGACACTACTTAAGCTTTTCCATTTTGTTTGCCACTTACATCTCCCTGATGAATAAATGCAATGATTAGCTGCATTTTTTATGTAATTAGGAAAAAAGATAATAGGAAATCAGATCAAGAAATAATAAACTTTCCTGTGATTTTAAGAAATAGATTCTTATATATACAGTCAATTGATTTTTTAGACAAGAGCACTAAGACCATTAAATGGGGAAAGGATAATCTTTTCAGCAAATGGTGCTGGGGTAACTAGAGGTTCAGATGCAAAAGGATGATTTCACGCCACAAATACAAACATTAGACCCTTATTTCACACTGCAAATACAAAAATTAACTCAAAATGGACCAAACACCTAAATATAATAATTAAAAATGTAAAACTCTTAGGAGAAAGGATAGAAGAAAATTTTCACGACCATGGATTTGGAAATGATTTCTTGCATATGAAACCAAAAGGACAGACAGCAAAAGAAAAAAAGACAAACTGAACTTCATCAAAATTAAAAAAATGTTTGTGCAACAAGAGGATCCTATAGGATAGTGAAAACACAATCCACAGGATGGGAGAGAATATTTGCAAATTATTTATCTGATAACAGATTAATATCCAGAATACAAAAAGAACTCCTACAACCTAACAAGAACAACCAAATGAACAACCAATTCAAAAATAGATAAAATGTTGGGGTGCCTGGGTGGCTCAGTCAGTTAAGTATCTGACTGTTGATCACAGCTCAGGTCTTGATCTCAGGGTCCTGAGTTCAAGCTCCGTGTTGGGTTCCACACTATATGTGGGGTCTCCATTTAAAAGAAAAAAAAAAATAGACAAAATGTGGTATATACATACAATGTGTATTGTATTATCCAGTCATTAAAAGGAATGAAATTCTGATATATGCTATAACATGGATAATTCTTGAAAATATTATGCAAATTAAAATAAGCCAGACACAAAAGGACGAATAACCTATGGTTCTTCTTATATAAGGTATCTAAAATAGGCAAATTCATAGAGAAAGTATAATTGAAATTACTAGGAATTGGGGGTGGGCAAAATGGGAATTAGAGTTCAGTGGGTACAGAGTTTATGTTTGAAATGATACAAAAGTTCTGGAAATAGATAGTGGTGATGGCTAAAAAAACAAAAAAAAAAGAAAGCAGAAGAAGGGAAGGGCATTCCAGGTATGGGGAATGGGATGTACAAAGGCATGAAGGTAAAGATGCCTGCATGTTTGAGCACTCCAGTGAGGCTGCATCACTGGTTTATTGGGAAGAGAGTCTGGAATCCAGGTCTGGTTAGGAAGGGCTTTGAACACCAAAGAGAAGGCTTGGAAATATACAACCTTTCTAGGCCCTTCTTTATCTGCCATTCTGTGTTATCATTGTCCAGAAAAATAAAATCAGGAGGAAAATAGATATATATCTTCACATATGTACACAAATACATTCTATTGGTTTTTGTTTTATATATATATGGAGAGAGAGAGAGAGACAAAGAGATAGACAAAAGAGAGAAAAAGAGAGAGATTTATTATAAGAGATTGGCTCCTACAAGTACATGGGAAGGCAAGTCCCAAGATCTATAGGTTGGATGTGCAAGCTTTTCCCAGGCCCAGGAAAGCCATGTGACCAGAAAAAAAGGAAGCAGAAAATTTGTGCATAGCCCTAAATCCTCCCACCCAAAGTTCTGCACCAGATTCTACCATGTGTGTGGGGTTTTCCCTCACCAACAAGCAGTTCTCCAACATCAGCTGGGTGTCCTAAAATTCAACTCAATTCTGATACTATTTACTTGGAGATAGCATGAGCTTGCACAGGGTAAGTAAGGGCTTAGTTCCACTAGGAGACTAACCCCACTTTGGATGTTAGTGGCAAGTCTAGGTTGTTACCCGTACTTCTGACCAATTGGCTATAAATCAGAGGTTCCTACTACCTCTTCCTTGGGTTTGATTAATTTGCTAAAGTGGCTCACAAAGCTCGGGAAACCCATTCACTCACTCAATTACCGGTTTATTATGAAGGGATATAACTCAGGGACAGCATATGGCAAGGTATGGATGGGTAAAGGGCAAAGAGTTTTCATGGCTTCTCCAGGCCACTGTCACCAAGTCTCCACATGTTTACCAACCAGGAAGTTCTCCAAACCCAATCCTTTTGGGTTATTATGGAGGCTTCATTACATAGGCATAATTGATTAAATCATTGGCCATTAATTAAACCTCCAGCCCCTCTCACCTTCCTGAAATTAGGGGAGTGGGACTGAAAATCTTAACCCTCTAATCATGTGGTTGGTTCTCTTGGCAACTGGTCCCCATCCTTACTTGAATTCCAAAAGTCGCCTCATTAACGTAACAGAAGACACCTTTGTTGCTCTCAGCCCCCAGGAAACCCCAGGAAATTCCAGGAGTTTTAGGAGATCTCTGCCAGAAATGCGGATGAAGACCAAATATATATTTATTGTTATAAATCGCATTATCACAGCCATGTATATTAATAAATGTATTACCCACCAAGGAAAACCTCCAAGCAGAGCGGCTGACCATAAGTGGTTTAAAAAAAAACCAAAACACCGCCACCAAAAATGCAAAACAAAACAAAAAAAGTTAGAGCCACAGAGATTGATAGAAACCTAAACAGTAAGAGACCTTAAGCAACATCCAGCGACCCCCTTCTGGAACAGGCACTATATCTTTCCTTATCGTTTCTACAACATCATTTATAACAAAATGAATGAGAAATCATGACCATGACTATGATGTTTTCTTCCCAGAACTGTGTCTCATGTAAGCTGCCTGTGCCAATGGTGGTTCCAAATTTTCTGTGAAGGAGGGCCTAGACTTATGAATAAATCCAACAAGGACAAATGCTGTGAGATTTGTCTTAAGACTGGATTTAACGGTTTGTTGTTCTTACTTAAAACACATATTTATTTGGGATGGCTTGGGGTAGAAAGACAGCTGATGAACATCAGAGGGAGAAAAAAGACCCTGTGAGTCCTCTGTGCATGTCTCCAACCCGTGGCCATTGAAGGGAATCAAAAAAAAAAAAAATGTGTGCTACTCTGCCTCCTCAGACCAAAAGACATAAACTAGTAGCCTACCAGTGTGGCCAACCATTCTGGTTTGCCTGGGGCTTTTCAAGATGAAGACTTTTGGTACTAAAATAAGGACAGTCCTGGGTGAACCAAGAAAGGTGATATCCAGCATATAGCCCTCACACATATTCTATTTGGTCATTTGGTGTTTTATTTCTTTCTAAAATTTGAATTAGAATCATTTTAAAAAATCAGGTTTCCTAAAAACACCCAGGTAAGTACTTCTTTAACAATTCAGAGGATCTGAACATTCTGAGACCTATGTTGCCTCAGGGCAGCAAATAACCAGGGCCCGGTGGTGGCAGCTCTCTCTGTAAGACAAACATGTGCCTTCCAGATCTTCACAGTTCCCGCCTAGCGACTTTCACTCATTTATTCTACCTACCTGACCCTGCAGCATGAAACTACACATTAGAAATACCTAAGTGGCTGATACAATCCCAACATTAAGCTGCACCCCATACCAATTATATAAGGCTTTCTGGGGTGAGACCCTGGCATCTATATACATACATGTTACTATATGTACATCTTACATAATTGTGCATCTTAAATGTACACTTCAGTGACATTAAATACATTCACCCTGTTGTGCAACCATCATCAGCCTTCACAGGCAGAAGTTTTTCATCATTACAAACATAAGCTCTTGTACCCATTAAATAGTAACTTCCCATTCCTCCTCCCCATCCCCATCTCCCCCCCAGCAGCCTTTCGGAACCACCATTGCACTTTCAGTCTCTATAAATTTGTCTATTCCAGGTATTGCATATAAGTGAAATCATAAAATATTTGTCCTGTTGTGTCTGGCTTGTTTCATGTCACTGAATGTGTTCCAAGTTCATCCATATTGCGGTATGTACCAGAATCTCCTTTCTTTTTAAGATTGAATAATATTCCATTGTAAGTATGTACTTACCATATTACTATATTTTGTTTATCCATTCATCCATTCATGGATATATGGATTGTTTCCACATTTGGGTTATTGCGAATGAGGCTGTTATGGATGTTGCTGTATGAGTATGTGTTTGAGTCTCTGCTTTCAATTCTTTTGGGTACGTACCAAGGAGTAAAATTGATGAATCATATGATAATTCTATGTTTAATGGTGTCTGCATTTTAAAGTCCCCTAGGTGATTCCAGTGTACAGACAAGGCTGTAAACTTCTGTGTTAGAGCTTGTAACCTCTGAAGAATCTCTACCACCTTCTCATTCCAGGATGAGGAGGAAGGCAGCGGGCAAGGAGCAAGTGGGCAGCTTAGCTGATTTAGCCAAAAGACAACAAAATGAAAAATGATTTTGAGAGTATACAGAAACTTTCTACCTTCTTACTCAAGCCTCTGAAAAAATTCTCGGCAGCCCTTTATTGGACATTTCTATCAGCCTTCCAAGAGAGCTATCTTCAAAGAATATTTTAAATTTCATTATATATACAGCTTTAAAATATTAATTCAATCTGTAGAATTTTATAAAAACGTACTGGATTGGAAAATGACACAAAAATAATATCCACCGGTTTTCTTTTATAATATCATCCAACTAAAGTGACACATTTTGGAGCAGACTGGTTATTAAAATGCAGCCTTATGCTGCTATGAATGCCACTTATTTTTAAAAGGAAAGTAGTTTTACATGATGTTCTCTCTTATTTTTTGTCCTGATGATACCAGGAGATCTGTGATTCAGGGTCTCCATCAAATGCTCTTGTTCCTTCTACCATGCTACTTTAAATGAAGACTGAAAGCTTTTAGAATCCTTCTTCCCAGGGGAATTTATGAAATGTCAAAATGGTCACATCAGCCACTTGGACTAGCCTGGGAATGAAGACTTAATTTGGTCATGGGAATAGCAGATAAATATTTCCTTGAAGTTCTTTCACCATCCTGGTCTTTCTCCTCTGAAAACATTCCATCATGCTGTATCATTGTCCAAAATGGAACACTCACTGAACCAAACTCAATTTATCAGGGATATCATTTAGTGCTCTTAGTGTCCCAAGTGGTGGAAAACCAAATTTATGTGATTTAACACTGAAGAGAGGTTGTGAGTTCATATTATCTAAAAGAAATTGGATGGCGGGGGCGCCTGGGTGGCTCAGTGGGTTGGGCTGCTGCCTTCGGCTCAGGTCATAATCTCGGGGTCCTGGGATCGAGTCCCACATCGGGCTCCCTGCTCAGCAGGGAGCCTGCTTCCCTCTCTCTCTCTCTCTGCCTGCCTCTCTATCTGCTTGTGATCTCTCTCTGTCAAATAAATAAATAAAATTAAAAAAAAAAGAAATTGGATGGGCTTCAGATGAAGCTTGATTCAGAAGTTCAGACAGTGTCACCAAGTTTTCAACTCTTCTCTTCTCTCTGTACTATAATCCAGCGTTGGCTTCATCCTCAGGTGGCTGTCCAGCAGGTCTGGACTCTCCAGTTATGTTATCAAAAGACCAGTTCTGCATCTCTCATCTTCATAGCACATCCTCCAGAGGGAGCCACGAGGCTCTAGTAAATCTAACAAGAGCCCATACCTAAAGCTAGTAGAGGCATCAATCCTACCCAAATCTCATGGTTGAGAATGGGAAGGAGGTGTTTTCCCACGGAAAATTCAGCATTCTGTTTCTAGGGAAAGGGAGGAATGCATACTGAGCAGTAAAAAACATGGGTCTACTGCTCCAGGTGTGTTCTGATCAATGCACAGTAAGTATTACTCTTACCTCCCCTAAACAGTGTTATCTAACAGAACTTTCTGCGATCATGGAAATGTTCTATATCCATGCTAATACAGCAGCCACCTAACCACACATGACTATTGAGTACATGAAATGTGGCTAATGTGACTGAGACATTGGGTTTTTTATATTGCTTAAATTAAACTTAATTTAACCTAAATAGGTTAACATGGCTAGGGGCTGCCATATTGTAGAGCACAGTTCAAGAGACTTTTGTTTCCATTAAAGCAACTGAAGATCACATTTGTTTTTTTGGCAGGCACATAATATTATTTATAGTACATAATGGAGGTTATTATCAACAAAATTCCATAGCTTTTTTTTCTATTTATGAGTCTACTGAGTCATGTCTTTGCCATTCCGTACATTTGCAATTAATAATTTAGACCTAAATGAAAGAGTTCACATTACACCAGACTGGATTATGGGGCATCCCCAAACTTAAAGAAATGTTTAATCCTGATTTTTTTTTCCACGATATTACTTGGTCACCAACCTTATGTTGGTCTCTGTCATGAAGGGAATCTAACCTACAGCAACACTTCTTCTTCTTCTTCTTTTTAATCTTGAGGATTATAAATGGCTTTCAAGAGTCTGTGACACTTCTGAAATTACACGTAGATTTTTGTGCTTCTTCTTCTTTTTTTTTTTAAGGAAAGAGCCCAATGACTTTATTAAATTTTCAAAGGTTAAAATCAATAATCAAGAATTTGCGTCTTTGCGCAAATTATTAAACCAAGGCAGGAATCTGTGGCCTGCTGTTAAAAATGGCCCTCCCAGTAAATACCAGTGTTTTCCCCAGGCTCTGTGTCTAGTTCTCTAGAACAGAAAAATAGTGAGTTTCTTTCCTTTTTTTAGCTTTAGTTGCCCTGCCCTGTGCCAAAAGTGCTGCCCATTGTAAGGCAAAACCACTAAAGTCAGAAATTTTAAGTTTGACTTCAAAATGGGCTTCCAAAATCTCCCAATTCTTGTTCACTAAGGTGGGTGTTTTTGTATTTTGCATTTTGTCCACAGATTATAGTATTCTGTGGGAGAGGGTCACTCTTATAAATCATTATGTATTATTCATTATCATATTATTTCATTCAAAAGTCACAGGAGGCTATGATCTGACTTTATGATTTCTTTTTTCCCCATGCAGCTGGAATGGGGAATCTGACATTTATTAGCTGGTAAAAGTAGGGTTTTTCTTTATGGCATTAAATATTCTTTTTCATGATGGTGTTTTACTTCACAAATGGCAAATAGATCATGATGTGACCTGCGTAGAAATGTTTTCAAAGCAGGTTTAAGGATTCTGAAAAATTCCCCTTATTATGTAATGAGATGAAATCCCACTATCTTGTTTGACACACTCCGCTGGCATCACCCATCATATTGGCAAGAGAAAGTTAACTGAACATGGGAAAAAACTTAGTACTTCTACTTCATATTCAGCAAAGCTCTTTTTCTAAGGAATTCTAAGAACATAACAAAGATCTATGGTTATAAAACTTTTTCATATTTCTTTTCAATCAGGGATTCATTTATGAAATGCTTACTAAACACCCATGTCGTACGAATCATCAGTCTAAACTCTGTGAGGGATACAAACATGTAATATCTATAGACCTGCTTACGGCAGGGTCCTACTTAGTTTCTTGGATGGGTTCAGATGTCAGGCTCTTTATGTAGTTCCAAGTGATGGTATTAATATTAAAAAAATATCCAGTTTCTACCTTCACAGAGTTTACAGTCTAGGAAGAATGTCAATGTTAAATAAAAAATTACCGGTATGTAAATTCACAGCAAACTAGAAGTTCTTAACCTTGCTTTATAACTTGAACTCTTGTCCCGCCCTCCCCATCAGACAGCTACCATCCAGTAAGAATGAGTTCTTTGCTTTTCATTCCTCCCCCTTTGTTTCAGTCTTTCTCCTATCTTATTTCATTCTCCTTTTCATGTAATATTTATTTATGGAGTGTCTCCTATGCATCCAGCATTGCGTATAGCAGGAAATGTCAATGAAGCAAGATACAAAGTGAAACTATGTCCACTAGTGCCCTTCTTGGAGCACCTGATGGTCCCAGGGTAGGCTTTCCCTTCAGAGCTCCTGCATGGTGAGTATGCCTTTTCCTTCTCTGACTGATCGGATTCCTAAGAATGCCCAGGATCATAAGTCAGAGGGTTGTCCCGCGGCAAACAATTTACTGGAACTTGGAGATAGCTGGACAGTGTTTCCCAGGAATGAAGGCTGGTCAAATGGCCAAAGTTTATTAAAGCTCTCTGTACGCAGCTTAAGACAGAATTCAGTCAACTGCATCGGGTGGCTTTCACTCCATCTTAACTTCCAAGAACCACAGAGATGAAGTAAATGAGCCACAGGAATAGGGATTTCTTCCAGGCTGGAGATATTACAATCCTTCTCTGAATATAAGAGTTGGCTTAAAAAGGCAGCATTCACTATTGAGGGGATAACTCCGAAGAGGTCTTGTGGTTATAATGGTTTTATGATTATTTTGGACCTCTGCAAAGACTCCTGTGTTTGGGTAACTGATTCTACGCTGGAGAGATCACACACACATTCCTTAACATTAGTCTGTGGCTTTGTTTGACAGAATTAAAAGAGCTCTGTGTCCATTCCAGTCGCCCGTCATACCCCAAAACTGTCATTCAGATGACTGTGGATTCTTTCAGAATTAAACTCTGGTTCTTCTGTATTTTTTTTTTAATGATGTATGTAAAAACAGATTGTGAAGTCCACACTGTGTTGAAAAAAGAAGATATTTAAGTCATAGTACCATCCTTCAAAAACCTATGTATGAGGAAGTGATATTTGTTAGTTAAAATGCACACATACAAAAATACATACATACAAACATACAAACACATATATAAACAAGCAAAGAAACAAGTTGGAAAAGTAGCCACCCCTTTTCTTCCACTGTCAATTGCTCAAGAAATATTGCCCAAGCACCCATCCTTTAGGGGAAATCTATCATATATGTTGAAAATAAGAGATTCTTAAGTCAGGTCACAGTCTTCTAAGAGCCTTTGGATGAAGAGATGAGATCTGTTAATTAAAATACGTAACACACACACACACACACACACATAGGTTAGAAAAAATATCAAGGATGACAAGAAGGAATAAATTCAACAAATATTTATGAAGTACTGTGCATATTCTAGGGCCAATATAGAGCTTTTATTATAGTGAGGTAGATAGATAATAAACAAGTAAATAATCTCAGATAAGAGGAAGTTCCATGAAGAAAAAATAAAGCAGGATGGGAAAGATAAAATTGTGGAAGTAGCGTTATATTTATAAAGAGTGTTGTCAGGAAAGAGGTGATATTTGATATTAGACTATGTGAGAATACGTGCAGGAAGCAGCCATGAATCCAGATCACGTTGATCCCAGCAGACGACAGAAAAGACTTGGACTTTCATTTTAAGTGGGATAGAGGAGATCTGGAGGGTCTCGAGCTGAGGACTGACATGACCTAAGATGTGTCTCTTGTGTTAAGGACAGATCACAAGGGGTAAGGGCTGAAGAAAGAGACAGGTGGAAGGCTAATGATGGTGAGCACAGATGATGGCTTGGACCTGGGGTGGCAATGGGGATGACAAAAAGTGAACGAATGATATAATCATTTTTAAGGCAGAATTAATATAAATTGTCAATAGATCAGAAGTGAGGTATAAGTGAAGGAAAGAGAATAAGGATGACACCGGGGTTTCCGGCCTGAGCAATTAGAAGAATCATTAGTTGAATAATTACGAAAAATGTTAACTTGTTAAGAGTATATATATATGTATATATATACACACACATATATATGTATATATAAAGATTTTGTTATTTATTTGACAGAGAGATAAAGAGAGAGCACAAATAGGCAGAGTGGCAAGCAGAGGGAGAAGGAGAAGCAGGCTCTCTCCACTGAGCAGGGAGACTAACATGGGACTTGATCCCAGCACCCTGGGAGCATGACCTGAGCTGAAGGCAGCTGCTTAACCAACTGAGGTACCCAGGTGCCCCGAGGATGTTTGAATTGTAGTACAAAACCATAGGTTTCCACTAGAATGGATAAAATTTAAGACTGACAATGTCAAATATTTGGGAGGGTGTAAAAAATTAGAATTCTCGTGCATTGCTGATGGGAGTGTAGAACAGTTTAACCTCTTTGGAAATCAGTCCAGTACTTTCTCATGAAGTTAAACTTACACCTACTTATGGCCCAGAAATTTATTCATAGGTATATAACCAAAAGAAATAAAAACTTAGGCTTCAGAAAGTTGTATATAAGAATGTTCATAGTGGCTTTCCCTGTGATAGTCTTAGAATAGAGACAATCCAAATTTCCATTGACAGGAGAATGTAAACAGTACGGTACATGGAGTACCACTCAGCAATTTAAAGAAATGAACCATAGCAACATGGATAAATCTCCAAAACATTCTTCTGAGCAAAATAATGTAAATACAAAATAATGTATATTGATTGGTTCCATTTAAATAAAGTTCTAGGGCTCCTGGGTGGCTCAGTGGGTTAAGGCCTCTGCCTTCGGCTCAGGTCATGATCTCAGAGTCCTGGGATCAAGCCCTGCATTGGGCTCCCTGCTCAGTGGTGAGCCTGCTTTCCCCTCTCTCTCTGCCTACTTGTGATCTCTGTCAAATAAATAAATAAAATCTTAAAAAAAAATTTTAAATAAATAAATAAATAAAGTTCTAGAACAGGAAAACCTACTCTATGATGATAACTCGAAAGAGTATGTGCTTCTGGGCTTGTGGTTTTCTGAAATACGGCTTTTAGGGATGATAGAAATAGTCTATATCCTGATAGGGATATGGTTTATATCAGTGAATGTATTTGTTAAAATTGATCAGACAGTACACCTAGGTGTACATTACACTTCATTTCACTAAATAATTGTTAGACTTCGACTAAAAAATGTTTACATAAAAAGAAAAAAGTTAAATAAATAATGAAGTATTTTAAAAATAAAAATATAGGTACCCAATGATACATACCACTATGTGTAAAAAGCACAAAACCTCATCTATTTCTATCAATACAAATACAGACATGTATACAACTGAAAGCAGCATTTTTACATTAAAAAAATAATCTGACTTAGTAGCTTTTCCTGTCTGACTCGGCACTGATAATAACCAATAGTAGCATTATCTCGTTTAAATGTTACCGCAGCCTTTATGGTTTATTTTACTTGCTCCACTTCACACATAAAGCAACTGAGTATTAGAAAGTAACGTGACTTGCCCACAGACATACAACTATTTTTTTTAAGATTTTATTTATTTATTTGACAGACAGAGATCACAAGCAGGCAGAGAGGCAGGCAGAGAGAGAGGAGGAAGCAGGCTGCCTGCTGAGCAGTGAGCCAGATGTGGGGCTCGATCCCAGGACCCTGGGATCATGACCTGAGCTGAAGGCAGAGGCTTTAACCCACTGAGCCACCCAGGTGCCCCCAGACATACCACTATTGACAAGTAGAGCTGGAACTCGAATCCTTGTCCATATTCCTCCAGCTTGTACCTTCAAATACTGCATTACGTTTTCCTCCACAGCAAGGACACAGGCACTCTCTAAGAAACCCTTAGTTTTCTCCAGGACCTCAGACAGTCTCTCCAGGTGCTGTTCCCTGTCCTCCATCCTGGCTTTCTTCTGTGGCATCCAGTTTCCATCCTCTCACCTTACACCTGATTTCAGCCTTCCTTCCCAGGTCCTACAGAAGGATGTTTCAATTACAGTGTCTGCTTGGTCCTTGGTTTTATGTTTAGGTGTTGTCTTTTGGGTCCGGTTTGGCTGAACACTCTGAAGCCCTTGGGCTAGTTCTGCTCCACCAATGCAAAACACCAGGCTCTCAGAACCCTCACCCGAGTCCAGATTTTCCAGGCTGGGCCTTTGGATAATTCCTCTCACCATCCAATGTAGAAATGTTGAACAAGACTTCTTGCTGAATTTGTTTGATGAGGCTGGATATCTACTTCCTTTCCACGAAGAAACTCTAATTTATTTTTTGAGCCATAGAATGGAAATAATTTTACTATTCATAAATACAAAATTCAAATGTGTTGGATATGAGGAAAAACAGTCCTTATCGACTGGAGGTTTAAAAGTCTGACTTAAAGATTCTGAAAATTCCACTACTTTATGTTTTCTAAAATTGAATGATTTCAAAAGGCTAGTTCTGGCAAGACAGCAAGAGAAATAAGTAACAGGTTCGAATGTAAAACAAACAACCTTGCAAACTGTGCCTTTTAACCCAAGGAAATCCTCTGCTGCCTCAGAGAACACAGGTCAATGTATGGATCTTCCACTTTATTAAATTATTAGTATTAAAAAATAACTCTGAGCAAGCAACAAAACACAGCACAGTGTTTTCTACAAATGAAATTTAATTTGCTATCTCAAGAGCTGCTTGCTTTTATCGCCAAAGGTTGGAGCATGATGTTTTCAGAAAGAAACCTTTTTCTTTTTTTTAATCTAGTTTGGAGGAAACATGGCCAACATTAGTTCCAAATATTTTATTTCAAACATAAAGCATAGAACCAATACTAATAAACAACAGGCTCTTATGCCAACATTGGTGCATGTTTTTGTTATTGCATTATATTCCATGAGAGTTATTTTGCATAATTAAATAGAAAAAAAAAAAACCTTGAACTTGGAATTATAAAACCGTCACCACAAACCAACAATTCCACTTGATGTGTATTAAGTCATTAAATTTATTGTAAAAAAAAAAATGGAGAGAAAAAAATCTTTTCCTTGTAAATCATTAAAAATTCATGAGGGTTGAAAGCAGAGCAAACAGCCCATACATTTGCTTACGTAGCTACTGCAGAAGAAGGCACTGCAATTCAGAAGAGAAAATGAGCTTTTCTTGAAATCAGAATGGCTGGTTATCAAAATGACTACCATGTGGGCTATTGGGAAGAAAGGGCTTATACATTCTAAGAATGTAAATGTTTGTCCCACTGTCTCAGATAAAGAATGTTTGGGATGGGTGTGGAGGGGAGGGTAGACCAGCTGTGGTCTAAGGAGTCTCACAGTCGAACAGTTCAAAAGAACGGGCTACCATGGGATCTGTAAAAGCAAGAAGATCCAGAAAATATAGGTTGAGTTAGGACCTGGCTTCTGGACAAGAGTCAACCGGATCTGCATCACATTGTCCGACAGCTGAGACCATGGTTTTTCAGCCAGT
Source organism: Meles meles (assembly GCF_922984935.1). Taxonomy (NCBI): domain Eukaryota; kingdom Metazoa; phylum Chordata; class Mammalia; order Carnivora; family Mustelidae; genus Meles; species Meles meles. Next base: position 134,615,449 of record NC_060068.1, read on the forward strand.
TATTCAGACATCAGAAGTTATATCATTTATTCATATGGAGCATTACCACAACTCTTGTGACAATCCATTCTGTCAACATTATGAGTTTGCTCTGAAAGCTTTTTCTTAATGTGTTATAACTGGGGGGCATTCATGAAATGGGCAGAAGGAGAGAGAAAGAGATCCAAGTTGCCAGGAATGAGATCCATTCAAACTGGTTCAGATAAAAGCATATCTTCACTGAAGGGAAAATTAAGATTACCCAGAGATTAGAAACTGAGTTCAGTTAGGTCACTTAGGATCTATATTAGAAAGTGGAATTGCCTCTCATGGAGTCACGCTGAACATTTTGGAAGAAGGTACAAGGGAATACAGTACCTTTCTATTTACTCACCTATTTTCTCTAGTACTCGCTGGATATCTGGTCTGTTTTTTCTTAATCTGTGCCAACTCTCTATTTTACTGATGGCTCTGCTGCCCCTCACTACTTTATTTGTGGGGTTGGATGCTATGGCCTAATGGTGGCCCCAAATTTACATGACCCCCATCTCACCCACTGCCTCTTTCTCTTTCGATTCCTTTTTCTTTTTTTCCTAAGGGAATTACTGGACTAGTTCAGGTCACATATTTATCCCTGGTCCTATCAGTAATGGCCAGAGAAGTTGGTCAGCTTTCCAGTCACCAGGGTGGGAACAGATTCTCTGAGAAGGGGATGAGGACACAGTAAGCAAATCGACTGTAACATCTACAATCATACAAGCTATACACTTAATTCTTAAATAGTCAGGAAGTGAACCTACAGAACAGGGTTGTATGTGTATATCACTTAAATAATTGCCATAGTTCTCCAATCCTAAAATGAATATATTTTTCACGTTTTAACATTTTTTTCAAAGTGAGATGTAGATTGCAATCAACATGTACATTTAATGCAGTCTAATAGCTGCTATTAACTTGATGATGTATCATAAGTTCAAGTTTCTTCAAGAATTGGGGAAACACAGAAAGCATGATTCTACTGGCTCACAGTTTTTTCAAAAGCTAAAAATCAAATCTTTTCCTATAAAATTACTATTAAGCACTATCTCCCTAATTGTTCTGTATTTGTCTCATTTTCATTTGAAAGATGACAGTTTCATCATTTCAGCAGTAATTCTCTAATCCCATCATGTTACCCTGTCCTCCGATATTATGCCTTAATCATCTCTCTTTGGATTAACTCATTACTTCAGTTAAAGTCCTTGATATATGTCAAAGACGTGCCCTTATTTGTGACAGAGCCATAAAAAATGTATTGCTTTAATTCACTCTATAAATCTGTTTCTCAATTCCATTCCCTTAATTATACATTGTTTTTCTCTGGAATCTTTCCAATATCCAGATTTTGTTTGTTTGTTTGCTTAACCTAGAAGTGCTTCCAAAATTTAAATACAAGATGCCAGTATAGTCTGACAAAACTGCTCTTTCTCTTTTGTGATGTTGCCTTAAAAACAGTTCCAAGTAAGGTCTTTCCCCTCTCCAGATGATTCAACATAGAATTAAATTACTTTCAAGTTTCATCCAGCATGCCTACTTGTCGGGCATTTGCCCACCAGTAAAGTCTGGCCATTTTGGGTTATTTTTAAATAAAGAGAATCTTTATTTAAAAGTGAATCTTTTGTTTTCTTTTCCAATGGAATTTCCTCTTATTTTCTAAACACATGTGTCATTTAGCCTTCTAGTTAGCAATAGGTACCGCAAATTGGCGTTAGCAGGAAGTGGGATGATATGATAAAAAGACAATTCCCCTCAATATAAGTTTTAGTTTAGGTTCTGACATGGACATACCATGTGGCTTTAGAAAAGGAGTTCATGTTGCTGGACTAGTAAATGGTTAAAAATACAGGGCTAAGTGATTCCTAATAGTCCTTTAACGCTCTAACATTCTACATAATCATCTCTTAATGGCCTGGTTAAAAGTTTTTGGAGTGCTCACAGGCTCAAGATCACACTAAATCCTGGACCCATACCTGTAATGCCACACCAACCCTGCATTCATTCCCCATATTCTACACCTTCAGGAAAAGACTATCCAGATTCTATCAAAGTCCCATTCCCCACCAAATGTGCACACACACACACACACAGACATACATACACACACACAGTTTGCTTTGGAAGTGAAACTTTATGGAATCCAGTACTATAGGAGGTCAGCTCTTTATCTTTTTTTTTTTCCTGATGGATAAACACACAAAAAAGAAATGATGTCCTCATTTTTCACTCTGATAAGAAGATTGCATACTGCCTTCTCTTCTGATAACCTAAAGAAGGAACTATTTGTCTGGAATGATTTATGCTATATTCTGATAATCTGGTTGTAAAGCTGGTTAATACACCATAAATTTCCCTTAATAGACCATGGCCTGCCCTTTGAATTTCTTTTTGTGCTTTTGTTTTTGGACATCACACTTCAGGCTTAGTCCCCTTGAAATGCACCAGCCACACCTGGACTGAATAGTCACTAATATGTGGCCTCCTCCTGGTTTAGATGTCTAGAACCCCATTTATCTGGCTTTTGGGTGCATTTCAGATCACAGTTCTGCTTGGTAAATGGAGAAATCATTGCCAAAAATTGAGTAGCCATGATACCAATTCTAATCTTCTAGGAGCTATATCCTCCTGACCTGCTAATTCATACAGTGTGTGTTATGCTTAAATTACAGGAGAAATCCCTTGCTGCCTTTTGTCAATAGTTATTTTTGCGAAGTCCTCATTACTTTCTGATTGACCAAATTTGTTTTCTTGATTTCTCTCATTAAACACAGGTCTAGAAGCAACTTCAATTGTGTAGCTTTTCTTTCTTCTTTTTTTTTTTAAGATTTTATTTATTTATTTGACAGAGAGTGAGAGAGAGAGCACAAGAGCGGGGAGCAGCAGGCAGAGGGAGAGGGAGAAGCAGGCTACCCGCTGAACAAGGAACCCGACATGGGGCTCAGATCCCAGGACCCCAGGATCATGACCTGAGCCTAGGGTAGACGCTTCACTGACTGAGTCACCCAAAAACCCCTGTGTAGCTTTTCTAATGGCTTTCTTCCTTCAGGTCTGCCCTCATTCCTAAATAGGTCTTTATTCTACCTCGGTCTCTCTCTATCTCTTTCTCTCTACCCAGTCTACCTACCTAAGTCTAATGGATTTTGGAAAGTGACTAGTAGCTGGATATCTAGCTTTATTATCTTGGGTGTGAAGAACATTCTCCCCTCTATCCTGCCCCAAGTAATGTCTCCCCCTCCCCCAAGTACAATATACACAGAATAATTGGTTAGCAGAAACCCAGCATCTCCATTTCCTGACTATTTTAAGATGAAGTCATGCTTGATCTTTCTTGCCCAGTGGAACCAGAACTCTGATGTGCCTTCCTGAACCTAGACAACTCCCCTACTCCTGCAAAGTGCTGGTTGTTCGGGAACGACCGATATCCCATGGGGCTTCATCCTTGCCGGTGCAAATTTCTACTGAAGATCCAATAGGTCATCAATGTTACATTTGGTTTGTTCCAGGGTAAAACATCCCTGGGCTCCCAAATTAGTTTGTATGTGTGTATGTGTGTGTGTTAATTTACTAAAAAAGCTGCTTCCCAAGGCTCAGTGTTGAACCCAGAAGATCTGAATCAGAACATGTTCCAGAGTCCTCTGGCTCTCAAGCCCAGAAGACCCATCACCTTTACTACTGCAAGGGGCTAAAGTCCAGATCAATGTATTTCAATCCTCAGAGTTATTTATTCCAGGAATCTCGCGATCTCTCTTCCACCAAGTGAGTCTATCAAAGGTACAGATTCAGACAGCTTAGGATTTTTTTTTTTTGTAAGAAAGGAGGAGAGACTCAGTCCTGACCTGATAGAAGGTCCCCAGACTCCTATGCAAATGATCTCGCTCCTCCTTTGTGTGGCTTAGCCATAGTTTCTTTGGCTGGATACTTTGGTACACACTCTAAATGATCTCCACAGACATTAAAGCATTTTGCTAATGGCTTCTTTCAATGTTTCCCTCTGAGACTCTATCCACACCTGGTTGACTATTTTAACTGTCTGCTTGGCTGGCCAGCTTGGCCCAACAACCACGGTGTGGGTGTGGGTGTTTTTCATTGAATAAACTGCTTTTACTGTTTATACTGGCTTGACCAGTCAAGCAGATTAAAATAAGTTACATGTGCTTTCAAAAAATTAAACCATTTTTGGCACCTTGATCAGTGATTTGATGAAATCTGATTTTTACTTGAGTGTGAGACAAGTTAATGCTTAAAATTTCTTTCACCTCTGGACCTCCTCTCCTTTTTATGAAGAATGCAATGGACTCGTCAGACCAGCATTGATTCTCACTCAGTTCATCAGTTTTCTCATCTGTTACTTGGGCATAAAATCTAATGATCCTCAGTCACTGCTCAAGATAAAGGTTTTTGAACATAATGGAATCCCCAGGGGTCCTTATCCTTGCTTTGCCCCTGACTAGCTACATGATCTTGGGCAAATTACTTCACCTTCTTTGTGCCCGAACCCTCAACTGTGAAATAGTGGCATTAATAGAACTTGCCTGATAGGGTTGTTATGAGGAATAAATTAGAGAATGCATGAAGTATCACAGTCAACAATAAACAATAATAGCGGCTAACATTTACAGACCATTTCTTATGAAGCAAGCCCTAAGCTAACAGCCTCTTAGATGATTACATTTAATGGCATCTACTATTTTTATTTGTCCAAGTTATTTAAGTTTCACAAATATTTGGTCATTACTCGGTGATTAGGGCTTTTGTGGATATAAAGATTACCAAGATGATATTCCATAATTAGTTTATAGTCTAAAGGGAAGAGTTAGACAGAGACACACAAAAAAGCATGTTGAATGGTGAGTCCATGAGTGATCTGCAAAGTGTTATGGCAACAGAAGACAAAAGAGAGATGACTTCTTTAGGGGCCTCAGTGTTTTCAGGAGGCCTTCTTGAAGGAGGTGATATTTAAATCATGGATTTGTTTAAACAGGCAACAGTAAAAACAAGAATAAGAAGTCAGCAGTAATAATAGCAGCTAACACTTGCAGAGTGCCTCTTGCGTTCCAGGTGCTGTGAGAAATATTTAATCAACCCCATGAGTTAGGTATTATTGATTTCATTAATTTACCCCTTGAATTAAGTATTATTATCATCCCTCATATTATTTTCAAGGCTGAGAAAAATAAAATAACTTTCCCCAGAACACATATGCTGTAAGATCTAATCAGGATTTGAATCCAGAGCCTGTGTTCCCAACCACCACAAAAAGACCGCTTCCAGGTAGTTGGGAAGGGAGTGGCAGTAAAACTGACACGACAAGTTTGTACCAAAGGGGGCTGTAGGTGTGCTCAAGGGTGCTGGTTTACACTTGGCTGCAGAAGGGGATGAGGAAAAAGCAGGAGCCGGAGAGAAGGTCAAGCATATCAGCTGAAGTCCCCTACACAGAGACGTGCACTTCAGGAAAGCTGTGAGCACAAGACGTCGCAGTTAAGATGTACTTGAGGAAGACTCATTTGGAAAGAGGCTTCACTAAGGCTGAACTGGGAGGGCCTGATGACTGGCTGGGTTCAGGGAGACAAAGGTTAAGGCAGGCATTGATGATTCCCAAATTTTCATTGGAACGTAGTATGGAGAATACAACACAGGAGAAAGCATGTTGATAATCAGCACATGTCAATTAGATGTGAGATTTTCCATTTCTCTCATCTTCTCAAGTTGTACAAAAGCACTGGGGTCAGTATCCTTTTATCTCACTAAAGAAGGTTAAGATTCCTCCAGAGACTCTCCTGATGAAATTGGGGGAGGGGAAAAGCCTCCCAATGTCCTTTCTGGAAATCATAGGTCCATGTAGTTTCCTTAACCAAGAGCATAGCACTCATTATGGTGACTGGATTCTCCCTGGCTTTTGCATCTTTTACCTTGGAGGTAAAATAGAAATACACGGCACAGGGGGCCAGAATTTGATCCTTGTCATTTCCAATTACATCACTGTGGACCAAGTCACTGATTTCTGCACCAAATTATCTCACTTAATCCTCTTAACTAATCCTTGAGGCAAGCATGGTTAATCCAATTTTGCAGAATAGTAAACTGAGGTTCAGAGACGTGAAGTAACTTACAAGTGGTGGAGCTTCAGCTTAAACTTACATCTATTGAGCTCAAAAGTTTGGGGTTATCAGTTTAAAAAAAATAGCACTCATTTCTTTGCAGTAATGAGAGTCTCTATTTTAAGTTTTCTAAAGTATTATATGCATCTTCTCAGGTAGCCTTCCAGTTCTTCCTAATTGTTTAACATGTAGGTTTCCAGAGCAATTTTCCGAAACATCTTAGGTTTGCTGAAAGAGGCTCTTGCATAATTCCAACCCCTGGCCAAACTCTTAATGATGTTATTTCACACCATATGCATTGAGGTTGGCCTGAGTCAGCCACTTTTCTCACTTTTGATTTTTCTCCTCCCCCTACCCCCTTCTTTTTAAGTCAATATTCATTTTAAATGCAAGAAGTCAGCCTCCTTTTTAGCTGACAAGGCTGGTTGTTCACACACCTTTCAGGTGCATAACTGACAAGTGTCCACTTAGGTGTAGGGCTGGCTGTAAACAATCTTCGGAGATATTCAAGGGAAAAAGGCAGAGGAACTAGCAATTTGCTGAGCAAAGGATGTGGTGATCTTTAGAGCCAAAGTGATCCCCAAAAGCCCTCTTGATTAGGAAGGGTGAGATTGGCAGCCTTCAGGCATCCCAACTCCAGCCTCGTGTCCTCTTTCCTGGTTGTTTCCTGCGGTGAAAAAAAAAAAAAAAATCTGCACAGCTTGGGCAGTGAGGAACCCCTCTTCCAGATACAATGCTTCACCCAGCTCAAATCCTACTGTTCCTTTTCCCTCCTGGCTCACTCACTAACTCTCTTCCTGGGAAAAATGCATGTCTCGTGGTTTTTTGATTCTAGCTGCACATCTGAATCACCAGGGAACTTTAAAAAATGCCAGTACATTGGGCCCTCTCAGGACTGGTTAAATTAGTGTCTGTGCAGGTGGGTCCAGGGCACTCATTCTTTGGGCAGTGTACAAATTGGGAACTTTGTAGAATATCCCTCAGTTTGGGCTTGTCTGACATTTTTCTCATGGTTGGACTGCTGTTAAGGTTTGAAGAGGAAGACCGCAGGGCAAAGTGCCCTTCTCATGACAGGATATTGCTGTTCTCATCTCAGCTTTGGGCTCTGCTATGATAGAAGAGCTACACTAAAATGGTTCTGAAGTAGATGGCCTGACCTCATACCCTGGTCCAACTACCTTAACACACGTGACCTCAGGCAAGTCCATTTTTCTCTCCAAATCTTAGATGCTTTATTTGTAGACTTCGGAGTAACAATTCTTATGCATTTGTAGTATTTATAATAGTGCCTGGCACATGTTAAGTATTAAACAAATGATAAACATTATTATTATTTATTGTTATTAGCCATTATCTTGGGCAAAGTTCTCCCATGCTTCCTTAAATATGAAATATAGGAGCTAAACTAGATGATACTTAAGGTGCCTTTAAGTTACAACCTTGGATTCTGGATGAAACTTTTCAGATGGCTTGCAAATGAAAAGAAGACAGACCCATCAATGCATGCTGCCTTTTAATTCCTCATCCTAATTCGCTGATTACCTTTTGTAACAGAAAGCTGAATTAGCAATTCTGTCAATACAAGTTAAGTTCCTCTGTATCTCAGAAGCAGCTACAATATATAGGAAAACACTAGACACAGAGTTAGGAGATATGAGTCCAGTTAGGGATGGGAGTTGACATTACTAGTTGTTAAGTTAGGTTGGAGTTGTGTTTCAGTGGTAGAGATGGGTTTACCTTGACCCAGCCATGCACCCTTGAGTGGGCCCCATGGGCACAACCACAGTAGGTGGAGGGCTGGGTGAGCGGTAAGAGTTGGGATGATGGAGATGAGCAGAGTGTGGCAGAGCAGAGTAGGGAAAAGAATCACCTGCAGGAGCCCTTGGCAATCCCATTCTAGCAGGTGGAATTTGGCTATCATATCTCCAGGGTTCTCCCTAACGTGTGGCTGGCTGTTCAACTGCAGGATGAACCCCAGATTCCTCACCTGTAAAATGAGGATAATAATTCCTGGCTCCTGGAATTATTAAGCAACTTTAATGAGGCCATATATTTAGAAAAGCTTTACAAACATAAAAAGTGCTATTCAGATGTATCGTTATTAGTGAATATCTCAGATGGAAAACACTGAGTAGTATGTGGAGGTGGGCTTATTGTCTTTACAGAAAACATATATTCTTCCTATCTACAAAGGTCAATGATGTGGCCCAACGCATGAGTGCTGCAGAAGCAAGCCCTGCTTTCTACCATGCTTAGGAAGTTTCTCTCTTATAAATCTTGGGGCCACTGGTGCAAACCTTGCACCAACTCAGTGAACAGAAGATGTATAGGGGTCTAGATTCAGCAAGGTTGGGAAGTAATCGCAAACTCGCTTCTCTCAGATAAGAGCCTCTGTTAATTAACATTTTAAATTTTAATGTGTCAGTAATTTAGGATCCCAGTTTCCTTGGGTTGTGGGTTTTTTTTCTTTTTCCTTCCTCCTATGAAGAATAATTTCGTAAGGGTAGAATCACTGAGCAGGGCATTTGTGTAAAGTTCATTAGAAAGGTGGGTTGAAGTTAATTTGCCTCAGGATATCTGTTGTTTTATTGCAAAGGCTGGTTTCTGATTTTTATTTTAATCCTAGTCCTATAAGATTCAGAGTGATGAATCTGATCCCCAAACTTGAGATACGTGGCTTGAAATTGGGATTATTCTGAAAATAGGGAGTGAAATGCAAGTAAGAGGTTTTGCTGTTCAATTGTTGCCCAGGTTAGTGCATTTGGATTGCACCTAAAATGAACCAATGTAGTCACTAAGAAGGTGAAAATGTCAATAAGCTTTTTGTTTCATCTAGACCAGAGGTTGGCTAACTACAGCCCATAAGCCAAATCCAGCCCTCCTCCTGTCTGTAAATAAAAGTTTTATTGGAACAGATTCATGCCCATTTGTTTACTTGTTGTCTAGGACAGTTTTTGGACTACAACAACAAAGCTGAATAATTGTGACAAGACCGTAGGACTCTCAAACCCTAAAATGTTTATGTCTGCCCCTTTATAGAAAAAGTTTATCAACATTAGACTTGAGATAATTTCAGGCATTTTAAAACAAAGAGTTTTATTTTTAATAGTTATAGGTTTATTTAATATCTGTTAGAAAAAAGATCAAACTGCCAAATATGTATTTTTACATATTTTGTTGTTGTTAAGAACTAAAGAATAATATATAGAGAGAAAGTTTTAAGTCAATTTAAGGAAAAATACTAAATTAATAATGCAATTAAAAAATGATTGTTGTAGGCAAAACTCTGATATTTGATAAACACAGACACAATGAGCACCAAAACGTTTTGTTTGATTTTTCTACTTCTCTCATTCTAAGAAAAATTTGGCCAAAGAGAGGTTTTTAACAAATACACTTTCAACATATTCCTTATTTTAGTTTTAAAACAATTTGGAGCAGGAATTAAATAGGTAACAATAATGACTTCATGCATATGAAGATGAGACATAGATGAACTTCTCCTTTTGAAATCACACAGTCATAAGCAAATCTGTTTTGGGGGAGGAGACACAAGAGAGTTTTTTGTTTTTTTTGTTTTTTTTTTTTTGGTGGGGGGAACTTGATTCTAATCTTTGCTTGTCAGAAAATGGTCTTGGCTTACTGGAAAGATCCATAAGGTCTGAGAGCAGAGAGTTCTTCAGCTGTCATGTGACCATGGACATAAGACTTAGCTGATCTGACCCTGCCGCCTATACTCAAATACAAAGTCTCAAGTCAAAACTACAATAAGATCTTACCTCACACGTACCAAAAATAGCTAAAATCAAAAACACAAGAAATAACAGATGTTGACAAGGATGTGAAGAAAAAGGAACCCTCCTGTCTTGTCAGTGGAAATGAAAACTGCTGCAGCCACTGTGGAAAACAGAATGGAAGTTCCTCAAAAATTAAACATAGTATTACCATATCACCCAGTAATTCCACTACTGGGCATTTACCAAAAGAATACAAAAACACTAACTAGAAAACATATGTGCACCTTTATGTTTATTACAGCTTTATTTATAATAGCCAAGATATAGAAGCAACCCAAGTATCCATCAATACATGAGTGAATAAAGAAAATGTGTGTGTGTGTGTGTGTGTGTGTGTATATATGTATGTATTACTCGGCCATAAAAAGAATGAAATCTTGCCATTTGCAACAACATGGACAGATCTAGACAGTACACTGCTAAAGAAAATAAGCCAGTCAGAGAAAGACAAATACCACTCAATTTCACTCGTATGTGGAATTTAAGAAGCAAAACAAACCAAAAAAACCCCACAGACTCTTAAATGTAGAGAACAAACTGATGGTTATCAGAGGGGAGGATGGTGGATGGATGAGTGAAATAGGTAAAGGGGATGAAGAGTACACTTACGGAGTGCCTGGGCGGCTCAGTTGGTTAAGAGTCTGCCATAGACTTAGGTCTTGATCTCAGGGTCCTGGGATTGAGCCCTGAGGGTAGGCTCCCTGCTCAGTAGGGGAGTGTGCTTCTCCCTCTGCTTCTCCCTCCATGCTTGTGCACTCTCTTTCTCTCCCTCTCTCAAATAAATAAATAAAATCTTTTTTTAAAAAGAGTACATTTATGGTGATGAGCACTGAGTAATGTATGAATCACTATATTGTACACCTAAAACTAATATAACACTGTGTGTTAATTATACTGAAATTTAAAATAATAATAAATTTTTTAAAAATACAAGAACTTAAAAAAAAAAAACACATATAGCCCCTGTAATATAAACCGCCTTGAACTTACTTTAAACAGGTGGTTCTCTAAGAGTATACATTGGAATATTTGTAGGCTTAGTTTTTTTTTTTTTTTTTTTTTAGTAATTTGGTGACCAAATAACCTTAAGAAAGAAAGATTTGAACCTGTTCAAATTTACTGCAGGATTTTTCAAGATCTGCGTAGAGATGGAGGACACAACTGCTCAAACCTACCAGAACACAGAACTCTTCCCATCAAGCATTTTAGAAAATACCACTTCTAAGGATCTAGATGAAAGTGGATATCAATATGATATCATATGGATATCAATATGATTAGTCTAATATTTATTTCATTTTGACATTTTTTGGGAATTCCCTTTTAGGTGTATCAACTTAATGGAGACAAATTTCATGATAGTAAATGGTACAGCTTAAAAACACAAACGAACTTGTGTGCAAAGAATACTTTGGAATACTAAAAAAATTTTAAAGAAAGTACTTTTAGAAGGCTGATTAAAAATAAATGCCAACATTCTTTAAAATGTGCATTATCTTTAAGTAAAAAATTCTACTTTTATTAATTTATCCTTTGGAAAAAATCAGAGATATGTGCATAAGAAATTTACTCTAGAGTAATTTATAATACTGAAAAATTGGAAACAATTTAAATGTTCAATAACAGAAGATTGTTAGGAGGGTTTAAATATATTAGAATATTAAGCAATAAAAATCATACTATAAGAGTTCTATTGACATAAGAGATTGTTCATGATATATATCTAAGAGGAAAAAGACTATTAAATAGTATTCGTAGGATACTATGTATCCTACTATGAATTAAATAGTATTCGTAGGATACTATGTATCCTACGAATACTATTTAATAGTCTTTTCCTGTTAGAAAAAAGATCAAACTGCCAAATATGTATTTTTACATATTTTGCTGTATCTTTTATAAAGCTTTTATATAGCTTTTATAAAGCTATATAAGTGAATATACATGAAGAACATTAAAAAGACTTACAGAAAGTATAAATAGTGGGATTATTTGTGGTGATGAAATTATGGAGTAAGCGCTCCTTCTTTGTGCTGAAATGTTTTCCAACTTCCCTGCATTGAGCTTATATGGGGGGGGGGGGGGATGATGAATTTATAGCAGAAAATCCTATAGAAAATAGATTTCTCTTTATATCACTTTTCCAAAAGAATTAATGATGTGACACGTTTTGCAAATACACTAAATTATGTATTGCTAGAATCTGATAGGATTTTCTCCCAGGTGCAAGTTTGGCTAAGGATGATACCAGAGCCCTGGAGGCTTCAAGCACTCTTCTTGTTTCATTCTGTTCAGAAACATGTCAACATGAGGAATGGCTGTCCCCACATCTCAAGAAATGACCTGTGGTTTATAATCCAGGTAAACAATTTCCCTGCAGCACATCAAAGCCCTGACTCAGCTTGCCCTACATATCTGTTCCACTTACATATAGTCGTGATCTCCACAGTCTTGTCAGTTCCCCATCCTTATTCCTTCTAACCCTACAATGCCAGAAGTAAAGTATCTGAATCAGAGATGATGGGGTAGGAATTCTCTTAAGCCGGAGAGTGTTCCAACCAGACCAGAACAGTCTATGTAAGGCAGATAGCTCTTTCTTTAACTTTTTGGGCAAAATTAAACCAACATGCACAAATCTCTGTCCACAGGATTTTTAAAAATTCTCCCAGTGTCATACATTATTTAAATTTGTGTTCCTGCTGCATGCCGATGTCCTAAGGTACTCTGCCATGAATTCACTGTGTGACTTGGGTAGGAAGTCCCTCCATTCTGAACCTCAATTCCCTTGCTTATTTAATGAAGTGACTAGACTTAACAAATATTTATTGTGTTTTCTACTCTGGGCTTAAAGGTTCATAAGACAGTTTTAGCTCTCATCTTAATGGAGTCTACAATTTAGTGAAATGGGCACATATATATGTGCATATGTCCCTTATATATATGTGTTGTTGTTATTGTTGTTTTTCTAGTAAATCCAAAGGACTGTGGAAAGTATTACAGAGGAGAAAGTGTAGAGGTTCTAGTGGATCCACAGAAGGGGCATCTAAGCCAGATTCACAAAGTCAAGAATAATTTCCTAGTGCTAGTGACATCTAAGAAATGACATCCAGAAGACATACCAAAATATGAGTAAGAGTTGGTGAAAAAGAAGTAATGGAAGGAAACCATAGCCCACCCAAATCCCAGAAACTAGAGGACAAGTGAGTAATTCAAGAGAGTAAAGGAAATTCATATGGCCAAAATGAGGGTGCAAGACAGAAACAGAGCAAGATGGGGCAGACCATGTCCAAGAATCTAGATCAGCACTGTCCAAGATCTATAATGTGAGCCACATACATAATTTTAAATCTTCTAGTAGTCACATTTTAAGAAGTAAAAAAGAGCTGAAATTAAAGTTAATAATATATTTTAGTTAACCCAATATATCTAAAATATTATTTCAATATAAAATCAATATAGAATTATTAGATATCTTACATCCTTTTTTTCTAGTAAATCTTTGAAATCTGATGTTTACATTTATAATTCATCTCAATTCAGATTCACCATATCTCAACCACTCAACAGGCACCTGTGTCTAGTAGCTACTGCAATGGACAGCACAGATGTAGACTTCATCTTTATGCACAGCCACCATAGGGCTATAACGAGGAATGGGATATGAAGATCACCCAGCATTATCCATGCTGGATAATGGATTTGATGGGGAAAACTGGGAACAGGGAAACCAGAAAGGAGGATCATAGACTCTAAAGGAGACATTAGGGTAATGTCAGGGAGAATAGACAGACTTCCATGGATTATTCAGGAGGTAAAAGTAACCATTTTGACATGCACGTTAGCCTATGGAGCACCCAGATCCAAGAGCTACTTCACAAGGAAACATGATGTTTTCACTTCTTCCTCTCTGACCTCATCAAGCTGGAAGCCCCAGACCTATGTGAAAAGTCACAAAAGCCAAAGGGGTTTCCTAGAAGTCAGGCAAAGAATGGTTTGGGAGAATGGTGTATATGTGGTGTGTATGCTGTTTTGACCCTTTCTTCACTGTTCAGAGTGAGATAGAAGAATCATCCAGAAAGTCTGAGAGTGTTGCTGCTTTTTTTCACCCCTCTGTTGCTGACACACTGGATCTAGAGAGAGAGGAGGGGAGGAAGAGATAGATGGAGAAAACGGCTTCTTTGGGGTGATTACAGTCAGAGAGGGGCTTGAAGAGACATTCCCAGGCCCCATATTTCTTTTGCCACCAGTAACTTCCAAATCAAATGAGCTCAAGCTGCAGATCAAAATGAGATTTTTCTTATTGACTTCCCTGAAAGCTTAGCAGGCTCTCTGCAAATCGAGTCATGTGTATCCTGCATCATCATCAACCATGGCCGATTGCAGGGATGTCGGAACTGGGCTGATGTTGGCAAATATGTCACTGATGCATGAGGCCAGGGAAAATCCAGCTCTTATTGGCCTGGCAGTGCTGACCTGATTTGTCCATAAATGAAGAGCAAATGCAATTTGCAAAACACATAGAACTCATAAGGGGTTACAACAAGGTGGGGCTGGAGTCACATTTCTAAGAGCAGGCATGCTTGAAGAGGAGACAAAGCATATTTCAAGCTCAAAACTGGATAGGCAGTGTTTCTTAAAGTCTGCTCTGTATATATCACCTTTCTCATAATCACCTGAGGAGTTTGTTAAAAATACACATATCTGGGTCTAACCCCAGGTCTGCTGAAAGGGAGTGTCTGGGGGCTGGGGCTGGGGGACTTCATGTTAAACAAGCTCCTGCATGATTCTTACACATATTAAAGTTTAAGAATTCCTTGAGGAAAGAAAGTAGGACAAGAGTATTTCCACTTGTTTGTTTGGAAAAAGTACTGAATTTGGAACCAGTCTACCTGGTCCTTTATCCAGACACGGCTGCCAACTGGCTGGATGACATCATGGCAAGAAGAAAGAAAATAGGATGTGAAGTCAAAAAGGGCACAGACCTACCTCCTTTGCAAGAACCGTGTGATGGGAGTTAAGAGCTGAGCTAAGCCTTACTGTCACCACTGGAAGACGCAGACATTGGCTCTGGTGATCTTGAAAAATCAAGCTCTGACATACTAGCTCTGATACTCTGTTTCCTTAGATCGCCTAACCTTAGTTCCTTCATCAGTAAAATGGGCAGATTATCTTCCATTTTGCCTAGGCTATTTTGGGAATCAAGTGAAACACTGTTTATATATTTTTTTAAAATTTTATTTATCTTTTCAGTGTTCCAAGATTCATTGTTTATGCACCACACTCAGTGCTCCATACAATACGTGCCCTCCTTAATACCTACCACCAGACTCACCTACCCCCCACAAAACCCTCAGTTTGTTTCTGAAAGGTTGACACATACAAGAAGTGGTGGTATGAATTATCTCCACTTACAATATTATTTGTCTTTAGACTATTTCTATACTGATAAAATCCCCATAAGAGCATAGTATTTTTTTTAACAAAGCACAATACAAAGTAAAAAAGGGTAATTTTTCTCATTTACTATAAATTACACTAATATGAAATGGGCCAAATTAACTTCTGCTAACTGTCTCTAACACAACCATTAGCCTTGCAGAAACAAAGAAATTCACTCCAAGATAGTCAAGGTTTTCTGTCCACATATGCAAGAAACAATCTCATTAATGACTGTGCCTTAACTTGGCATTGAAGTCTATCAATAATTTGGCCACTGTCTCCTTACATGTAGCCAACACTAGCAAAATTTGAGTATTTGATAACATGCCTTGTGCTTTTCTACTTCACAACTTTGCATTTCTTTCATGCCATATTCCTGGCTTAAAATGTCTTGCTTTTCATCATCCTCCTGTCAATTTCTTACCTATAAAAATATCATGGATGTATGCAAATATTTAATTTTACATGTTGAGTTTGAGTCTGTATATAAAATCAAAACAAACACACAAACAAAAACAGTTGATAACTAAATATCCAAAAGTAAGAGACTGATTAAATAATATAGTCACACAATAGAATACTATATACCGGCCATATGCTGTTGTAAAGAATATTTAACGGCACAGAAAGATGATCATGATATATGGCTGCACAAAAGTACCATTTAAAAAATCATCAGTAGGCGAACCATAAGAGACTATGGACTCTGAAAAACAACCTGAGGGTTTTGAAGGGTCAGGGGTGGGAGGTTGGGGCAACCTGAGGGTTTTGAAGGGTCAAGGGTGGGAGGTTGGGGGAACAGGTGGTGGGTAATGGGGAGGGCACGTTTTGCATGGAGCACTGGGTGTTGTGCATAAAGAATGAATACTGTTACGCTGAAAAAATAAATAAAATGGAAAAAAAAATCATCAGTAGGTACAATATAGAACAAAGGGGGAGGACAAACCCTGTGTTGGTTGGTCTCTAATTTTTTAACACACCATAGAAAATGTATTATATAGTCACACAAAGAAGAATGGAAAAGCAGGAAAGTTCTCAGCACTAACACAGTCAGACCTCATGAAGAACTGAACCCCCTGTGCAATGTTCAAAACTGTGACAATGGGGGCGCCTGGGTGGCTCAGTGGATTAAGCCGCTGCCTTCGGCTCAGGTCATGATCTCAGGGTCCTGGGATCGAGCCCCACATCGGGCTCTCTGCTCCGCAGGGAGCCTGCTTCCTCCTCTCTCTCTGCCTGCCTGTCTGTCTCCTTGTGATCTCTCTCTGTGTCAAATAAATAAATAAAATCTTTAAAAAAAAAAAAAGAAAAAAAAAAAAACTGTGACAATGTTCTGCAAGAGGTAGTCAGATATTCCAGGGACTGATAGTCTATCATGAATGCAGCTTCTCTTAGCCTCTGCTAATCTCTCAGTGTCTTTCTACTGTCATCTGTGTGTCTCAAATTCAAAAACATGAATTGGAGGGGCGCCTGGGTGGCTCAGTGGGTTAAAGCCTCTGCCTTTGGCTCAGGTCATGATCCCAGGGTCCTGGGATTGAGCCCCACGTCAGGCTCTCTGCTCAGTGGGGAGCCTGCTTCCCCCTCTCTATCTGCCTGCCTCTCTGCCTACTTGCAGTCTCTGTCTGTCAAATAAATAAATAAAATCTTAAAAAAACAAAAACATGAATTGGAGGGTCTGATTCAGTCACTTAGTCATCACCCAATAGGGAGCCTCTTGCATTGGGAAGAGCTCTCAGGCCAGACCATTTCATGGCCAGTGGTCTGCTCAGCCTATAGACAGATGCCTGTAACCTTGATCCAATTACTCATGTGCAGGATAGCATAATCACATGATACAAACCTGGAATGTATGTGCCAGGCTCTGCTATGGCTGCCACTCTCAGAAGCTTCTAAGAGCATGACAAGCACTCAAAGAGTGCTTGTCACTGCATGTCTCCTCTCCAGTACATTCATCAAATAATATTGGTTGTTTTGCCTGAATGATGAGGGAGAAATGAATCCATTAGGATTAGATTTGGTTCCCTGTGACAGAAAACCAAAATGATAATAATTTAAACACATGGGGGTTTATTCTCTCAAGTGAAAGAAATCTGGAGATAGCAAGGCCAGGGTTGGTATGACAATTTGCAAAGTCATTAAGAATTTAGGAGCATTCTAACTTTTCTGCTCCTTATCCTAGAACATAATACAGAAGTCATTATTTCTACTCATTAATAGTTTTTCTTCTTTCATTTCAAACACATGGTAGGATTGTACTTCCCTCCTCCTTTGAATTGTAGTGTGACATGAAACTTGCTTTGACTAACTGCGAGGAGAAATAACATGTATCTCTTCCATGCAGAAGCTTTAAGAGCCAGTGCATAATTCTTTATACATGTCCTTCTACTCACTATCATGATTTTGAAAGCATATATCAAGAGGAAACCTCCGTCAGCTGGCTACAGCACATGTTCTTTGCTGAAGTCTATTAGACATTTAGGTGAGGAAGAAGTATAAAGCCACAGAGATTTGGGGATTAGTCTTATTGTAGCATAAACTAGTCTATCCTGACTAATATACAAGGACATCCTCAAAATGACTTCCTGGTCTACCTTGACTGCTGGAGATTTAACCATCACCTTTATAGTCCAGGTGTCAAGAAAGAAAAATGGGGAAGGGCAAGAGGGCCAAATCTCCCAGGGAATTCATCTCTCTTATGGAGCCTTCCGGAATTTCCACACTTTTTCACTTATATCTCATTGGCCAGAATTTAATTTCATGGGTAATGTGTCTGTCACAAAGTTTGCTGGGTATTGTTGTATTTGGTGGGGGGGAGGGGGACATTGCTACCCTGAATGTAGTTAAGGCTATGTTATTAAGAAAGGAGGGAAAGGATATTGGGTAATCAACCAAAAGCATCTATGAACATGACTAATTTTCCTCTTCTTTTGTTTAAAAAGATTTTATTTATTTATCTGTCAGAGAGAGAGCACAAGCAGGGGGAGCAGCAGACAGAGGAAGAAGCAGGCTCCCCAACAAGCAGGGAGGCCAATGTAGGGCTTGATCCCAGGACCCTGGGATCATGACCTGAGCCAAAGGCAGAAGCTTAACTGACTGAACCACCCAAGTGTCCCTCTTCTCTTTTTTCCCCTGATTTTATTTATTTATTTGAAAAAGAGAGAAAGCAGGGGAAGGAACAGAGCAGGAGAGACAAGGAAGGAGAAAGAATCTCAACAAGGGGCTCAATCTCATGATCCTGAGATCAAGACCAGAGTCAAAACCAAGAGTCAGATGCTCAACAAAATGAGTCACACAGGTACCCCTCACTTTCTTCTTTTCTTTACATTTCCCTGGTTTTTTTCTGAAAGACCTGTAGTAATTTCATATGAGAAAAAAATATTGGCAACCTCTCATTTATCCATTAGGACAACTCAAAAACTACCTACTTCATGAAGGCTTCCTTTATCAACCCAGCAGAAGCCCAATCTCCTCCTATGAATTCTCCTTAAATCTTGCTTGTTCTCCCCACTTTCATTTTTTTCCCCCCACATTTGCCTTTATATCATAGCTACCTGTGTGAGTGCATGTCAGGTTCCCTACCTTATCATCGTTTCCTTGAGGGCAGCATCCAGCCTTTATTTTCCTCCATCTTTTAAGACACGTTTCATGGATGGTAGGTGTTCTATATTGGAAGAAGAGAAAGAAAAAAGAAGGAAAGGCTTATTAAATACTATTTATTTTCTTTTAAATCCCACATTGAAACAGAAATGAGCTAATCCTTTCTCCAAAGGAAGCACATTAAGGAAGTACCTAAGTGCAAATGCCCAAGTTCAAATCTTGTCAAAAAGAAAATTTTAGGTAGAAAGTGAACTCCACAGACATTCCAGAGGGAAAATGATGCAACACAAGCAGAAATATATGACCTGGTTGAATTTCAGTATGATAAAACTTAGGAAGCACATGGATAGGTTGTTCTGGCAGCCGAATGTCCTGGAGGATAGTATATGAATGTCCTCTAGAGGATGCAGGAGTTTCCCTCCCCACTGTTCACACCTCCTGGTCACCTTGTATGTTAAACTTCTTTATAAATAAGTGCACGGTATTTGTCAGTAACTAAAGACCCTGAAATGTTATCTAAGTAAATTTTCATACACAATTCTAATATATAACAGAGTACTGTGGGAAGAAGCTAATGTACTGGCATTATCCTCTGGGCAAAAAAAATGTTTTAAAGGATGCTCATGGATTGGAAGAACAAATATTGTTAAAATGTCTATTCTACCCAAAGCAATTTACACATTTAATACAGTCCCTATCAAAATACCACAAGCATTTTTCACAAAACTAGAACAAACAATCCTAAAATTTGTATGGAACCACAAAGACCCTGAATAGCCAAAGCAATCTTGAAAAAGAAAAGCAAAGCTGAAGGCATCACAATTCCAGACTTCAAGCTGTATCACAAAGCTGTAGTTATCAAGACACAAAAACAGACACATAGATCAATGGAACAAAAATAGACACACAGATCAAAGGAACAGAATAAAAAACCCAGAAATGGACCCACAACTATATGGTCAACTAATCTTCAACAAAGTAGGAAAGAATGTCCAGTGGAAAAAAGAAAGTCTCTTCAACAACTGGTGTTGGCAAAATTGAACAGCCACATGCAGAATAATGAAATTGGATGATTTACTTACACCATACACAAATCTAAATTCAAAATAGGTAAAAGACCTAATTGTGAGACAAGAATCCACTAAATTTTCTAGAGGAGAACATGAACAGCAACCTCTTTGACCTCAGCTATAGCAACTTCTTACTAGATATGTCTCCAGAGGCAAGGGAAACAAAAACAAAAATGAACTACTGGGACTTCATCAAGATAAAAAGCTTCTGCACAGTGAAAGAAACAATCAACAAAACTAAAAAGGACTTTCAGAATGGGAGAAGATATTTACAGATGACATATCTGAAAAAGAGTTAGTATCCAAAATCTGTAAAGAACTTATCAAACCTAACACCCCCCAAAAAGGAATTAACCCACTTAAGAAATGGGCAGAAGACATGAACAGACATTTTTCCAAAGAAGACATACAGATGGACAACAGATACATGAAAAGATGCTCAACATCACTCATTATTAGGGAAATACAAATCAAAACCATGATGAGATACCACCTCACACCTGTCAGAATGGCTCAAATTAACAACAGAGGAAACAACAGATGTTGGAAGGATGTGGATAAAGGGGAACCCTGTAACACTGTTGGTGGGAATGCAAGCTGGTGCAGCTACTCTGGAAAACAGATGGAGGTTTCTCAGAAAGTTAAAAAATAGAACTACCCTATGACCCAGCAACTGCACTACTAAGCATTTATTCAAAGGTTACAAAAATATGATTTGAAGGGGCATACACACCTTAATGTTTATAGCAGCATTATCAACAATACCCAAATTATGAAAGAGTCCAAACATCCATCAACTGATGAATGGATAAACAAGTTGTGGGTAAATACACACACATACACACACAATGGAATGTTACTCAGCCATGACAAAGAATGAAATCATGTCATTTGCAATGAAGCAGATGGAACTAGAAAGTATTATGTTAAGCAAAATCACCTGGTAAGTACTCAAAGTTCCTCAGGATCTCCAGTGTCCAAGTTAGAGGTTCTATGTTTGGTTCTGAGGTTTCAGTTAACTAGTCCAGGCTTCTGGATTCTGGTTTCCTCTTTTTTCTCCTCCAAATTTTTTAATTTAAATTCCAGTTAGTTAACATAGTGTAATACTTGTTGGGAAGTTAGAAACTGCTTTCTGGAGGAAATGATACCTATGCTGAGGCAGGAACAATAAGGAGACCAAGAATTCTGTAGTGAGCAGTGATCATGAGCAAAAGCACAAATGCAAGAATCAGCAGGGTGTGCAGGAGAACAAGGGGGTTGCTAGAGGACACAGGGAGGAAAACAGGGGAGCTAGAGATAAGCCTGGAAAGGCAGGTCATGCAGATTATTGGAGGGGCTTAGAGACCATGCTAAGAAGTCTTCCTGTGATGTGGAATCAGCAAGTGCTTAAGCAGAAAAGTAGAATGGTTTGATCTTTGCCATCTTTTTAACTGGTCCATTTAGTTGTTCAGGTCAAAAATCTGAGTCAACCTCATGTTTTTCATTATTCATCTTTCCCTGTGTATCTAATCCATTAAACAATCCTGTGGGTTCTACCTCTAATACCTGGTCACTTGTCTTCCCAATGTCTGCCTCCACCCTTCTCATAGCTCCCATCACCTGTCACCTGAGACTGTCTCCTAACAGCTCCCTGCTTTCACTCTTACATATGGTCTGTTCTCCCTACTGCAGAGCTGTCCCTCCTGAGCAAGAATCAAAACCCATCTCTGGAAGAGGGGAGAGGGAGGAGCAAGATGGTGGAGGAGTAGGACACCTAAATATCATTGGGTCCCAGGAGTTCAGCTACATAGTTATTAAACCATTACAAACACCCATAAACTCAACAGGATAGCAAAAAGAAGAAGAGCATCAATTCTAGTAACAGAAAAGAGACCATTTTCTGGAAGGTAGGTCATGCAGAGAAGTAAATCTGAGGCAATATATGGGAAGATAGACTGTGGGGGAAGGGGCCGGCTCTTGGCAAGCAGTAGAGCAGCAGAGCACAAAATCAGAACTTTTAGAAGTCTGCTCCACTGAGGGACGTTGCTCCAGAAGCTGAGCAGGGTGTGGAGCCCTCGCAGGGACAGTACGGTCTCACGATGCGTGGGGTCACAAAAAGATCATGGGTGTCTGAGTGCAGCAGAGCTCCCAGGTATCAGAGAGGGGAAGCCAGCTGCAGAGATATTGCTGAGGAGAGGACTCTCAGCTTGGGGTTACCTTAAACCATGATCCGAGGAACAGTCATGCTACTACTCTTTAAGCAAGGACCCCA
Source organism: Meles meles (assembly GCF_922984935.1). NCBI lineage: Eukaryota > Metazoa > Chordata > Mammalia > Carnivora > Mustelidae > Meles > Meles meles. The sequence continues at coordinate 134,637,713 of NC_060068.1, forward strand.
CAAGCGGCAGACCCAGGGAGACCCTCTCCTTGCTCCTCCAGGAGGAGCAGCACAGGAGTGCACTGTAGGAATATGCTGGGTTTGGAGACTTCAAATGGAACCATGCAACAGAGATAGAAATGCCTGGTCACAGGCTGCATGAACACAGAGTGCAACCAGAGACCAGGGAGATGGAAGGGATTGACTGCTTTTCTCTAAGGGTGCACTGAGGAGTGGAGCCCCAAACTCTTTGCTCCTCCGGGCCAGAGATTAGGAGGCCACCATTTTCATTCCCGTCTTCCAAAGTGGTACCAAAAGTGTTCAGGGAACAAAAGCTCTGACAGCGAACCTGAACAGATTACTTAGCCCGGTCCCTGGCAAGGGTGGTGCAATTCCCCTCAGGCAAAGACATTTGAGACTCACTGCAACAGGCCCCTCCCCCAGAAGATCAGCAAGAATATCCAGCAAAGACCATGTTCACTGATCAATGAGAACTGTGGAACTCCAGAGGTAGGTGAAAGCAACACATAGAGTTCATGGCTTTTTCCCCATGATCCTTTCGTCTTTCAAAGTTAAACTTTTAAAATTTTATTTTACCTTATTCAATTTTTTTGGAAATTTTTACTCTTTCCAATTTTAACATTTATTAATTATTTTATCTTATCAATACCTTTTTAAAAATCTTTTAAAATTTTCATTGTTATAGTCATATTTTATCTCTTCATTGTATTTAAGCTTATTTTTTGAATACTATAGGTTTTTTTCTTTAAAACTTTGGGATACAGTTTCTACTAATAGATCAAAATATACCCTAAAACTAGTGCATGGCTTTGTTCTAGTCTCCAACATGATCACATTCTTTCCTCTTTTTTTTTTTCAACCAACTTCTTATCTTATCAATTCCTTTTTTAGAATTTTTTAATTTTCATCTTTATAGTCATATTCCATCCCTTCATCGTGTTTACCCTTATTTTTGTATGTATATGTTTTTCTTTCTGTAAAATTTTGGGAGGCAGTTTCTTCTAATAGATCAAAATACAACCAAAATCAAGTGTGTGGCTCTATTCTACTCATCAGACAAATCATATATGTGTGTGTGTGTGTGTATATATACATATATATATATATGTGTGTGTGTGTGTGTGTGTTTTCATTTTATATATAATATATATGTATATATATATAGTTTTTTCCCTCCTTTCTTCTCTCCCTAGTTTTGGGGGTTTTTTGATTTGGTTAGCATATATTTTTCTGGAGTTGTTGCTACCCCTTTAGTATTCTGTACTCTCATTGATCTATTCTTATCTGGATAAAATGATAAGGTGGAAAAACTCACTTCAAAAAAAAAAAAAAGAACAAGAGGCAGTGCCAACGGCTAGGCACCTAATCAATACGGACATTAGTAATATGTCAGAACTAGAGTTCAGAATGATGATTATCAAGGTGCTAGCTGGGCTCAGAAAAGCATGGAAGATATTAGAGAATTCCTTTCTGGAGAAATAAAATTTTTTCTTATCTTATCAATTCCTTTTTTAGAATTTTTTAAAATTTTCATCTTTAGCCTCACATTCCATCCCTTCATAGTGTTTACCTTATTTTTGTATGTATGGGTTAGCTGGGCTTGAAAAAGCATGGAAGACACTAAAGAATCCCTTTCTGGAGAAATAAAAGAACTAAAATCCAACCAAGTTGAAATTTAAAAAGGTATCAGTGAGGTACAATAAAAAATGGAGGCTCTTGCTGCTAGGATAAATGAGGCAGAATAGAGAATTAGTGATATAGAAGACCAAATGACAGAGAATAAAGAAGCAGAGCAGAAGAGAGACAAACAACAAGAGGGGAGAATTCGAGAGATAAATGATACCATAATACAAAACACTATTAGAATAATTGGGATCCCAGAAGAAGAAGAAAGGGAGGGGCAGAAGGCATATTGGAGCAAATTATAATAGAGAATTTCCCTAATATAGCAAAGAGAACAAGCATCAAAATCCAGGAAAAACAGAGAATCCCCCTCAAAATCAATTTAAAAAGGTCCACACCCCCTCAACTAATAGTAAAACTTACAAGTCTTAGTGACAAAGAGAAAATCCTGAAAGTAGCTTGGAACAAGAGGTCTGTAACATACAATGATAGAAATATTGGATTGGCAGCAGACCTACCCACAGAGGCCTGACAGGCCAGAAAGGACTGGCATGATATATTCAGAGCACTAAACAAGAAAAATATGCAGCCAAGAATACAATAACCAGCGAGGCTGTCATTGAAAATAGAAGGAGAGATAAAAAGCTTTCAGGACAAAAAAAAAAAAAAAAAATTAAAAGAATTTGCAAACACCAAACCAGCCCTACAGGAAATGTTGAAAGGGTCTGCTAAGCAAAGACAGAGTCTAAAAGTAACAGACCAGAAAGGGACAGAGACAATATACAGTAACAGTCACATTATAGGCAATACAATGGCACTAAATTCATATCTTTCAATAGTTACCCTGAATGTAAATGGGCTAAATGTACCAATCAAAAGACACAGGGTATCAGAATAGACTAAAAAAAAAAATCAATATGCTATCTATAAGAAATTCATTTTGGATCCAAAGACACCTCCAGATTTAAAGTGAGGGGGTGGAAAACAACTTACCATGCTAATGGACATCAAAAGAAAGCCGAGGTGGTAATCCTTATATCAGAAAATTGGATTTTTAAGCCAAAAACTATAATAAGAGATGAGGAAGGACACTGTATCATACTTAAAGAGTGTGTCCAACAAGAAGATCTAACAGTTTTAAATATCTATGCCCCTAACGTGGTAGCAGCCAATTATACAAAATCAAAGAAAAGCATTCACAATAATACAATAATAGTAGGGGACTTTAACACCCCCCCTCACTGAAATGGACAGATCATCTAAGCAAAAGATCAACAAGGAAATAAAGGCTTTAAATGACACACTGGACCAGAAGGACACCACAGATATATTCAGAACATTCCATCCCAAAGCAACAGAATGCACATTTTTCTCTAGTGCACATAGAACATTCTCCAGAATAGATCACATCCTGGGTAACAGATCAGGTCTCAGCTGGTACCAAAAGACTAAAATCACTCCCTGCATATTTTCAGACCACAATGCTTTGAAACTAGGACTCAACCACAAGAGGAAAGTTGGAAAGAACTCAAATACATGGAAGCTACTAAAGAACGAATGGGTCAACCAGGAAATTAAAGAATTGAAAAAAATTCATGGAAACAAATGAAAATGAAAACACAACTGTTCAAAATCTTTGGGATGCAGCAAAGGCAGTCCTGAGAGGTAAGTATATAGCAATACAAGCCTTTTTCAAGAAACAAGAAAGGTCTCAAGTGCACAACCTAACCCTACACCTAAAGGAGCTGGAGAAAAAACAAATAAAGCCTAAACTCAGCAGCAGCAGAGAAATAATAAAGATCAGAATAGAAATCAAAGAAATAGAAACCAAAAGAAAAGTAGAACAGATCAATGAAACTAGAAGCTGGTTTTTTGAAAGAATTAATAAGATTGATAAACTCCTGGCCAGACTTAACAATAAGAAAAGAGAAAGGACCCAAATTAATAAAATCAGGAATGAAAGAGGAGAGATCACAACCAACACCGAAGAAATACAAACAATTATGAGAACATATTATGAGCAACTATAAGCCAGCAAATTTGACAATCTGGAAGAAATGGATGCATTCCTAGAAATGTGTAAACTACCAAAACTGAACCAGGAGGAAACAGAAAACCTGAACAGACCCATAACCAGTAAGGAAATTGAAGCAGTCATCCAAAATCTCCCAACAAACAAGAGCCCAGGATCAGACGGCTTCCCAGGGGAACTCTACCAAACATTTAAAGAAGAATTAATACCTATTCTCCTGAAACTGTTCCAAAATACAGAAATGGAAGGAAAACTTCTAAATTCATTTTATGAGGCCAGCGTTACCTTGATCAAACCAGACAAAGAGCCCATCAAAAAGGAGAATTATAGACCAATATCCTTGATGAACACGGATGTAAAAATTCTCACCAAAATACTAGCCAATAGGCTCCAAACATTAAAAGGATTATTCACCACGACCAAATGGGATTTATTCCTGGGCTGCAAGGTTGGTTCAACATCTGCAAATCAATCAATGTGATACAATTCATTAATAGAACAAAGAACAAGAACCATATGATATTCTCAATAGATGCTTAAAAAGCATTTGACAAAGTACAGCATCCTTTCTTGATCAAAACTCTTCAAAGTGTAGGGATAGAGGGTACGTAGCTCAATACCTCAATAAAATCCATCTATGAAAAACCCACAGCTAACATCATTCTCAATGGGGGAAAAACTGAGAGCTTTCCCCCTAAGGTCAGGAACACGGCAGGGATGTCCACTATCACCAAAGCTATTCAACATAGTAGTAGAAGTCTTAGCCTCAGCCATCAGAAAACAAAAAGAAATTAAAGGCATCCAAACTGGCAAAAAAGAAGTCAAACTCTCACTCTTTGCAGATGATATGATACTTTATGCGGAAAACCCAAAAGACTGCACTCCAAAACTGCTAGAACTCTTACAGGAATTCAGTAAAGTGTCAGGATATAAAATCAATGCAAATCTGGTGCATTTCTATACACCAACAGCAAGACAGAAGAAAGAAAAATTAAGGAGCCGATCCCATTTACAATTCCACCCAAAACCATAAGATACATGGGAATAAACCTAACCAAAGAGGCAAAGAATCTGTACCCAGAAAACTATAAAGTACTCATGAAAGAAACTGAGGAAGACACAAAGAAATGGAAAAACATTCCATCTCATGGATTGGAAGAACACATATCGTGAAAATGTCTATGCTACCTAAAGCAATCTACACATTTAACACAATCCCTATCGAAATACCATCAATTTTTTCAAAGAAATGGAAAAAATAATCCTAAAATTTATATGGAACCAGAAAAGACTCCAAATAGCCAAAGGAATTTGGAAAAAGAAAACCAAAGTTGGCGACATCACAATTCCAGACTTCAAGCTCTATTACAAAGCTGTCATCATCAAGACAGTATGGTACTGGCACAAAAACAGACACGTATATCAATGGAACAGAATAGAGGCCCAGAAATGAACCCTCAAGTGTATGGTCAACTAATCTTCAACAAAGCAGGAAAGAATATCCAATGGAAAAAAAGACAGTCTTTTCAACAAATGGTGTTGGGAAAATTGGACAGTCACATACAGAAGAATGAAATTGGACCACTTCCTTACACCACACACAAAAATAGACTCAAAATGGATGAAAAACCTCAATGTGAAACTGGAATCCATCAGAATCCTTGAGGATAACACAAGCAGCAACCTCTTCAAACTCAGCTGCAGCAACTTCTTCCTAGAAACACTGGCAAAGGCAAGGGAAGTAAGGGCAAAAATGAACTATTGGGACTTCATCAATATCAAAAGCTTTTGCACAGCAAAAAACAGTCAACAAAACCAAAAGACAACTGACAGAATGGGAAAAGATATTTACAAATGACATATCAGATAAAAGGCTAGTATCCAAAATCTATTATCAACTTAGCAAACTTAACACCCAAAGAATAAATAATCCAATCAAGAAACGGGCAGAAGACATGAAGAGACATTTTTGCAAAGAAGACATCCAGAAGGCCAACAGACACATGAAAAAGTGCTCCGCTCCACATCACTTGACATCATGGAAGTACAAGTCAAAACCAGTGAGATACCACCTCACACCAGTCAGAATGGCTAAAATTAACAAGTCAGGAAACGACAGGTGTTGGCAAGGATGTGGAGAAAGAGGAATCCTCCTACACTGTTGGTAGGAATTCAAGCTGGTGCACCCACTCTGGAAAACAGTATGGAGTTTCTTCAAGAAGTTGAAAATAGAGTTACCCTATGACCTAGAAATTCCATTACTGGGTATTTACCCTAAAGATACAAATGTAGTGATCTGAAAGTGCACGTGCACCCAAATGTTCATAGCAGCAATTTTCCACAATAGCTAAACTATGGAAAAAACCAGATGTCCATCAACAGATAAATGGAAAAAGAAGATGTGGTATATATAGACAATGGAATACTACACAACCATCACAAATATGAAATCTTGCCATTTGCAACGACATGGGTGGAACTAGAGGGTATGATGCTAAGCAAATTAAGTCAATCATAGAAAGACAATTATCGTATGATGTCTCTGATATAAGGAATTTGAGAGGCAGGATGGGGGGTTGTGGGTAGAAGGGAGGGAAAAAATGAAACAAGATGAGACCAGGGAGGGAGACAAACCATATGGACTCTTAATCTCAGGAAACAAACTGAGGGTTGCTGGGGGTGGAGGGGAAGGGAATGGGTGGCTGGGTTATGGACTTTGGGGAGGGTATATGCTATGGTGAGTGCTGTGAACTGTGTAAGACTAATGATTCACAGACCTGTACCCCTAAAGCAAATAATACATTATATGTTAATTTAAAAAAAATCTTCCCTACTTCAAACTTTCTGATGGCTTCCCGATGGATGCAATCCCAGCTCCTCGTCATGCCCTACAATGCTGTATGTGATCTGGCTCTGCCTACCACTTTGAGCTCATTTTCTTTTACATTCTCCCCTGCCCACCTCAGCCTAGCCATGCTGAAGCTCTTGCTGCTCCCTCAACAAGGAAAGCTCATGACCATCCCACCACTTTTGCCCTTGAGCTTTTCTCTCAGATTTTCCTATGAACCTCTCTCATTTATTCAGTTCTGTCCTCAAATGACTCCCCTCAGAAAGTCTTCATCTAAGCATATGAAAAGAACACTTTTACCACTCCTCCTTCCTACCACTAATCTCTGTCCTCTTGTCTTGCTTCAGTCTTTTTTATAATACTTATCAAAATCTTGCTTCTGTATGTATTACTCTTATTCTCTATCTCTTCTTCCAGAGTGTTACTGTCTTATTTGTTAGTCCCTCATTCTCTAGCTTCCTTTCTAGAATGCTCCATTCAAAAGAGAGTAAACAAACATGTCTATCCAGTTCACTATAACCCCATATCCTAGAACCATGATCTGAGCTCATAGGAGGTGCTAAAAAATATTTGTGAAGATAGAGGATACAGAAAAGGAGCATGTTTGAGGCAAGATGATCTTGTAGACTGGTTGAGGTATCTAAAAATTGGTCTCCCATAGCTGGATTCAATCTTTTCTTAGTCTTCTGCACCCATGTTTCTCACTCATCCCCATGGTTCCTCCTAGATCCTGAGACCACTTTCTAAGGTCTTTAAATAGAAGAGCTTAACCTCTATGAATCCCACCTATAATACAGGAGTATTAAGACTCCCTTAAAATTTAGTTGAGAAGATCAAATAAGAGAATATTAAATGTAAACTACTACCTAGAATTTTATGACAAATGTAGACTCCAGGGAATAGATTATTACAAGATGCTTGAATTCAGTGAATACACATATACTATTATATAGTACTCTGCTATTTAATTTTAATTTAATGTTTAATTTTTTTCTGCTAGACTATAGAGACTAATTCTTATTCTTTCTTATAGTTCCCCAAGCCCCCATCCTAGTGCCCTAGGATGATAACTGCTATCTGTTGATTTCACAGAAAACAAACAGCTTTTGCTCCAGAATTAGGTACATCTAGGATTCTCTGGTTGCTAGAACCATGAACTGCCAGGATACACTGATTTCGTAACTGACTGACCTCCAGGATATGATTACTCCTCCCAGTCTTGCTGGTCTTCTGCTCCCAGGCCTCTCTTCTTGTGACTATAATTTTCTAAATCCTTCATCTTGGCTACTACTTCCTAGAGTATGTGACTGTAAGACCATGCATGTCTAGCTCTTCATCTCCATATGACACTTTCCTAGGCTGAGGTCAATATGTACACTCTTCTTTTCCAATGTACACACACACACACACACACACACTCTTCTGAAAATTTTGGAACAAATCATCTGCATACACTGTGCGAATGCTGATTTTTTTAACTTGAGCAAATAAATTATTTTTTATCATGACTTATAGACAGAAGACAATTTTTTTTATAGTAAGCTACCCCTGAGTTTACTTATTAGGCCTTCTACCAATGGGTATTTTGGTTGTTTCTAGGTGTGCTATTCAAAAGTCACTGCACATGTGTGGACATGACTGTTGAATGACTTTATACACAAAGACTGGCAAATGTATGCTACAAATTTTCATTTCTGTTGCCAAAAGCTTCACCAATTTATATTCTAAGCAATAACACATGTGTGTCTGTTTCTCTCATGTTATCAAGCTTTTTATCTTAATGAATCTGTTAAGTGAAACATGAAATCTCATTTTTTAAAATTTGTATTTCTTTCATATGAGCAATGTTGAGCATTTTGTTGAATGTTAAAGACTTACGTTTCTTTTTCTTTGAACCTATTGTTAATATCCTTGGTTCATTTTTCTTTTGGTTGGTGATTTTGTTTCTTTATTTGCAGACACTAAAGAATTAGGAAATTTAGTTATAGTATTTTTTTCCATGTTGAATTTTAAATACTTTATGCGGTCAAATTTGTCAGTCTTTTTTGTGTGTGTATGGTTTTGGGGATTTATTTCTTCTTCAGAAATATCTTTTGTACTTCAAGATTACGAAAGCATTCTACTACATTTTCTTTTAGTTATTTGTATGTTTTCTTTTCTTTCCTTTTTACAATTAACCCATTAATCCATATGGAACCGTGTTAGTTTTCCATTGCTGCATAATGAATTACCACAAATTTAGCCGCTTAAAACAATACACATTTATTATTTTAGAGTTTCTGTGGATCAGGAGTTGGGCATTATTTTTTTTTAAAGATTTTATTTACTTATTTGACAGAGAGAGATCACAAGGAGGCAGAGAGGCAGGCAGAGAGAGGGGGGGAAGTAGGCTCCCCGCTGAGCAGAGAGCCCCATGTGGGGCTCGATCCCAGGACCATGAGATCATGACCTGAGCTGAAGGCAGAGACTTTAACCCACTGAGCCACCCAGGCACCCCGAGTTGGGCATTATTTAACTGGGTTATTTACTTAGGGTTTTCAGGCTTTGAGCGAGGTTTTGGCCAGAACTGTGTTCTCATCAGAAGCTCAACTAGGGAAAGATCCACTTCTTAGGTCCCTCAGACTATTGTCCAAATTCATTTCCTGTTGCTATAGGATTCATGGCATCCTCCTTCATCAAAGCCAAAGAGAGAAAGAGAGAGAGAGAGAGAGACTCTAGCAAGAGGGGCATCACACCATTATGTAATTACACACATGTGATCACATAATATCCTTCACACATGTGATCATATAATATCCTTCACATTTGTCACATTCCAATGGTTAGAAGAAAGTCACTGATCCCTCCAAAGGATTACACAAAGGCACAAATATCAGGAGGCAAAGATCCTAAGGACCATTCTAATCTCTGTACTCCACAAACTTACTTTGGTGAAAGGAGTGAGGTAGGGATATATATATTTTTTAGATGGTTAGCCAAGGTCTCTATATCACTTATTAAATTATCTAAATTTCCTTTGATTACAAATTTTACTTTTTTTTTTCCCTCAGACATATATAGTTTATATATCTCAAACTAGGTCTTTTCTCCTTTCCTCATCTCACCTACAACATCAGCAATACAGTTTGTCAATTCCATAATCATCTTATTAAGCATAGAAAGAACACTTATCAGACTTTCACCATCGTCTGTCATCATTATCAGTTTCTGTTATATTCTTTCATATATATGTATATGCATGTCTTTCTTCATATTTATTTCCATATCCATATCTATCTAGCTATATATATAAAGATTGAAAAAGTAAAATTAAGAAAGTCCATTCATTATCTCATTCCTTTCCTTATAAGAAGTACTTATTTGCAACAGAACCCAGACAAACTCAGGCAAATCCAAGTATATGTTAGGAAACACTAAATTATTTAGTAAAGCCAACAGCTGACACTAATCATGCTCATAAATGAGCCAAACTCAGGACCACGACAAGGGAGTGGGCAGCCAACAGGTAGACCAGGAACATTTCTGAGGATATGAGCATATCCCAAAGAAGATGATGTAGATAACAAAGAATGGAAGGAAGGTATGGCTGGAAAACCCAGCTGATAGCAAGTTCCATGCACTTGAACTGCCATGGTATCCAGTTGGTGCTTTATGGATAGGCTTTTGTTGAGTTTAATAATAAAAATTGATAATTTCTGTGACTATGTTCTGTTTCATACTGGAGTCTGGGACCATCCACTGAAGCCAACATAACTGCCCATCAGTAACAGGTGATGGAAAGATGATGAAGCACCTCCTAATCATGGCATTTCCTGAAAAAATGTGCATCCTCTCTAATGATATGACAACACATCCCCACCTTACCACACCTTTCCGGAAGAGACTATTGCCTATGAATTTGAGGTTGCTGTATTGTTTTTATTACGTTTATTTTGAATGGGGAATATGTGCATGTGGTAAAAAATTCAAATGTTACCAAATATACATGAAAGAAAAAGTATGTCTCCCCTTATCCCTGTCCTTAGTTCCTCAGGCTCCAACTCATTCCCAGAGGGAGCCACCACTGTTATCTTTTCATTTCACATTCTTCCAGAGATTATATCTTACAAACCATTATATATTTTATTTAATAGAGCATAATTTATATATAAAGTATGCATAACAAATATATATTATGCTTTAAAAAATGAAACAGTAGTGTGCTTTACACAATTTTCTGCACTTTGGTTTTTTTAACTTAATGATGTACTTTAGCATGTGTTCCATGTTAGAACTATAGAGTTCCCTTATTTTTAATAGTTACATAGTATTGTTTGGGTGTAGTATAACTTATGTAGCCATCCCTCATTAGTAGACATCTGGTCTATTTCCCATCTTTTGCTTTTAGAATAACGCTTTAATAAGTAACTTCATACTTCATAATACCAATTTAATTCACAATCCTTTTAAAGATCAGTAAGAGATTATTTATAACATAATTTATGTTGTTTCTACTATTGATCTCCATCTACAAAAGAGTTGTATTCCCCTCAGAGCAGTTGTTAAGCTGAGGTTCAAAACAGAAGTTCCATTGATAGCCACTGGCTAAAAGTAACATAAAGACATACTGTGTTTGGGCCACACCATTATTTTTCAAAATGGAATGAATTTTCAGCACTAAAATTATCAAACTTGTGATGTGATGTAGAGAAATCACACCAAAATCAAGATGTGGGGTGTTTCTTGAATAACTAAATATTTAACAATGCTGGGCTCACATTCTCAACCAACAGTAGTCAGTTGGAGTTGAATAAAAGCTGTTTGATTTAGTTGTGGCTTCTTCAGTCCACCGTATAACCATGATGAGAACCAAGATTGCTCCACATCTCTGAGGTTGTATCAGTTGTCATCTATCATCATACCTACTTTATTTTCTCCTCTATGGCAGAGCTGAGAAAAAGTGAAACGTTTTTGTATTCAAATGTCTCCTCATAGGGGCATCTGGGTGGCTTAGTTGGTTAAGCATGTGCCTTTGGCTAGGGTCATGATCCCTACTTAGCCGGGAGCCTGTTTCTCCCTCTCTCTCTGCTGCTCCCCCTGTTTGTGCTCTCTCACTCTCTTTTTGTCAAATAAATAAATAAATCTTTAAAAAAAAAAGTCTCTTCATACGTGAAAAACAAAAAAATAGTCCCATACTCACCACTATTCCCTATTGCCTCACACCCAGATGCTTCTTCACTCATTTACATCAATACTGTGGCCTCTCCAAAGCATCTGAGCTTGCAATCCCATGTTTAAAATAACTAGACTCTTCCCAGGGTCAAACATATTTTCAGAAAAAGTCCAATAAAGGCCTATTACCTATCTCTTCTCTTTATTTAAACCCTCCTTCCATTTGTTAACTTTTTTGACAGATTTGACTTAGAAAGGATTATTTATTTTTAATACCATTTCTTCAAACAAAACAAAACAAAACCTGAGTCTGTCCAATGGACTTTGCAGCTAAAATGGGTAATCCATTAATTCTGGAGGAAGAAGAGCAGCTGGCAAAACTAATCAGTGTTGGACATTTGCATTTTTTCCCTTTTTAATGGTCTCCCCTGATGCTGGGAGATTGGTTTTCTGTGTTGGAAGAAGAGCACAGAGAGCAGCTGCTGCCTCCCAGTCTACTGCATAGTGAAGGAAAGAGCGTGGTGCAGAATTCATCTACTAAATATCCCAACAGGTTAACCAGTTCTGGAGCGAGGAAGTCACAGCTTGTTTTTGAAGGTTCTTTGTATTGAGTATAAAAGATTTTATGTTTTGGAGAGTAAGATGTGTCTCATCAAATTCTCTCTATATATGTACTCTTTAGGCAGCAAGATGATGCTTCTTAGGCTTAAGAATCTCCTATTGATGAGAGGCTGACAAAAAAAAATTAAATACAAGTATGAACTTGAAAAAAAAATAAGCATAAACATGCTCCTAAAATCAGGCGGCAACATGATGCTCACTGCAAATTATTGAGGGTTTCCTATTGAGGGCTTCCAGGCATTATGCTCAATGCTATACATGCATTATCTCATTTTATTTTCTCAATACTCAAAGATGTGCTATCATTAACACTATATCATAGCTGGAGAAAATGAGAATCAAAAAAGCATAGTCATTTTCACAAGGGCTCTAAACTTAAAAAGGCAGACTTGATACTCATCTAGGCCCTTCTGCCTCTCGTGTACCCTTAGCTAACCCCCTGGATAACTTCCTTCACAGAACAACCAATCTATAAGGAGGCTGGTGTTGTATTTTCAGTGAGGACCACTGGGTGTATTCTCTTTGGAATCTGTAATGTTGCTATAGATAAATCACTCAAGGAGGAATATTTTCATCCTATTCTTTATGTGATTTTTTTTTCCCTTCCATATCTTCTTCAGAAGAAGCAATATGTCATCGGCCCCTTTCTCCTCAATTTACAATTGAAGTAGTTACCCTATGACCTCACTTCTTTTCTGATGGATTATTTATTTTATTGGCCACTTCTCTTCCTGGCATTCCTAGGCTCTCCTTGATGTCCTAAAAAGTTAAGTCTCTATTCACTAGCTCTTGCTACTGGCAGCAAACCACTCAATGAAACTACTTGGTCAAGACATACCTAACCCAGGTCATCTGTCCCCGAACCCATGAAGCTTCAAGCTTCACACCCCATTTCTCTCCAAAAAGAACTTAGTGATACCATTTTTTAAAATAAGTATTTTAAATTTGCATACAATGAAATACATTCTTTGTGGTGTACAGTTCTAGGTGTTTTAACAAAGCTATACACTTGCATATCCACTACAACAATCAAGATAAAAGCACTCCATCCTCCCCTACAACAGATTCTCTCATGCCAACCCATTGTTGTCACCCACCCCTAACTCCTAACTCCTGCCAATCATAGATTATTCTCTTTTCCGATTAATTTGCCTTTTTCTATAATATCATATAAAATACAACCATACCGTGCATCTTCCTTCAAGTCCTCTTTCACTCAGCATAATGCATTTGAAATTCATTTGTGTTTTTCTGTGTCTCACTAGTACTCTCTTTTTCACGGATGAGTAATATTCTGTTGTGCAGACATTCCACAGATTGTTAATCCATTTACCAGTTGAGGGACATTTGGATGATTTCCAGTTTTTGATGGCATGAATAAAACTTATAAACCTTTGGGCACCATATTTTCGTGAACACGTATTTTTTATCTCAGTTATATAGAGACCTAGGAATAGAATTGCTTAGTCATACAGTAAGTTTAATTTTATGAATGCAGTTGTATTTCATCCTGGTTCTAAAGCATCTCTCTGATGACTGATGTTGCATATCTTTTCATGTGCTGATTTTTCATCCAAATATTATCTCTGGTGAAGTGTCTCTCAAATCTTCTATACATTTTAAAAATTAGGTCATATTGGAGGTGCCTGGGTGGATTAGACGCTTAAGTGTTTGCCTTTGGCTCAGGCCATGATCCCAGGGTCCTGGAAGTGAGCCCCACATCAGGTTCTCTGCTCAGCAGGGGGCCTGCTCCTTCCTCTCCCCCTGACTGCCACTCTGGCTACTTGTGCTCCCTCTCTCTGTCAAGTAAATAAATAAAATCTTTAAAAAGAATTAGGTTGTGTGGTTTTTTGGGTCATATTTTCATAATTTAAAGATTAGTTCATTTTATGTTGATTTTCCTTTAAAATTTAAATATCCCAGAAAGGGAACACATTAAGTTTCTATAGATCACGGACATCTTAGTACAAATTAGTTCTATCCATTCACTCAAAAACGTAAGCACTTATTTCCAGCTCTTTATACTGGAGCCTGTGAATGCAAAAATAAGCAAACTCAGTCAGCTTTCAAGGAGACTTAACCAGATTCCTATCCACACGGCCAAATAAAACCAACTTTGAGGTAAAAGGGAATTTTATGGGATAAAATTGAGATCAGTATGGTAATTTTAGAGCTGCAGCTCTTGCAGTAAGCTCTCTACACCAATAAGCATTAGAATTACCTGGAAATTTGTTAGAAAGCTACTAAATCAGAAAGTCTGGGGAGGGAGCTACTAATACATGTACAAAGAGCACTCTAGGTTATTTTGATGTGCATTCAAATTTGAGAGTAAGGGCAATTGCTGAAGACATCTAGAGGAGGAGCTGAGTGGCAAAAATTTTTGCTTCAGGCTCAAGTTTTATATCCATGTACTTTTGAGCAGTTTTCTTCTATTATAGTGCTTAGACTGGAAAATTTGGTGTGTTAAAAAATATATATATATACTTCAGGGCTAAGTATCATAGTCATCAGAAAGTTACTTCCTCCTGTGTTAATTCTGAATGTAGCCAGCTCGTCACTCTCAGAGAGGCAAGTTCTCTTCTCACCACACTCTGTTCTTTCTAGCTCTAGTCAACTGCAGCAAGACGGAAAAAAGCAGTGTGTCCTGAATGAACAGAAAAATAGTAGTAGGTCCAACCCAGTTTTAACAGATCAGTAATCTTGTCACAACAGTTTTCTTCTAATTTTTCCCTCTATATTTTTGCTGTTGACATTGTTTCTCTTCTAGGAGATTTTTGAGCGCAGGGAAACTCTTCAAGGAATTACTGATTCTTGCCTTGTACACACTGCTATAGAAAGGTTTCAAGGGAAAAAACTTGTTTCAGAATAAAAAAGTAAGTCAGAGGCAAGTTATCTTTTTGAAACACTTAACCTAATTCTAGTTCTACTCATTCTCTACCACATGAATATGCTATTTTCCTAAATGATATCTATTCACTCAATCTGCACTATAGGAAAAACTTCCAAAATATATGTTTACCAAAATCTAGTATATAAATACTCATGGAAGCATTATACAGAAAGCCAAAAAGTAAAATCACCAAATGATAAATTGATAAAACAAGATAGTGGAACTATTTAGTGAAATATTATTTGGCCTGGAAATGGGTAAAATGCTGATACATGCTGTACTGATACATTCATCCACAACATGGACAAATCTTGAAAACATACTAAGTAAGTAAAAGAAGCCAGATACAAAAAGGCATTGACTGTATGATTCCATCTAGGTAAATGTCCAGAAGAGGCACATCTACAGAGGCAGAGAGCAGATTAGTAGTTGCCAGGAGCCAGAGAGAGAAGGGAACAAGGGGGGATTGGAATTCCTTTTTATGGTGATGAAAATGAAAATGTTGTTTATTTAAATGGTGATGATGGCTGCACAATACTTTGAATGTACTTAAAACCACAAAAGTACATATTTTAAAAGGGTGACATTTTTGGATTTTGAATTATATCTCAATAACACTGTAATTTAAAAAAAGAAAGAAGAAACAAGTTCAGAGCTTGAGTCTCTTCTTATGGAACAATTTCTTAGTTTGGGTAAGTTCTGTGCAGTAGAGTGGGAGACTATGATGTGTCTTGAATGACCGTGTAGAGAGAACTGAACAGTCAAGGATCAGAACTGTGTACTAATCCTGGTTTATTCCAGAGGTAGGAAGGCTTGTCAAGAGACTGATTTACAAGTTGCAACATGTTAAAAGGCCATTGAGGGCTTTATGCTGTTGTTAGTATTTTAAATTAAGATACCCGTCTTAAAATGTCCACATTCTCTGTAAGAATCTTAAAAAGTGACCTCCTTTTCACCATCCTCTGACAAAGTATATATAAAACCCTATTACAGAATAAAATATTTCATTCAGCCCATCTATCTATATTCACTAAACTAGTTTAAAAACTATTTTAAAAAACTTATTGTAGTTTTTTTTTTTTAAGATTTTATTTATTTATTTGACAGACAGAGATCACAAGCAGGCAGAGAGGCAGGCAGAGAGAGAGGAAAGGAAGCAGGCTCCCTGCCGAGCACAGAGCCCGATGCGGGGCTCAATCCCAGGACTCTGGGATCATGACCTGAGCCAAAGGCAGAGGCTTTAACCCACTGAGCCATCCAGGCACCCCTTGTTTTTTTTTTTTTTTTTTGATCTGATCAACAGGTTTGATATAATTAGAAATAGATACATTTTAAAATACAAGTTTGCTTTCTAAATTATTCCTCTGGTGAAGGGACCAGACTGCATATGTACTTCATAAGAGACAACAGGGAGGGAAAACTTGGTGAAGGGTGAACACATGGCCATGGGAAGCCATAGGGATAAAGTACTAAAGAAAAGCATGAGAAGGGGACCAGCTAAAAATTTAATCCAAAGTTGAAAGTACAGCACACTTAAATTATGATTTAGAAGTAAAAACACAATCTGAAAGTTCAAAAACAGGACAATGGTTTTAAAAATTACAGTCTATCCTTGTGGAGATTATGAAGATATTAAAATCAAATTCCATATTTAATAACAGATAAATGACCATAATCCCATTATAAGTTTAAAAAGCTCAATTATTAATATAATATGTCTTAAGTATGTATATACACATATATAATCTTCTTATATAATTTTCATATACATTTCTATATGTAAATATATGGATTTTGACATAAAATACAGATATACATATATAAACTAATATTTTCTATTATACATGAAATAAAGTTTTATACATTTATATTTAAAATATACATAAAATAATAATTATATATGCATCAGTAAAATATCAATAGGGATGAGATTATGGGTCATTTTTATTCCTTTTATTATCAGTCCTGGGGAACTAGCATCATGGATACCTCAATAGCTTGGGAATTAGGGCAATAAAACTGCCCTTTGATGTAGCTACTTTGGAAAATATGTTGAATGCTTCTTAAAAAGTTAAATGTAAATTTACTATATAACCCAGCAATTCCACTCATAGGTAACTGCCCAAGAGAAATGGAAACATGTGGCCACACAAACTTGAACATAAATGTTCATTATAGCATTATTCATAATAGCTAAAAAATAGAAACAACTCAAAATGTCCATCAACAAAATATGGCATGTCCATATAACAGAACACTATTAAAAGGAATGCATGCTACATGCTACGAAATGGTTAGATCTCCAGAATATTATTGTAACCAAAAGAAGCCAGACACAAAAGACCATAATACCATAGGATTTATTTATTTGAAATGGGGATGGGAACAGAAATTATGTGTAACTGGGCATGGATTTTTTTGTGCTGATGAATGTGTTATGACAAGTACAACCCAGTAAACTTCCTTTTTAAAAATCATCCAGCTGTACACTTAAAGTGGGTAAACTTTATGATATGTAAAGTACGCATCAATATTTTTTTTTTTTTAAATTGAGCCCTTTGGAAGAAGAGCTTTAAATCAGTGCTTAACAGATGTGGGCAGATATCCACAAAACCACCTTTAGAAGACAGAATGTTTCCCAGACCAACAAGACTTGACTATAACCTAACAACATAGTAAGAAATCTATGGTAAGGATGTGTTATCGAAATCAAGGGTGGGAAGTCAAAGGACTATAGATAAAGGGGAGAGATAGCATTGGCTTAGTGTGTTAAGGTTTGCATTACTCTTATAATGAGGGAGGTAGGAGAGGGAAAGTGTGCTATGGAAAAGATAACTCAGCTCAGAGTTAGCTAAATGAGTCCCCATGCAATGATCCCAGGCACCCAGTGCAAGAAAACAGTTGTTGGTTAACTTGGCGCGCAGCCTTACTATAGGGAGGACGCACTGGTCGGAGAATACAAGTCCTTCTAGACTGTGACCTTGCTCTTATAGGTTAACAAGCTTAATAATCCTGGGTACCATACACAACTGTTACTACAAATCCAATTAATGTTAATTTATCCCTATAAAAAGTCAGGCTTCTGAGCCTATAAGGCAGAGAGCCTGAGTATGGAGGGTAGTGAGTTTCCCAGATGCCTCCCAGGAGCACTGGTCTGAGTGATTGGAGACCTTCTCAATTGGTACCCTCCATTTTGATCTGTGTGCCTAGCCCAAAAATGTAGTTGGCACAGTCCAGTGCAAGACAGTAGAGCACATGATAAGAACGTAGATTTTGGAGTCAGACTGCCTTGGTTCAAAGTCTATGCTACTCCTTAAAAGCCATGTGACTTTGGAAAAGTTATTTAACTTTCTTCAATTTTCTCATCTACAAAACACAGATAAAAACAGTACCTTCCTCATGTGGTCGTTTAAATGATTAAATGAGATCATACACATAGAGCATTTAGCACAGAGCTTGTTACCTGATAATCTCTCAAATATTAATTATTACTCCTCAATAGGCATTCTTTTTATACTTTTCTGTTTTTAATGGATTTTAAGTGAATATGTATCATTTCAGTTCATAATCAGAAAATGACGCTATTCAAAAAACTTGAAATAAATGAAATTTTGTTCAACAAGGAATGAAAAAAGAGTAAAGAACAGAGATGGAGGAAGGAAGAAGAAAAGAAGGAAGCATCCAGAAATGCTAATGAGGGACATTTTAGAAGGACATATTATTGAAATCCAGGCCTTTCTGTCTAATACAAGCCATCTGGTGACTGCATCTGAACCAGCCTTACTGAGATTTTTCTTATGAGAGTTCTTTTGCCACTGTTTATTTCACACGTCAGCTCAGCAGGCAAATAGGTGGATTTACACTGCACAGAGTAGGGAGGGTCACTGGAAAGAGGTGAGAAGGAAAAATCCAATGACAAAAGTGAGGAGCCGTTAAGGGTAAGAGGCAACAATGACCCCTTCCCCACATTCCTCTCCATTCTCTCAGAGTTGGAATATAAATCTGTGGTTTTAGACAAAGCTCACGCACGATTTAAACCACAGATGCAATTCCTTTTCCCAGTCCCAAAGGCTCCCAATCAGCCCTCGGCCTTGTGTAGGGAGCTGCTAAACCCCTACCCATGGCTTAATTAATTTTCTGAAAAAAGTGATTGGCTGACATGACAGCAATAAACATCAAATTCCATTAATTAATACTGAGACATCAGTGTCTGTGTTGTTTCTCAATTACACATTCAGATGCAGCCCCCCTTGTGTGGGCATCAATTTGGTCATGAAGCCCCAGAAAAGTCCATTACAATGGAAGGACAACCAAAGGTGGGGTGGGGGCTGGCATCTGCAATTTCACTGAGATAATCAGCTTGGAGGAATTCACACTCCCAAGTGCATTTCCCAGAGAAGGGTTTTAGAGACCTAGATGAAGGGATTTAAGTGTGGTTGGGTGAGGCATTTTCGTTTTGCTGATGGCCTGGAAGGGGAACGATCAGCTTGATGAATACAGAGCTTCCCTTGGGTTCCAAGACACGCTCTTCACACTGGTTTTCCCAGCCTTCTTTCCTGGCTCCCTTCCTCATTGTTCTCTCTCTCACTCCTCTTTTTTTCCCCCCTAACTACAGTCATCTTCAATTTCATGTTAATTCAGAAGAGAGTCAAAGGGGAACAAAAAGCAATCTTTGCTTTTTCAACTCAAGTAAAAACCCTAAAGGGACCATGGCTCCCAAAGAGGCACATGCCTTAGGGCCTGAAGACAAAGCAAAATGTTCCCATGAACACTCAGAGGTTAGATCCTAGAGATAAAGCAATGTGATTAAATCTTGATAGATTTTTGTTTTAAGAGCAGAAGTGGGAGGGGGGAGGACCTCTTGTTTGCCTGGTTACAAAGAGTGCCGTTGGCAATCCCTACTTAATCAGGATCTTGATGAGCATATTTTCCCTCCCAGGACTTAGACACCAAGGAAGAGTCTATTTGAAGCAGCCTCCAGCCCATTCCCATGTGGTTGCTCCATCCCTGCTATTTCACTGGACCCTGCCCTGAGAAACAGCTGTTTCATTATTCCAGCAATCTTATGAAAATTGTTTGTGACTTCAGTTTGAAGATTATGAAAATAAAGCCTTAGCCCCACCCAGCCCCAGAGGGCAACATGCAAAATTGATCATTGCTAAATGTCTTCCATACCTTTATATGGAAGTATAATTCCCTTGTAAATAAATTAATAATCTTTTCCATTTTAAGAACAGAGAAACAAAGACCCAGAAAGTGAAGATATCTGCCCAAGATCACTCCCCAACAGGGGAGTTACAAGTCTCTAACACATACACAGGGCTCGGAACCAGGAAGGAATGGACGGGATGGGCTGAAACGATAGTATCCTTGCTGGATGCTTGGGCTGGGCCTCAAGAGTCCAGATTTTGAGGTTGATATTGTTAAGGTAGGGAGGATTTTTTATTGTTATTTATCGCATGCGACCATATTTCAAAAGGTTGGAAAGAAGGTGAGCACTGCGGACTGAAAAGTACAGAGGTGCACAGATAGAAATTAAATAGTGGAGATCACTATGGCATGATTTCATGGGCACCTGGGTGGTTCAGTCGGTTAAAGCATCCAACTCTTGATTTCGGCTCAGGTCATGACCTCAGAGTTGTGAAATCGAGTCTTGTGTCCGGCTACAAGCTCAGAGGGGAGTCTGTTTAAGATTCTCTCTCTCCAGGGCGCCTGGGTGTCTCATTCACTAAAGTGTCCGCCTTCACCTCAGGTCATGATCCCAAGGTCCTGTGATTGAGTCCTGAGTTGGACTCCCTGCTCCATGGGAAGTCTGCTTCTCCTTAGCCCCTCCGCCCCACCCCCAACTTGTGCTCTCTTTCTCTCTCTCAAATGACTAAATAAAAATCTTTTAAAAAAAATTGTCTCTTTTCCTCTGCCCCTCCCCCTTTCCTCTCTCTCTCCCTCTCTCTAAAAACAAAAACAATGGCATGATTTAGGTTCAGATGTACTCTAGATGCAAAAAATAAAAAGAAAAACTTTTAATCTGATATAAAGGATTGGAATTAATGCTGAGGAAGAAGTCAAAATATTTCATTCTATTCCCAGGTCCCATCACTACCTTGCATAGGAGTCTTGGTCATTTCACTTAACCTCTCAGGTCCATATTTCATTCATTGGTTTAAAGGTGCTTGGTTACCTGCTGTATCGGTATGAGTAAGAACCAAATGGCACTTGTCTAGCAGAAGGTTCTGTAAAAACTTCAGATGGACCCAGATATGTGGCAGCAGTTGGATGCCTACTACTTAGAAAATAATGGATAAAGTTAATAAATTTTTTAAAGATTTTATTTATTTACTTGAGAAAGAGAGAGAGTGAGCACAAGCAGGGGTAGAGGGAGAATCAGGCTTCCCACTGAGGAGGGAGCCTGAAGTGGGGCTCTGTCCCAGGGTCCTGGGATCATGACCTGAGCTGAGGCAGATGCTTAACCAACTGAGCCACCCAGGCGTCCCTAAAGTTAGTAAGTTTTTAATAGGTCTCAGGCACTAGGTTACTTTGCAAACTATCCCCATCCAATCTTCAAATATTGTATGAATTAAATACTAGTGTTGCTCTAGTTTAAAAGATGATGAAACTGAGGCCACAGAGATGTTAAGATACTTGCCTGAGGGCCAAACAATTAGTAGGTGGCAAAGCCAGGATTCAAAGCTAAATTTGTCTAATTTCAGAGCTTGAGCATTCACACACTAGGCAATTAATTCTTCATGGCAAAAGTACTTTAGTATAATTCAGAAAAGCTATAGCATACTTCCACTGAATGCAACATAAAAAAACCAAAGTTGGAACATATTCATGCAAAAGGAATAGCATTTCCAGTCTAGAAAACCCCCATCAGAATGGTCTCAGTGTCCCCTCTCAGATTAGAGCCTGCAAGCAAAGAGGGCAGATGGAGGGGCTTTGGGGACAAGGCAGGACTTGGGGCAGACACAGCCCTGGAAGAGCCCTCCTGCTCCACAAATCAGTGATGGCTACCTCCACTTAAGTTCATTCCAAACAAATCCATTAAAAGCATCATATTAATGAATATTTTATATAGTTATGACATAGCAAGTCCCATTCAGAAGAGGCTCTTACTAAAGGCTGACACAATGAAGAACTAAAATAGCCAACTAATCATCAAGGCCAATAGAAATTTGGTCGGGGACACAATAATTTTGCACAAAGAAAAAAAAAATGAAAGTCATATACTCCCTTCTTGCTGATTTAAAGCTTTTTAAAAAAATCTATCTAACATGTTCAAATATTGCCATCCATCAACAAAAGACATCTATTTGGATAATTAATTTGTTTTTCCTTGGCCTCTTCATAGTGTCTGAAGAAAGTCAATGTAATACTTGTTTGTTTCTCTTGAATTAGATCTCTTTCTGGATCCTTAGCAAACATACACACACACACACACACACACCCCCACACACACAGACAGATAGAGAGAGCGAGAAATACATAAACACATCTTAACCTACTTCCCCTAGAAATAGAAAGTGAAGAGAATCCTAAGTGACAAATTCAGTGGCCTGCCATGTACTATGCACTCCCCCAAGTCTTGTACCTCTCCCAGGAAAACATGGTTCGGAGATTTGGGGGGACAAAGGGCAGAACCTATAATACAGAAAGCAAACCAGTGGCCTGTGTGTAAAGAACAATTTGTAGGGGCACCTGGGTGGCTTAGTCGTTAAGGGCTTGCCTTCGGCTCAGGTCATAATCCCGGGGTCCTGGGATCCAGCCCTGCATGGGGCTCCTGCTCAGCGGGAAGCCTGTTTCTCCCTCTCCCACTCCCCCTGCTTGTGTTCTCTCTCTGGCTGTGTCTCTATCAAATAAATAAAAATCTTTAAAAAAAAAAGAGAGAGAACAATTTGTAGATGTGTTCTATTTGCTCTGCCAGGGTTGGCTTGCCTACTCTTTTTTTAAGAAATCTGAATTCATTGTCAACATTTGAAAAACATCTCTGAGTTTCTGACTCCTTGAACAATCAGGAGATCTGGCATGATAGAACCTGCATTCCTGTACAGTGACAGCCAGCTGGAGCTGAGCTGGAGCTCACAGAGGGGCCAGTAACCCTAGTTCCCAGACTCCATCATGTTTCCATGTCAGAAAGACAGTCTCCCTGCCATTTGTTATTATCCTTGACGGTTGTTTGGTTTTTTTTTTTTTTTCCTTAGATTTGACTAGAGCAACAGAAGGCACATAGACCAATGGAACAGAATACAGAGTACAGACATAACCCGTGCATATATGGTCAACTAATTATTGACAAGGGCACCAAGAACACACAATGGGGAAAGGACAGTCTCTTCAATAAATGGTGTTGGGAAAACCAGATTATCCACATGCAAAAGAAGGAACTAGACCATTCTCTTGTACCACTCACCAAAATGAACTCACAATTGGTAAAAGACTGAACCATAAGACCTGAAACTATAAAACTCAAAGAAGAAAACATAGGGGAAAAGATTATTGACATTAGTCTTGTCAATGATTTCTTAGATAAAACACTAAAATAAGCAAGTGAGATTACATTAAACTAAAGAGCTTCTGCATAGCAAAGGACAGTTAATAGATTGAAATGGCAACTAAGGAATGAGAGAAAATATTCACAAAACAGATCTGATACGGGTTTAATATCCAAAATATATAAAGAAGTTATACAATTCAATAGCAAAAAAGTAATAATATGATTTAAAAATAGGCAAAGGACCTGAATAGGCATTTTACCAAAAAAGACATACAAATGGCCAATAGATACATGAAAAGATGCTCACATCACTAATCATCAGAGAAATGGAAATCAAAACCACGATATCACCTCAGATCTGAGAGAATGACTATTATCAAAGACAAGAAAGAACAAATGTTGGAAAGGATAGAGAGATTAGGGAACCCTTACATGATATTTGTGGGACCGTAAAAATGGTAGAACCATTATAGAAAACAGTGGCACTACCTCAAAAAATGACAAATTGAACTACCATATGATCCAGCGATCTTACTTCTGGGTGCCTATCTGAAGGAACTGAAATCAGTATCTCAAAGAAATATCTGTACACCCTTGTTCATTATGGCATTATTCACATATATAAGATAATACAAATGACCTAAGTATCTGTCAACAGATAAATGGTTAAAGAAGATGTGGTACATATATCTGTACCACACATGTATATACACACACAATGAAATAACATTCCTTGAGAAAGAAGGAAATCCCTCCATTTGCAACAACATGAATGGACCTTGAGGGTATTATGCTAAGTGAGATAAGTCAGACAAAGACAAATATTATATGGTATCACTTATATGTGGAACTTACAAAATATAAAATATATATAAAATATAAAAATAAAATATATGTCAAACTTGTAAAAACAGAGTAGAATGGTGATTACCAGGGTTTGGGGGGTGGGAAAATTGAGGAGATGTTTTTCTAAGAATACTAACTTGTATTTAGTAGGTAAATAAGCTTTATAGCTCTAATGCACAGCATACTGATTATAGTCAACAATGTTGTATTATAAACTTCAAAGTTGCTAAGAAAATAGATCTTAACTGTTCTCACCACAAAAAAGAAATGATAATCATGTGATGTAATAGAGGTGTTATCTAACACTAATGCTTGTGTAATCATATTACAGTATATAAATATACCAAACTGACACGTTATTTACTTTATACTTACACAATGTTACATGTCAGTTATATCTCAACTAAAAATTTAACTAGTTAATTATTTTTTTAAAAAAGGAAGTAAAATAGTTTTCAAGACCACATCTCTGTCTAAATTGGGAAAATGAATGGCAGACTGAGATAACCACATATTGGAAGAAAAATGGAAGAAAACTTAAAGTCTTCTTAGGAATCTTATGGAATATCTGTCAAAACTGTCAGCCATTTGAGTTTATCTTTGTGTATGGCATAAGAGAATGGTCGAGTATCATTTTTCTATACATAGTTGTCCAATTTTCCCAGCACCATTTATTAAAGAGAGTGTCTTTTTTCCACTGTATATTTTTTCCTGCTTTGTCGAAGATTATTTGACCATAGAGTTGAGAGTCCATATCTGGGCTCTCTACTCTGTTCCACTGGTCTATGTGTCTGTTTTTGTGTCAGTACCATGCTGTCTTGGTGATCACAGCTTTGTAGTAAAGCTTGAAATCAGGCAACGTGATGCCCCCAGTTTTGTTTTTCTTTTTCAACATTTCCTTAGCAATTCAGTGTTTCTTCTGGTTCCATACAAATTTTAGGATTGTTTGTTCCAGCTCTTTGAAAAATACCAGTGGAATTTTGATCAGTATGGCATTGAAAGTACAGATTGCTCTAGGCAGTAGAGACATTTTTAACAATGTTTATTCTTCCGATCCATGAGCATGGAATGCTCTTCCATCTTCTTTGTCTTCTTTAATTTCTTTCATGAGTGTTCTATAGTTCCTTGAGTACAGATCCCTTACCCCTTTGGTTAGGTTTATTCCCAGGTTTCTTTGGTTCTTGGTGCTATAGTAAATGGAATCGATTCTCTAATTTCCCTTTCTATATTTTCATTGTTAGTGTATAGGAAAGCAACTGATTTCTGTACATTGATTTTGTATCCTGCCACATTACTGAATTGCTGTATGAGTTCTAGTAGTCAGAAGATGGAGTCTTTTGGGTTTTCCATATAAAGTATCATGTCATCTGTGAAGAGAGAGAGTAAGACCTCAATGTGAGGCAGGAATCTATCAAAATCATAGAGGAGAACATAGGAAGTAAGCTCTTTGACATCAGCCACAGCAACTTCTTTCAAGACATGTCCCCAAAGGCAAAGGAAACAAAAGCGAAAGTGAACTTTTGGGACTTCATCAAAACCCAAAGTTTCTGCACAGCAAAGAAAACAGTCAACAATACAAAGAGGCAACCCACAGAATGGGAGAAGATATTCACAAATGACACTACAGACAAAGGGCTGATATCCAAGATCGATAAAGAACTTCTCAAACTCAACACACGCAAAACCGATAATCATGTCAAAAAAAAAATGGGCAGAAGACATGAACAGATACTTCTCCAAAGACAACATACAAATGGCTAACCATCATTAGCCATTCATCATCATTAGCCATCAGGGAGATTCAAATCAAAACCACATTGAGATACCACCTTACACCAGTTAGAATGGCCAAAATCAACAAGATAGTAAACAACAAGGGTTGGAGAGGATGTGGAGAAATGGGAACCTTCTTACACTGTTGGTGGGAATGCAAGTTGATGCAGCCACTTTGGAAAACAGTGTGGAGAATTCTTAAGAAATTAAAAATAGGGGCACCTGGGTGGCTCAGTGGGTTAAGAAATTAAAAATAGAGCTTCCCTATGACCCTGCAATTGCACTACTGGGTATTTACCCCAAAAATACAGATGTAATGAACAGAAGGCCCATCTGTATCCCAATTTTCATAGCAGTAATGGCCACAGTCGCCAAACTGTGGAAAGAACCAGGATGCCCTTCAACAGATGAATGGATAAAGAAGATATGGTCCATATATACAATGGAGTATTATGCCTCCATCAGAAAAGATGAATACCCAACTTTTGTATCAACATGAACGGGACCGGAGGAGATATGCTGAGTGAAATAAGTCAAGCAGAGACAGTCAATTATATGGTTTTGCTTACTTGTGGAGCATAAGAAATAACACGGAGGACATTGGGAGAAGGGAAGGAGAAGTGAGTTGAGGGAAATTGGAGCGGGAGACAAATCATGAGAGATGGTGGACTCTGAGAAACAAACTGAGGGTTTTGGAGGGCAGGGGTGTGGGGTGTTTGGTGAGCCTGATGGTGGGTGTTATGAAGGGCACGTATTGCATGGAGCACTGGGTGTGGTGCATAAACAATGAATTGTGGAACACACACACAGACACACAAATTAAATTAAATTAATTTTAAAAAAAAAACTGTCAGCTGGAGACAAAAGCCTTTATCTACTTAATTCTGCCCCCATTGGTGGAGGGTCATCCCATGATGTGTTAACATCCCCAGACAACCAAAGGAAATCAGAGAGAAGAGCATGAAGTAAAGTGGTAGCCTTGGCTGGTTTCAGTGGCAAGGTCAAGAAGATGTAAAATGGTGTACACAGGATATCCTGTATGATGACTGTGGTCAACTACTTCATTTCTGGAAACCTCAGTTTCCCCTTCTATAAGGTAGGCTAACACCAGTGCTTCCCTTTTAGGAATGTAGGGGGAATAGAATGAAATAATCCCTGTAAAGCTCATAGCAAAATGCCCAGCACATAGTACATGCTAATGAATGGTTGTTTCTAATACAAACTCTTACCTCCAGGACTACACAGTATGGAGGACCTTTACTGACAGTTCTGCAGCAACAATCAATGAAACCAAACAATGATATTTATAATCGCAGTATTCACTTAGTGAGGGACTGAAATTGGATGCTGCTCAGCCAGTTCTGTCCTATAAACATGTATTATTTTGCCTTCCCCCCTACCCCACTACAAATATATATATATATATAATAATATGTATAATAATATAAAAAATATATATATTCAACAGAAATGGATTGCCCACCCTTAAAAATCAGAAAAATCCATATAAAATTCAGATTTCTAGCTCACCCTTGAAAAATAGAAAGGTCTGACCCCACCAAGCGGCAGCATTGCCCCCGTCAGCTGGAGCTGAGTAGTGGTAGTAGTGGTGATCCTTTCAAATGGGGCATGTTTTCTCCAATTTGCCACTATCCTCTCCAAGTCCATTTCACTCCTTCACAACCTGCTGCCCCCGTGGACATTTGCATCTGAAACTCCTGGACTGATACTTAACCTAGAAAGGCAGGGTTCCTGGAAACCCTGCCAGGATGCAAGTTGGAAAAATGCCTGAGACGACAAGGCCTTTGTTTTCCACTGAGACAGCTGAAGAGCCACCCTCGAGGCTGCGGAACTCCAAGTGCCTGTGATGGAGAGCTAAGTGAATCCTGCTGAGGTGAGAGTGTGTGGTTGCGGTGAGTCTGGCTATTACCAACCTGAGGCTGAGGTCACCCCAGCTGCTCCCGGCGCCTGCAACTCTGTTTATTTCATTTTGGTCCATACCAGAGATTTATTTTTATGAACAGTGAACATTTTTTGCAACATTCCCTCATTTAACCTTCATTATCAAAGTCTCTGCCCAAAGCCCATATAAGCACCATTATTGCCCATATAACATTTTCCAACATAAACCATTTAAGTCATTTTTTTCTCATTTTTATTTATTTCTCTTCCGTTACATTTCATTTGAAATGTGCATGGGGGAGAATATGTCTTGTTTTTATGTTGTCTCATATAGACTATAAGCCCTAATGGTGGGGGCTGCCTATTTTGGAGGTTAATAAGCAATGGGGACATTCATCATGTGGAACAAACAACCAGGATATGCTGGCCTCTTAAAAAAAGTACTAGAAAGGAGTTTTGTGTGACTGAGGATATTGAGAGGAAAATAAACCAGCTTCTTTGTCTCTTCAGAAAGTCAAGAAAAGAAGAAACATGGTGGCTCCAAGAAAGGAAGCCAAGAAGATTAAAAGCACAGTGTTATAATATTACTCTTCAAATCACCCTTTAATATGCAAATTCTGTGTGGAAAGTGATAGTTTGTGTATCCGTACCGCTAGTACCTGCACAGGGTCTGCTACAAAGTGGGTAATTTAGCAAAACTTGTACTTGACTCTAAGAAACTCAACTCAACTGACTTAAGCAAAAATGGTAATATGCTAACTTACATAGCTGAAAGTTCAAGATCTGTAGACACATCTGTATGCAAAAACTAAGTGTGTTTAGGATTCAGCTCCTCCCACCACCCCCTCTAAACATTCATTCTACTCTCCCCCCTATTGATTTTACCATAGTCAGCTGTTTACCAGAAACTTCAGGCTTATACTCCTATAAGCTCTAGCAACTCTAGTAATAAGAAAGAGAGAGAGAGAAGAAAGGAAGGGAGGAAGGAAGGTAGGAAGGAAGGAGAAGGGAAGGGGAGGGGAGGGGAAGGAAGGAAGGAAAAGGAAGGAAGGGGAGAGAGAGGAAGGGAGGAAGGAAGGAAGAGAGAGGGAAGGAAGGGAGAAAGGGAGAGAAATCAAAGAAGGGAGGCGGAAAGGAAGGCAAGAAGGAAGGAGAAGGAAGAGGGAAAGAACAAGCCTCTTTCCCAGCAGCTCCATCAATTTGGATCTCTGAGCAAATCACTATGGTCAGAGGTAAGAACTACATGGATCTGAAGCCCTATCCTTGAGGACTGAAATTGGCCAAGGTAGAATGCATGCTAGGTGGGCAGAAACAGTAAAGGTCCACAAGAGAAGGCATGAATGATGCTGTTGCATGAAGAGAACCACAAGAGCCCGGAGCCCTGGGCACTTCCTCCCAGCTCTAGAGTAACCAGTGAGGAAGTCTTGCAAGTTCAGTTTAATTATGCATAAGAAAGCAAAGTTGAAAAGCAATTGACAGTCATCAGCAAATCTACTAACTGGTAAGAGTCACAGCTACAAAAAACAAATCATTAGGAAACCATGTGCTAGAAAAAAAGTAGAAGTAGGTGCAAGATGCATCTTTGAAGGTTTATCTTTGCAGTCCTCCAGAAGCCAAACCTGAGATTGGGATCTGAGTGCAAATGATAGATTTTGGAAGGCAATCTAGGAAGCAGGGGTAGACTAATGGGGAAGTAACCTGAAAAAGGAAGGATGCCAGTATAAGTGGGGCTATTATACTACTATATATATGTATACACACACACACACACACACACACACACATATATATGTGTGTGTATGTGTATGGGGGCTATTATACTATACACACACACACACACACACACATATATATGTATGTATATGTATGTATATATTATACATATATAGTAGTATATTTGTACATATATAATCACCTATAATATATAATATGTTATAGTTACCACCTATAACAAATGTTATTATATAATTATAAGTTAATTATATTAAATTATAATATAAGTTACCGTTGTGAGCAAGTAGAACATAATGAGCTGGGAGCCCTGGGGTGAGTATAGACATGAACACAGGCCTCAGAATTATTTAATAGGCAAGGTGGGGGGCTGATGGTGAAGAAACTGGGGTACTTATTTATGGATGTCTATCACTGGCAAAAGACTGCTGGAGTATGGAGCAGTAATTCCCCAGGCATTTCTGGCCTGTCGTTTGGGTGGACAGAGTGGGCTTCAGGGGCAAAAGGAAAGTTCTCGGGCAAGGAGGTGAACCCCATGTTAGCGGTCAGGCCAACTGTACTGCGATGGTGGGGTCTGAAGGCTCTAGGTGTGGCAGTGGCAATTTCTGATCTTTGGGTAAAACGCATGTTGCTGCTCTTTCCTAAAATGAGGAAATTGAACCAGAAAATCCCCGAGGGCCTAATCAGCTCTAAAATCATAAGATACAAGAGTTAGTCTGGCAACCTTTTTATACTTCCATTCAGCATATCCCAGGCTAGTTCTAAAACAATTTAAAAATGTATGGGAAATGGGTGGGTTGGTGGGAGGTGGAGGCAGCTGGGAGAGTGATAACATTAATAGTTTTATGATCAAAAAGTCCAGGACTTCACACAAAGATGTATTCATCAAAATAGCTTAACTTGGGGTACCTGGGTGGCTCAGTCAGTTAAGCGTCTCCCTTTGGATCAGGTCATGATCCTGGAGTCCCGGGATCAAGGCCAGGCATGGGGCTCCCTGATCAGGAGGGAGTCTGCTTTTCTCTCTCTCCCTCTGCCACTCCCCCAGCTTGTGCTCTCTCTCTCTCTCTCTGTCAAATAAATAAATAAAATCTTGGGAAAAAAAATAGCTTAACTTGCTTAGAAAGGATTTGCTTATATTTAATACCGTGATCTTTGTCCTTGTACTTATAAGGTAGGATCATAGGCTGCAGGCCATCATAAGAGGACCCTCAAGGCTGTGGATTCATAGAGAAAATAACTCGAGATTAAAGTGTGGATATGAACTCCGGGTTCTTCAGACTCCTCACTAAGTGCTCTCCCTTCTGCATGGACAGACAAGAACCAAGAGGCAGATGTAGCAAACAAGGCTTTATAAAAGAACTTGATTTTTTCTGTCCAGGGTCTTAGCTCTACACCATCTTCACGCTTCACTTCCAAATCTTGCTCCTAACCTGAGGAGGTTGGTGATATTTGTTTATTATTTCTAGCATTTCTTATCCTTGGAAGTGTTTTAGTAGCTGTTAGGTCAACAGGGCCCCCAAACACTTTTGCAATAGGCCTGTGGCTCTGTGGCTCCCCTTTCCAACAAAACCCGTTTCTCAGAAATCTGCCTCTAAAACCCACAGCCCTGTGAACCTACAATTGGCCCTGTACTGGAGCATGAGAGTTCCAAGAGACAGGTTTCTCTTCTTCTCATTCCTTAAGATGTGTTCTGGTAAATTAGATCTCTTCTCAATTTTTTCCCTCCTTTTCTTTTTCCATTCCATAGAACATCACTATTGTTGCTTTTAAATGAAGCTTAAGAAATGCATTTGATTGCAAAGGATGGAGCATTTAAAGTGGTAAGTCCGGGGATGGAAAAAATGAAAATCATATAATCCAATAATAAACCATGACAATGGAGGGGAAACTCTTCCTGAAGCACTGACGATAAAAGTCTCTAAATGCCTATGTGCTCAACTCAGAAAGAATCGCATTTCTCTCTTGGTCAAATACAGATTCAAACTCCTGGTAATTAATCTCCTCAGTACACACACAATACTGGATAGCTTACAGTTGTTTTCCTCCCTCTGTTTGGGTCATTTTCTTAGAAAAGGACTTAATTGGGGCGCCTGGGTGACTCAGTGGGTTAAAGCCTCTGCCTTCGGCTCGGGTCATGATCCCAGGTCCTGGGATCGAGCCCCGAATGGAGCACTCTGCTCAGCAGAAAGCCTGCTTCCTCCTCTCTCTCTGCCTGCTTCTCTGCCTACTTGTGATCTCTGTCTGTCAAATAAATAAATAAAATCTTTAAAAAAAAAGTTTAAAAAAAAAAGGACTTAACTTAGCAAATTTGGGGAGTGATTTGAGCATTGCTGAGCCCTGTATATTTTACTGGGAATGGGAAAAGGACACCATTTTCTCATAGGGAAAATGCTATTTGTGTTCCTATTTTACAGATTAGAAAACTGATCGTATCTTCCTCTTTTCCTATAATCTAGGAAAGAAATACTAAAAACCATAGCTCTAGTTACTACTTCCACTACTATTATTAATAATGACAAGTATTAATAATGCATCAATTGGCTTAGTTAATTCCACTACTTAATATCTATTATTGAACACCCAAAGTTTAAGATAGTGCCAAGCACTACTGGTAAAAATAAGAGAAACAAGAAATTATACTCAGATATATCCAAACAGTGTAAGGGCACAACACAGTACCTTGGGAGCAATTGTATGCAGTGAGCTTCCTTAAGCAAAATACTATTGTTGCCCCACACTGTATCTGGAAGGAAAAATAGAGAAAATAAACACTGTGGTATTCTTAACAGAATTCTTACCCAATCTTGACATGTTTTTAAAACTAAAATATATGAATAAAACTCTTACTGAACCTCAGAATAAAAGTGGCACAATATGTATCAAATATCTTTGTTGATAAAGGTTCATAAGAAAGGATGCTTTTCTAAAAGAAACAGTAATAAAAATAAAAAATGGAAAAAAATGTGAACGAAATCGAACAAAAAGTTTTTTCTTTGCTTTCTTTTAAATAAGAATAAGTGCTAATTTGCTGATATTTCATGCTCGTATTACAATTAAATTGAATAAAATAAAATTGCACACACACACACACACACACACACACACGTAATCATTTTCCAGAACTATTGATGCTTTCCTGATTCATGTTTTTAAATGATGTCATGCCCTTAATTTGACAATATGAAACACAAACATTTCTTCATGTAAAAGGCATCATTTTCTTGACATGTGAAGAGTTTTTATAAACCCCCAAGAATAAGCTTAACAAACAACACAAAAAGAAAACAATAAAAACAATCTAATATAAATAATGCACAACCCAACAGAAAATGGTCAGAAGAGATATGAACAGAAAGTCCACAATAAAAGAAATACTTTGTTCAACTTTAGTTATATCAAACAATAAGACACCACTTTGGTCTATCAGTTAAAATTTGGAAGACACTGTCAAAGAACATGTATTTCATTGGCCCCCAGATCACAATAAACATTGGAGGTAGCTCAAATGTTGGTCTCAATGCTCTTCATAAAGAGCACAATTGTTTTTTCCCTTTATTCTTCTTTTATCCCCAGGCTGTGATTTTTCTCACTTTGCCCTCTTCATATTTTCCCTCCAGCAACAATGTTGGCTATGTCTACACAGAATTCCCAATCCAAACAGTTGAATAAAAATATTTTTTATATTATGTATATGACATTAGAGAGGAAAAGTTCAATGATCTAAATTCCTATGTAGAGAAAGTTAAAACCAGTAGTCTCATGAGGGTACTCATTATTAAGACCTTACTTTTGTGTTGTTTGGTTTTTTTTTTTTTTAAGATTATTTATTTATTTATTTATTTATTTATTTATTTATTTTAGACAGAGAGATTGAGAGAGAGAACATGCAGGTGTGAGTAGGGGGGGAGGATCATAGGGAGAGAATCTTCTATTACACTTCTCGCTGAGCCCAGAGCCCACAGAGAGCTCGATCTCACGACCCATGAGATCATGACCTGACCTGAGCAAGAGTCAGATGCTCAACCGACTAAGACACGCAGGCACCCCTAAACCCTAAACCTTTAGGTTTTAAATACAGTATTTCCACAGTTGGCGACATTCTTTGAAAAGAGCTGTCCAGATGAGATTGGCAAAGCTATCTATTTTGACATGAGTCAATGGGGAACAAAAAGAGAAGAGGGAGACCATTTAAATGAATTTGATTTCCAATTTAGATAAACTTTAATTTTGGAAAAAAAGTGAGTCAGCTTATCTATGAAATTTTTACCAAAATTACCTTTCTAAAATTTAATGTAAATTTTTAAATACAAATAATAATTTCCCATAATGATCCATTATGTAATTTACCACATTTAACTGTCATAATAATCTTATGATATAGTGCTATTAGGATTCCTAGTGTACAGATGAAGAGGCTGATGTTTAGAGATCAAAGTATTTGTCTAAAATCACATGACTAGTGGGACGCCTGGGTGGCTCAGTGGGTTAAGCCTCTGCCTTCAGCTCAGGTCATGGTCTCAGGGTCCTGGGATCGAGCCCCATGTCGGGCTCTCTGCTCAGCGGGGAGTCTGCTTCCCCGTCTCTCTCTGCCTGCCTCTCTGTCTGCTTGTGATCTCTCTCTCTGTTAAATAAATCTTAAAAAAATAATAATAAAATAAAATCACATGACTAGTAACGGCAGAGCTTTGATTCAAACCCCGGCAGTCTCTTTCTAAAATCTGGATTCTTGAACACTAGAAAATAATTTTGTTTGTTTGCCCTCATGCTATGGATCCAAATGCATTTCCATAAAGATGAACTTTTTTCTTAGACTCTACTGCTCCTTTGGGTAAGACTGGTATTCAGTGATGTCTAGAGAGGGCAAAGGTCATCTGCTCTGTGCTTTTCACACATCTAAGTTCTCCCAGTAGATTAGCTTCAAATACAACTCTTGGTTGGATGTGCTCCGAAATGTCCTCTTTCATCTCTGCTTTAGAATGCTAATCAGCTTAAATCATCAAACAAAATTCCCCATTAAAACAAAACAAAAAACAAAAGCAGACCAAGTCCAGTGGTACATCAGAGGTTTGGCTAAGACCTCAGGGAAAGAGCCAAAAGTCTGCCCTGTGCCATGACCTCTTCACCGATATTTTCTACCTAGCCTAAAAATATAGAATAAAATGGAGAAAAATTTCAGAGAGATAGATTTCAGCTTCAGCTGCACTAAGCTTATTGAGAATTGGAGTTCCCTCAGGATGAAGTGAGAGCCCTTGTCACTGGAGGTATGCAAGCAGAGGATGAATAATTACTTGGCAGAAATGTAAGAGGGTCTCAAAACTCAGATGAAGAGTTAAACTAGTTCAGAAGTTTTCTTTTTTTCTTTAATTGTGTTATGTTAGTCACTATTCAGTACATCATTAGTTTTTGATGTAGTGTTCCATGATTCATTGTTTGAGTATAACACCCAGTGCTTCATACAATCCGTGCCCTCCTTAATACCCATCATCAGGCTCACCCATCCCCATCCCCTCCCTTCTGAAACTCTCCTTTTGTTTCCCAGAGTCCATAGTCTCTCATGGTTCATCTCCCACTCTGATTTCTCCCCCTTCATTTTTCTCTTCTCTTAATGTCCTCCATGCTATTCCTTATGTTCACAAATAACTGAAACCATATGATAATTGACTTTCTCTGCTTGACTTATTTCAGTTAGCATAATCTCCTCCAGTCCCATCCAAGTTGATGCCAAATTTGGGTACTGATCCTTTCTGATGGTTGAGTAATATTCCATTGTGTATATGGACCACATCTTTATCCATTCATCTGTTGAAGGGCATCTTGGCTTTTCCACATTTTGGTTATTGTGGACATTGCTACTATGAACATTAGGGTGCATACGGCCCTTATTTTCACTAGTTCAGAAGTTTTCAACTTTGCTTTCTCATACATTGCTAAGGCCACAATCATGCATATGGTACATCACAGGTAATGTGCTACCACTATATAGGAAAATATTCATAATTTATTTTTTTAACTTATAAATTGAAGTGGCTCTGTGTCCATTTCTTGATAATAAGCAAACAAAAACTATTAGAAACAAAACAAAAACTATTAGAGAGATATAGAATAGCTAAGAGAATTAAAAGAAAAGAATTGCACATACCCACAAACCAAATTATCTTTGTATAAACTTGACTAACCTACATCAATGGGAGATTCTTATCATTGTCTACATTATTCTTCCTTTTATTGTGCATAGAGTAGAACTTTTCCAGCCTCAGATCCAAACTTGGATATTTGAGGGCACAATTAACAGGTCATGTTGCTAAGACTAAGTTTCTGCAAATTATGGTACTAGAATGGTAGACCGGCACCTTTGGTTCTCTCTGAGGATGTTGCAAGGGATAAAACAATAGAGCTACTTCACTTCTAGAAGACGTGAGGCCATCTGTGTGAGACTCAAGCAGAGAAATCCAGAGAGAGGCATTTCCCTAGCACTGACAGATGGGGATAAATTAAGGACCTATCTGAGGACATTCTTAACAAAGCATGAGGTATGTGTATGCATGTGTATTGGGAAAGGGGAGAGCTAGATAAACTTAAAAGAATGCAGTGCCTGGCAGTGGAGCCAGGGTCCTGGGCTCAGGGTCACATGGAATTACTATGACATCTGGGGCTTGGGGCACAGCACATTTACTGTAGCATAGGTACCAATGTCTGAGGTGTAGGCATGTGTGTAGGATCTGGGTCTAGATCACCCAAAGAACTAGGATCTGGGTCTCTATGGCTCATCATGATGAAATGAGAGTGGTGAGGAGGCAGGAGGCAGCAATGAGTATGGGCCCAGGGATGATAGGGAGTATACTAGCTTGGGCACAGGAAGTGTGTCACAGCAGCAGCATAACCCCCTGGGGATGGCAGGTCTAAGTCCCAACTCAGGCCCCAGAGGACAGTGCGTAGAGCAGCAGCAGCACAGCTCTGGTGATGGTGGGTCACATCTATAACTCAGGACGGGGCAGGGTACAGAGCATCAGCTTCATAATCTCAGTGGTGGAGGGTCATTAGGACTCAGGAGGCAGGGTGTAGGACAATGGCAACTCAAATTCTGTAGATGGTAGCCACTGTGGTACCCCAATCAAGAAGTGCAGGGCACAGCAACAACTTGGGCCATTTGGAGCAGATCTCAGCACAGGAACACCTCCAGCTCCAGGAAGGAAATGAAGTGGTAGGGACTCCAGGTGGCTCTATCTATTGAGTTCAGCATCAGTGAAGACTACAGGGGTCCTCAGTAGCAAAGGCTGCAGATGTCCAGGAAGGTGACAAGGATTTATGGGATCCTCCTGTCTGCCTTGTCCCATGGGGTGAATTCCCTCTGAGGGGATCTTGGCATTCAGGTGCTCCAGACTGGGGGTTGGGATGATGCAGATAAGTGCTTCCTATACTTCTCTATGCCACAATAAATTAAGACTACATAGTACCAGTGAATAATAGACACAAAGATCAATGAATAGAACAGACAACCACAAACAAACCCACACATATAGAACCGAGTGACTTTTAACCAAGTTGTAAAGGCAATTATGGAGTAAAGATAGTCTTTTCAACAAATGGTGATTAAATAATTGCATGTCCAAAAAAAAAGTGAACTCTGACCTATACAACACTTACTAGAATGGCTAAAACAAACAAACAAACAACAACAAATGCAATACCAAGTTTAGGCAATGATGTAGAGCAACTAGAATTCTCATATATTGTTGGTAGGAAGATGAAATGGGAAAGTCATTTTGGAAACAGTTTGGAGGTTTCTTACAAAGTTAAACCCAAAACTACCATACTTTACATAAGTGTAAAAAATAATAACAAATCAGGATGTGGCAGGAAAGATGGAACACAGCGTGTGGCAAATAAATTTAAATGAATTTCAAATGAATGACATAACCACACCGAAGGGTTTGGAGACAATAGTAGTTGGCCTAAGTAACTTGGGGAAATAATGTTTTGGGAAGGTAGTACTATTAGGCTAAAGACAGAAAGTTTTATACACAAGTACTATACTCTAGCTAGTAAATCTGTTTAGGAAAGGAGCACTGGTTAGAAATTCTGAAACACTATTTGTGTATAAGGTTGAACAAATAAATATATGCATTGTAAGTAATGAGAGTCAAGTTTCTTACTGTCATAGAAAGTAGTTAAAAATAAGGAAGAGGGAGGACTAGAATGAACCCTACAGTGCTGGACTAAGTTGAAGGTATCAATACGGAAGAGATAAACAACTATAGATCTGTATGTATGCATGAGTTAGTACGCATACACGCTTTTTCTAGCTCTATCCACTGAGAGAACCTAGAAAGAGTGAGACTTCAACAGCAATAACCACACCTAACACTCAGGCCCTCTAAGTTAACATTCTCCAATTAAAGGAACCAGGCGTCTTGGACAACTGGTTGGTTTCTAGGCTGGGGAGAGGAATATACACCAGGGGTCTTGAGTATCTTGTGGTGCCAGAAAGTAAGGAAGTGCCCAAGGGCTCAAAAACAAAACAAAACAAAAGAACAATAAAAACCCAAATGATAGTATATGGAAATGCCACAGGGGCCAATCTGGAAATCCTGCCAATTACCAAAATTCAAACAATCAAGCAACAAAATAAATAAAATAATACTGGGTCATAATCCAAGTAACAAAAATGTACATGAGCATACTGAATAAATAAATTCATGAAGGAGAAGTGATAACTCTTCCTTACAGAAGAATTCCAACTAATGCATGTAAAAAGAATGAGAGAAATAGAAGATCACCATTAAAACATCACAGTAGACAAGGGCCATCCATGGACGCTTAAATTGGTGAGTAAAAGTTTAAACAGAAACAGAATATCTGCATAATCCCAAAGTATCCTCTAAAAACTAGTTAGTAATTTCAAAAGAGAAAATGTTTACAGTGGAAAGTCCAGGCAGCCAGCCAGGCAATGGATGTTAGCCAAGTGGTCAAGGTTAACATCAGCAATAACACATTCTGATACAATGTCCCCCTAATATGTGCCTGGAGTAGGGCACCTCACCTCTTCTGTATTCTTCCCAATAATGTCTAACATCAATATAATAAGAGAAAATATCAGACAAATTCAAACTGCCCAACATTCTACAATATAATTGGCAAGTACACTTCCAATGTGTCAAGGTTGTGAAAGACTAGGGAAGACAGAGGAACTGTTACAGACTGGAAATGACTAAGGAAACATAAAACTAAATGCAATGTGAAATCCTGGGACATAAAAAGACATTGCTGGAAAAACTAGTAAAACCTAAATAAGCTTTGTATTTTGGTTAATAGTATTGTACCAAAATTAATTACTTGGTTACATTAGCTGTTAGCATAAGTGTATACTGCATGAAGGCGATGGGCACTATTTTTGTAGGTCTTCTGCAATTTAAAATCATTTCAAAATAAAAATAATTTTCTAAAAGTAAACGACAGCGTATATGGTTACAAAAATTATCTATTATATCTAGAAGCAAAGCCCTGTTCTCTGCTTTCTAGGTAACTAGTGTAGCATCTTTCATACCAAAAGCTTGTCATTTAAAGAAGAAAAAAAAGTTGCCTCCCTAACAATTATTTCCTATTCATTCTCTCTCTCAGGTTGTGAGAATTTTATCCTTGTTCATGAATTCATTGGCTTTTCATGAGGATAAAAAACCAAGGGAGAAAGGAATCATTAAGAAGGTGAAGAAAATGAGGAAAATTGATTGCTGGAAAAATTCCAAGCTGGTAAAGTTCTATTTTTAATGTTTGTTATAGCTCACTTGCATATGTATGCACACACGTACAGTCACCTGAGGCTGATGAGAGTCATGAATCTCTGGATTAAATATTGCTTGCTCTCACTGCTTTTGGACTCTCTCTGATATGTGTGATCAATGCACTGCTGCACTTGGACCTTTTTCAAATTCCCACTCATTTTAACTGTTTCCTTGTGCCAAGGGAGGAAGATTTGAGGGAGTAATGGAGATAACCTCACATGGTTTCCTCAATGGGTTTCAAGAACAGACCCAGACCGAGCTTCCAAATGGAGAGGGCAGGCCAAGGCATGTTGAGCTCCATGGAATCAAATGATTCGAGAGCTATAGGGGCCCATATCAGGTCACCTATATTCCTAAAGGATTTGCCCTATTCTATAAATTTTTCTCCTTGAACAATATCTCAGCATCAATATCCCATCAATTAAATTTGGAGAAATAAGTGTGTATTGGGAAGTAAGGGAAGAGATGCTTTTTGTCATCAGGTTGTCTTATAAAATGGAACTTGGCAGTCACCTGGGAGGACATGATTCTAACACTGTTTTCTTGGCTACGAAAAGGGGGAGAGAGTTGCCCTTTTCCATGTCTTAGACTTGTAAAGAAACAATGGAATAACTAAAATATGGTATGAAAAAAATGTAGATCAGCTTTCACTGAAATGTTAGAATTCTCTTTTCCATTCTCATTACCCTCAGGGTAAAATGAATATTCTGTGAATATGTTTAACAAAGCCCTTTATATCTAACTCTAATCCTCTTCTTATCTCTGGACACTCCTCTCATCCTACCCCTTATCCAGTCACATGGGGCAGTGCCTCATTCTCTTTCCCACATTATTGCCTTAAACATACTTCTCTTCCTTCCTGGAATAGTTCTCTGTTCTTATCCATTCATGTCTCTACTTCAACTGAGTAATTTTTGCTTATCTTTCAGGTTTTAATTTACATATTTCTCCCAGAAAGCCATTGCCCAAATCCCCAGAACTTGGTCCCACTGGTCTGCTTTACTATGTGCATCACCTACCATGTCATAAATTCCTACAATTAAAGAATCTGCCTTTTTCACCATTATATGTATATCTGTCTCCAAATGGGGTCTATCACACAAGTAGCTTCTCAATAAATGGTCATTGAATGAATGAATGAGAGATGAATAAATGCATGCTTTCAATACAAGTTCTTTGGTATAGGTCCTATTCAGGGGACTGAGATGTAGGGAAAGTTTTCCAAAGACTAAACTGATGGAATAATTAATGAATATGCAAGAGAAAATTGTGTAGTAGAAAGACATTTTAAATCAGGAAGAATCTAAAACTTAAATCCTGGGATTACCATTATCATTGTTATTACTATTTTAGCAATATAATATTATAGTAACTTACATTTATGTATGCTAACTATATGCTTGGCATCTGGCCAGATGTTTTGTACATATTAGCATTTTTAATCTCACCTCACAATCGTCTGAAATCAATACTAGTTTTAGCCCTTTTTACAGATGAGAAAAAAAAATCAGAGAGATCAGGTTGCTTGTCCAAAGCCATACCACTGTTAAAGAGCAGAGTCATACTTCATGCAAGAATGCGGGACCCCAGAGCCAGAACTGTTAGAAACTCACCAAGTCCCCCTCCTACTTCCCCTGCCAGACAACCAACCTCCAAGGTCTTCCAGGTGCCCAAAGTACAACAAAACTAGCTTAAATCCAATCCTGGCTGAATTCTTGAGTTGGGGCTCTGCGTTGATCCCCATCATCTTCTCAATCACTAGCAAAGCTACCCTATCGAGTGGTTCTGATTGCAGCTTCTCTCTGCTTAAACCCGGGGCAACGATTTCTCTCACGGATCCCTATCTGAACTGCTAAGTTTATGCTTTAATACAATTATGTAGCTCTCACTCCCCCACAGATCCTCTTTTTTCTTCATTTGCTTCCAATAAAGAGACATTATTTGTTTGGGAGCTTTCCAGAGTAACATGAATCCATCTTTTGAAAACTAGTCCCTGCATCTGGAAAATTGAATGATGCTTTGGTGTTGGTTGAGCAAGAGAGTTAGTCTGTGGAAACAGCATTGTTATTTTATTATCTTTAATGCTTTTAAGCCATATTAAGCAGATTTAATTTCCAAAGATGTCTTTTCTTGCCACCACCACCCCCCATCCTTTTTTAAATAGACAAGTCAGTTTCTACTTTCAAACTGGTTGCTTTCAAATATGCCACTGAGCATTGATTTGGCCACTTAGCTGAATTAGCCACATGGTCCATCTGTACCTTCCTGCCCTTCCCCAGCAAAACAGGTGTTGCCTTTAACATAATGAGAAGGCTTTTTCTTATCAGACCACTTCTTATCATAAAATTAAATACACACACATCCCAGAATCTCAAATCTATCATATAAATACAAAAAGCACACTCCCTCAGTCCACAAACGCAGTTCTCTTAAGAAAGAGACGTCTGACACCCCCTCATCCATGAGGCAGAGAGATTTTGATCACCCTAGCCTTCCCAGTACGGCTGTTTATTCTTTGCATCAATACATGTTCTAACTGGAGATGCTCAGTGCCAGCATGCGATAGCTTCAGTAATCATCTCATCTGCAGACCAAGAGACTGCTCTGTTTCTTCACACCCCAGGTATGATTCTGAACCTTGGAAAAGCTAAAAACAGCTGGTGACTGGTTATTCACTCGTGTTCCCTATCCTCAAATAAAGCAAATGAAAACATACTGCAAAGATAAGACTTCTTTATTTTAAAGAAGAAAATTTCTTTAGGATTTACTCCTATATTTAAAAATTCATATACTAAAATTCCAACTCAAACATTGAAAACATATCACCACCATTAAAGGATCAAATAACAATGGAATGAGGGGCAGAATAAAGAGATTCCCATGAATTTCCTTTCCTCAACTGAATTTTTTAATCAAAAACTAAATTTGTTTGCAAAATGTGTCCTTTAGCATAAACACACAATTAATTGTTGAAAAATAATAAACATTAAGTGTTTATGGAACTGAGAGCAAACTCTGTCCATTCTATTAAGTTGATTGTAGGTCATAAAAGGGGATACTAGGAGCGCCTGGGTGGCTCAGTCGGTTGAGACTTTGACTCTTAGTTTCAGTTCAGGTTATGATTTCAGGGTCCTGGGATCCACCCCATGTCTGCTGCCTGCTCAGCAGGGAGTCTGGTTGTCTCCCTCTCCCTCTGCCCCTACCCCTGCTCGTGCTCTCTCTCTCTCCAAAATACTTAAATAATTTTTAAAAAATTTTTAAAAAGAGGGGATTATAAAATATAAAGAACCTAAGGTCTGATGTTAGAAACGATCCAGTGTTATTTCATGTCTTTTGTCAACTAGCTGGAGGATAAGATCTCTGTCTTTTTCATTAAATTATACAAATGGTCTGGAGTGGGATCATTTTTTTTTTCTTTTAAGATTTTACTTATTTATTTATTTATTTATTTGACAGAGAGCACAAGAAGAGAGAGCAGCAGAGGGAGAGGGAGAAGCAGACTTCCTGCTAATCAGGGAGCCCTATGTGGGACTCGATCCCAGGACCCGGGGATCATGATCTGAGCTGAAGGCAGATGCTTAACGACTGAGCCACCCAGGCATCCCTGCAGTGGCATCTTAATAAAGAAGGACTCCTCACCCACTGCTGATAAGGATCATCTCCACAGTAAAAAGAAAGAGCTTCAGTTTTACTTTTTCTCTTTTTCTTCTATTATAATTCATTCTACCCAATAATTCAATTGTACAAACACTGCACACCTACTAGGAGCAAATGACAGGGTTAGATGTGCACAAAAAGACCCCAGGCAGCCTAAAGTAAAAAACTTTCCTTTATTTGTATGTTAACTAAAGACATATTTATGACCAACAGCAAAAGCAGCACACCGTTATTAAATCTACCATGTGTAAATGTATTTAGGAAAAACTTTTTTTTTTCCCTCTTTTCCTTCATGCCTAATTATCTTTAACATTACTATTTCAGGGTTTACTCCTGTTTCTGGATCCTTAGGGATCCAGAGAGATGTGAGATGTTCTACCAGACTTTGAGGACTGCCTAGCGCCCCTACTCGGAAACGCCCGCAAATATCTAGCCAAGAAGAATCCAAATGATTTAAAGATGAATAGTAAAAAAGGAGTAAGTACAGCATTGACGCAAATATACTGTGGCGAAAAAAGTGGAGAAGGGCAGCAAAATTCACTGGTAGATAAAGAACACTCACTAGAAAAGTATTAAAGGGAAGCAGGCTTTTTTTTTTTTTTTTCCAGTGACCAGACTTCATTTCATGAATTTAAAAACAATAGTGAAACAAACATGCCTACAAAGGAATACTACAAAACAGAGACACAGAATGCCAGGTAACGGATGATAAAACTATAGATGATGAAACAAGAACCGGCAGAACTCAGTAAGAAATACAAAGAAATGTTTGAAAAATGAAAACCTTCCACCTTTGAACAAATGGGAGAACAGACACTGTAGGATGTTCAGTAAGAGAAATAATGGACAACA
The DNA here is from genome assembly GCF_922984935.1 of Meles meles. NCBI lineage: Eukaryota > Metazoa > Chordata > Mammalia > Carnivora > Mustelidae > Meles > Meles meles. The sequence goes on from NC_060068.1 coordinate 134,681,909, forward strand.
AGAGAGGCAAACAATACGGAATAAAGAGTTTAAAAGGATTCATGATTAAAGATACTTATAAAAAAAGGATAGGAAGTTGTAGCAATCATGTAATTGGAGTCCACATTCAATAAAACAAAGGCAACGGACCAGAACGCATATGGAGAATAAGATCTAAGAAAACTTGAGAGATGGCTGAATTTACCCATTGAAAGATGTTATGTACCAGAAAAAAAAGAGATACAAGAAGATAAACAATGATAATATCTGGGAAAGTCTTGAATTTTAAAGACAAAGAAAGAATACTCTGGAGTCAGTGAGCCACATTAACTCAGTTATAAGGTGGAGAAAAATGCTCCCAGTTTTTCCACTTCAATATTCAATAAATAGCAAGAGACAGTGAGAAATATCTATAACATTGTTTGGAAACTTTACCTCAAAAAAAATAAAAGGTAAACAAACATCGAATTCTGGTTCATAACATGCATGCTAAAGTATTTGGGGGACAGGCTGTACTATTATCTATTGCTTATTTTTAAATGCATGAAAAAATAAAATGGATTGAAGAAGTGTTGGATAGAGGGCTGGGTATGTGATAAAGCAAATACAATAAAATATTAATTGTAAAATCCAGATCATGAGAATATGAGATTCTTATTATAAAACCCTGTAGCTTTTCTCAACATTGGAGGATTGTGAATCCTTAGCTTTAAATATTTCTATCAATAAAATAGAAAATGACAACCAAAGAATTTATGATTTTAAAAGTTATAAATAAAACAATAAAGTAAACCAAAAGAAAGCATAAGGAGGTAAGAGGAATAAAACCAGAAAGTAGTGAGTTATACAATAGAATAGGAAAACTAATGACAAAATCAAAGCAAGTTATTTTTTAACTTTGAATTTTGCAATACTTTTTGGTATGCAGAAAAATTGCAAAATCAGTACATAGAGATCCTGTATGCCCATTATCCCACTTCTCCAGTATTAACATATTGCATAATTGTAGTGCAACTATTGAAACCAGACAATTAAACAAATGCAATACCATTAACAAATCTACAGACTGCACTCAAACTTGGCCAGTTTTCCCACAAATCCCCTTTTTCTGGCCCAGGATCAGTCCACGGCTCTACATTGCATTTAGTTTAGTCTCCTCCAATATGTGACGATTCCTAGCTTTTCCTTAACCTCATGACCTTGACATTTTTGATGAGTATTTGTTAGCTGTTTTCTGGAACATCCTCCAATTTGGGTTTCCCTACTATTTTCTCATAATCAGATTCAAGTTTGCGTCTTTGGCAAGGATATCCCGGAAGTACACTGTATCCGAACATACCGATGTTTGTATGTCTCATTACTGATGATGTCAACTTGGTAAGGAGGGATAGGCCATATTTTTGCATTGTAAAGCTACTATTTTTCCCCTTGTAGTTAATGAATATCTTCTGGGGAAATATTTTGACATTATGTAAATATGTTGCTTTTCACTGATTGATTTTAGTACCCATTGATGGTTCTTGATTACAATTACTGCAGTCTCCGGGTAATAGTGCTTTCTCTTTTTATCATTTGTTCTACATTTATTAATGGGGTGCTACTATAAGGAAGAGCTGTGTCTCTCCCCATTTATTCATTCAATCATTTATTTATATTGACAGAGACCCATGGATGATTTAGTTTATTTTACAGATTATAATGCAATCTAGCATTTTTAATTCTCTTGTCCAAAATGTCTGTGTTCTTCAAGTTGTTTTCAGTATCCTTTCAAACATGTCCCCGTCAATGAAAAAATATTTCCTTACTTCTGGAGTTACGGTTTCTTCTAGGCTCATCTTGTCTGTTTTCTCTGCTGCATTCTTGAAATTCACTATTTCTTAAAGAAGCCCTGGTTCTTACTGTTTCTATGGAAAGCACAACTGAAGTACTGGGTTCAGTGTCTAGCCCCTCTCTGTGGACACACCTAGGAAGTATCTGTACGTGTGTATACTACATACACACATATCTCCTGCATACACACATATCTCCATTGACTTCTGTATTTATGTATATACTAAAAAGTATTAGTTCATATTAATATCTCTAATTTTAATCCAACACCACACAGCCTATTCTTTGCCTTCTCCCTTTCCTTATTTTAACTTGTTTCTCTGAAAATAAGAAACTTTTGTCATTACATGTATTAATTTGTACAATTCTAGTGTATGCATAATTTCAGGCTTGCTCACCATATCCCTATGAGAACCACGTCTAGTGGCTAGCACACAATATTTAAGTACAGTTCTTTTTGTCGTTAGCCCTGTAGTGTACAGGAAAAACACTATTTCCAGAGTTACTTAGGTTTGCTCTTTTCTTCCCCATCCCCTTCAGTGTGCTTGTTATTCATCTGTAATACAGTTAGTTTCATTTGTGATTTTTATATTCTATTTTGGATTCCACCCATATCCCAGTGTATACTAATTTTCTTGTTCAGTATGTGAAGTATTACCATGGTTCTAAGCATCAGAGCTAAACAAAAACATTCTTAATAATGCATTGTTCCCCACTCATCTCTCCTACCCCATTCTCATTCCCTCATTCTTTTAACTCCATTACTAATCATCCCTGTAGGTAACCAATCTTCTTAGTTTATGGTTTACCCTTCCTGTATTCCTTTTGCCCAAATAAAGAGATACATGCATTTTTTTTTTTAAATATCCTTTCCTTTCTTCCCCAAAGGTTTACATATTCTCTGGCCTTTCAAAATTGGTTATTTTGAAACTAAAATAAAAGATAAACTACCTAACCTAAACAAGAAAAAGAGAAAAACAAGTTTTTTAATAAAATTATAAAAGTTTTACAAAGTAAGAAACAATTTTATTCAACTCTATGTCAATAAATTTGAAAACCTAGATGAAATAGGTAACATTCTTGGAAAACATACCTTACCCAAGCAGACTCTAAAAAGGATAGAAAAATGTAAACTCTGATTTTCAAAGAAGACATAGAGAAATTAGTTTGGTTATAATCATTCTTCATTCCTGCATCTCTACATGTCCAGATGATTTCACAGGGGAATTTTCTGATCTTAGAAATAATTCCAACACTACCTAAAATGAAACAAGGACCTGGCAAATATCAATCATGTGCTCCTATAGACACACATACACATACATAAATAACGAAACTACTAGCCCAATTCACTTATGAATATTGAAGCTTATTAAATAAATATTAACAAACAAAATCTAATAAAGTATTTTAAAAAAATAACACATCTGACCATTGGGGTTTATTCTAAAAATAAAAGGAATTTGCAGTATTAAGATATCCATTGGGACACCTGTCAGGTGGCTCAGTCAGTTAAGCATTCATCTCTTGATTTCAGCTTAGGTCATGATCTCAGGGCTGTGAGATCAAGCCCTGCATTAGGCTCCATGTCCAGTGTGGTGCCTGCTTAAGATGCTCTCTCTCCCTCTGTATTCTCTCCTCCACCTAAAAAAAGATATCTATTAATACATTAATATGTTCTATATATATGTTATACATATATTAATATGTTCTATATGTGTTCTATATATATTAATATATTAATATGATCTATCATATTAACATAGATTTATGCATAAAAATCTTATGATTTTCTATCTCCATATATGCTGAGAAATCATTCAAAAAAGTCAATCATTCTTAACAAAAATACCCAATAAGATAAAAAAAAAATTATCTCAAGCCAATCATCACTGGAAAACACTAGAGTCATTTTTTTCTCAACAAATGTTCTATTAACATTTTACCCCTGATTCACTCACATACTAAATTCCAGAAGCAACTTCCCTGAATTATTATAAAAACGAAATATACCCTGACATTCCCAAATGTCCCTCTAAGGAATTGGTATCACCCTAATGTTAGAACCACTGAACAGTGAGTATTTCCACTACAGTGACAGTCAAGACAATCATACACTACCATCACACTATTCTTTAGCACTGAATCGGAAGTACTGGAAAACACAATTAGAAAAGAAAAAGAAAAAAGAAAAAAGTTAGAATTGAGGTAAATCTACTACTTTTTGAAGATGACAGCATGCCTGAAAAACCTAAGAAAATTATTAAAAAATGATTATAAAAAATAATAGTTGAGTGAAATAAGATTGAAAATTTGTATAGAGAAATCAATAATCTGTATGTATAAACAATAACCAGTTAAAAGATATGATGAAAAAAGAGCATATTTACATTAGCACAACATAAATAAAACTATTGGGGATAAATTAACTATAAAAATGTGACACTAAATAGGAAGAAAACTTTAAAACAGAGCTGCAGGATACAAAATAACATTTAAATAAATTAAAACACCATACTTTTTGACAGAAAAACTCAATATAATGAAGATTAAAATTCTTCTTTTGTTAATTTATATGTGTAAAGTAATCCCAGTTTTTTTAAAAAGGGTTTTCTTGTGGGGTTAGTTTGGAATTAGACATTCTCATTTTATCTTCATGTGTGTGTATGTATATGTATATTATATATATGTGTGTGTGTGTGTGTAATGACCAGTAAAAACTCTGAGGGGAAGGGGAGGGCAGAACCTTTCAAGAGCAATGAGAGCATTCTATTATTATCAAATATTAAAATATAAAGACTCCATACCAGCATAATGCTATTTAAGTGTTGAAAGAAGAAAATCACCAGCCAAGAATTCTGTATCCACCAAAATTATCCATCAAAAGTGAAGAAATAAAAACTTTCTCAGACAAACAAAAATTGAGAGAATTAAACCTGACTTGCAAGAAATATTTAAAGAAGTTCTTTAGGAAAAAGAAAAATAATATGAAATTTTGATAAACATTTAAAAAGGAGCATCAGAGAAGAAATAAAGAAGGTAAATTAAAATATTTCATTTGTCATTCATCTAATAATTTGTTCAGAATAGTAATAGCAATATATATTCAATGACTCTGATTTATAGATAAGTGAAATGAGTAACAGTAATGTCATAAAAAGATATATGAGGGAAGAACTGGGAATACGGTGTTATATAAAATAACCTCATTAACCACGAAGCAGCATAATTAATTTTTACATACGTAAGATATATAAATGGTATATATGTTCATAGTATAGACTCTATATATGAATAAACTTAGATACACTGTATATTGCAAACTTAGGAAAACCACTAAAAGAATTTTAATAGCAGGGTGCCCAGGTGGCTCAGTCAATTAAGCATCTACCTTTGGCTTAGGTCTATGATCCCAGGCTCCTGGGATGGAGCCCTGAGTTGGGATCCCCACTCAGTGGGGAGTCTGCTTCTCCCTCTGCTTGTGCTCTCTCTCTCCCTCTCTCTCTCTCTCACACACACAAATAAATAAAATCTTTTTTTTAAAAATTAAATAAAAGAATTTGATTCTAATACTTTTATTCTATTCTATTTATACTAAGAGAGAAATGAAAATGAAATCATATGAAATGCTCAATTAAAGCCATTAAAGGAAAGGAGTAGAAAACAAAAAGATACAAAGAACTAGGGAAATGAATACAAATTAATTACAAATATAGTAGATATTAATCCAAATATGTCAATAATCACTTTATAATTTTAAATATTTTATTTATTTGTTTATTTATTTATTATTTTTGAGAGAGGGGGCATGTGCACACAAGTGGGGGGAGGGGCATAGGAGGAACGAGAGAGAGTATGTCAAGCAGAATTCACAGTGAATGTGGAGCCCAACACAGGGCTCAATCTCATGACCCTGAGATCATGACCTGAGCTGAAACCAAGAGTCAGATGCTTAACAGACTGAGCCATCCAGGTGCCCCTCAATAATCACTTTAAATGTGAAGGGTGTAAGCACACCAAATAAAAGACAAAGACTATTAGAGACCAGTTTAAAGGAAAAAAAAAAAGACCCAATTATACACTGTCTACAAGATATGTATGTTAAACATAAAGACAAATAAACCAAGGATAAAGAGAGACAAAACATGCTAATACTAATCAAGGGAAAGCTAGGGTGACTAATTTCAGACAGAGTAGACTTCAGAGCAAAGAAAAGTACCAGTGATAAAAAGGGTATTAGATAATGATAAAAAGGTCAATGCTCCAGGAAGACATAACAATCCTTACTGTGTATGTGCCTAACAGTGTCAAAATATGAGGTAAAAAGTGACAGAACTTATTACCAACAGTTATATGCCAATAAGCTAAGCAACCTAGATGAAATGGACGCATTCCTGGAAAGCTACAAACTCCCAAAATTGAACCAGGAAGAAATTGACAACCTGAATAGACCGATATCTCCTAATGAGATTGAAGCAGTGATCAAAAACCTCCCAAAAAACAAGAGCCCAGGACCTGACGGATTCCCTGGGGAATTCTACCAAACTTTCAAAGAAGAAATAACACCAATTCTCCTGAAGCTGTTCCAAAAAATTGAAGCAGAAGGAAAACTTCCAGACTCTTTTTATGAAGCCAGCATTACCCTGATCCCCAAACCAGGCAAAGACCCTACCAAAAAGGAGAATTTCAGACCAATATCACTGATGAATATGGATGCAAAGATTCTCAACAAGATCCTAGCAAACAGGATCCAGCAGCACATTAAAAAGATTATCCACCATGACCAGGTGGGATTCATCCCTGGGTTGCAAGGTTGGTTCAACATTCGCAAATCAATCAGTGTGATAGAACACATCAATAAGAGAAGAGAGAAGAACCACATGGTCCTCTCAATTGATGCAGAAAAAGCATTTGACAAAATCCAGCATCCGTTCCTGATGAAAACGCTTCAAAGTATAGGGATAGAGGGAACATTCCTGAACTTCATAAAATCTATCTATGAAAGACCCACAGCAAATATCATCCTCAATGGGAAAAAGCTTGCAGCCTTCCCGTTGAGATCAGGAACACGACAAGGATGCCCACTCTCACCACTCTTGTTCAACATAGTATTAGAAGTCCTAGCAACGGCAATCAGACAACAAAGAGAAATAAAAGGTATCCAAATTGACAAGGAAGAAGTCAAACTCTCTCTCTTCGCAGATGACATGATTCTTTATATGGAAAACCCCAAAGACTCCACCCCCAAACTACTAGAACTCATACAGCAATTCAGTAACGTGGCAGGATACAAAGTCAATGTACAGAAATCAGTGGCTTTCTTATACACTAACAATGAAAATACAGAAAGGGAAATTAGAGAATCGATTCCATTTACTATAGCACCAAGAACCATAAGATACCTGGGCATAAACCTAACCAAAGAAGTAAAGGACCTGTACTCGAGGAACTACAGAACACTCATGAAAGAAACTGAAGAAGACACAAAAAGATGGAAGACTGTTCCATGCTCTTGGATTGGAAGAATAAACATTGTTAAAATGTCTATACTGCCTAGAGCAATCTATACTTTTAATGCCATTCCGATCAAAATTCCACCGATATTTTTCAAAGAGCTGGAGCAAATAATCCTAAAATTTGTATGGAGTCAGAAGAGACCCCGAATTGCTAAGGAAATGTTGAAAAACAAAAACAAAACTGGCGGCATCACGTTACCCGATTTCAAGCTTTACTACAAAGCTATGATCACCAAGACAGCGTGGTACTGGCATAAAAACAGACACATAGACCAGTGGAACAGAGTGGAGAGCCCAGATATGGACCCTCAACTCTATGGTGAAATAATCTTTGACAAAACAGGAAAAAATATTCAATGGAAAAAAGACAGTCTCTTCAATAAGTGGTGCTGGGAAAACTGGACAGCGATATGTAGAAGAATGAAACTCGACCATTCTCTTACACCGTACACAAAGATAAACTCGAAATGGATAAAAGACCTCAACGTGAGACAGGAATCTATCAGAATCCTAGAGGAGAACATAGGCAGTAACCTCTTCGATATCAGCCACAGCAACTTCTTTCAAGATATGTCTCCAAAGGCCAAGGAAACAAAAGCAAAAATGAACTTTTGGGACTTCATCAAGATCAAAAGCTTCTGCACAGCAAAGGAAACAGTCAACAAAACAAAGAGGCAACCCACGGAAGGGGAGAAGATATTTGCAAATGACAGTACAGACAAAAGGTTGATATCCAGGATCTATAAAGAACTTCTCAAACTCAACACACACAAAATAGATAATCATATCAAAAAATGGGCAGAAGATATGAACAGACACTTCTCCAACGAAGACATACAAATGGCTATCAGACACATGAAAAAATGTTCATCATCACTAGCCATCAGGGAGATTCAAATTAAAACAACATTGAGATACCACCTAACACCAGTTAGAATGGCCAAAATTAGCAAGACAGGAAACAACGTGTGCTGGAGAGGATGTGGAGAAAGGGGAACCCTCTTACACTGTTGGTGGGAATGCAAGTTAGTGCAGCCACTTTGGAGAACAGTGTGGAGATTCCTGAAGAAATTAAAAATAGAGCTTCCCTATGACCCTGCAATTGCACTGCTGGGTATTTACCCCAAAGATACAGATGTAGTGAAAAGAAGGGCCATTTGTACCCCAATGTTTATTGCAGCAATGGCTACGGTCGCCAAACTGTGGAAAGAACCACGATGCCCTTCAACGGATGAATGGATAAGGAAGATGTGGTCCATATACACAATGGAGTATTATGCCTCCATCAGAAAGGACGAATACCCAACTTTTGTAGCAACATGGATGGGACTGGAAGAAATTATGCTGAGCGAAATAAGTCAAGCAGAGAGAGTCAAGTATCATATGGTCTCACTTATTTGTGGAGCATAACAAATAACATGGAGGACATGGGGAGATGGAGAGGAGAGGGAGTTGAGGGAAACTGAAGGGGAGATGAACCATGAGAGACTATGGACTCTGAAAAACAACCAGAGGGTTATGAAGGGGCGGCGGGGGGGGGGGGGGGGGAGGTTGAGGAACCAGGTGGTAGGTAATAGGGAGGGCACGTACTGCATGGACCACTGGGTGTGATGCCAAAACAATGAACACTGTTATGCTGTAAATAAACAAATAAAAAAAAAAGTGACAGAACTCCAAGAAGAAAATGATACATTCACTATAATGTTTGAAGACTTCAACACCCCCTCTCAGTAACTGACAATCCAACAGGTGGAAGATCTGTGAATGTATAGTTGAACTGAATAGGACCATCAATCAACTGGATCAAACTGACTTTTATAGAATACTTCACCCAACAACAGCAGAATACACATTCTTCTCAGGCTCACATGAAACCTTCACCAAGACAGACCAAATTATGGACCATAAAACACACTCTAACAAATTTGAAAGAATAGAAATTAAATAAAGTATGCTCCCAGACCACAGTGCAATTAAACCAGGAATCAATAACAAAAAGATAGCTAGAAATTCACAAAATATCTGGAAATTAAACAACACACTTCTAAATAACATATTGGTTAAAGAAGAAGTATCAAGAGAAATTTTAAAATATTTGGAACCAAATGAAAATAAAAATACAACTTACAAAAATTTGTGGAATATAGTAAAAATAATGTTTAAAAGGAAATTTGTAACATTGAATGCATATGTTAGAAAAAAAGAAAAATCTAAAATTAATAATCTAAACTTCCATCTTAGGAAACTACAAAATGGAGAGTCAATTAAATCCAAATTAAACAGAAAAAAAATTTTAAAAATAGAGCAGGAATCAATGAAATTGAGAACAAGAAAACAATAAAATCAATAAAACCAAAAGCTGTTTTCTTTTGGAAAAAAAATCAATAAAATTCGCAAGCCTCTAGCTAGGCAAAGTAAGAGGAAAAAAGAGAGAAAACACAAATAACTAATATCAAAAACGAAAGATGGGCCATCACTATAAATCTTGTGGACATTAAAAGGATAATAAATGTATCTGGCAATTCCATGCCCACAAATTTGATGACCTAGATGAAATGGACCAACTCTTTGGAAGGTATAATGTATCAAAACTTATAAAAGGATTAAAAAAGTAATCTGAATATGCCTATATGTATACAGAAATTGAGTCAATAATTACTAAATTTCCAAAAGACATAGCATCAGGCCACACATAATAAAAACTCTTAGCAAGCTAGGAATGGAGTAAAACGTTTTCGACATAGTAAAGAACATTTACAATAGAGCTAACATAATACCTAATGTGAGTTTCTAGATAGTTTCCCCAAAGAATGTGAACAAGGCAATGATGTCCCCTCTTCCCACTGCTTTTCAACAACCTACTAGATGTTCTAGTTAATGCAATAAGGCAAGAAAAAGAAATAAAAAGTAAACAGACTGGGAAGGAAGAAATAAAACTGTCTTTGTTCCCAGATGACATGAGAAGTTATGTAGAAAACCTCAAAGAATCATTAGAAAAATTTCCGGAACAATAAGTGATTATAGCAAGGTTGTAGGATACAAAGTTAAAATACAAAAGTCAATCACTTTCCTATATTCCAACAAACAACAATTGGAATTTAAAATTTAAAACATAGCACCGTTTACATTAGCATCCCATTCCCCCATTAAAATGAAATACATAGGTAGAAATATAACAAAATATATGCAAGATCATATAAGGGAAGTTCCAAAACTCTGACGAAAGAAGTTAAATATCTAAATAAATAGATATTCCACATTCATATATAGAAAGACCCAATATTGTTAAGATGTCAATTCTTCTCAGATTGATATAGAAATTCAATGCAATACCAATAAAATCCTAGTAAGTTACTTTGTCTATATTAACAGGGTGATTCTAAATTTTATATGAAAAGGCAAAATATCTAGAATAGCCAACTCAACTCTGAAGAATAATAAAGCCAGAGAACTAACTCTACCTAAATGTAAGACTTAATTACAAAGTTACAATAATAAAGACAGTGTGGTATTGGCAAAAAATAGATAAATAGATCACAGAAAATAATAAAGACTCCCAAAACAGACTCACACAAAAATAATCAACTCATCTTTGGCAAAGGAGCAAAGGTAATTCAATAATGAAAGGATTTTTTTTTTTAAATCATGTTGGAACAACTGGACATTCACACACAAAGAAATAAGCCCAGTCCTTGCACTTTTCATAAAAATTAACTCAAGTGGATCACAGACCAAAATGTAAAATGCAAAACCATAAAACTTCTAGGTGAAAACACAGGGAAAAATCTAGGTGACTTACACTGGGGAGGGTATGTGCTATGGTGAGTGCTGTGAATTGTGTAAGACTGATGATTCACAGTCCTGTACCCCTGAAGTAAATAATACATTATATATTAATTAAAAAAAAATCCAGGTGACTTTGGGCTTGGTGTTAAGTCTTTAGATATAACACAAAACGTACAATCCATGATGGGGAGCTTGGATGGCTCAGTTGGTTAAGTATCTGCCTTTGGCTTAGGTCATGATCCCAGGCTCCTGGGATGGAGCCCAGAGTTGGGAATCCTCGCTCAGTGGGGAGTCTGCATCTCCCTCTGACCCTCCCACCCCCTCCCCACCGCTGTGCATCCTCTCTCTCTCTCTTTCTGGCAAATAAATAAAATCTTCAAAAAAAAAAAATGTACAACCCATGAAAGAAAAAATTATGTTAGACTTCTGCTCTGCAAAAGACACTTATGAAAATGAAATGGCAAGTCATAAACCAAGAGAAAATATTTGCAAAACATATCCAATAAAAAACTTGTATCCAAAATATGCAAAAACTCTTAGGGCACCTGGGTGGCTCAGTCAGTTTAAGCATCTGACTCTTGATTTTGGCTCAGGTCACAATCTCAGGGTCCTAAGATTGAGCCCTGAGTCAGGTTATGCACCGGGCATGAAGCCTGCTTAAGATTCTCTCCTCCTCTCCCTCAGCCTCTCTCCTCCCCTTCTAGGGCACTCACTCTCTCTAAAAATAAATAAATAAAAATTAATTAATTAATTAATTAATTAATTAAAAAATAAAGATTTAAAAAATTTAAAAGCCTCAAATATACAAAAACTCTTAAAACTCAACAAGGAAACAAACAACCAAATATAAAAACAAGCAAAAGATCTGAAGAGACACGTAACCAAAAAAGTTATACAGACGACAAAGAAGCATATGAAAAGATGTTCAACATCATGTCATTAGGGTAATGCAAATTAAAACAACATGAGATACCAGTACACATCTTTTAGAATGACTAAAATCTAAACTCTGACAATACCAAATGCTAGCAAAGATGTACAATAACAGGAACTTTTCTTGATTGCTGGTGAAATGGCAAAATGGTACAGCAATTTTGGAAGACAGTTTGGCAATTATACTCCTTGGTATGAAACTTATAACCACATAAAAACATGCACGTGGATGTTTATAGCAGTTTTTATTCATAGCTGCCAAAACTTGGAAGCAATCAATATGTCCTTTAATAGGTGAATGAATAAACAAACTGTGGTACTTCTATATGAATTATTCAGTGATACCAAAAAAAAAAAAGTATCAAGCCATGAGAAAACATGGAGAAATTTGCTATGCACGTTGCTAAGTAAAAGAAGCCAGTTTGAAAAGGCTACATACTACTATATGATTCCAACTATATACATAACATTCTGGAAAAGGCAAAACTGTAGAGACATCAATAGTTGCCAGGGAGGGAAGAAAGGGATAACTAGGTGGAACACAAGTAATCCTTAGGGCAATTAAACTATTTTGTATGATACTGTAAGGGTAGAAACAAGACATTATGCATTTTTCAGAACTCACAGTAGCGTACAACACAAGGAATGAACCCTCACGAAAATTATGGACTTTTGTTAATAAAAAGTGTATTGATAGCGGTTCATCAATTTTAATAAGTGTACCACCCAAATACAAGATGTTAATAATAGGGGAAATGTGGGGGAGGACAGAAGCAGCATCATATGGGAACTCTGTGCTCTCTGTATCTTAGTAGTTTCTATCAAATTTTCTGTAAACTGAAAGCCATTCTAAAAAATAAAGTCTATTAGCTAAAATTTTTTAAAGTAATGACAAAGCTAAGCTCTCTATTTATATGAAAAGTCCTATCAGATGCATGAGTGAGAGAAAATAGCAAGAGCAGAATAATGTACAAAATATGTTACCTCTTATGTGAAAAAACAGGGAAGATATAAGAAAGTACGTTTATATTTGTCTGTTTATGCATTAAGAAGCTTCAGAAGAAAACCTAAGAAACAGCAGTAGTTACCTGTGGGGTTGGAGGTTTAGCTGGATGGATAAAGGTCAGTGATAACAGAGCAAATACGTAGATCTGTCATGTGATTACAGCGCTATTTTATTTTTTTAATTATGATTTTAAAAAACAAACTCCTCCAAAGGTTGGTCTCAGCTCTACGGGAAATCTGAACTTGAACCTCCCAGAACAAATAGGGTATATTCATTCAATACTCTGAATAACCCTCTAGAATTTACCCTAAAGAAACTTCCACATGTGCACAGTATGATACTCCAGGAAACTACAAAGATATTCATTGCAGCATTATTTGTAATAGCCAAAATTTTGGAAACATCTAAATATGCACTGACAAGAGGAATTGGTTAAGAGAATTGTGTAATAGAGACATACTAGAAATTTCAAAGGACCAGCTTAAAAGAATAAGGTAGACCTACATGCACTGATGTGGAAAACGTCATGATGTATTGTAAGGCACAAAATAAAGTTGCAGAAAAATGTGGACAGAAATTTTTCAAGTATAATATAATTTTGTTTGTAAATGCAATAAATAAAGATCTGGAAGGATATATAACAAACTGAAAACAGTGCTTACCTCAGGGGAAGTAATGTTGGGTTTTAAAGGTAGAAAGGGAGAGGTTTACTTTTTACTCTTTCTACTTCCTATTGACTTTTTTTTCCCCCTGCAACTAGGATGTATTGCTTTTTATACATGAATAAAAATATAAAGATTTTTAAAAACCCAGTGGAGTGCTCGTGTCCAGAAGCAGCAGCCATCTCAGGGGCTGTTTGCCATTACTCTGTTCATTTCTTTTATACCAGGAAGGGCTAAAGGAACCTCAGTGTTCTCCATAGCATTGTTAACCAGGGCACTGACTCTAACTCGCTATACCCTGTAATTGGATCCTTCCAGTAAAGCTGCCTCAATAAAATGTCCCAAGTGCTGCAGCCAAGTGTTTAGGAGGCACATAGGACCCTGGTGGCAGCTTTGGGGGGTGGGGAAAGGGGCCTGGGTCTGAGGCCTGGGTCTAAAATGCTGTAGGAGGCATGCATTAACGTCCCAGCAAGCTTAACTAGCAACAGAGGAGCACGTCTGCATTTTCCATGCAGGCTTAGGGAGACTTGTTTGCAAGGCTCAGGATCCCTGGTGAGCAGTTTTCTGTGGCTTCAGTTACAGCACAATTGCAAAAATATTAATGCAATGAGACTTTTGTATAACTACATTAGGAAAGGGAAAAATTAGCTCCGTGATTCCTCCAGCAGGCATTCAGAACTGCTAATAATGAGTATATCTCAAGAAGGAAGTAATGGTTGAGAATTATCCCCTAAATACCTAAAATAATGGACAGAGAAAGGCCTACAACTTCTTGTTTCTTTGGTCCAAAATCATGATGTAGGTTCCATCCACATGGTCTTTCCTTTTATTGTTTCAGTTCCAGGGGCCACTAATTCCGTTATGATCTAGGGAGTAAGTTCTCTACCTTGGTCATTTTTGTTTTAAGCTTACAAAGTCCAAGAGCTGAATCCAGATGTGGCCTTTTAAATCATGCCAGCTTAGAGACCCAGAGGGTTTGTGCTTAACACTTGTCTGTCTCCCTCCCCCTTGTTCACACAAAGGGAACAGAGGTCTTGAAGGATGAAATCACACAGCGGTGTCAGGCAGAGTTGGCACTGAGTTCAGGTCTCTGGAATTTTATTCCCAGATTTCTGGGGTCATGTGTTCATTCCTTTCCACTTTCATTCATTTCTTCATTCAATGAACACTTACTGAACAACTATTGTGCATAGAAGAAAGATAACATTATAGTTAAAAGCACCAACTTTGGAACGATATTGTATAGGTTGTCACCTGAGCTCCAATATTTTTTAGCTGTGTGACCTTTATTAAGTCATATAGTCTCTTTGTATCTGCTTCCCCATATTTACATGGAATAATGGCGGAACACCATAAGGTTGTTGAGAACACATGTAAGGGGCTTAAAACACCTTGTAGTAAAAAAAAAATGGAAGCTATTACTTTGATTGTTATTGTTAGTCCTATTCTTACCATTTTTATCATTATGCACCAAGCATTCTGCTGTGAACTTTGAACATGATGAAAAAACCAATATGGGTTTTCACAAAATTTACAGACTAGTGGGGGCCTAAACATTAATCAAATATGAGGAACCACAAAAACAAATTGTGAAATTGCCATTGTGACTGGTGCTTACAATGAGATATGCTATGTGTGGTGCCTGGGATGGGGGCAGGAGAGAGTGGAGGGGAAGGGGACTGGATTTAACCTAATCAGGATAGTAGATAAGGTTTATCTGGGGAAATAATGTAGTTCTAAAGTGTAAAGAAGGAAAAATGGGAAAATGGGAAAAGGGAATAGGCAAAATGGGAAAAGAAGAGTCTTTGAATAAAGGAAAAGAATGTGCAAAGGCCCTCTGGCAGTTGGGACAGAGTACCTACATGGAACTACAAAAATATGTGTAAAGTTAGAGCATAGATATCAAAGATGGGATAAAAGGAAGTGGAATCCTTATAAGCAATCACATCTCCTGGGGTCTGGTAGGCACTAATGGATTCATCATTATCCTAGTCACAATAGGAAGCCACTAAAGAGTTTTCAGCCTGGGAGTGCCATGACTTCCATTTTGAAAAAAAATCACTCTTGCTGCTAAATGAAGAATGGATTGAAGGAATGATCCTTCTTGATTATCCATTATCTCTCTTTCTTGGCACTCATTTCACTGTATATAAATAGAGGAAGATGTGCATTCCAGAGAAGAAATCAGTGATCCTTACAAAAGCAGAAACCTGAGAGATACCTAGAAAGGTTGAGTGTGGAAAGTGGGATAGGAGAATGCAAATTTAGCCTGCTTGCCAACTTAGGGAATTACACACCCTTCTTCCTTCTCTAAATGCTCACCACATCAAACAGGGAGAGGACAATTTGTTGAAAGCAATGAAAACTGGCTCTGGACACCTATAAGCAAAAAGGGAAAGATTTGTTAGAAGAGGTACAGGTATCCCAGGATCAAAGGAAGGTTGCAAAACCAGGCTCAAAATGATTACAATCCAAGAGACTCAAAGCAATGGAGAAGAAATCTCCACCTCTGTTTGTCTCCAAAAAGAAATTGGAATGGATGCTAAACCACCAAAAAATAACGGATAACCACTAGAGTATTGGTTCATGGAAGCATCTTCATCTCTCCACACCTAATCATCTCTACCACCCTCCCTCAAAACTCTCCCCCATGAATCCCCTCAAACATGTTTTCACCTCCCTGTCAGATCCATGCCATCTGATCCATCTTTCTAAATGATACCATGAAGGAGGGCCTCTATACTCCACCTTCCCGTCATGGTCTCCCACTTTTTCTGCAAATTTCCATTTTGCTTGTTGCTTGCTGACAGTGAACATCCTTCTCTATCTTGGGTTTTTAAAGACAGTAACCTACTTGCTGGCTTCTTTCTGGGGTATGCGGTGGAGTAAGAGAGAGAGCATTGGGTTTGCATATACAGAACAGGATGCTGTCTTCTGCTCCCCATGTGATCGTAAGTAAATTGCTATTCCTCTGTGAACTTCAGTTCCTTCATCCATGAAATGGGGCAGCAACAACAGCTATCTCACAAATTCTGAGACAATCGAAAGAAATAGTGAATGTGGAAACATTTTTAAACCAGTGGTTCTCAACCCTTGCTACACTTTAGAATCTCCTGTTGTTTGAGTCTTAAAAAACAGGCCTTTCCCAGATCTGCTGAATCAGAATATTCTAGAGAGACCCCAGGTAGCTATATTTCTAATAAGTTTCAAGTGTGATTCAAATGTGCAGCCAGGGTTGAAAAACACTATGAATACACATACACTCCCCCCTCACCCACTTTTTAATAGTTGAGCTTACTTTAAGGACCTACACTCTTCTGTCCAGCAACACTGACATTTCTGTAGTATGGCTACAATGCCCTAACCCTTCTCTCAGCTTTTATTCCTAGGCCTCTCCCCACCACCCTCTACTGAAACTGCCCCGGGAACCTTCAGTCATTGTCAATTAGACATCAATAGTCTCACTTGAATACTCCCAAGAGCTTCTCACTCTTCTTAGGTTAAGGAATAGATTCTTGAACATGAATGACTAAAGGCCTTACATGATCTGCTCTGTTGACCTCTGACCTCAACCTTTCCCTCTCTCCCTTCTCTTACTAAATTCTGGCCTGTGTTTCTTTCTGGTTCTCTAACACACCAAGTTCGATTTCCATGAGGTCCTTTGCATTTTCTCACCCTACTGTCCAGAATGTTTGGCTCTAGACATTTGAGTGGCTGTCTTTTTCTTAACATTGAGGCCACAGGGAGAGCTTCCAGACCATTCAATTTAAATTACTCCCTCTCTACCTTCCATCCTCCATCAAAGCACTTAATTGGTGTTCTTCAAGTCACTCACCATCTTCTGAAATTATTCATTTATTTGTCTTCTTAATTTTATCCTTATTCCCTAGCTAGACTCTGTAAGAGAGGACTATTGCAAGTCAAGGTGACTGCTTTATCCCTGGTGCTAAAAGATGCCTGGTACATAGTAGGTACTCAGTAAATTTATTCAGTGAATGAATAAATAAATGTACATTTTCTCAGGCAAAGGAGACTCATGCTTTGTCATCCCCAATACTTTAGCAGAGGTATAAAATGACCAGAATTTTTGCTGTAATTCATCTCCCAATTGCTGAATTGCAATTCCCAAAATTCACAGCCAAGTAGTATCAGGTGACCATAGACTCAAAAAGGTATCATAAATTGCTTAATACGTTTTCTTCTGGGGCTTAGGCAATGAACTTGATATTTACTGTTTGGCAAAGCCTTTCTGTTTTTCTTTGTTGGTAGGTGTAAGTTGATTTTTGCAGCCAAAAACACCTCCTTCTGGCTGGCTTCCCCATTTTTCTCCCTTTTACTAGCATACCCTGGAGTAGTATAACCAAGCTGAGGTGAGTTATGTGCAGGGAAATGGGCCTTAATGAATAGAAAATCCATGGAATTCATTTGATGTTAGCACATTAACACTCTCTTTGCCAAGTCTTCCAAATTTCAGCTTTCTCCCACAAAAAAAAAAAAAAAAAAGAAAAAGAAAAAGAAAAAAGAAAGAAAATAGTAAAATAGTGGAGGAGGGAATATCTCTCTAAAAGATCATGATCTTGAAATTACATAAGCAACAGTATACATTTTTTTTTAATGAAATGCACTACAAAGCAGTTAACTATCATCAATGAACCCCAGATTTAAATGTCAACAAGCCCCATTGGTACAATATATGGGTTAGGAGCTTGGGCCATGACATCAGTCCTACCTTGTGCTGTGGCTTACTGGCTATGAATCTAGAGCAAGGGACTTAGCCTCCCCAGGTCTCAGATTCCTCATCTGTAAAATGAGGGCAATAACAGTACCTACATCTAATTGTTAACCATTGTTAGGATGAGTTGAGATAGATATATGTCAGGTGCCCAGCAGAACACAGGCACAGAATAACCACTCCATGCACTTCACTAAAAACTACATAAATAGATAGCATTTCACTCTTCCCACCTTTTAGTCTCCACTTCCCACAATATCCTTCCATACTATGCTCCCCTTTAGGAATGCTGACTAATGGGATCCATTTGGACAGAAAGTTGGGTGTGACTGTGGTTGGGCTTCAGCTTTCCTGAGTCCATGCTCCTGAAAAAGTAAACATTTCTGTATTAGAAATGCCCTGATGAGGCACCTGTGTGGCTCAGTTGGTTAAGCGTCTGCCTTTGGCTCAGGTCATGATCCTGGAGTCCCAGGATCCAGTCCCTCATCAGGCTCCCTGCTCACCAGGGAGTCTGCTTCTCCCTCTGACCCTCCCCCCATTCATTCTCTCTCTCTTTCTCTCTCTCTCTTCCCATCCTCTCTCTTTCAGATAAATAAATAATTTTTTTAAGTTTTATTAAAAAAAAAAAAAAAAAGAAATGGCCCTGAGGTACTCTAGGTCACCGTCTCTCTCCCATCAAATAGAGGTAATGCTGTATCCTATAGCCTGAATGTGGAGTGCAAATATTCTCAAAAGTCTGGTCCTTTGCTACCTCCTTCACCAGGTCTTGGACATGTTATACTAAATAAGACAGGGGCACTGACTCCACGGGTCTCAGAGGCTCACTTCAAGTCTCAACTCTGCCACTAACTAGCAAAAACATGGGAAAGTCACTTGCCTTGCTCAACTTTAGCTTTCTCCTTTACAAAATGTAGAAAGAGGTATCTGGAATCCCACACTCTCCGTACTGAAATGGGACCAAAACAATATAAAGATTTTCTGATGGTCAGAGACCAACTCTGGCTAACTTAAGTCGGAAGGTACTTTGATAAGGGTGTCAGATGACTCAAAGTATCAGCTCCCAAACTCATAGTTCAGGAAAACAAGCTATTCAAGAGATCCACAACTATTTTCAAAAGGAGCACCGGAGGGACAATATGACCATTGCTAGAACCAGTGCCATCACTACAGAAAGATGCAGCTGTTGCCACTAGGTCGACCACTAAGAATAATTCTACCTAAATTTCACCCCCAGCTCACAACCCAAAGGACCAGGCAGGAACATCCAGTTGGCTGAACCCAGATCATCAGGCCACTGTCTAGTTGTCAGGGGTTGGTGAGAATGGAACTAGATCCTATCAGCTTCCAACATGGGAGGCAGAGCACTACTTTTCTCCAGGAGTTATACAGGAGAGATCTCTGCAGAGGAGGGGTATTCAGGTGCTGAGCGTCCCCCCAAGTGGTAAATACCCCCTTGAAGGCTATAAACATACTGTCCACAGAGTTGACGGTTATGTCTCTGAATCACGCTCACTGGACAGAGTTCAAATGCCTATGAGTGGGGTTGATTAGGACTTACAGACCTAAGGAGCACATTCACTGTGTTTTAAAAGAAGGAAGGATGAATTATCCATATCTGAAAGAGATTTACTGTAAGAGCCCACGGGCATTTCCTAGAAAAATTCCAATAGTTTCATGCTGTTAGGACAAGTCATTTGTGTAACTTCTACAGGGGAAATGGCTTATTGCTTTATTCACTAATATCAACCTGTCATCTCGTTACTATTGATTAGTATTGAATGGCCGACGGCATGTTGGCAGAGAGCTGGTTCTTCCAAGATTGGCCCTGACCTGCAAATCCTCCTACCCAGCACCAGGTACTTTCTGAAGGCTGTAAAAAATTCTCCAGCCAGTGGTTTCTTCCCCTATTTCCTCCTCTGCCTCAGGGGAAAAAAAAAAAAAAAAAAAAAAAAAAAAAAAAAAAAAAGAATGGAAGAAAAGAAAGGAGGGAAGGAGGGAGGGAGGGAGGGAGGGAGGAACGAACGAATGACATATATGAATTAAGGGAGAGAAATATTTTAACCTTGCTGGGAACTGTCTTAAAGGCTACCTTCATTCAGTAAATATTTTTGTTACGCAGTACTGAAAATTTTTAGAGGGAGGACAGGAGAGGGGAGAAATAATGGCTAGCTTTGGAGCTTGAGTCAAGTCTTGCCTGCCACCCCGGTACCCTGCCAAAAGCATGCTTTCCCCCCACCACCTCAATCTTCCTACCTACCTCTATATCCCTTTATAATAAGCAGTCTAGATTGCTGTCATTTTATACACATACACAGGGCTCCCCAGAGCTTGGAAACTCTGGCACAACTGTCTCCTTGATAGGCATCTAAGAAACAAATGAGGAGAAAGGATGTCTAAAGGCTCCATTAACATTGTTAGGTTAGAAACGTTGACAATAAGTCGATTCTTTTTGACATGACTGTCCTGGTAATGAAGGGACATTTCTACATGACTCTTCCTAATGTAAGATAAGATACGGATGGCCTCTGATTTTTTTGACACATGTCCAGTATATCAAAGGGGTGGGAACTGGTATTTAAAAAAAAAATAGGTTGCTTCAGTGACACATTAATAGGAGCCCTGGTTGGGAGAGTAATGATAATGCTACCTTGTGCTTGAGTGTTCCAGCAGCTCACCTGGGAATGAAAGCTGGGATTCCTATAAGAGGGGCTGGAAAACTCAGGGACCTCCACCTAACATCTAGATGGAGTTCCCTCATTTGCCCATAATCCCAGAAAAACACCAGGAGGAGAGGAGTTGCCCACGCTCTAGAACATCACTTTTCATGTACCGCTGGCTGGGTTTTGAGTAGGGGTAACTATATGGGCCTGGTTCCGACTGGTTTAAAAAAAAGGATCTGCTGGGATTGGTAGCTGACAAGAACTGAGCTATGTATGTGAGATAGGCTCCTGCAGCAGGGAAAGCTGACCCTCTGGAAGGTAACAGAATGGAGAAACAGCCAAGAATGGCAGAAGCATAGCTCTTTCAGCATCCAGTTGTTTCCAGATGCTCAGGTCTGCCTACAGAGCTCAAAGAGACATTAAGAGGGTCACATTTGATTGAAAACGAAACAAAATAAAACCCAGCCTCTGTGATCCCAGTTCTCCTTACCCTGCCCTACATTTTTTTTTCTTTTTCCATGGCACTTACCACGTTCTGACATATAATAAAATTTACTATTATTATCTTAAGTTTAGCTCTGACTCATGGCATGGATCTTTGTTTTGTGTGGCCCAAACGACCAGAACAGTGCTGGCACATGGTGGGCGCTCAGTAAGCACTTGTTGAATAAATGACTGGTTCAAGAAAAGTGCCAAATGTCAATTTTGTTTTTAAAGCTAGTACAGCCCAGGTAGCTTGGTCAGTAGCGTATCAAACTATTAAAAAAATAATAACAAAACCAACCAAACAAACAAACCAACAACAACAACAACACCTTTATAAAGTTAATTAATTCAATTTTGGCAAACTAATCATATTGTTTGAATGACAGACTGTATTATTATCATTACTAAAGAAATAAATAATCGTCAAAAAGCTTCAAGGGGAAAAGCAAGTACTTTGGAAAAGGTGAGCATTCAACAGAAGATTCCTAAAAGCAAAAGACTATCGAAAAGCTGCTTGTTCACTCTCGTGCATTTATTTCCCTTTTGATAATAATACAAACAGTTCTTGTACTAGCAAAAATAATAACAACCAATGTTTATCAAGACTTGACAATGTCGCAAGCAGGAGGCACAACTATTTCAATCCATTATTTCACTCAATTACCTTAGCAACGTACTGGAGCACCTGACAAGATTATCATGGGTGTTTCACAGAGAGACGGAACAACTCCTTGTACGTCATATAGTTTGTGTATGGCAATTCTGGGGATTAAACAAATGTTTCTCATTCTGGGCTGCAACTTTAGGTCCCGTGTCATAGTACCATTTTTTCCCCCCATTGTCTCTTTTTTTCCCATTATTATTATTATTAATTGGCTTTTATTCACCGTCTTTTCCTCTAACCAAGACCAGTAAAAGGAAGAATTAAGGAAGGGGAAGAAGTAATTTTTTTCTAGGAATGGGGAAAGCAGAGAAAGTGGATACGTAATAGAGAACCCAAACATATTTTCAGCCAATCTTCCCTAGAATACATGATACTATGGATGCAGTTAGGAGATTTATATGAACTCAAATATGCTTATTTGACTCTCCTCTCTTTAATCAGTTTAATCCCAAAGGATGAAGATTACACTTCTTATCGAACAGCGGGTCCCACCTGTGACCTGTGTACCTGATCTACCTCCTTTCTCATGTTGGCTCTTAGCTCAGTCAGTTACAGTCCCACCTCCAGCTTCACAGGGCAGATGGTGCCAGATGGTTCACTTACAAGTTCTGCTATTGAACTGCTGAGCTGTTGCCAAACTCTCCTCCTTTGAGTCCTAAGAGTTATTCAAAGATACCTCAGGTGTCCCCGGGGGATAGGCGGGGGACACTTTACCCGCAAGGGCTCTGCTTTTATCTATTTCACACCTTAAATTTCTGAACCAGATTTGTTTGTAAAGATTCATCAGAAATAACAGAGAAAAGTATGATATCACAAGATAGAGAAGCACAGTTTACTAGAAGGAGCCCTTGGCTGACAGTCAAGGAAATCGGGTCCTGGTTGTTCCCTTGCCATGGCAAGGGACAAATCATTTAACCCTCTGAGACTCAGTTTCTTTGTCTGCAAAATGAGAAGATTGTGCTTAATATTGATTAATCAGTTGTGACAAATGTACTAGAGCAACGTCAACAAGGGAAATGGTACAGTCGATACAGGAACTCTCTGTAATTCCTGCAACTTCTATATCAATGTAAAACTATTAAAAACTCTATAAGTTTATTAAAAATGTTTGAATAGAATTTATAAGATCTGTTCCAGCTTAAAAAATGGTACTTGACATTAACCTTTAAAGAAAGCTACCTTGGTGGGGCGCCTGGCTGGCTGAGTGTGGTTAAAGCCTCTGCCTTCGGCTCAGGTCATGATCCCAGGGTCCTGGGATCGAGCCCCACATCAGGCCCTCTGCTTGGAAGGGAGCCTGCTTCCCCCTCTCTGCCTGCCTCTCTGCCTACTTATGTTCTCTGTCTGTCAAAGAAATAAATAAAATCTTCAAAACAAAAAAGAAAAAAAAAGAAAGAAAGAAAAGAAAAATCTACCTTGGCAATTTATCACTTACAGACTTTCAACCATACCTGGAAATTCAGAGGTAAACTCTAATTTCCAAAACAGTTTGAAATATTGGTTTATCTTAGAAAATTATGTTCATCGGGATCCCAGAGGTTCCTTCTTTGGGTATCTTTTGTTATGGAATCTTGGGTTTCTTCAGCCACCTTTGCTTTCCTGGTCCTCCTTCTCTGCCACTGGTTTTCTAGCTATCTTCCCAGTTTCAATTCCTTCGGTAATACATAAAAAAATAGATCATTCATTGGTTTATGATATGAGCCACAATTATGCATGGTTAGATACAGAGCCATAGACAAAGATATAGGTATAAACATAGATACAGATACATACACAGATAAATACATGTATAGATATATAGATCTTCACCTTTATTGTACTAATGCTATTCCATTAAAGTCCTGCTGGTACCAAAATGAAGCAGACAGTTGAAGACGTGACTAAGTTTAATAAGACAAGTCTCAATGATCAAAAATAAACTTTTCCCTATCAAATTTCAGCCATTGGGTTTTACTGTCGTCTTCTGTGTTCTTTTTGAATCCCCCATCAGCATGCAACTGTATCTTGCTGGTTCCCAATTCTCCACGTAAGAAGTTCTCATTTAAAACATTACTGATATTCACAGACAATTTTAATATATATTGGGGTTTTGAGAACATCGGGTGAAAGGGGAGTGTATTAGCTCTACCACTTCATTGCATTGAACGGTCCTTCTTGGCAGGGCTTCCTGCCCCCTTTCCTGACCCTAAATCCCTTATAGATAGTTAATGACAGTGCACAGGCTTCCAAAACCCCCCAAACACAATCAATTCTGTGGGGACTTTGACCAATCTATAAATCAGGTGTTTGAAACCAAACTGCACAGCTATCACTGACTAGAGTAGCCCTAATGAAATCTTAGCTATTTGACCTGCTAACTTGAAAGGCGTTTAGAAAAAAGAAAATCCATTAATCAATTTGTTTCTTAAGGCAACTTAGCAACAGGGATCCCAGTGGTGGATTGGGTGCTTTTGCTAACAAGCAAGTTAGACTGAATGAATATTTAGTTGCATCAACTTAATTTCACTTTTAGGATACTGATTTTCATTAGGAAGATTTAATGCAAACTTCTCACCTGTATCTGAAAAACATACAGTTATTTTTCCCTTCAGAGACTTGCTATAATTCATATATATTTCATGTTCTATACAGAATATCCGCAGAAGCCCCTTACAACATGGGAAAATTTGTAGAATTTTGTCTGGCACCCAGAACTCTCCTTCATTAGGAAACCAGGAAAGAATGATTTCCAAGTCCCATACTTCAAAGATCAATCCCCAACTTTTTTTTTAATTCATATGCTTTATAAAGATTTCTCATTGCATCTTTTAAATATCCCACTATCCAAGGAACTTTTGGTTTAACATTCATTTATTTGTTCATTCCTTTACTCATCACTAGTTTGACAAATATTTATTTAGCATCTACTATATCCAGGCAGTATACTAGGTGCTAGGGATACTTTGCTAAGGGAGAGAGCTCTGTGGAGCTTATAATCTAGTGAGGAAGACAGATAATTAACAAGTAAATAAATACAGAATTGCCTTACCTAATTGCTATATATAAGTGTGGTAAATGCTTTAATGGAAACCAAAAGGAAGCATAACAGAGTATGCTCTGCTTAATTAATAGGGGCAAACCAGCTTAGATATGATGGTCAAGGAACAATAAAAACTAGTATTTATTGAATGTTGTTCTAAATATTTTACATATATTTTCTTATTTAAACTTCCAAAAAATCCTATGGGATAGATATCATAACAACTCGCATTTTTTAAAAGGTTTTATTTATTTGACGCAGAGAGAGATCACAAGTAGGCAGAGAAGCAGGCAGAGAGATAGAGAAGGAAGCAGACTCCCCGTGGGGCAGAGAGCCCGACTTGGGGCTCAATCCCAGGACCCTGAGATCATGACCTGAGCCGAAGGCAGAGGCTTAACCCACTGAGCCACCCAGGCACCCCACAACCTGCATTTTTTAAAAAGGGAAACTGAATAACAGAGAGGTTAAGGAATTTGCCCAAGATCACAGAGCTAGCAGTTAGCAGATTTGAACTTTAATCCTGGCAGGCCTGTCCCAAACTCTACACTCAACACGATCCTGCCTCCCTGGAGAGGTGTTATTTATGCTGACACCAGCAAGCTTGCAGTGAGGTGTCCAAGCAAGGAGAAGGGCAGAGTTTTCCGTGAAATCAGAGCAGCGTGCACAAAGATCCAGAGACAGCAAAGTGGTGGGCATTCAAGAAGGCAGGCAAAGCTACAGCATAATGGATAAGAGAGGAACTTTGTTTTCTGTATGTGCACTATGAAAACATTTTAATATTTTCATAAAACTATGTATTGGTCCCAAACACAACCTTCTGAAACACCCCAGGTGAAGGCTGTCATAAATGGGCTCATTAGACCACCGATAGAATGATACTGAGCTCCAAACCTTATCAGTACCTTCAGAGCTTCTCTAAATCTACAGAGTAGGCTCTTTAACCTTTTTTTTTTTTTTTTTTTTTTGGTTTCCCAAGCCTGTTTAATACCCATCCATGAGACCGAATTTGAACCTCTTGAAGAGAAATCACCATCACAGTCATCTTTGTGACCTCAGTCCCTTAGAATAGCATATGGCACAAAGAAGTGGCTCAGGGAAGAAGGAATAAGTGACTCGTGAGTGAATAAATGATAGTGCCTTGGATAGAGGATGAATCAATAAATGTATGAGAAAATCTGAGGGAAGAGTAGGGAAGAGCTTATTGCAGCTCCGTGTTGGGGGCTGGGGGCCAGGGCAGGGAGTCATCAGCGGGAGCTGGTTGGGGGATGAAATTATTCAAAGTTCAAGGTAAACATCCCCACACCGCTCCATGGGCTGGAACTATAGGAGTACTGCCTTGGTTTTTGGTTTCCTTCTGCCTGGAGAGAACTGTGTTTATGGACCTATTCAGCTGCTGGGAGTTCCAGGGGGAGATGACTTCAGAAGTATGATATTTAAGAGCAGGAGGAAGGAACGGCTCCATAAGGATGCCGGGCCTCTATTTATTCCACTCCGTATGCCAGGCTCCAAGCCTTCTCGGCTGATTCCCATTTGTCTTTCTCCTGTGGAATATTTCAGATTTACAGTGCCATCTGTTGAGGAGCACAGGCCCAGGACGTCACGGTTCAGCCTGCAGCCCTTCTGCCGCCCAAGGCGGGGAGGCGGCCCCAGAGCGCAGCGCCTGGTGCCAGGCTCGTGACTTCCCTGCCCGCGCCAGGCTGAGTGATGGATTAGGGCCCCCACTAAACCCCCTCCTCTTATTTCTGCATCTGGATTGGTGGCCTAGGCTGGTTTCTGGTCCTCCTTGTACAACTATACCTTACATTCATATTCTCTCTCTCTCTCTCTCTCTCTCATTGTCTCCTGGCTTGGATCCGGGCTCCCTGGGCCTTTGCTCTACTGCACTGTACATTAACTCCCCTCTCTTCTGGCATTTTCAGAGACTGCCTTTGCCAGGGCTCTAGGGGGTGGCTGCTGAACTCTGCGACTCTGACTAAGGAATACTGTCATAAAATTGCTAGGTATCATTCAGACATCGAAGGGCATGATGCTTCAAACATTTGGATGCTCTTTTGGAGGATTTGGGGTCTATCCATGTGTCCCATCTCACTCAGGAATGCCTCTTTATTTCCAAAGCAAAACTATCTGCCTGGAACTGACACATAAAAATGTGCCCCAGCTCCTTTTCTATGGCAGGCACCCGTGCAATCAACAGGCCACATGCATGCCCTAGAATTTGCAATTGGGCCATCTCCAGCATCCCAGACTGGAGAAGTAACAGGCGGAAATGCCGGATTGATGGGCAGGAACCTGCTCTGTCATTCAACTTGCATCACCTCCTGCCGGAACAGCACATTCATCTTTTCAGAGTGCCTTCTTTGGCCCATGCTTCTTCTAATAGGCTCCCATAATAACCCTGGGAAACACACGGAGTGGGTCTCATCACTCTCGCTCTCATTTGGCTGATGAGATTCAAGGAGGATGTGTTATTTGCCCAAGGTCATGCTTTTTTGTTTGGGGTTTTTTTTTCTTTGTCTGTTTGTTTGTTTGTTGGTGACACATCTTCTAATTCGTAATCTACTACTCTTCCCTGAGTATCAGATTCGTACTCCTCATTTCTGCTTTTCTTAACCATAAAATATTCATGCTTATGCCGGTATTCCCTGACACATAACCAAATGCTTGATTTTACAGTTCGCCTTTGAGGATCTCAGAGCCTTAATTCAGGAGTAGTTGAGTCATTTTAGTAATTCATACATGACCGGGTTAGAATCATGTGAGTGTGGACTGGCCTGATTTTCCTTAAACTACCTATGCAAATGTGTGTGCCTGGCAATTTGCTAAGTAACATCAGTAATACTGGCAGCAACAGTTAACACTGAATAAGCATTAACCCTATGCCAAGAAACCTTCTGCTCTCCATGAACTTAAGCTTCACCATGACACTACCTGGTAGGTAATACTCTCTTCACCATCTCAGGGAGAAGAGAACTGGGCAAACAGGTCAAGCAGTTTGCATAAAATCACACAGTGACTATAGTTGAGGCAGGATTCGAACTCCTAACTACAGAGGCCATTCTCCTAATCACTTTCACTACAAATTAAATAAGATTGTCAATGGCAAAGAGAAATTGAGGGAGCAGATATTTAGACAACAAAAGAAAAAAAATGTCAAGAATTCTTAAATCACAGTCTTCTGTACATGATGGACTATGTATAAAAAATTCTTCTCTGTTCTTTAAAGTAGGCTCTGAAAAATCATATCTGATATCCACTAAGTCAGATCATATTAAAGACATTCCATGTTAAAAATCAGACAAAGAGGGGCACCTGGGTGGCTCAGTGGGTTAAAGCCTCTGCCTTCGGCTCAGGTCATGATCCCAGGGTTCTGGGATCGAGCCCCACATTGGGCTCTCTGCTCAGCGGGGAGCCTGCTTCCTCCTCTCTCTCTCTCTGCCTCTCTGCCTACTTATGATCTCTGTCTGTCAAATAAATAAATAATTAAAAAAAAAACATTAAAAAAAAAAAATCAGACAAAGAGATTAGGGAATCCTCCCCGCCTCCAGTCTGACTAGCATTACTGAATTACTGTGTTATTTACTCTCTACTTGGATTCCTAACACACAGTCACCCTGCCTGTCATCCTGGGTGTGTTACACATTTTATAGCAGCCATGTAATAATAGATAAATCCCATCACACAATCTATTTACAGGATCCCTCAGCCCCCTCTCCATCTGCATGTTCAAGATTACAACTTTATCAGTGCAAGTAAAACACCATGTGCTAAAAAAAGCCATGAGATGTGATCAAAAGCCAATGGGCCAGAAAAGACAAATATGGCAAAACAAGTCACTCACTTCCATGAAAACAAATAAAATTTTAAGATGTAACAAACTCAGCAATTTCTTTTACTGGCAGCAAAAATCATCTCTCCATTCCCTGGCACAACAGACCCAACTATATGAAAGCCCAACTCTAAGACACAGAGCTGTGTCTGAAAACAGTGAAGCTGGGGTGTCAGAAGAGATTAAAAGGGCAAACAATCATGGCTCAACAGAAAAACCTTCAAAATTCCTAACAATTCACCAGAAAAAAAATGCAAATAAATTCATCATTAGCCTAGTCCTAAGTTTAACAGTTTCTCTCCAAACATATGCTTTATACATTTTTGATGAGATGTAAATTAATATCCTCTTTTTTGTCCTTAACATTGAGTAATAAAGACTTAATTCAAGCCAATGCCTATGAAAATATTGGGGAAAACCATTGAAAAGGTTTGTAAGATCATGTTCAGATCTTTGCAAAATTTCTACTTTATTTTCAGATTTGCTTCTCTTTAAAGTGAAAGAGTTAAGGCAGAGAAAAGCAGATACAGCTTATGTGAGATTACTTTTTCTTAACCTATTCAACTTTTTATACTAAATTTCTTTGGGGAAAAGAATGATTCTAAGGATAGAGGGCCCGTTGGGGTATTTTAGAGTGATTCCAAGATAGGGGAAGATAAAGTATCCTTCCAGAGTAGATAAAGAAAATGGTGCCAACCAATCCTCGGGAGCCTGAATTCTAAACATAATATGAATCTGTGGCCCCACCCAGGAGGCTCAATTTCCCAATTAAAAGAAAAAGGGGATTGGAGAGACTTATTAAGCAAGGTGACTCAAAATCCAATTTTGATGACTTCAGCATAAGTGCATCAGCAAGTTGAGGATTAAATTTCCTTTAATATACACCTATAGGTCTAGGAACACTAGAAAAAGGAGATTAAGGGGGGAAAATGTGCTTTACATTTCCTTCTCTCAATGCTTGAGTAAAAAATGTCTGAAGACGTTTAAAAATCAAAACACACAACCAAAAATTTACAAACCTCAAACAGATTTTGTTCTTACAATATCTGAAAGCTAAAGACAGAAGCATGAGAGAAAGAGAGAGAGAGAGAGAACGAAAGAAACTTAGAACTCCACTGAAATCCTACCTTGCATTGTGAGTGCAAAGGAATTCTGACACAGTATATTGTTTTTCTCTGTCATCACCACAAATCTGTATTTCAAGCTAGGAACCAGCATATTGTTTCCATTGAGTGGGATTAGCAAAATTTGTTTCCAGGAAAACTTTAAAAACTAGCCCCAAGTTTCAGTCTCCATCGGTTAGGTCATAAAGAGCAGCAATCAATTCCAAACTTTGATGGCTGTTCATGGTGTCATTTGCTGCTTCACATCTGTTTAACTCGGAAGTGACGTTCCCAATTGAGTGTGTTTTCAGCAAGTTCCCCCATGAAATTACTTCAGTTTTATGTAGAGATCATTGTGTACATTTCACGAATTCATATAGAGCTAAAATAAATAGACACTTTCAAGCTTCACAGTTTCCAATCTGATATTTTTCCAAATCCAGGAGAAAAAGGAGTGGGCAGGGAGAAGAGAGAAATGATTGAACATTGTGTCTTTGAAGAAAATATGGCCAAAAGTAGAAAGGATTATTTTGAAGCTGTAAAAGTTCTGGAAAGATTCCCTTTACAGATCATTATAGCATAAAGTATTATTGTTCTTTTTACAGAGACTGGCTCATTTTTTTAACTCTCTCCTATAGATGCTTCGGCTGTTATGTTCCAGAAGTCCCCAGTTTCACAGCTTCCTTGGCTGGCCAGGGCAGATGCTATAATTCTTCCTTGCTTTCCTATACACAAAGGTGGGACTGTCAGCCTTTCACCAACAGATGGGAGGCTTGTCTCCACTCACGGGTATTATCATTTCTGCCCAACAGTGAATTGATTCTTACCCCACTCCAGAGCTGAGCCTTGTGTGGTGGGAATTCCAGGTCAGAGGTAAAAGCAAATGTTTCTGGAGACACAGGAGAAGGGAGGGGGAGTTTAATCTCAATCCTCCTGATTTAGAGTCCCAGGGTAAATGCCGCTATAACAAGGCTCCAAACCAACAACAGGATGACATAAGCTCTTCCATTTCTAACCCAGTTACCCACCAGAACCCAAAGCATCCCGAAGCTCATGATGTATAAATTTAATTTCTCTTTTATGGCCGGAGCAGTATTTTCCATGATTTATAAATCATTTGGTCGGTGATTTCTTTGAAATCTTTGCCTCATTTATGCTCTTGACCTCTTGACCTCCTGATACATTTATTTATGCCAGAGATCTCTCTGCAGTGGTGCAGTCTAATGTCATTTGCCCGAGACTGGGTGGCTGAGAGGCAAAGAAACAAAGACAAGCGTTTAAGGAGGTTTGTGATGCAAAAATGTGTGTTTAAAAAGAAGGATAAACAAAGGAAAATGTGAACACTTAAACCATATTATTCCTGCACTATTGATTTATTGCAGGAACCCTCTATTTATTGAATACTTTATGGGTATCTGATTATATGGCAGTTGATGGGGCAATGAGAGAATACCGATCCTCACAGCAAAAATATTTGCTGTAAATGTCATGACATGCCTTGTCTATAATATGATTCTTTCCAGATGGTTATTTTTCAAGTTTCAGAAATGGAAAACTATGCCTTAAGACAAGTATACATAAAAATGATGCCTTTCTTCTTTGTCTCTTCTTGATTTTCATTTATTAATCTCTGCTGTTTACTATGAAGCAATGTGCTAAAGAAATCTGGTCAGAATGACATCTGATTAATTGGGCAGGGCACTTCCTACATAGCTCTTTGCTGATAACCCAGCTGTCCAAGAACCATTTCATTATAAGAGATGCAGAGGCAGGCGACAGTCACAAAACCACTGGGAAGCCGGGTCTGCTCTAACAGATTGGCACAATTTGTATCACTGGTGCTCAGAACCTACAGGGCTTGCATAGCCCAGAGCCAAGGACAGGCTCTGCCTCTTGGGACAACCTGTATTTCTCTACGCCATTTACTTGTTATTGAAACGTTGTGAAGAAAATGGCTCCTCTTCGACACTCCCTAATCCATTTACCTGATACAGAATTAGTTACTCTGGTTTTATATATATCTAGATGGTGAGACACGCATGCACACACACACACACACACACACACACACACACACACAACCAAATACTCTTTCACAGATGTATTCTAGAGGTAAAATATAATATTCGGGTAGCTGTTACAGCTTACGTTAACAATGCGCTAATGTGGAGCAACTGATTTTTGATATTTTAGAAAGAGAAGTGTTTTAGCTCCTCTGGCTGCTCTGTTTTACTGAGAAAGTATGTCATTTGCACATTCAATTACATAAATTCAACCGCTGTCTATGGTCTTAGTGGAAAAAATAATGAGAGGGAAAGATAGAAAATTTAAACCGTGTGTGTGTGATCTTTGCCCTCGACTCTTCTCAAAAGACACAAGTACCACGGTGACTGAATCAGGCATCCTGAATCGGCAGGTCTCCCTACCTCTGGTCCCGGTTTTCTCGTGCCTCTCACATTGGGAGCCTTTTGCCGCACTGAACCTGGCTCAAGGATAAAGCTGACTGCCTCATTGTTTTCACCATAGATGCTGATGCTACACATGAGTGCTTTAAGATGGGGCTAACTGCAGCCCGCGTCACAGCTAGGAATCCTGTGTGAACAGGCAGAGTGAAAGAGAAACAGCAAAAGAGAAAGTGAGAAACAGCAAGTTACAAACCAGAGAGTTAAAAAGTCCAAAGGCAAAATAGAGGCACCGAGTTAAGAATCCAGTTCAAGCAATCAGAAACACAAAGGTCACAGTCAGTGGAAGGTGACAAAATGTTCGCACCGGTGATTTCAGAGTAGGAACTGTTTTCTTCTTTATAGATTCCTCCATTTTACAACTTGTCTTCAGTAAGCATGGGTTGTTAGTTTATGGGGAGAAGAAAATACACTGTGAAGACACTAACCATGAAAATGAGAGTGAATAAAGAGAGAGAGAGAGAGAGATCGTGGAGTAACACAGCCTGGACCTGGAAAGTACAAGGGCTGGGAAGCCACAGAAAAGGCACTGAAAACCTAAGTTCACTTCTTTCCTATTTTTCTTTTCTTCCCATCTCCCCCACCCCCCACCTCCTCCTCCTTCTTCTTTTTAAATTTACCATCTCTTTCCTTTCTGTTGTTTAAAAATGAGTTTGCCTGCCCAGGTTTTTAAGCCTTAACAGCTTGACTGTCAAATTTTAGGAGCCCCTAACCCTTTCAGGATTCCCTTGCCTTTTGTATCCAGGAGAATTAGGGGTGGGCAGAGGGTTAGGCATTGGGAAGGTGGAGGGGAGTCAGTAATTACGTTACTTTCCCCGCACCCTGCCTCTCCAGCAGTTCCAGGTCTTGGTTCCATCACAGTGGCCTCAGAGCAGAAGTGAATCTCCTCTCTAGTCTAGAACCCCCAAAATGCAAAATGCCTTTCCCTTGATTCTGCACAGCAGTATTGAGACTATCCTCCAACTTCTAAAACGATTACATTTCTAGTTCAAGAAGAACAAAAGAAAGCCACAACAAAGAAAAACTTGCCTCTACCCCTAGAATAGGTTCATCACTTATGGAGATATCCCCTGCCCTAGCCTCAACTCAAAGTGTAGCCAAAGCCATCTCCCTTCCTTACAGTCCGGGTTCAACAGCCACATCTCCCAAGAAGATCATCTCAGACCATAATCTTTATTCCCAGTAGATCCACTCTTGGCCAGGGTGATTGACAGAGGCTATACCATTCCCACCTAAAGCAAAGGCTACCCTCTCCCACAAGAATGTGGTCCCACTCTTTGGTCCCAGCATGAAATTAATATAAAAGAACAATAATCCAGGGGTGCCTGGGTGGCTCGGTTAAAGCCTCTGCCTTCGGCTCAGGTCATGATCCCAGGATCCTGTAATCAAGCCCCACATCGGGCTCTCTGCTCAGCACCAAGCCTGCTTCCTCCTCTCTCTCCCTGCCTGCCTCTCTGACTAGTTGCAATCTCTATCAAATAAATAAATAAAATCTTTTTAAAAAAAAAAAAAGAACAATAATCCAGAATCAGAACATTTCTCAAAGTCTGGATTACTAGATCTCCAATAGAGCATCAAAAACTCCATCCTCTGCTTCAAACGAGTCTGATCCTCCCAGGATGAAATGGAAGATCTCATTTGCTTATCCTTCTGGAAATCACTTCTGCTGGAGGCAGTAGTTCAAATAGCAATCTCCAGGTCACCTGCACACAGGCAACCATATCTAAGGCACTGTGCCCTCTAAATCACCCAGAAAACAGAAACATGAGGAGCTATGGCTCATACATGGGCCACAAATGTACATGATCATACAGGGCATTCAGCTTCTCAGTCAAGAGTATCTCCATGATTTTACAAGCCCCCCAAATAAGAGGTGGTCTTGCTTTACATTTGGGTAACATAGAGACAATTCGGTGATTCTCGTAGAACAAAAAACCAGTCTGACCCAGACAAGTTCAGAAGGCTGACTTTCTTATAAGACAGAAAATCTTTGCAGCTTCTAAATGACAGGAATTTTTTCAGCTTTTACTCATAAATGTTTCAAAATCTTCAGACACAGTTTTAGTTAGGTCATCCTGCTACACTCATATAATTTTTACATGGCTATGATCATATTCCAGATAAAATATTGCATTTGACCTTTCTTTATTTAATATGATGCATACATATGTTCATGTCTCATCTATGTTGTTTAGAATTAAAATGGTGACATGAGTGCTGTAATAATAATGATATTAATAGTGAAGAAAGCAGACTCTCTAAGTGGAAAGGGTGGAAGTCAGTGCAACCTTAAGCAAACT
Organism: Meles meles; assembly: GCF_922984935.1. NCBI lineage: Eukaryota > Metazoa > Chordata > Mammalia > Carnivora > Mustelidae > Meles > Meles meles. Next base: position 134,716,870 of record NC_060068.1, read on the forward strand.
CTGTTAAGTGGATCATTTATTTTCAGAGCTAGTCTCCTCTCTTCTGAAACCTTCCTATGTTCAGTTATCTACATCCCCAGCATTTGGTGCAATGCCTAGAGCTAAGTACATACTTGTTAAGTCTTTGTTGGGTAAATGAACAATCGAATAAAGAAGTGAGTACTGTTGCTCTCTGCAATGACCACTCTGACTTGTCTTCTCTGCAGCATCTCATGCCTCAGACCCATTGGAGCACCTCTCGCCAGCATAGCCCCATTCTGTGTTCTCTGCAATTTTAAATCATTGCCTAATAAAAGCAAATTTTACAAACTCATCATTTTAGGAAGTACATTGGATCCCTAAGGAAGAGCCCCACTAAATAGGCCAATGCTTCTTGAAGAATCAGTGGGTTACTTGACGTGGGAAATTGTAGCCTGCAACGGGTTAAGGTCAAAGTTGTTCCAGATCTGTGTTTTGCATTTTCTGTTCTCCATGCTCTTGTTCAATATTCTCCTGGTTTCTCAGGAGACATGCTTTCTCAGTATAATGAAGAGGGGCATGAGAGCCTGCTTCCCCCTCTCTCTCTGCCTGCCTCTCTGCCTACTTGTAATCTCTATCTGTCACATAAATAAATAAAATCTTTAAAAAAAAAAAAAGAAGAAGAGGGGCATGAAAGGCCTCACTGAAAGCCCCAAAACAATATGCCATATAAACAGTGTTTAGAGACATAGACTTTGGACCCCAAAAGATCTTGGTTCAATTTCTAGAGAACGAGTCTCACTGTCTTCATCTATACAATAGGAATGAATCAGATAATACATGCAAAGTGCAAGTACTGCCTGGCATATACGAAGAACCCAATACATGATAGCTCTCTCTCTCTTTTTTTTTTTTAAATAATAATGTAGGCCAAGCAGCAATAAGAGGTGATCATTTTCAAGTACTTCAGCAAAACAGTGAAGAAGCTATTTGGGGAATAGACATAGCCTTTGCTACAGCTCAAACAATTCAGTTTACATCACGATATCAAATATACCATATCCTGCCACCATTCTCTCCTCCTGTGCCCACGACAGACATCATTAATCAAATCCAGACTTGGCCTCAGTCATCTTCTCAGAGTTGACTCTACTGATCAGTATTGTCACAAGAAAAGAAATCTATTTGCCATTCCATGTTTATCTGTTTCCCTCCTCTGACTGTGCCAATGTTAGCCCAGGGAAGAACACTGTTAACCCAGACAGTTGTGTAAAAAAAAAAATTTTTAAATAAGGCATTAGGGGCGCCTAGGTGGCTCAGTGGGTTAAAGCCTCTGCCTTCAGCTCAGGTCATGATCCCAGGGTCCTAGGATCGAGCCCCGCATCAGGCTCTCTGCTTGGCAGGGAGCCTGCTTCCTCCTCTCTCTCCGCCTGCCTCTCTGCCTACTTGTGATCTCTCTCTGTCAAAGAAATAAATAAAATCTTTTTAAAATAAATAAATAAATAAGTAAGGTATTAGGACCAACTACTTGGTTAAAAGCTTCCATTCACCTCAGGTTATAAAGTTACTGACACCAAAACGGGGAGCTAACAATTGATTTTATCCCCAATGCAAAGCATTAATCCCTCACGCTGAGGAGGTCTTCAATGAAGAGCTGTTGGCTTTCAGGCTGTTTCAAACCCTGAAGCTGGAGTGTATAAATTCACCCCTGCTCAAACTTCATTCCCTTTGTTTTCCTTTCCCTTCACTGCTTCTCTAAACATTCTCTTTGACTGCAATTAGCTAATTTCCCAAATGAAGACTAAGTTTGGGAACTGGGTATGGTTTCAGGCTGGACAATGCCTGTTTGAAGAGCAACCTGACGTTTTATTAGACCATTCTCTGTCCCAAGATGCGGAGCAAGTAAAATAATATACCAATTCATTCTTTAACAATAACAATAGTGAAAGAGCTTAAGTTACAGAAGAATAAGTGTTTTAGGGGAATTTTTTTTATTGATATAACTCTTTTGAGGTCACAACTCAAGGTCTTTTCTTCAGGTTATAAAGGAACCATTTAGCTGAGCTTGTGTTTTCTTTGTCAGTTTTATGCCAAATAAATACATGGTCCTAAGGCAGGGTGGCAAGGGACAAGATGATAAACACAGCTTCCAGAATTCTCCTTAAGAACTTCCATCTTACCTCTGCATCCTGGCATGCCAAGGCATGTGTTGGTACATCACAGCTGTGTTTATACAAGAAAAGTGAACTGGAGACTTATGTATCCAAGCAGTGAAACTGTTCCAATCTGGCTAATTGGGGTTCCTAACTTATCTTTCCTCACTAATATTTATTTTGGGGGAGGCTGAACACTTTTGAAAATGGCTGTAATTATATTATCCCCATAAACACAGCCTCAGTGACCTGTTTTGACCATGCCTCAATGACTAATCAGTTATTTTCTTTCTTCTCACCTCTGTGTCTTTCATTGGGTAAGAAAACATAAACCGGTTTCGGATTCCCATAGTGATAGATAAGTTGCATCCTTTTTCCTCGAATACTTGCATATTTCTGAGCAGCAGGTAACAGACATGTGGGCAGAGTTCAGGGCTTGGGACAGTGTTTCTTACTTGGAGTTTTGCGTATTCTATTCTTGCAGCAAAAGGGGAAAAAAATTAAAATGCTTAAACACTTCTAGACAATGTTTCAGCCTATCTACTGCATCCTGCCATCACTTGTAAGTGAACCAAGCAACACGCATTCTGAATATAAAATTGCGGGGGAACCATGCTGGCTTTGATGAATGCAGTCCTGTGCTTTAGCAACCCCATATAACAGGCCAACAAATTATGTTCCATCTCCCCCTCTGTGCTTTGCACAGTCCCCGGAGGATTGCACCGTCGTCAGCTGAAAATCCCCAGAGTAGCTAGCTGGGAAGCGGGGGGAATGGCATAGCAAGGAATAGCAAGAATATTGATTGTAGGCCCACCTCTCTAATTAAGGAAACAAGGGGGTTGTGATTCTGAGAAGCTTACAGCACCAATTTCCCAAATCAACCTGGTGTACTTGCTTTTCTATCTGACATCCCTGAGGGTCTACCAAAGGCTTTGTATTCAGTGCAAGAGAAAGAAGCACAGCAACGGCACGAGGTCCGTTTTCCATTTTGACTTCTGAGTATGGATGTTACATACTAAGACCCAATGTTTCGAATTGTTGTTCCCAAGGCCCAGGCAGGACAAGCTTGAGTGAAGGGGCAGCAACCAGTTCTGCCTACTGTGGGTCTCTACATGGCCCATGTGGCCCACCAGAGGAAGACCACCATCCTCTGGCCTGAAATAAAAATGGGAGGACTACAAGCTAAGACATAGGATGAGCAATATGGCATAGAGGTCACCAGTACCGTCTCTGGAGTCCAAGAGTGCCATGTTGCAGTGCGAGCTGTTCCACTTACTAGCAGATTTCTTAAATTCTCTGCTCTCCACTGGGCTCAGATTTTAAATCAGGATAGTAATAGTATCTGCTTAAAATTGGGCTCCTGAGAATTTAATCATATAATTCATGTAAAATGCTTATAATATCATTTAGTAAATAGTAAGTGCTCAAAAATGCTAGCTGATAACTAACTCATCATTGAGTATATTGGGCAAGAGGATAAAAGTTCTCTCCTGAGCTCACTCATGACTTAGTCTTGCTAAACTAGAGAATTAAATTGCCAAAGAGTGTTAGAAATAAGGTTTATCTGGCCTGCAGTTATATAATATTATGGACAAGGGATCTTGAAATAGCCCAATCTTACCCCAAACTGCAGCCATCCCCTCAAGTGCCTCACTCAGGGGATTGATATGCTCAAGGAATAATGGCAGATGGAAATCAAAGTAATACTATCACTAGAGACTTGGGCTCCAAATTTCAGTGCAGAGAATCTGAGTGGTCTGGACTGGACCATGTGGAACACTGCTTTTGTCTAGTTAGATGGTCAATCTATCATACCTTCCACCTTCAAAATGAATAAACCCAGACATCCACAGACTACAAAAAAGAGCATGTTTGCTTGCAATGCCCCACTTCAAGCTGGCCTGGACTGTGGTCAGTGAAGTAGCTTGCACACTTAGCTGCCACACAGGAGGAGAAACTGCAGAGAGATGACTCAACTGTTTCTGAGGCAAACACCCTGGCCATGCCAGTACTTCGGCTGCATGGAAGGCAGAAGCGAAAAAGAAGAAAGGCCAGAGGAAATAGACAAAGAGACCCAGAGACAGAGAGAGGTGCAGGTACAGACACCATTTGACAGCAGACTTATGTCTGCAGTGAAGAGAATTACCCAGAAATATAGAGAGAGAAAGAATCCTCCACTGGTGAGTGACCTTGGCCTACATCACTACATACACAATGACTCAACTCTACATTAACACTCTTGGTCCAGTCATTATGCTTGATTTTCACCAAGCCTCATTGGAGGGAAGAGAAAAAAAAAAACTGGCCTGAATATCCTGAACAAAGTCAGGGGACCTAGTGAAGAGTTCCCTGGGATAGAAGCCAAAAACTCAATGGGATTCCACTTGCTTTGGTAAACATTTGCTTATTACTATCTCAATATCTTCAAGTCAAGGCCATTTCTACCATTCCTATAGAGCAGAATTATAGACTTTTAGAATATTTATGCTATTTTATCAAGCCACATACACTATCTCAGGGGTTCTCACATTGGCACTATTGATATTTTGTGCCAAATAATTCTTTGGAGATAACCAAAGTTATCTCCAGACATTGTCAAATGTTTCCTCAAAGGCAAAGTCCACACCCGGTTGGGAATTACTGCACTTGGTTATGCCATTATAACAAACAGTTGCCACTTCACAACCAGCGACCTTTATTTCTTGCCCATACTACTTGTCCATTGTAGGTAGGATGGAAGCTCTGTTTCTGTATCAGGCTAATTGAGCAGCCACCATCTGGAGCATTGCTATTCATTCAGCACAGCAGAGGGAAAGACAGAGTTCTTTGTAAATCTTGCACTAAAAACCAAGTTTTCCACCCAGAAGTGACACATCCTCCTTCCACTCACATTTCATCAGCCAAATCAAATCACATGGCCACACATAACCCCAAGGCCAGGGAAAATGCCATCCCATTAGCCTAGGAGTGGAAATATTTGGTGAACAGCACTAGTGACAATCATGGCTAGCATGGGAAGAAGTTCAAAGCTCCCTCCTACATTAATTTCTTTATTATCTTTACTAGTTCCTTGCTTCTATATTCTTCGTTTCTCATTTTTTCCAATTTAAATTAGATGTTTGCTTACTAATTTTTAGCCTTTCTTTTTTTCTATTCTAACCAAATAGAGCTTTGAGTTGCTTCTAGCACCATCTTTCTTATATCCTACAAATTTTAATATGAAATTTTTTAAAAAGATTTTGTTTATTTATTTGACAGACAGAAATCACAAGTAGGCAGAGAGGCAGGCAGAGAGAGAGGAGGAAGCAGGCTCCCCGCTGAGCAGAGAGCCCGATGCCGGACTCGATCCCAGGACCCTGAGATCGCAACCTGAGCCAAAGGCAGAGGCTTAACCCACTGAGCCACCCAGGCGCCGTTGTAATGCTTTTGCTGTTGTTCAGATCCAAGAATTTTCTAATTTTCATTATAATTTACCTTTTGACACAAGTTATTTAGAATTATGTTTTTCTTAGTTTCTGTATATAAAATACTTTGAGGGACAATTCACTTTTTAATGTCTTATCTATGGTAAGAAAATAGGGTCTGTGTGAATCAGTATCCACATGATGCTGATTTTTTTTTCTTTTTTTAATGTTGATTTTTTAGAATTTGTTGGGATTTGGTTTATGGCCTAGTAAAGAGTCAATTTCCATATATGTTATATATATCTTTGAAAATGAGTTATAGAACTACATGTGACATATAAATTAATGTTGTTAATAATAAATTAATGTTGTTAATTTTACAATTCAAATGTTCTCTATTCTTACCAATATTTTATCTGCCTGATCTGTCAGTTTTTGAAAAAAGTTGTGTTTAAGTTCCCACTAAGATGTTTGTCAGTTTCTCTTTGTAATTCTTTCAGTTTTTACTTTATGTAATTTGAAACTATATTATTAGGTACACACAAACTTAAAAACATTATCTTTCCCTGATGAGTTGAAACATTTTCATTTAAACGGTAGCACTCTTTATCCTCAGTAATGTGTCTGCCTTAACACTATATATATATACATATATAATATATATATATCCTTTATATATATATAATATATATATATCCTTTATATATATATATGGCTAGAAAAAGACATACCAGGCAGCCAAAAGAAAGATTATATAGCTGTGTTAATATATCATATATTCATATATATATATGTCTGATATGTCTTTTTCTATCCTTTTATTTTCAAACTTTGTATGCCCTCATAATTTTAGGTGGATCTTCTTTAAACAACAAACAGCTGGGTTTGTGTATGTGTGGTTTTCCTTTTTCTCCTTTCATCCCTTCTTTTCAATTGCTTGTGTTATCTCATTCAGTCTTGTTTCCTAAGATTTTCCTCCCTTCCAAAGTCCAGCTTTTTAAAGATGTTATTTATTCACTTGAAAGAGAGATAGCACACACAAGCGGCAGGAGGGGTAAAGGGAGAGACAGACTCCCCGCTTAGCCAGGAGCCCAACAAGGGGCTAGATCCCAGGACCTGGGATCACGACCTGAGCCCAAGGCAGATGCTTAACCATCTGAGCCACCAGGTGCCCCACCAAGTGATTTTGTTAGGAATTGTTGGTAGCTTATGAACACTTTCAGTTTTTGTCTGTATGCAATTTTCTTTTTTTTTCCCCCAACCATTCTTGAGAGATTTAATTGGATCTATAATTCTAGGTTGGCAGATTTCTGCTTTCAGTCTTTGAAGATATTCTGGACTCCATTATAGCTACTGAAATTCAGTGCTTGCTGTTTAATTATTTTTCATTTGTAGAAATTAAGATTAAGTATATAGATGATCTGGAGGTCTTTTTCTGTTTGCTTTTAAGATTTCTTTGTTTTACTATTATGTGTTTGGCTACAGATTTATTTTTATTTATTCTGCTCATTATTCTTTCTTAATCTGAAAGTTTTATTAACCCCAGGAAAATCATCAGTCATTATCACCTCAAATATTACCCCCATTCTTATTCTCTTCTTCTGGAACTGTTTAGACATAATTTAGATTCTCTTAAATCTATGCCTCTTTCTCTTAATATTTTCCTCTTTCTCTGTGTTGCATTCTGTCTAATTTCTTCAGGTTTATCTTCTAATCCACTAATTTGCTTTTAAATTATATCTAATCTGCAATTTGATTCACCTAGTAACTTTTTTATTTCAATAATTCTACTTTTTTAAGGTTTTATTTGCTTTCCTTTTCAAATTCCCCAAGAGTCTTATAGTCTCAATTTATTACCCTCAGCATAATTCTCTCTCATGGAAAAGTAGTATAAAAACCAGATATATGTTTAATAGCTCATAATAACAACAGCAATCAAGACATGATGCTTCTTATACAAATACCTGTGAGGCAAATCTTCCCCCTCCCAAGTTCAAATTTAGGGAATGAAAGAGGTTTTCTCTATTTCACTGGATAATTACAGCTATGCAGACACATTCTCCTTTGGCCCTAAGTGTGTGAAAGCTTAGAACCTATATTTATCTCCAAGTGCAATGGCTTTCCTCAGGCTAGACTTTTTGATTCAACCATTCCTCTTTCCACCTTACCTTAAAAAACTAAAACAGACAAACAAAATTTGTACCCATGAACCCACTTCTATTATATCTGTATTTTCTATTATAAGGCTACTCAGATCTTTGGAAAGTAGATGAAGCAAAAATAACCATCATAACAAATGTCCCTAAGCCTCATTTTCACTATCTGCCAATGAAAAGTTTGCAGTAGATGATTATTTATGGATTTAAAATATCTAATAGTTTGGTGCAAAGAAAAATGAAACTTCTAGGAAAACACAGTTGAAAACTTATGGTAAGTCCTCTAAATGAAGACTTTCAACCCAAACTATGAAGAACATCTTAGTATAGCAATATATCTTAAGTTTATTTGGGAGAATCATTAAAATAACCCAGCTTCAAGCACTCTGCTACTCCCATCAAGAGATGGAGTCTTCTTCTCCACCTCTAGAATCTGCACTGGTTTTGTGACTTGTTCTCCTCAGTAGAATGCAGCAGAAGTAACATATCAGTTCTAAGTACAGGCCTTAAGAGGATTCTCATATGTTTTCATCTTTTTAGGATAATCCCATCACTATGTGAATAAGCCCAATCTAGCCTCCTGCGGTATGAGAGACCACATGGAGGCCCATCCCACAACCAATACCAAACCCCTGACAAGCAAATGAAATGAAATGAAATGAGGTCATGCTGGATCACTAGCTCACCCTAAGCCACCAGCTGATATGTGACCACAAGAATAAGTCCAGTTAAGGCTGGCAAAAGAACCCAGTCCCAACTGCTAAACCACAGAATTATAAATTAATAAATACTATTGTTTTAAACCACTGGGTTTTGGGTGGTTTGTTACACAGCAATAGCTAACCGAATCTGTTATTATAGTCACTATTATTTCTTTTGATGCTTTTCGCAATCCTGTGAAATATGCAAGATAGATAATAATCCCATTAATGAAATAAGAAAATAGACTGTATTACTACTCTGTCAAAGTGGACTCTCAAATGGAGTGTGTGGAAAATGACTCAAACAGATATGGAAATAGTACAGCTTGTTTTTAATCCTTATTTTCATTTTAAAAAAAGGAAACAAATGTAACTTTACTAATATCAATATATAGCAAGGGAGCAATATGTATATAATTTATCACAACTGTGCATACATTAGAGATGCATGCTCAAAGATGTTTTATTGGTAGTGATGTGACATGATAAAGTTTGTAAACAACCACCTTAAGCAAAATGGTAGAAGAGAACAGTTTAGAATACAGGTCTGTGAACACTATTATACCTACCTGGACTGTAGGACCTCCAAACCCAAAGAACAGGAAGAACTGAGTAGAATTTAAAAATGAATAGAAGATTTGCTATAGCAAATGAAAGAAGTTCCAATGACTAATTGCTTTCCTTTGAGGAATTAGGCATGATAGTTAAAAATTCAAATTATATAGTTTTCCAAAGCATAAATAAAATATCTCAGTGTGGAAAGAATGCATTTTTTAAAAGCAGAATAGATTAATTTAAATTATACCCTGGTGGGCATTTCATAATTAGGTTTATATATGATTGCATCTGGAAAACATCATTCTTCTCAATAGGAAAATTATGCAATATGTATTATATTGTGGGAGAATCACATGAAATTATTTTGCTGCTCCCATCAGCATGAAGGTCCCAACTTGCTTCAAGAATAATTATGAAACTATCCTATTATATATGTTATATGGAATAAAAAATATCACTGGCCCCCAAATGCCATATCCAGCAGACAGGAACAAAATTGTTTTGTGGAATTCAATTGATAATTCATTGAACTTCAACCACACTCTCTAAACAATGTCAATAGGGGAAAGACATTGGAATTCAGTTATGTGATCAGCTAGCCAAGCATTTTTATGTCTGTGTTTATCAGGAATTATGAGGATCAACTGATATAATACATATGAAACTCTTAGAATAATGGCACATAAAAAGTGCTCAGTGAAGATTACAAATTACAAAAACAGGAATAAGAATAAAGATGTAATCTTTGAGGAACCTTTGGATTGGCCCACCTCCTTTGCCTTCACACACACACCTGGAGGTAGGAGCCGTTGTCAGCCTGGGTGCCTTGGAACTGACCATCATCTAAAGCAATCTTCCCAGAATCCCTAATTTTACAGATGAGGAAGCAAGCTCATAGAAATTAAATGACTTGTCCAGGAAAACTAACATCAGAGTCTAAAGGTCTCCTAAGCATTTGCTCTTTCTATATATCAGGCTACCTATAGCCATCATTCTAGGACAGATGCAATTTTATATTAAAGCTAACATGAATCTCAGAAGTAACCCATAGTCCCTTTGGAGTCCTCTCCCTTCATCCAGGTTCCAGGATGAGGGACTTGCCAGTTTATAACCAATGTGCCATGACCCCAAAGCCCTGATATGACATGACTCCCTTATTCACACACACATAAACATACCTAAGTGGCTTTACAAAAGACCCCATTAAAGTTTCACCAGGCAACACCTACACCTATAATAAGTATAACAAATACACCATCCGTTCAAACACACTGTGAGGGGCAGGCAAAATAAACCATCTTTCAGAGTTGAGCTCACTTTGGGCTTTCCTTTAGTACAGTAGCTCTCAACTGGGGATGGTTTTTCCCCACGGGGACACTTGACAATATCTAGAGACAAATGGGGAAGAGGAGGTGTGTTAATGGCTTCTAGTAAATAGAGGTTAGGGGTGCTACTAACATCCTACAAAGCACAGGACAGCCCTTTACAACAAAAAATCCTCGAACCTCAAAGCTAGCTGCTGTCACAGTTAGAAAACCCTGCTTTAGTAACTATAAAACCAACGTACCCTCCTGTAAGAGCATAGACACTTCTGGCTGACATTAGGCAACTTGCTTTAATAGTCATGGCCTCTTTTTGACTTGTCAGCAAAATGGGGGTAATAATAATACTTATCTTACAAAATCCTTATGAGGATTGAATGAGAAAGTCTATGTTAAAGCCCCAGTATGGTATCTTTCTTGCAATAAATAGTTGACTCATTCATTCAGTAAATATATATATTGAGTCACAAGATGCAGTGGACACAGGGGTGTGTGAAATCACTTATGGTCTCTGTGTTCAGGGAGCCACCATTTGGCAGGGGGGCAGACATTAATCAAAGAGTCACACAAACAATAAAAATTAGTTGTCATTAGTGTTGTTGTTATTAATAAGAGAATCTCTTCCCTTTTTGTGGATGTCCCCATGCTTCTACTCCTACATCTTTCCTGTGATTTTTTTTTTTTTTATTATATAATCCAAGAAGGGCTAATAGCAAAGGTGAGTAGGCTCAAAGTCCTCCATGCCCACAATGGGATGGAAGAGCAGAAAAGCTCTTTGCTCATCTGTCAGCTTTTCAACCTCTGAGAGAAGCTGCCCCCAACTTCTAATTGCCTGCTCCAAACTCCACTGTGTCTGGGGAAGGGGCACGTGATCCACAGGCAGCCCTGCCACCGTGCTGCGTTGCTATAGTAAGGATGCCCTTTATTGATCAGACTTGCCTGGAGTCATGTAACTCCCCAGACTGCTGCTGGGCTCCCCAAGGGGCAGTTGGCAGGCAGCAGTGTCTCTCTGGACCAAGGCTGATCCCCAGCCCTGCCCTCTCTCCCACCCTGGACACATGAAGGCTGCCCACAAAACACCTAATGCTTCTTTGTAGTGTCTTGTCATTCACACACTAATTTGAAGTCACAGATCAAAACTGGATAGAGACACCAGGGAAAAGAGATTTGAAGATTCCCTGCCTTCCCTAAAGCGACACTGCAGTCCTGCATCAGCAGTCAACAAACCCCATTGTTTTCCCCAGAGAATCTCTCTCCTACCCTTTAATTTTACCACTTTCTGGAGTCTCTCCATCTTGCCAACATTTTTATTACAGGAAATTTGACACCGTATCTTAGAAGAAGTGCAATATGTCTGCTACCGATTAGAAAGTCGATGCCCTGAGAGGTTAACGGACTTGCTCAAAGGTCACAATCGGGTTAGTAGCTACACAACCCAGAGACACAGCCAGTTTCTCTAGTACCCTCAGAATGAGGCAGCCAGAAGGTGTTTCCACAAAGACTTTCTTTTTTTATTTCCCTAGCTTTTTAAAAGGCAAGATTAATAGTTTCTCCCTATAAATGTTTGCATAGAAATATAGGTAAGGGGTCATTATTTCTAAAAAATAAGGCATTTAAGTTTTCTTGCTTTCTCAGGGACTCCAGATGTCATAGAATATCTGCATTTGGGCGCCTGGGTGGCTCAGTGGTTTAAGCCGCTGCCTTCAGCTCAGGTCATGATCTCAGGGTCCTGGGATCGAGTCCCACGTCGGGCTCTCTGCACTGAAGGGAGCCTGCTTCCCTCTCACTCTCTCTGCCTGCCTCTCTGCCTACTTGTGATCTCTCTCTGTCAAAATTAATAAATAAAATCTTTAAAAAAAAAAAATTAAAAAAAAAGAATATCTGCATTTATCTATTGAAACCCCACCTCCCCCCCCCCCACACACACACACCCACATGAATTGGTGGTCTGAGTTCACTCTGGGTACTTGTTGGTGAGTGTGAGGCAGAGGGATCACATAATTAAGTAAAAATCTTATAGCAAGTCAGCAGCACAGTCTGAATTTGGGGCTTTAGTTAATGCAAAATTCTTTCAGCCAAAAAAGAAAAGAGGTACAGAAAGGATTCTGCAGTGTTCTATCCCATACCCATGGCAGGCATCGTTAATTGATCACAGCAACTTTTCCTTACAGGCATAGATTCAGTCTCAGAATCCTTCTTAAGACCATGGTCCAAACAGCTGTTACCCATCATCCAGTTCCACATAATACGTGATGACACAGGAAAGCCTCTTCAAGCAGAGTCCACTTCACATGAGACTTGAAGATGAAATGAAGACAGATTTGAGAAGTGAGAGGAAGAGCATTCTAGGCAGAGGGAACAACACATGAAAAAGTGACAAATGTGAAACGCTACTGACATATTCAAGGAACTGGAAGAAGGAATTCTGGTTGTACTGCAATGAGCAAGGAAGAGCTAAAGTTAGGGGATTGTCCCCAACCATTTAATCACCTCCTATTACCTTACAGTGAATTAATCTACTATATTCATAGGTAGAGCATAATAAAAGGAAGATGAAAAGTACAAGAAATTTCCACAAGGAACACAGTTTGAAGAGAAGATCTGGACAGTGGGGCATCTGGGTGACTCAGTCAGTTGAGCATCTGCCTTCAGCTCACGTCATGAGCCAGGGGCCTGGGATCAAACCCCACATCGTGCTCCCTGCTCGGCGGGAAGTCTGCTTCTCCCTCTCCCTCTGCCTGCTTGTGCTCTCTCTCTCAAATAAATAAGTAAAACCTTAAAAAAAAAAATCTAGGGGCGCCTGGGTGGCTCAGTGGGTTAAGCCTCTGCCTTCTGTTCGGGTCATGATCTCAGGGTCCTGGGATCGAGCCCCAAATCGGGCTCTCTGCTCAGCGGAGAGCCTGCTTCCTCCTCTCTCTCTCTGCCTGCCTCGCTGCCTACTTGTGATCTCTGTCTGTCAAATAAATAAATAAAATATTTAAAAAAAAATCTAGATAATAAAAAGAAGATAGTAGCACTGGTATTTTGCCAGAAAGAAAGAATCACTGTCAGCTAGGTGAGCGTGCTTACAATCAACTATTACCAGTCAGTATTCAATCAGAGAATCAGAACCAGGAGAAGGGACATGTATATGTGTAGATATGTATATGTACATATTATAGGGTATAGTACAGGAGTTTAACTCTACGCAACTGTGGTAGCTTGTTAAACAGACTTTATAAAGCTGCGATCTTTCCTTGCCTGTTGAATCATGGAGCCAGGGAAGGGAATATCGGCTTAAAGTGAACAAAGACAAGTTGGAAGCTGCTATGTGAGCTGGAGCCCACGAGAAAGTCCTGGAGCCATGTAAATTCTCATTGCTTCTGACCTGGATGGTGTGGATTTCCTGCAGAAGCCTAGGTCTTTCATCATGGATCTAAACACACACATTGCCCGAGAGTTAGAATATCTGAAGGAAGGTCCCCAAGAAGAAGGAATAGTTGGGAGACCTGCCTGACTGCTTCCTCATGCAATGGCGGTAACCCTTCAGATAAGACACAATGTGTGAGCTACAGAATGACGACAGCTTCATCTCCAACCTCCAAATCTCACATAAGGAAGTTCTCTACGACCCACCGTAACTGGACACATACCAAGAAGACAACTTGGGGACACAAAGTCCAGCCTAGCAAGTTACTATATTACAAAGCTATCCATCAACTGAAAGATGGACTAGTAATGCCAGTTCTTGCCTACTCATGGGCACCCCCCACTACTCTTCTCCCCTCTATAATCCCACACAGCCATGGTCATCTCTAGATACAGAGACTGGATTAAGAATGACACTTAAAACAAGGAATATCAACCAATGGCTCACTGGACCATTAGTTATTCTCTCTCTGTCTCTCTGTCTCTGTCTCTCTCATTTGAACCAAGAAGCACAGAGAAACTCCATTGATTAGATGTCTGAGGGGACTTTTAGAGACTGAGGACAGTAGAGACTTAGTAGAAGTTGATAGGTCCATTCAGACCCTGTGCAAGCAGGGAGAACTGGAGCGATTCGGTGATGCTTGAAAAATCCAAAGCCACTCGGTTCCTGGCTTTCTCTGAGGGACCCAACTGTACTTTGCTTTCTATGTAAACAAGTAATGGCCATCGGCAATAAAAAAAAAAAAAAATCTCCACTTTCACCTTTGCTTTTGCCAGTGGGGCTGCTTCTGGGTTTTGCAGACAATCTGTCCCTAAGTCAGACAGTGGAAATTGAAGTCAATCTGTACCTGCTTCCCAATCCTCCCTAGTTACCATAGTCAGTGACCCAGACGGCACAAGTTAGAAGTGCTTCAGTTCACACTCACAAAGATGTGCCATGAAGTCATAGCAACTAGGAGGAAATGGGAAAAAAAAAAAAAAAAAAAAGAAGTGAGAGCCAAAGGAGTCACGGAAACATCTCCCTCCCCTGCTGAGCGCCGGGCACATCACGTCATGTCAGCAGAGACTTCATGCTGTAGTGAGAGGGGGGCAATTTCAACTCACTGCTACTCCTGAAATGCGCACTTGAGAGATGGCGCTCTTCCCAGAGCTGTCAATCTTCCAGCATTCACGATCCTGAAAATCGATTTAATAGAACATTTTAAAGTAACTTTTTCGAAACTTTATGCCAAAAAGAAAGAAGAAGAAAGCAAGGTGCTAATTGCACTTTAGAGCTTCAGGTGATTTTCAGTCCAGGCAGGATCTCAAAGTACTCGATGAACTCTAATTTCACATAACCTTGCTTCACCCCTTAGTGGGAACAGATCAGTATTGTCGAGTTCATTTTACAATATGGAGAAACTGAGGCCCTACTCAAAAAAGACGAGAATGTCACTGCTTCCACTTTTTTTTTTTTTTTTTTCTTTCTTTTTTTTTTTTTTTTCCCCCTTTTATTAATTTTTTCAGCGTAACAGTATTCATTCTTTTTGCACAACACCCAGTGCTCCATGCAAAACGTGCCCTCCCCATCACCCACCACCTGTTCCCCCAACCTCCCACCCCTGACCCTTCAAAACCCTCAGGTTGTTTTTCAGAGTCCATAGTCTCTTATGGTTCGCTTCAAGAGGAATTAAAGGAAAATGTGGCTTGTCTGGATCACTGGTCTCAGACTGAGATACCATGTCACGCACATTTCAGTTGCAAATGCTCCACTCAAGATGTCAGTGTCACTGGTCAGTATGCCTTTGCCACAAGTTTGGAAACACGCAGGCAGCTGATAGCTCACATCCCTACAATTCTACAAAGAGAAATGGAAAGAAAGTGCATTTATCATCCAAGCTTCTTTTTGCTAAAAATCTCAAGGAAGAATTCTGTCTGGATGGTTTGGGTATGCATACCTACCCCTGGACCAATTGTTGAGGTCAGAAAATGGATGGCCAGGCCTAGATCACATGGGTCACCCCCCATGGACAATGGGAGCATGCAATACTACCCAGAAAAGAGGATGAGCCAAGATATACCCCAGCAGAGGAACTGTGGCCTGAGCAGCCATCCCAAATTGTGTCTTCAATCAACCTTCTACCTCAGCAAAAAGAGGCTGCCAAAAACACACATCTTTTCCCCTCCCTATCTTAAGTCCTCTAAGATAAAGATGACTTGCCACCATATCTTTGTGTGTGCACACACTTGATTCCTCAGGATAAAATCACAGCAGTGGCACAACTGGGTCAAATGGTACTCACATTTTTTGAAGGTTTTGATCCTCCTTGCTGACCTGCTTTTCCAAAAGGGGGTACGAATTTACATCCCCACCAGTAGGTGAATGTATTATCATTATTCTTTTTATCTGCTTCCTAAAGAAAACGCAAAATGGCCAAAAGGAGCAAGTGAAACAAAAGAGAAGGAAAGGATCCAAATAAATGACCATTTAGACAACCAAGATCTGAACAACTGAGAAATGTTTGCCCTGACAAGGTATGAATGAAATCGGGCAAAAGATAGATGATGCTGGATCCTATCTATGAGCAAGGGCGGTGACCTTTCAGAATCAGGCAGCAATGTGAACGAGGACTGTCCTCATGTCAGGCAGCTGAGCATTTAGAAGTAGCCAGCCGTGCATAGCTTACGTCTCCAGCCTCCTCTGACAAGAAAGCCAGATGAACTCCCGGCAGCATGTAGATGGGATTACATTTCTCAAGGATTAACAGCCCGTCGAAGCCAGGGCAACAGACCTGTCAAAGGCAGACTCAGCCCCATATCTGCCCCGATGAACTGTGGGCTAATTGCCATTGCCAAAAATAATCTCCACAGATTATAGCAAGCATCATAAATAACAAGGGGCTCTATGACGGTGCATTATGACAAGGTCTCAATCGCTCTTATCTTTTACTAGACTGGAGCTTGTGCATTTGTGTTACTAATGAATCTTTTTCATTTGTGCAAGTGATGTTTCCATTGACAATGACATGAACATAAAGTGGAGGTTAATTTACTCCATTGTGAGAGGTTCATTATTTAACCTGACGTTGAGGACAAAACAATGTAGCTTAATAGATGACAAATAGAAATTAGTAGTGATGAATTTTGCCATTTAATTCTAGCAGGCTCACTGAATGTTTGCCATAAACATGGCAAGAAAGCTAGAGTTAACTTCTCTGTGGGTGGGGTTTGCTCACTCTGCTATTTCCAGGGTATCATCCAAGGATCAAAAAACTTCCATTGGGAGGTTCCTTTGGAAACCAACAATATCCAGTTATATAAAAGACTTTAGAGGCTAATGGTGATACACGGTCATTGGGTCAAGTTTTATTGGATTGTTTTCCTTTAACACCAGATAAACAATTGACTTACAATGCTAGACACTAAAGTTGTATTGAATTTTGATAGCTGTTAGCACTGGCATCTAAAACCCTATGCTTGTGCCTTTTTGTTCGTCCACATGAAGGTAGCTGACCAGGAACAGGAATGAGCTATAAATCTACAATCAAACAGAGCTTGTGTTTGAATTTGAGGCCAACCAGTCACCAATTAGATGTGTTTAGGTTAGTTATTCAGCTTCTCCTACCCTCGGTTTTCTCAACCACAGAATGGGAATGATAATAGTATTTCCCTCGTCCTATAGATCAGATGGGATTCTGAGGAAGAAGAGGTATATACAACTTGGAATTTTTATGGAGTCAGTGTTCTTGAATAATGGTTAGAAATTCAGTCATCATTGATACTGATTTTCCCCCCTCTGTCAAGACACACTATCTATAAGAAACTCAGGATAGTCATTTACACCATCACACAATCAGTGTGTGCCTCACCCCAATGGTGTCTGCATTTGTCTTGCTTTTTCACTGTAGAGAGAAAGACTGTCCCCAAGTTAAGGAATTTTAGGTTCAGTTGATTGGGTAAGGAAGGAAAGAAAGGATAAGGCCATTTTAGGCAAAAAGGACTGCCGACGCAAACCTCTGTGTTAGTGAGAAGTGTGGGAAATAAAGAAATCCAGTATGTTCAGAGTGTAGAAAACCAGAAGGTCATGTAGGAGAAATAGGCAGGGCCAGATTTTGCAGAACTTTGAAGGCCAAGATGAAGGGTTCTTGTCTTTATCCAAAGAGCAATGACTGGAAGGCCAATGTCCTAACCAGAGTCATAATATGTTTGGATTTCACTTTAAATAGATAACTCTGGAACTAGTATGGAAACTAGCTTTGGGTGCCGGCAAGGGTAGATGCACTCAGGCCAGGCTGGAAGCTACTGGAGTGGCCCAGACAAAGATGGCAATAACTTTAGATGAAGCATTGGTAGATAAAGAGAAGTAGAAAGATTTGGTAAGTATGTAGGAGGTAAAATTAACTAGACCTGGCAGTGGACTGGACGTGGAGATGAAAAAGGGGCTATCAATGATGATTTATTTGCATGAGTCACTGAGCTCAGCACCCTTGTTTAGAAATAAAAGAATAAGTCTCAAGGAGAGTGAATTAACTTTCCAGAAATCAACATATCTATTAGTGACTGAGTTTATAACATGGGCTTATGTGTGTGTAGTATCTATATGCATGATTTGTGTATGTAAGTGAGAAAAAGTATTTGTGTGTATACTGTGTATACACACATATCCAGGATATATTATTTAGATAAGCTAGAAATTTGAGGACTATTTTATCTCTAAATAAAAGTTAGAAATGCTATGCCCATCTCCCATCTCCGTTAACTGCATCCCTGTGACATAGTATCCCTGTTCTGTGCTTATTTTTCTAAACTGCAGAGTGTATATACAGCCCTCTACATACTTTCTTTTATCTATCCAGTGTGTGGTCACCTCATTTTTATTGTTATTCTGGCTTCTATTCAATTTATTAGTTTGTGGTCTATGAAAGCATATTTTAATAATTTTGAAGGAATCTTTTCATCATAGAAGCTTGTCTTAAGAAAGCCTGAAATAATCAGTACTTCAGATTTTTACTACTCTCCAGCCCCTTCCCCCACCACGCACACATACTCATATATGTTTTGCTATTTTAAAGAAAGAGATTTAACAGCCATAAGGCACTTTTAAAAATAACATTCACATCTGGGCTGACCACCTGTATGCCAAAATTTAGCTTGATGTTAATTAAAACAGGCATGTTATAAACCTCAGGAAATGGCAGCTGACCCCTAACTATGAATGTAATGCTATAATAATATGTAGTAAAAATAAGACATTTTGAGGCTGTTGCCCAAACCACTCATGCATTAAAATTCTCACCACTGTATACCCTGCAAGAGGACGGGTAAATCAACTGCAGAAATGGTCCAAACAAAAAATAATAATGATAACAATTCAAGGGGTAAGAGCCATTCATTCATTCAACAGATGGCTGTGCTGGACAGACATCGGCATTCTGCCTCATGAGGAAGATTCTGTGTGGAGTTTGGAAGACTGATGAGCTCTATCCTGCCAGACATAATAATAGTGATATCGATGCAGCTGGTAACTGCCAAACCTTTTATTCTGCCTCTTGCACTTAAATTTAAGCTAGGTGTGTAACACAGATGACTTCATTGAATCCTCCTAACTACCCTACGTGGTAGGTTCTATGATTATTTCCGTTTTACAGATGAGGAAACAAAGGCTTATGAGATGTAGTGACCCTCTCCAGGTGGTGCAGTGGCAGAGCTGGCAGTGGAATGCAGGCCCTCTGACCCCATGGCCCATGTGTGTCACGATGGTTCTGCATGGCCGCAGAAGCCTGCCCCCCACTCCTGCTTGGACCTTTCCACCTGTAAACTCACTCCATTCTTTTCATACTCACCCACAAGTGACCTACATTTTCTACCACCTCCCTTCCTGATGCTTTTTTGTCACTGCACTCCCATGGGACCCCAGAGCCTCTCCCACCTCCTTTTCCCTTTTCCATCAGCCCCACTCTTGAAGCACTTCTCTTAATTGCCTCCGACACCCAGGCATTTGATAACCCAGCTTTTGCTCTGCTTTCCATTTGACCCAGCTATTTGCCATTGCCTCTGAATTCAAAAATTGTCCTCTTTCTCCTTGCACCTTAAATTTTTGCTTCATAAAGCAGGGTATTGGAAATTTGCATTTTAGATCTTAGGACATGTATATTTAGAATGTAACCATGTAGAATAACATATACTTTTACTGCAACTGGATATTAGAATACACAGACACTGGCATTAAAAAAAACAAAAAACCCAGGATGCTCTATTGTACAGACTACACTGTCAGGAGTGCCCACTGGCCCAGCCATGAAGAGCATTTGAAGTGGTAAGCCTAAGTTCATGTCTAAAATTTCCATATTCACTTCCAAATGTGTACTTTTAAAAGTTTTTTTTTAACTTTGCAATTCAATTGTATTGCAGTTGATGGAGATACAGTAATGATGGTGCAAGGTACACAAGGGTCCCTGAATCCACTGCATATGAAATATGCAACAAGATTTGACCAAACCCTCCCACAGGACCTCTAAGGCTTTAGGTATGCTAGCCTGGACTCCAGCTTGGAATCAGAAAGATCAAGGTTTTGTTCACACCTCTACATATATTCACTAGTGACCTTGGACAAGTCATTGAACTTCACTGTGTCTTGGTAAATTACTTTAAATTGTCAACGACTAAGTAGAACCCTCCCTGAATAAAATGAAATGAGAGAATACATTTAACATGCCTCATCTAATTTATACTCAATAAATAATAGCTGTTGTTTGTGCCAATTCTTTTGTAGTTGTTTTTGTACTAGTAGTAGTTGTCCTAGTGTTTGTTGCAACAGCACATCCAAGTTCTGAGGGAAATTCTGCCTGCTCCTTCCCTCTTCAGCCATACCAAACTGCTTGCGGTTACTACTATACACCATATAGTTTCATCTCTTCTGTGCCTTTTTATATGTCCTTCTCCTTTCCTGGAAGTGTCAGTCCCCTGTAAATTGGCCTGATGAAGTCCAAATCACTGTCTGAATTTATGAAATTCACCCCAACTCCTCAAGACAGCCTTAAATATTCCTTATCCCATTTTTCTTAGAGAGGTCTCCCTACTAAACTGAGCTGGTAGAGAACAGGGACTATGTTTTATTTTATTTTTTGATGCTATACTCCCAACACCTGGCATAGTGGCTGGGGGGCTGTAGAGACCTATGTAAGAAGCCTTGGCATCAAGGAACAGAAAATCCCACATCAAACTGGCTGAGCATTAAGGAACTGTGCCATCTCATACAACACCAAGTACAGAGGCAGGATAGGATCCAGGGCTCGTGCAATGATTCAACATCACACCAAGAGCCTGGCTCTTCCCACCTTCCTACTGCCATCTCAGGGAGGTGGTCTTGCCTTCACGTGGAGTGTTCATGAGCATAAGATGGCTGCCACAGTTCCAGGCCTCTCATCCAGGTACAACAATAACCGAGGAATAAGGAACCATTTTTCTCCTGTGTCTTTTTTAGAGTGGCCAGAACCATCTCCCTAAGCCCTCAGCATACTTCTGATATTCCATTTCCCAGGATTAGGTTTTATGTTTATTCTCAAACCATTCACTCGCAGGGGAAACGAGATTACCACGATTACTGTAGGCTAGGGATCAGCAAACTTTTTCTGTAAAGAGCCAGACTGTAAATATTTTTAGGTGTGGAGAACCATACAGTCTCATTGCAACTATTCAATGTGCTCTTACAGCACAAAAGCACCCATATATAATTTGTAAAAAAATAAATGCTGTTATGTTATGTTCCGGTAAAACTATTTATGGACGCTGAAATTCAAATTTTATATAATACTCATGTGTCATGAAATAGTCCTCTTTTCAATGTTTTTCAACTACTGAAAACAATGTTGAAACTATTCTTTGCTTGACGGCCACACAAAAACAGGCAGCAGGTCAGATTGGCCCAACGTCTGTGGTTTGCCAACCCTTGGCTTAGTGTTTGGAGTCAAATGTAAGTTTAAGTGCCATCTACCATAATTTCCAAAGTGCATAATAAATATTTTAAAAAGTAAATGAATAAATGATTCAAAAGAACACAGTTCTTGCCTAGGAGAAGTTCATATGATATACATGCATATGATTTCCCAAAAGATATGTCTTAAATAACTGCTTTCCCTAACGATGTTGGGGTTAGCAGGACTAAACAAACAGAAAATTATGGTTTGTGACAGCTTAGATGCTAAATTGTGAAAATGGAAGGTAAATAATTTTTTGTGTTAGGATGTGTGGGAAATACAGATTTGAAAAACCCCTCATGAATCTAAAGTCATAAAAGGTTTGCTTTGATGGTAAGTAGGTGAAAGAGATTACTTAATGGGTGTTTTCTATGTTAACATCTTCTGACTTCACAATTTTCCAAACATAATGTTGCATGTATCCTGATGCAGGCGAAGAGATAATTATAGAGTAACTACTTACGCTCAGTGTAAATTAATCAAATGTAAATTAAATAAACTGTAAATAGAAGACACTCCTTAGCTGATACGGCAAGTGAATCACCTCCATTATAGACTCATTTTTGCAAAATTACATCTCATCATAGTATTTTAAGATAGTGTTTGGCAAAACATCTCTAAATCTGTCAACAAAAGCAGCGATTACTTCTTTGCGGCTGAATACCTTTGCCAACAAATACCCATCTGTCTGGAAAGATTTATGTATGGTTCTGCCTAAAGGCAGGGCTAAAATCTCAATGACCTCTGGAGGTTTCTTTCACCTTTGTGCTCTGAGAGTCAATAAAAATTCATTTTAGAGCAATAGCGCAATCCTTAAAAAACTACAAACCCACGATGTAATCAAGTCTGTTCCAAGAATCTCCAAAATAAATATTCTTCTAGGTAATTATATAACTTATTTTGCCTGATCAACATTTTAATCTTGCTTGTCAGTTGTGGCTTTAGCAGAGTCTGATTCCTTAATATGGCTCATAAGACCCAGCATAGCTGCAGTTGAAGTCAGCACTGTTCTTTATGCTCCACTGGACTGATCTCCTCAGTTCGTCAAGCACATGGTGCTTGCTTCCAGGCCTTGGATCACGCAGGTCCTTCTGCCTAGGCCACTTTTTTCCTCTTCCTATTTCACTCACCCCTTGGTGTGGTTTATGTCTCCTCTTCCTTCAGGCCTTGGATTAGCTTGGAGGATCTGGAAGCCTCCTCTGCTCCTCCCACTCCATCATGCGTTCGGTGCACCTTCCATGCGCCCTGTACTTGTTGGCTCCTTTCTTGGTATTTATAATCCATGTACTTTCCTGTGTATTTGTTAGTCTCTTGAGAGTCAAGGACAAGAGCTGTGACTTAGACTAATTACAATAAAAATTACAGTTAAAAAGTAGAGGAGGCCAGGTCATGAAGCGATTTATATGCCTTGCTAAAAAGTTTAGACTTTGCCCTGAAGGGTATAAAAAGAAACCAATGGAGACATTTGCTCTGCTCATATATGACTTTGGAACCAATATCAGAGAATGGACTTCAAGAGAGCAAAAGGGTGGATGGTGAGAGGTCCACACTAGAGGCAGCAAGACCACTTGGGTAGTGGTTTCTGTGAGAGAGGATAGATGTCTGATACAGCTGTGAATACAGTGAATGGAACATAGTGGTCAGTGACATTTAATGGGTAGAAATCTAAACAGTTAGTGACCACCTATGTATGAAACTGAAAGACTGGAAGAGAGAGAAATCAAGGTTTGGACAGCTAAGCAAAGGACAGTGCTAGTTAAGTCAGAAGAAATCTAGGAGGAGGAGCAAGTTGAGGATGGGGGGAAAAGAAGATTAATTCCATCATAGACAAGCTGATTTCAAGGAGCCTGAAAAGCATCTAGGAGAAGATGATCAATAGTTGTCTGTATACATATGGATCTGAAAGTGACTAAGTCCAAACCAAAGAAAATATGAGATCCATCTGATTATAAAGAGCATTGAAGTCACAGGTATTTAGATCACTCAAACAGAATCCATATTAAAAAAATAGAGGAGAGCTTGGCCAGAAGCTTGAACAATACCAACACTTCAAGGGCAGGTAAAAGAGGGGGGGGATTATAAGGAAAACTGAGAAGTGGCTAGAGAGGAGGGTAAAATCGAGAGGAAGTATAGTCAAAGGAAAGAGAAAGTTCTAGAAGGCAGATATTAGTGATCAGCTATGATTACATAACAATCATAAAATCTCAGTAACAAACTAGAATAAGCATTTATTAACCAGCTCACAGGTCTCAGAGTCAGCTACAATGGCTGCAGCTGATCTGCCCTATGTGTCTCTCATTCTTTTGGGACCAGTAAGCTTCCTGGGGTATGTTCTTTTCCTAGTGGTGGCAGAAGTCCAAGAGGAGCATGTGGAAGCTTACAACGCTTTTAAATTCTAGTCTCAGACTGGCACTCTACCACTTCTACCCGTATTCCATCAGCCAAAGTAAGTCACAAGGCTGGGCTCCACACTCCTGAGTGGAGAAGTGATTAATAGGAATAAGAATTATGACTGTGGCTGAAGCAATTTCATAAGAGGCTTAATAACGCCCTCAAGTAAAAAGTGACATTGCTCACTCAAAAGAAAATATTGTTTTATGTGCATTAAAACATACCTAGAGCCAATGACCTGATTGGCCCATCCCTTTGTAGAACTCTAGCATGCCAGGGTCAGCCCCTACAAGTCACACCCTTGTAAGAAGCCAAAGGACTTCCCAGGAGAAAATAATTATATGTCATACTAATGTTGTGTGATTTTGGGGTCAGGATTTGGTATCAGAAAGACTGACTCAAGTAAGCTCATAAGAAGGAGAGTTCATTGTAAGTACATATGTCGAATAGAAATGGGAAGCCATCAAGAACGGAGTCATATCTAAAGGCTGCATACCTTCCCCGGCTTTCACACAGGTCTAATGGTCTCTTTTTCATATTATTTTAGCTACTCTTTGCAATTCTGCATAATTCTCCCCACCTGTCAACTGGATATTCCTTGTACTCATACAGTTTCTATTCCATTCTAAATTCTATTTGCATGTAATTCTGGATGTCTGTGGCTCTAGCTTGGGGCGTTTTGTGTCCCTGGGCTCTCCAAGTTTCCCAGTTCAAACTCCTAAGGGTGAGATATGCATCTCTTTAACTCATTTCTCACACTAACCTGTGTAACTGGCAAATTTATTAATTGGTTATCCTTGAGTCTTACAGCCGTCTCTAATCCAAATATTTGTGACCCACTGGAGGGAGGTGCAAAGAATAAGGAAGTTTCCCTCAGGAAGTACTGTGGACAGGAAGGTATCTGCTGAATTTTCTAGTATAGGGAGGTTCCAGGAACATTGGAATTAGGATTCAAGAAAGAGCAAGTAAAATGCTTACCCTTTAACTATTGGGAGAATCCCTACACAGAAAGTTCATCCTGAAGGAAGAAAGGTTGGAGATGTGACTAAAACCCACATCACTGATCTATTATAGATATAAAGAGAGATTCTAGCAAGCTACATAATGGAATGTTTCTTGTTTATCTCTCGGTCCAACCTCACTTTCAGGAGCTTATCTCAAGATTCTTGAGATAAGAACCAAAGAAATACATGGAATATAAAATTATAATACTGGGAGAGATGTAAGAGAAACTAAAGCCACACTGTTTGGAATCCCTATCCAAGGAATGAGATGGCTGGCAGAAGGTCCTCCTCCCACTTCCCACCTCACCAAAAGGAATGATACAATAGGGCAGGAGGGACCAAAGTCATGGTCATGTAAGATGACTGGTGAGATACCAAGTCAACCAGGATGGCTATGGTTGTTCTTCCTACATTATCAAAGAGGAGAAGCAATCTTAGAAAAATGAGCTAAGAGTTCCCGGCTACATCATGGCATTCTTAAAGGGAATCATTTGAATTCCATTTCACAAGATTTGATTTCCACCCAGGAGAACAAAGAATAGACATCCATAGTGTCTGATGGTAGGGCTGTCACTGCTCTTTCCACAGAATTTATAGGGAGGCATCCTTAGTTGATCATGGGGCAGATTTTCTTCTCCATTCTCTAGAAATTATTCAATGAATACTGAGAATCTTATGTTCCAAATATGAGTTGTACCACTACTTCCAACCAAGGATGTCTCTAAGAGTATCAATTTTTTTTTTTAACTGTGCATCTACTCTGCTTACAAATGAGTCAGATCTGAGATAAATGATAACACTGGAGACCTAAAACATATTAGAAACAATTAGAGAACAACAGAGAACAGCATATGGCCAAGTGTCACACAAGAGAGTACAAATAACAGTTCAAAGAAGGCAAGGTTAAATTAGCTAGAATCATGGTAATGGGGTCAGGGATAAAGAGAGGATTAAATTTGAGCTAACCCCAAGGAACCAGCTATTGAGGCCATTAAAAAGGCTCCAAGGTACTTCTCTCTTCCCTCACCCTCAAAAATAAAGCAAAATAATAACAAAAACGTATAAATAATTATTTACTTTAATTTTTTAAATAAACATATGCCACACCTATTACTTTTAAAAGGACGGAAAAGGTGTTAGCAAATCAAGCCATAAGGTGTCACAAATCCAAGAAGGTTGGAAATCACCACATTCAAGTCCCCCTTGGGTTTGGAGAGATTTATGCTTCTTAAGGGCGTTCAGACATTAACAGCTCAAACCCCCACACTGTACCCTGGCTTCATTTAAAGGACCCATAGGTCAGACCGAAACACAACAGAGCTTTATATGCCAATTTTTCTTGACTCTCTATAGGTCAGGGGAAGTTAAGCTCATGTAATTAGGGGATAAAGACGGAGGCTGGGAGTGGGGGATGGAAGCATGATGAAAGTTTCAGAGTTTAAAGGCTCAGTAGGAAGCCAGAGGAAAAGTCGATAAAGTCATGTCTTTATGAAGCGTGTGTTTTCCATGGTAGAGTAAACGTATTTGCCATTAAACCCAGGGAATCTCTCTCTGTGACTTGGCACTCTCACCCACCTGGTGAGACAATTGGCAAGGACAATTCAAAATCATTATGATGATTGTGAGACCATTGTTATCTCAAGCTGCCTTCCCAATTATAAAATATCGATTCAGTTACATTCAATCTAATATCAGCACTAACTACATTACATTGTATTAACTTTATTCCACAATTGATAATCCAGGTGACTTTTTGTAATTCTCTTTCAAGTAAAATTGCTGATTAATTGAACTATTCATAAAAGACACCAAAAACAAAGAGGTTCCTCAAAAGTTCATTCTCAACATGTAATCAAAAGAGGTCAGTAAGCAACGACCAGCAGCAATACAAACAAAGCAGTGAAAACTAAGAACAGCCATAGCTGAGAAAATAAATGAAGAAAATCCCATAATCCTCAGAACAAATACATGGAAAAGAATCTTAAGATTGTCCCAATCACAAACATCAATAGTCATATAAATGACCAGATCCCAGAGTCAGTCTCCTAGATTCCAGCTGTGCTATTAACAAACTAATGAAACCTATGAGTCCTTTGGACTGGAGACAAGTGTTAATGGATCCAGTGAGCTTCTTCTGAAAACTGGGTATCATATTGATGATCATTTACAGTACATACTTCCACCAGGAACTATTATCAGTGGTATTCTTGTGACAACATAAAATTGCATGTGTTAGTCAAATAGGATTTGCCTATTAGAAATTTTTGATATCTATCATTACAAAGAAGGAAGAATTTTTAATGTTATAAGTTTTTTCAGTCTCTTTATTCATTATCTATCATCTGTCCATCTTTCCATCCATTCAATTATTTCTTTCTCTCTCTTTCTTTCTTTGTTTCTTTTTCTCTTTTTCTTCTCTCTTTCTTTTTATCCATCCTTCCTTGCTTCCTTCTTTCCTTCCTTCCTTCCTTCCTTCTTTTCTTCCAAGAAATGTGCACTGAGCATCTGCTAAATGTTAAGCCTTGTCTGGGCTTTGGGAAGACAGTGGTAAACAAGACAAACAAGGTCCTTTTTTCAGTGTACTTTACATTTCAGAGAGGACAGGCAGACAAAAAAAATAGTAAATAAATACATAAAGAAAGAAAATCTCCTTTTATAGACCACTCCCCTTAATATTTCTTGCAGGGCTGGCTTAGTGGTCACATATTGTTTCTGTTTCTGCCAGTCCCAGGAGTTCCTTATCACTCCATCCATTCTGAATGAGAGACTTCCCAGCTAAAGAATTCTTGGTTGTATGTTCTTCTCATGTAGTACCCTGAATATGTTTTGCCAGCTGTTCTGTCTTGCCAGGTCTCTATGGACAAGTCTGATTTTATTCTGATGTTCCTCCCTCTGTACTTAAGGAATCTCTTCTCCCTAACTGCCCTTAAGATGGTTCCCTTGGTTCTAAGATTTGTGAGTTTTACTATTACATGCTGGGAAGTTGGTTTGTTCTCCTTGATCTTGGGAGGGGTCCTCCCAAGGACAGGAATACTTGCTTCATTCCCCAGATTAGGGACATTCTCAGCTATGATTTGCTCAAATATATCTTCTAGTCCTCTCTCTCTCTCCACCCCCCTCAGAGATCCCAATAATTCTGACATTGGAATGTCTCATGGCATCATTTATTTCTCTAATTTTGTTTTCATGGATTTTAAGCTGTTTGTTCCAGGCCTCCTCCTGTTCTTTCTTTTCTATCAGTTTGTCTTCCAGATCACTAGTTCATTCTTCTGCCTTTTTGTTTATTTAGAGTATATAGATTAGATTGGACCTCACTGATAGCAATTTTAAGTTCTGCCAGATCAGCTCTCATTTATGCTCTTAGAGAATCTATGTTGCTATTAAGAGTTTTCTCCAACCTAGCTATTGTCTTCATAACTGTTACCCTGAAGTCTATTTCTGACATCTTGCTTATATCCATATCCTTTAGGTTTGTGAAAGAGGTCATTGTCTCTGGGTCTTTCCTTTGCTGGGAGTTCCTCCTCCTAGTCATTCTGTTAAGTTGTGGCTGAGGGGATGTATAGCTGAAAATATTAACCACAATCCAGTCAAGGTGTACCATGGGAAAGTTGGAAGCCACCACCACCAAACAAACAAACAAACAAAAAAAACCAGCCAAAATGAAATCCAAGAATAAGATTTATAAAGTACAAAAACAAAAACAAACAAACAAAAGGACCCACAGAAAAGAAAGGAAGGAAGGAAGGAAGGAAGGAAAAAGTGACCAGTGAAGGGAAGGTGGCTTTTTTTAAGACATATCTCCAAAGGCAAGGGAAATAAAAGCAAAAATGAACTTTTGAGGCTTAGCATTTTGGAGGGGAGGGGGATGGAGGATAGGATAGCCTGGTGATGGGTATTAAGGAGGGCGTGTATTGCACGGAGCACTGGGTGTGATACACAAAAAATGAATCATGGAACACTACATCAAAAACTAATGATGTACTGTATGGTGACTAACATAACACAGTTAAAAAAAGAAAAGAAAAGAAAATCTCATGTGATGCTTGGAGATATAGAGAACAGAAAACAAAGTAATAGGAGAGAGGCTGCTTTAGAGAAGGTGGAGGGGAAGGCCCCTGTCCAAGGGAGAAGTTACATTTGAGCTAACACTTGAACATGGAGAAAGATCAGCTATAACTTAAGGTTTCTCAGCCTCAACATTATTGATATTTTGGACTGGATATTTCTGTGTTGTGGGGAGTTATCCTGTATATTATAGGATATTCAGCAGCATTCCATATTCAGCCGGCCTCTGCCCATGATTATAGTTGCAACCCCACCGCTAAGTCATGACAATCAAAAATATCTCTAAACATTGCCAAATATCCCCTGTGGGACAAAATAACCCCTGGAACCAATGGACTATATGAAGACCAAGGGGAAAATCATTCCAGGCAAGAAGGACCAGCACAGACAAACCCTCTGATGGAAATTAGCTTGATGCATTGGAAGAAAAAGAAAAAGGACCAATGTAAATGGAATGCAGTGAGAAAAGTTTAGAGTAAAGCAAGGTGAGGTTGGGAAGGTGCCAGATGAGGCAGGAACTTGCAGGCCATGGTAGGATTTGCACTTAAGTCATGAAAACACATTCTTGATATGGAAGCTGTTAGTCCAGTGCAATAAAGAATAAATGCATGAAACAAATTTTGGAATTGTCTATGTTTCAGCAATTAACTAAGGATATCCTTGATGTAATGTTCCACAGTTTGAGGACATTTCTTGCATCCAAATCCTCATACCTAGAGCAGCGTTAGAAAAGAATCATAATCATCTCCATTCTGGTAATTTTCTCCACTAGAAGGTTACCATATTGCATTAACTGCCCTTTGTAAAAATGCTCCAACTCATCTTTAAAAGGTTTGCTCTGAAAACAAAACAAAGCAAAACAAACAAAAAAGGTTTGCACTGAACACCTCCAGTACTAAGTGAAGAAGTACTTAATTTATCACCCTGTGGACAGGATCAGGATGGTCAATGGTAAATAAATGGTATGTCACCTTTGATTTGTGTTCAGTTTACATGTTACTTTATCAGAAGTTTAAAAAAAAAAGTCTCAAATTTTCCCAGCACAGACACATCTTTTGGAAAGTTTATTCTGAGGCAGGAACAAAAAGATTCTTCTCTTCCTATTTTGCCAAAAGAGAGATATAACTAATGAAAACAGTCTTGAACACTGAAATAACCATACCTTAACATGGTATGGTAGGTAATATAGAATTTCTCAGCTGGGTTAGATCTAGGGAAAGTAGTGCTGAAACCTGGAAGACCAACTCTTCAACACCTTCCAAATTTCAACTAAACAATATTTCCCTTCAAAATTACTCAAGCATGATTAGTTGAGCTGCAAGCTAAGAAATTGACTATATGTCAGAAATAACAATAAAAATACAGCATGGAGCAATTTGTAAATGGTATGGCAGATACAGACTTCAGGTTATATTTAAAAAAAGAGGCAAGGAGATTTTGCAAATAAGCAATATTGACAAAGTGAATAGGAGAACAAAACACCTGTATCCTCCTTTCAGCTCAATAATCATGAAAGCTGCATGATCTAGTGAAAAGAGTTTGGGGCAAGGAAATTCAGTTTCTAACTTGGAGGCCACTAAACAATGGTCTGACTTTGGCAAATCGCCATGATCTGCCTCAGTTTTCTTACCTGTTGAATGGGTGCAATAGTAGTAAGTGTACTTAACTCACAGAGTGGGTTTAATAACCTAACATCACAAATGTGCAAAAATTACATATAAATCATAAAATCTTATAAGTATAAAAAGAATTATGGCCAGAAAATCACCTGGGTTTTACCCTATGAATAGTCTTTTTTGGGCTGAAAAGAAAATTCCAGGATAAAATTCCATTTCAAATGGTCTACGTAATCCACAGATCCAGATGATTTGTGGAGAATTCTCAGTTCATTTCCCCTGCATGGAAACTGAGATACAAGAAAGAGAAACAACTGAAAGATACCTTCTCTGGGCTTGATTTCAACAATTTCGTTTATTCACATGGAGAATTAAACTCATTCATTCGTTCATTCATTCATTCAACAAACAGTAACCGAATGCCTACTAAGTGTAGGGATGGTGTTAGGTCCTGGATATGGAGATGAAACTAGATCCTTGTCCGTGAAGAGTTTGTCACCCTATGGCTGACAAACAAGAGAAGAGGGAGTTCCTAACATTTATCGAACATAGGACTATGCCAGGTACTTTCTAGATGGTTTTATACATTTTACAACCATTTCGCAGGGACAAACTGTAAAATGGGATATTTGAAAAATATCTTGCAGAAAATCACAAAGCTCCTAACTCAGGAGGCGAATCAGAGCCTATTCATTCATTCACTCACATTCTTTATTTATTGAGCACCTACTGTGTACCTGACACAATACCAGACACTGGGGATAAAACAGGAAATAGACAAGAATCTCTGTTCTCAGGATGTTTACATAATTGTGAGGGGAGACAGATAAAATGCAATATATGTAAGTCTGCCTGACACCAAAAATCCAAGACCCATCCAAGCTGTCTTCCTCTGGATCACCACTGTATGGCAACAAAAAAGAACAAGAGGGAAAATACATACCCATACACAGACAGAAAAAAGAAACAAACAACTAAGTATCCCCAGTAAACCAGAAAGCTACAAAGAATAAAGCCAGATAAGGTAGCTAGCAAGACACTAAAATGTCCTCTTCCAAAATCTAAATTGAAAATGTTTGCATTTGCAATGGAGCGCCTGTAAACCCAAAGGCAGGCAGCTCACAGATCACCGACAGCACAAAGACAGTGCCTGTCAGGGCACAAACATGAAAACCAGCTCTCCACCAGAAGGCCTGAGGTTTACAGGAATTAAAAGGCCTGGGTCCCTGGCTCTTGGAGATGGCGAGACAAGGCAGAAACATATGCCTGCCCTCCTGGCAACAGCTCTCCCTGGCCTGGAATAAGCGTGTCTACACCGTCCAAGGGAAGCTGGCAGCCTCAGTGGCCTCGGGTGGAGAGAAGCCGTCGCCAGCCAGCACCAGCACGGGGCTTCCCTACAGGCAGCTCTTGCTGAAACAAAGAGGGACGAAGGGAAGAACTGTGGATGTCCAGCCTCCAGGCTCAGATCTAAAATCAAGAGCAGCGCTGCGCTAATGGAAGGCCGGATCTGCTCCAAAACCTTGACACTGCGTCTGGGATGCAATCTGAGTAATTTCCTGATGATTCTTCTCTGCATAATGGATTTGAGTTATAAAGGAATTTATGCCCTTAGGACCAAATTACCCAG
This sequence comes from Meles meles, assembly GCF_922984935.1. Lineage (NCBI taxonomy): Eukaryota > Metazoa > Chordata > Mammalia > Carnivora > Mustelidae > Meles > Meles meles. The sequence goes on from NC_060068.1 coordinate 134,749,188, forward strand.
ATAATTGAAGATACAATGAGGGGGAGGAGGGGAAGTAGAGGGAGCGAGAAAGGCCTCAATTACATGGGTTCCTCCTTCACTCTGAATGAGTTCAACATTTGAATTCACCATGGTGTTTAATTTTTAAAGTCACTTTACATCCACAAACTGCCCTGTGTGAGGTACAGTGAAATCGTGTCAAGCCCTAACTTAACGTAGGCTTGAAGATTTTGCAGCCTGGACCTACCACCCTCCCACTGCCCCAGTCCTCCAGGATGAGATAGAGCGGCTTAATATTAAAATAGGGTCCACTAAAACCTGTAGGTAGCCAGGCTGGCTCTGGGAACTCCAATACATCCCCTAGTTACAGCTAAGAATTTGATGGGGTTTTTAAAGATAGAATGGTTTGAATTCCTCAGACGTGAACACCTACTCTGTTCCTGTTCCTTTTTGCAGTATTTCTCGTACTTAAAGAATTACTTGCAGAATTGTAAGCACAAAATCACTAACTTCTTGTATGAGCACACTAAGGGATCTTCAAAGGGATTTTCAAATTCTGTCACCTCTGTGCTGACTTGACACCCAAACCCAAGGAAACTGTATCCCCAGAACATTGCTTTTAGGCCTACCTTGGGTACCAGTGGCTATAAGGCAAATTCAAAATCTTGTTCTTGTTCCATTTCACACTCAATGAAAGATATTTTGAAATGTCAGTGTCTAAGGGTGCCTAGGTGGCTCAGTGGGTTAAAGCCTCTGCTGTCAGCTCAGGTCATGATCCCAGGGACCTGGGATTGAGCCCTGCATCGGGCTCTCTGCTCAGCGGGAAGAATTCCACCCCCCCACCCCATACATACACACACACTGCCTGCCTCTCTGCCTACTTGTGATCTCTGTCTGTCAAATAAATAAATAAAATCTTAAAAAACAACAACAACAACAAAAAGAAATGTCAGTGTCTAAAAAAAATCACATAAGAGACCCCTTATCCACATGCTCTCTACCATCTAGGTTCCCTTCACTACCATAGAAGGTGAGAAAAGGGACACAAAGAAGCTACTTTTTCAAAGTTTCCCATTATTTAGTCCAGATTTATTGAGAGACTGAGGAATCTTCATTGTAGAGGTTACTTACCCTAGCACACTATATTTTATCTATTGACAGAGCCTCATTTTGTCACTATTTACAGAACTGGATAGACGAATGAATAAAAGTCAAAGGCTCTGAAATATCACTGGAGTCTTGAAGCCCCAGAATCAGGGCTATAACAGATGGTGGCATATATAAGTAAATTTGGTAAATTATGCATAGAATTTACAAGGCACAAAACACTGGCCAGCTCAAGTAAAGTCTGCCATGAAGCGCCAAAGGGCTTGGGAGTGGGGGTAGGATAAAGGGTGGTGAGTAGTCTGTAACAGGTGTTAAAGCACTTATTCAAGCACTCCCACAAATGGCCTGAAAGATTTTCCCAGCATCCCCCTGCTCTCTATGAGTCACTGTGGGAATAGCAGTGAGGTTCGGAGTTGAGTTATAACCATTCAGTGAAGCATTTCCCTCCAGACTGTACAAAGGAAAGGGGCTATGTTAGTAAATTTATTAACTATTTCATTAGATCAATATGGAATATGATTTAAAAGGCTCGGCTCAGGCTCTTTAAATCTATTTAATCAAACCAATTAATAAAAAAGTAAGAAGTTGAAGCATATCCTGTAAGGTGCATCATAAATATATTCCCTTACTTGGGCTTTTGATCTCACCCAGGTAATTAACAGCTTTAGTTAAGTTCAGTCATTCCTTCATGCCTGGCTATGATCATAAAAACCCCCAGGCTATGTGTAGCTCTTGGATTTATTATGTTTTTCTTACTGAAAGAATGTCCCTCTCATTCCGTTTTCTCCCCTCCTTGAGAAAGTTTATGTAGCCATTGCTTTTGCAGCTGTCATAAAGGCTACACTGGCTGGTGAGCTCTGTGCTCCAGAGGCTGTGTGCACTCAGCTGTTGGTATCCAATTCGGTAGCTTCTTCACTCTCACCCAACTATGCCACACTAACTCCTCTCTAGGAGTGGGAAATAAAAACACCCTGAAGGACTGACTTCGAAGGTTCTTCTCTCCCATTGTCTATTTATTCTCAGCTACTTTTCATGAGGGAAATGGCCTCTCCTTGTTACACAGAATATGGTTCTTATGATGGGATTTGGAGCAGCCTCTTCCTCTGTAACTACTGAGGAAGTACCAATGTATCAGCAGTTCAATGACTCCACTCTCCTCAAACTTCCTTCAAGTCCTCTACCAGTTCCCTAGGTCTATCTTCCTAGCTACAAAGCTTTGAGATGCCTAGTCAAGCCAACATATCACCTAAAGCTGGGAGGGAAAGTTCAGTGTCCTTCCAGTGACAGAATCAGTGTTAGCCTGGGTCTATGAGGCTGAGCTTATAGCTTCATTCTGCTTTACAAGCAAAGAAATCTCAGTTTGGAAAGGCAGCACATGTTTCCCTCTACACACTCCTCTATCTCCATTTGAGGAGAAGTCTGGTAAATATAATTACCCAGGTAACTGCTCCAGGGTCCTTCCATAGCTGAAAGCAGAGTCTAAAAAAAATATGGTAGTTAACTATAAAATCCAAACTGTGTGTCAACAGTTGACCTTCTTAAATAAGTCACAATCCTTTGTGCAAAAAGTGGGGGAGATAAGATTCTCTCTTGATATGACCCGTTTTCCATGGGCAATCAACTTTTGTTTCCATGCACTAGAAAGATGGGAAGACTCACAAAAATTCGACTGAGGGTCTTAAATCAGAGCAATCTCTTTCTCAGTTTACAATCAATAGCAGCCTATTTTATTCTGCCTCCTTCTACTTACTTTAGCCCAATTCAGTAAGTATTTACTAAACCACCACTCTAGACATGGTCAGAAAAGGCACAAAAGAAATACAAAACACATAGTGAGCACAAGGATTTCATAATTTGTATAGGAGATAAAAGCAGGCAGACATGAAATGGTCATGTTTAAGACCATCTTCCCCTTAGCCAGCCCTACAAATACCTGTTCCCACAAACTCTTGACCATCTTTCATTCAACATTTATTGAGCATCTACTCTGCACTATACATAAGGCTACAAATGGTTGTGGGCTGTGTGTGATAAAAAGATAAGTGAGCAATTATTAGTCTCCATGGGTTTACTGTGGAATAAAGGAGAATGAAGATGTTTACAAATAATGTCACAGCTCTTCACATCAAGGAATTTATATGAATAAAACTCAAAAGAGTTTAATTCAGATACTCATAATTTTAACACAGTCTAAACTAGCAAGTCTATTGTACACTGAAACCCCACCAATTTGTTCAAAAATAGGTAAAGGTCCCTTTGATTTAAGTAAATATCTGATTTAGAGAACATATTTAATAAAGCAATATTTTTAAAACTTAAGGTAATTCAAATTAGTATTGACAGAATATGTGGCAGAGGGCATATTTGAATAAGTACCTAAAAATAATATATGATTTCTATGCCAGTTGCTTATAAGCAGAGTTTAGAAGACACATGAGGGGAGCTGAAAACTATACTGAGTTGTTCAAGCATTGCAGTTCTATTATACCAGTGCCTTAAAGAGCAAATTTCTTCAAAGAAATCTTCCTTCTTAGACTAACATTAATATAAGAAACATCCTCTTCTAATAACATGATAAATTTTAGCTCAACCTCTTTGTAAATAATCACTTGCAGAAAAAACAGTCATTATTATTTCCAGAACTTTTTGAGCTCTTGTGAAATGTCAAATACTAGGCTAAATGCTACAAGTGCATAATCTCACTGATCGTCACAATGCAACAAGGAAGGTTGTCTTATTAGTTCGATTTTACAGATGAAAACATTGAAGCCGAAGGTCCCATAGCTAGTGAAGACTGTCTGAGTTCAGAGCTCCTACTTTTAAATGAATCCAAAATCAATGGAGTTGTGTCACTCATATGCAGTTCAGGGTTAAAATAAGTAAGTAGGTTGGCAAAAGTCCCAAAAATATCCACAAGCACAGAGGGAACAAATGTGATTTTTTTTTTTCCCCTACCAATTTCCTTTCAACCTCCTGATTTCTAGGGGGACCATTTTTGCTCTGTGCCTCCTGTTCTTTCACCTGCTCTCCAATCAAAGATGCTCAAGTGGCCAAATCCACTTAAAATATTTTAAAAAAAAAATGTTCCTTCTTCTTGCTTCGGGTGCTTGTCTGTATGAGGCGACTCGGGGACGCCTGGCAAAGTGGGAGCCTGGAGAATGGTATAGAATTCCCATCACTAAAATTAAATTATTAATTTTTTATCAATTAATTGGATGAGGATTGGTGGGAAAGAACAGGCCCTCAGCTCAGCAGAGCTCTACTGGGTGCCAGATAAAACAAGAAATCTGCCTGGGTGAAGTGGGTAAGAGGGGAGGAAAAGCCACAATAGTAATAAACGGGAGAATCCCCTAGTTACAGGAGAGGGAGAGCACACCAGCTCCCAGGAGGAGAAACGCAGAATCACTAAGATTTCTCCAAGGGGGCTTTGACGGAATCAGCCCTTCAGGCCTTGTGGAAGAGATGCTAGTCTTCACCCAGGAGCTGATTTTCTTAATTCTCTTCCCTACTGAAGAAGATCAAATCCCAGAGAAGAGAGGTTTCGAGCCTCCCTTTGAACAGATGGAAACTGTTCTTACTCAAAAGACTGTTTTTTAAAAAAATTAAAATAGTTCATATTTTCTGGGTATATAAATAAATCACTCATTATAAAAAATACCAACCTATTAAGAACACGCATTTTTAAAAATGTCTTTTTTTTCCCACTTGAAATTCCATTACCCCAAGATTAACCATTGTTAACACTACAGGAAGCATTATTCTATTCATCCTTTTTTTTTTTTTTGCTTATAGGGAAGTAGTGGAAAGCTACCAAAATCCAGTGATTAGTTTGCTGACAAATATTTACTAAATATGTATGATGTGCCAACAATCATAATTATACATGTTATTCTTTAACCTTTTTAAATTCAATAATATGATGTGAAATTCTTTTCATATCAACGGAGGTCTCTATAATTACATAATTATTTTGAATCATTTCATCACATTTGACCATAATTTCAGTGACAGGTCTTTAAGTGTTCTGCAACTTCTTGCTATCGAAAACAATCATGCAACAAGAAAGCGTTTAAGATTTCTTCGATTATGTCCTCCAGAGAAGTCACTTGGAATTCAAAACACCTTATATTTATGTAATAGTTCACCATTCAGGTGGTGTCATATGTATAGCATGATAATAAAAAGATTGGTTTCTCTAAAACTCACATCAGAACAGGTCTCATGCACAGTTACACTGCATAAATCCAGCTTTCCCTAATAAATTTGAGAGAGTAAAGATTTGACAGATGAGGAAATCACAAGATACATGTGTGTATGAGAGACAGAGAGGGTAAGAGAGGCCTCAAGATAATTCTCTGAAACTAGAAAACAGGTATCTCAAAAACACTGGGGGCAAGTACAGCATGTGCATTTCGACCAGACCAATAGAAGATTCTAGTAGCCTCACTGATCCTTCTAGATAAAAAGTTCCCTGAGGATAGAGGTTTAATCTTACTCAACAGTATATTTCCAGTACCTAGCTTGGGGCTTGGAATATGACAGGTATTCAATAAATAGTTCTAGATTGAATGAACAAACCACAAAACAGGTCTTCATGGACTGCTGCAAACCACAGTCAACCTCCCCTGTGCCTGCGCACTCTCCCCTCAGCAGTGGAGACTCTGAAATGAAGCAAAGTAATCCATAGCTAGTAAATTATCTGTAGTTCTTATCCTACCATGAATTTCTCACTCTGAAGGAGCTGTGGATAGTAAGTCTCCTCCAAAGCCACAACAAATCCTTGAACTGGAAGAGTTAGTTGAAGGAGCCTGGTTAAAAGTAAATGGAGGATTCTCATACTGAGTGCTTTACTTTCCCCTTTCTGAAAATTTCCTTCTAACTGCTATTAGCAAATTCCATTCATCTCACCCATCTGTGCCCCTCCTCTTCTTCAACCTATAATATTACCTCACCCTTTGCCTCTTTGTCAGAAATCCGTCTTGTGTACTAATTCATAGATACATACACTGTATATGTAAAGGAGCATTAGCAAGTGGGTGGTTCTTGAAAATCAGCCATTCATCATGCATATTGATCACTGGGGTAGTACAGTATGAATCAGAGAGCAGCAATCATTAAATCAAAGATTTATACTAGTAAAAGAGCACCAAAGCAATTCATCAATTCCATACCACCCTCCATGATTAATTAGGTTCCAATCTGACAGCTTAGAAGCTGGTTCACAATTAAGGTTATTACAGTTAGAGGTAGGTTGCCTTTCTTTTCTTTTTTTTTTTTTTCCCTTCCTTTTAGGAAGAAAAAAAAAGGGGGAGGACACTAGTCTATTGGGCTTATGGCATCCTGTACTTTTCCTTCCTAGTACTTATCACAGTTTGTAAATATAGTATTGAGATTATATGTTTAAATTTTCTCTCTCCATTAGACCATAAGGTCTTCAAAGCCTTAGAGCCTCTAGCACAGGGCCTAGCACATAGTAGGTGCTCAATAAATATATAACAAATAAATGAATTTATTCACCAGATGCTTCTGATGCTTCAGCCCAGATATAGCACACTTACAGTGGGTCTTCCAATGTTTCCCACTAGGTCTTGTCCTCTCAAAAGTTAAACTAAATCTTTCTAGACTGGAAAACCATCCTGGAAAATTGCTCGGCATCAAATAAAGCCAAAAACATGCATTCCCGTGACCTAGTAATTCCAATCTCAGGTATATACCCAATGGAAATGGAAACAAATGTTCACCAAAAGACATGTTCAAGAATGTTTACAGAAGCACTGTAATTAATAAACCAAACTGGAAAAAAACTAGTTGTTCATCAACAGAAGAATGGGTAAATAAGTTGTATATGGTCATACAATAAAAAACTACATAGCAATAAGTAAGAAGAAACCATAGTCTTATGCAACACAGATAACTCTCACAAGCATTATGTCAACAGAATGAAACCAGACACAAGGAGCGTATGCTGTGTGAATCTACTTATATTGTGTTCAGAAATGTGCAAAACTGGTTTGTGGCATCAAAGTCAGAATAACAATTACCTTTGAAGGGTTAGTAACAGGAAGAGGGCACAAAGAAGGCTTCTGGGGTGCTGGAAAAGTTCTATTTCTTCTCTGGATGTTGGTTACACATGTGTGTTCACTTTGTTAGAATTCATTAATCTATTTTCTGTTGTTTCATTTTGTGAAAATAGAGCTACATGGTTAGTGCTCTTTTCTGTATATATGTGGTAGTTCAAGTCAAAATGTATTTTAAAAAAGAATTAACCTGGATTGTTTTCCTCTGTGTGATAGAAAAGTGGTAAACATCTTCATATATACCCCAGGCCCAAATTCAAATTTCAGAAAGTCTCCCTTAGTGAGGATTCCAAAGAAGGAGGTTAGACTGCATATGCTTTCGAGTCCCTTTCAATCTACCATTCTGTGATAACTTTTTTTTTTTGCTAATTGATATAGAACTCATTGCCCAGTCATTCTGGATTTCTTATGCTAATCTTGGCCACTCTCAGAAAAGTGAAATGGTGCAATTAGAGATGACTGTCTCTCTAACTTATATTCATGAGTCTCCATCACCTTTTATAACCTCCACCAGCAACACTTGCAAAACAAGTAGGGGCTATACATTGAGAAGGTTTAGAAAAAAATGGGTGTGGTAAAGAAACACTGTGGGTTTAAGAAATTCAGAGATTCCTGATAATCCCTAACATTAGATCAGAAAACCAAGATCTAGACTTATAATAATAATAAAGCACTCCATTTTTTAAGGCTTCTTCGATACCGGGCACTACATTTATTTTTACATATTCTTCTAGTATATTATTTCATTTAATACTTAGAACATTCTATGAGATAGGTACAAATTCCCTCAACTGTAAAGAGGGTGAATCATGTCCACTGTCTGAGGCTCAGATTCACACCTGCACCACTGGGAATAAAATGCCATGCTCGTATAGTAGTGGTTATGAAAATAGGCTCTGAAACAAAAATAGCAGTGTTCAAATCCCAGCTAAGTAACTTACTAGGTGTGTACCCTTAGAAAAATATTTAACCTTTCTCTGCTTCAAGTTTCTCTTCTGCAAAACAGGATTAATAATAGTATCTGCCTTACAGGATTATTATTAGAAGTACATGACTATGCATATATGGCATTTAGAACTGCACATGGCATATAGTAAGTCCTCAATCAACGGTAGATACCTCTTAGTGTTAATGATTTTTATAGTATTTTTTATATATCTACTCTTCATAAGTGCTATAAAATCAGTAAAATTACATATTCAATTTGCATAATTTTTAGTAAAACAAAACTGCTACTAATAGTTCTTTACTGGTTTAGAATCTATTAGAATCTAAAACATAGAAGAAATAATTGTTATATCAAGCTCCGAACTTCTTGAAAGCCAGGCTCATATCTGTCTTGTACATTATTAGATCCCTGAAGCCAGTCACAATGCCTGACACACACTAACCACTCAACAAGTACTTGATAAAGGTTTTATTATTAAATACTTTCCCAGTATATCTATCTAATCTCCTACTTTGTATCCATTGAGAAGAGACCTGGTTATTTATAGAAATTTTCTTTCAACATACGAATGGCTAACAGACACATGAAAAAGATGTTCATCATCATTAGCCATCGGGGAGATTCAAATCAAAACCACATTGAGATACCACATTACACCAGTTAGAATGGCAAAAATTAACAAGACAAGGAAGAAGTGTTGGAGAGGATATGGAGAAAGGGGAACCCTTTCACACTGTTGGCGGAAATGTGAGTTGATGCAACCACTTTGGAAAACAGTGCAGAGAATCCTTAAGAAATTAAAAATAGAGCTACCCTATGACTTGGCAATTGCACTACTGGGCATTTACCCCAAAGATACAGATGTAGTGAAAGGAAGGGCCATATGTGCCCCAATGTTCATAGCAGCAATGGCCACAGTCACCAAACTGTGGAGGGAGCTAAGATGCCCTTCAACAGACAAACGGATAAAGAAGATATGGTCCATATATACAATGGAGTATTATGCCTCCATCAGAAAGGATGAATACCCAACTTTTGTATTAACATGGATGGGACTGGAGATTATGCTGAGTGAAATAAGTCAAGCAGAGAGAGTCAAGTATCATATGGTTTCACTTATTTGTGGAGCATAAGGAATAACATGGAGGACATTAGGAGAAAGAAAGGAAAAGAGAATTGGGGGATATCGGAGGGGGTGGTGAAGCATGAGAGACTATGGACTCTGAGAAACTGAGGGTTTTGGAAGGGAGGGGGCTAAGAAGTTGGGTGAGCCTGGTGTATGGAGGAGGGGGTGTATTGCATGGAGCACTGGCATGGTGCATAAACAATGAATCTTGGAACACTGAGAAAATAAAATAAAATAAAGGAAGGAAGGAAGGGAGGGAGGGAAAGAAAGATAGGAAAGAAAGAAATTTTCTTTCAACCATAATAAATAGTTATTCCCTATTTTTTTTAAGATTTTATTTATTTATTTGACAGACAGAGATCACAAGTAGGCAGAGAGGCAGGCAGAGAGAGAGGAGGAAACAGGCTGCTTGCAGAGCAGGGAGCCATATGCGGGGCTCAATCCCAGGACACTGGGATCATGACCTGAGCCGAAGGCAGAGGCTTTAACCCACTGAGCCACCCAGGCACCCAGGCACCCCAGAAATTTTCTTTCACCCATAATAACCACAGTTATTCCCTATTTTTTTTAATTTATAAGATAAAAAATTGTCTTTTCAAAAGGATTCACTGTGTTCTCAATATATCAAAATCTGACTTATTCTTACTTTTTTAAAATTTGCCCATTCTAACATCAGATACAATAAAGACTTTCATTCTTAGAACATAAACTTCAAATGCATTTCCTTGTTCATTCATTCATTTGTTCATTACCAAGTGTTTATTACGGACCTTGTATCTATGTTCAGTGATCTCAGTTTTAAATTACAGAAACCTCAAACAGATTTATGGCACATAATGGGAGTTCTACAGGTAGCTGCGTAGGCTTCTTATTTGGTTTGGTTCAGCAGCTCACTATGTCATCAAGGACTCGGATTCTTTCTGTCTGTCTACCCCGTCATCCTTGTGTTGGTTTCATTCATACTGTTAGCCTGGTGACAATTGTTGCAGGCTGTGGCCGACCCTATTGATTATCTATCCAACAGTTACACACTCCCACTTCTTCCTTTCCAAAGAAGCCCCACTTTGTTTGGGTATCAGACACCAGTTACTTCACTAACTCCTCCTAAATCTGGTGGTTAATTATCTAAACCGATTATGGCTATTCCATTTGTCTTCCCACAATTGTTTGAAGAATGTGCATGTAACAAATCTTGGCAATGTAAGGGGAAGTCAGCTTTGGCCCTTCTAATGTTTTCCAGACTCGTGTAAAGGGACACAAGTCAGGAACTTGCCCCATTTCCTGCCTCTGAATATTCTTGCCTCTCCGTTGTGAAATGATTCTTGGAGTTGCTATGACCATCTTGTCACCACAAAGAAAGTTACCAACACACATTACAGAACGATGGAAGGAAACTTGTGCCCCTATAATTAGCCAACACTGGAACTGTCCTATCTCTGAACTTCTTGTGTGACAAATTAGAAAATAAACCCACATTCTTTGAGCTGATTTTAGTTGTGTCTTTCAGACAGTTATAAAGCTCTGTGAGATATATATAGTTATCACTATACAAACACAGCTACTTCCAGAGTAAAGAAAAAGATAAACTTTCTGAGCTTTTCTCTTAAAATAGAAGAAAATTTACCCCGACACCTCAACCTCTCTCCCTCCTCACCCACATCCTCTCAATTCTGACTGGCCAGTATCAGGTTATATACCCACTATTGAACCAATCACAGGCTAGAGGAATTGGAATACCCTAAATCCAATCCGATCTACCTCTGGGATCTAAGACTGGGATCGGCTGTGTCTGAGATAACTGGCTGCATGGGGGCCACTGTGCCGGGTGGGGGGTGGTGGTGACTGCCTGAATGAAACTGAGTTCTGTTAGCAGGAAGAGGTTGGATATTAGGGACTCATTTGTTGTATCCTGCTTATTAATGTACACATGCTGTGTACTGGACTTGGGACTCATCAATGAGAGGAAATGCTTAGCACGGCTCTACTTCAGTAATCAAATCAAAGTCTGCATTCTTCTTCAGGACCCTATTTTTGGAATCTCAAAATCTCTTACATCTAAGGCAAATCAGATCTCTAACTGGGCTGCTTGGGCTGAGTCCAAGTGTGGATTTTGCTAACAGAGATTTTTATCTAAAGTCAAGTCAAACTAGGCTTCTTCCTACCTCCCATTAATTTTGCAGAACTGCAGAAACAGTTCTTAAGCATATTAGCATATTAAGAAGTACTAACCTGCTTCTAGGCGCATTTCTAATACTCTCATTTCTGATTAAACTTTTCTAAACCTAAGTCATCAGACTTCCTGGAGCCTAGAAAATCATTCCTCAAATTGGAAAGAGCTTTACTACTTTGGAGGTAGTAAGGTACAGTGGTTAACAGGGGTTTCAAATCCCTGCTCTACCACTGACTAGGTGGTCCTTGAGCAAGTTGCTTAACCTCTCCATGCCTAAATTTCCTCAACCATAAAATGTGAATGATAATCGTAGTTCTTACCTCAGAGAGTTGTAGAAAGCATTAAATTAGTGCATGGGAAGTGCTAAGCACAGTACCTGGAAAACAAGGCATTATCTCAATAAGTATTAACTATTCATCATGTTTCTCTCTTCATCTCTTTCTTCACTCTTTCACTGAATTCTCACAGCACAACTAGTTGACTAACCACCTCTGAATGAGTTTTGTCAGTCAATCAAATAGCTCCAATTTCTTTTTTCCCATTTGGTTAGACAAATTCATTCTTTGGTATTATCCTTAGCTTGGCCAACTAAATGGGGAAAATATATAACATTTATACGGTGCTTATTTCTACCCTGAGCTTTCTGGGAGGTCACAGGACTGAGCCTTTCTGGACCAGGCCTCTCTAGTGGAGGTGGCTTCCTTCTCTTTAGGCTGCCTTCCTGGCTTTCCGCCAGTTCATCTCCACAGCCTCAGAAAGCCTGAGCTCTGAGAGTGCCTTGGGGATTCAACTTCATTGACTCGCAAAATCAAAATATACAAATTCCCCTTTTAAACCATGATATATAACTGGGAGAATATTGCCTCTCCACTGCATTAGGGCCCACCCTATTACCTTATGGAATTACCCACAGTGGCAGAAATCCATTCACCTGATCCACTGACACCCTGGGGGCAGCTCAGATAGCATAAAGCCAATTGATAGATGTATATTTGATATATATTTTATGCCTGGAATTTATGTCTCCTGCATGTTTCATTTGCCATTCTGACTCACTTTATGCCACAGGAGAACTAGAGAAATTTCAAGAGGGGCTGAGAAAGAAACGGCATGGAAGAACAGTGTGGAAATCAAAATAGCAATTTTTCTTTCTGATCGAGGACCTTACAACTGAGCATCCTGATCAGCTTTAAAACAAAAAGGATGTATTCCCCCCACCCTCCCCTTCTCAGGAAGAGATTATGAGAAGAGCTAAACCTGGAAGAATGGAAAAATCCTTTTCCTGGAGTCCAGTAGCTGAGCCAGGTCTCCACTACAAAGTGTGTGTACTGGGGGCAAGGTGTAAAGATATAAGCATAATAACCCTAAAGGTATGCATTTTATTCTATATAGTTATCAAGGCCCCACTATGTATTTTAGTTCATTTCACTCTCAAGGTAGTCAAGACTGCTATTTTCAGAGCCATATTACTGATGTTTCAGGGAGGGCAATGACCTGCCTAAGATCATAGCTTATGGCAAAGCTGGATCTCAGATCCAGCCTTCTACCTCCCTAATGTGAAGAAGAAGAAAAAAAATTTTTTTAGAGAGTTTCTTCATAAGCTCCTATATATATAGGGAAAAAATTCACCATACTGTATACTACTCAAAGCCCTACTGTGTGTCCTCTATTTTCCAACAGCTTAATTTTAGGAATTTATACCAATTTATAACAGCCTACACACACACACACACACACACACACACACACACACACACACACACACAAATTCAATCCTCATAACAATTCTATGAAGCAATACAAAGGAATCTGACTCTGGGAACTGTGCTCTTAACCACTCTGCCAGCTCATGAATGGAGAAAGGAAGGCGACACCTAAAAGGTCTCCTATTGGCTCAATACCTGGTACATAAAAGACAGGGCCCAGGGAAAGACAAAAATCAACTGACCCAGTCCCTTTGATTAATTTCCTTTCTTCCATTGGAGCTAAGCTGCTCCATTAGCCAGGGCTACCTAGGATGGCAACCATTCATTTTACCTCACCAGGTAGCTATTGAAAACAAAGCTCTATGCCAGGCTGTGGTAATTCAGTGTGAACAAAATAGACATAGATAGCCCTCATCCTCACAGAGCTTACAGCCTACAGGGTAAAGGAGATAATAAGCTAGTAACAAGAAGGAAACCAGTGAGGCAGCTAGCCTTTTTTATAGTCTCTCCACTGAAAAAGAATGAAGAAGCCATGTATCTGGCCCAATCAATGCAGAAATCTCCTCTACGAATGTTTCCTACAGATGGCCATGCAGCTTCTGCTAGAATCCTCAAATCCAGAAAGCTCCCTCTTCTAACAGCAGTTTAGTTCAGTTTAATCTACAAAGCTTTTCCAAATATTAAGTCTACATCTTCTGCCTTGTAATATCTCCCATTGTTTCAAATACGTCTTCTGCATCTCACAGAACAGTATCTATCCCTCTTCATCATGGCAGTCATTCAACATGTTTGAGGACAGCCAACAAGTGGCCCTCAAGCTTCTTCCTTTTTAAGACTAAACTCCCTTCAAACGTTACTTTTAGGCCATGGCTTCCCAAACTCTTCTCTACAAGGTAGCATTCTGGGTTCTATCAAGTCTGCCAAAAACTAAAGTAAAAGCCTATAAGAAATACTTTAAATGTAGTCAACCGATAGGTTAAAGTAGAACTATAACGTACTTTGACTAGGATTCTGTGCTCCAATTAATTACTGCATTTATAGTTTTAGTTATAATACTGACCACAAAGAATTGGCTCATGTTGCACTCAGATAATCGTTCATGTTTTCAAAGAGAAAGCTATCAAAAATGGGGTTCCTTAAAGCTTTATTTGGACAACTGATTTTTTTAAATGTATATGCAGGGCTTTACATTTCCTTCTGTTAAACTTAATCAGGTGAAACTTAGATGACAGTGTCATCTTTGTACTTATGGAATAACCAACTCTGTCATAGCTTCACAAAAATGATTTTCATAAGAAATCTATTCAGGGGGTGCCTGGGTGGCTCAGTCCATTAAGCCTTTGCCTTTGGCTCAGGTCATGATCCTGGGGTCCTGGGATCAAGCCCTGCATTGGGCTCCCTGGTTAGTGGGGAGTCTGCTTGTCTCTCTCCCTCTGCTGCTCCCCCTGTTTGTGCTCTCTGTCAAATAAATAAATAAAATCTTAAAAAAGAAAAAGAAATCTATTCAGACAAGCACTTGATAAGCTGAAGAGTCTTTTCTGAAGACTTCAGAGTTGTGGAGAAAGATCCCATTGTATGGTATTTCATATGAAAAATCTTTTCTCTGAAACTTTTTACTGTCCTCACCATCAGCTCTAGGGCCTATGTTTCAGCCTCCTTCTCACAGATCACAGCCTTTCTAACTACTGTCCACCTGCTCCTTCTCCATCATCCCAACTCTAATCAATTCCTCTCTCATCTATTATGAAAACAATCCAGTTCATCCCAAGCTCCAAACAAAATATTATCTCAACATACATGAAAAATGAAGTTAAATTTAAAGTTTCCCTTTATGTAATAGGCCTACTCTCCTTAGAAGTAAATGCATGTAGATAGATGGTAATCAGTATTCAGAACATGTTTATTGAGCACATACTATGGGCTAGGCACTGAGCTCCTTGAAAGATGCAATATCAGTCAAAATCCTGGACTTCATGGCATTTACCACCTAATCAGAGAAGAGAGATGGCAATCGGCTAAATATACAGTCCATGTAAATTATAGGCATAACAAGCTCTGTGAAGAAAAGATAACTGAAGGATTTTATATAGTCAGAGGGTCAGGAAGGGATTCTGTTACAAAGTGGTGAATGAGTTGAGACTGAGGAGAGGGATTAATAAGACTCTTCATTGTCACTTATTTACAATGCTGAAAACTAGAAGCAACATAAGTGTCTATATAAAGGAACCATCGTGACATTAATTTGTGCCATATCCATGTGATAGACTATTAGAAATCCATTAAGAATTAAATTTTTGACGAGTAAAATATCACAAATAGAAAATATGCAAACCAACCTAACTTTAAAAATATTAATGTAAAGTTCTAAATAAAATGTTAACAATGAGAGTAATGGGAGTACATTAGGCATACTGATTCACTCCAGGAATTCAAAAGTATTTTTTAATCTCAGAAAATCCATTAATGAAATTAATCATATAAATAGGTCAAAGGAGAAAACTATGATTACCAAGAAAACTTCCAAAAAGCATTTGTTAAAATTTATATCCATCTCCAAGTTTAAAAAAAAAAAACTCAGTTTTTGAAAAAGACATACATATCCCCCCAAATTAAGAATCATATTTTTAAAAAAAGAAGAAGAATCCTACTAACTAGTGAAACATCAGAAGGATCCCCATTAAAGCCAGCAATATGACAGAGGGGTGGGAGGGGCATTCTTTTTTTTTTTTAAAGTATAGTTAACACACAATTTTATATTAGTTTCAGGTGTGCAACATGGTGATTTGACGAGTCTATATGTTATGCTTACGCTTACCACAAGTGTAGCTGCCATCTGTCTCTGCACAACAGTATTATAATACCATTCACATACTCCCTATGCTGTGCCTTTTATCCCTGTGACCTATTCATTGCATAATGACACCTCTATCTCCCACTCCATTTCACCCATTTGGCCCATCCCCCACTCATGGGGACATTCTTTTATATTTGTTATTTAATATTGTTCTAAAAGTGCCAGCCAGTACCTTTAAAATTAACAAAATAAGAGATACAATTATTGGAAGAATGAATGTACAATTTGTCATTGTGTGCATAGGTGATATCACACTTAGAAAACACAAAAGAATAAAAAAAAGTAGAAACAAGAAAAACATTAATAAAGTGGTCATTTATAAAAGAAATACACAAAAATCAATTCTGTTCTTACAAATGAACTAAAACCTACAGTAACTTAAAATTTTTTATCCTAAAAAAATAAAAGATGGACAAATGATACAGACAGAATAGAGGCTCAAGTATGCATGAAAATTTAATATTTAATAAAGAAAACATTATAGTGATCATTTTTAAGAACTACAACATATGTTAGAATCTATAAAACATGGGTGCCTGGGTGGCTCAGTGGGTTAAGCCTCTGCCTTTAGTTCAGGTCATGATCTCAGGGTCTTGGGTCGAGCCCCGCATGGGGCTCTCTGCTCAGTGGGGAGCCTGCTTTCCCCCATCCCCTGCCTGCTTCTCTGCCTACTTGTGATCTCTGTCAAATAAATAAAGAAAATATTTTTTAAAAATCTATAAAACACAACTAAAGCATCTGTAGTAAAGATGAAAGAATAAAAATACATTAAACAACCAAATCAAAAGTTTGAAAAAGAACAAAATAAACCAAAACAAAGCAGAAGGTAGAAAACAAATAGCAAAACCTAATGTTTAGAAAAGAGAAAAAGGTAAAACTAATAAACAAGTTAAAAAGTTGGTGTTTCAAGAAATCAATAAACAAACCACTACCTCAGTTAGTCGAGAAGAAATGGGAGAAAGTGCAAGCATACAAAGTAAAAAACAGTAAAAAGCAAACAAAACTAAAAACATCATTAGAAAATACTCTGAATTCTGTGCAATAAACTTGAAAACCTACATAAACATATAATTTGAAGAAAACACAACTCACCAAAGTGATCCCAGTAGACAAAAGCTGAATAATTTCCTAGAAGAAAAAAAGAAATTATCAAAGACCTATCACAAAACAAAACAAGAAAACAAAGAAGCAAACAAAGCAACTGGCCTAAATAATTTCATACAGAAACTAGACCTTCAAATAAAACACAATATAAAAATAAAATAAAAACAAAATGAATAAAATAAAAAATGAAATAAAATATAAAATAAAAATAAAAGCACACTCCTTCTGGCAAAGAGGACAAAAGTAGCTATGGCAGAATACACTGTATGCAGGTGACCTCCCAGGTGGGGCTAGGGGATCTGGGCAGGATATGGGTGTCTGCTGCATTAGGGAACACACTTTAATTGCAAAATATCAATATCAATAAAGATATCAAGGAGCCCACAGGCCACTTGTACAATGTGACAGAAAAGGAAAAACACACCTTTACATTGCCTAATTGCCTAAATCTGCCTTGTTAGTTTCCAGT
Organism: Meles meles; assembly: GCF_922984935.1. Lineage (NCBI taxonomy): Eukaryota > Metazoa > Chordata > Mammalia > Carnivora > Mustelidae > Meles > Meles meles. The sequence goes on from NC_060068.1 coordinate 134,766,729, forward strand.
GCAGTATCTAATTTAACCCTCCACACCACCACCTAAGAGATAGGTAGACTCATCTCTATTTCAGAGATAAAAATCTGAGGGGCAGAGATGCTTAGTAGTTTACTCAGAGCAAAGAGGTTGGGTTTATATCCAGGGGTGCCGGGGTGGCAAAGTACTTTAGTTATAGGTCACTCTCCTCCCTCTATCCTGCTATCTTTCTAAGGAAAGCTGGGAAGCTTTCGTTATTGGGGACCTCCACTGTCAAACCCAAAAGGAAGCCAGAGGGCAGGGGAGCAGCGGATGGTATCCTTATCTGTCAGCCTTCCAGGTACTGAACAGGGTACAGAAGTGTGAGGTACACACCGAGAGGGGCTAAAGCAGGATAACAGGCATATCCCACTTCTTAACTGTAAGACTGGGACAATGAAGAGCTCCTGCCACAGGAGTTGTTCAAGGATTGATAGGATATTGCATGGAAACATTTCAGCACCTTCTTGGCACTGATCAAACTCTCAACAAACGTTAGCCATGTGAAAGACCGTCATTAGCTTGCATTGGTTAAATGCTCTGAATCAATTAGACTTCATTCTTTAGTCAAAAGTTTGGCTTTGATACTTAAATTTTAAGAACGAAAAGCCACAGAGAAATGACACAGCTGGCTCCATCCATCAATATCCAGTGAAAAAAACAGTTAAATATCACAAACAAACCAACACCTGGGCAGAGAATGCCGATAAAATGAGCAATACCGATTTCCCCTCCAAACAACACTTTAAATCCATTTTTAACAGTGGTGCCAATGAGGAACATTCTTACTAAGGGAATATCTTTTTGAGCTGTGGCTCACTCTAAAAATGTTCTCTTTGTCCCATCTTGTAAATGGTAAAGTTCATACTTAATAATTTTGGTCATGAATGACCACCTAAATATGTCAGGAATCATTTCGCATCTCTGATCCTCAGAGCCGAAAATATAGATGAATGTAATTAACCTACTTCCAAAATTGGGGAAAAAAAAATCTGCTCTATTCTCTCCTGACTTGGGAACATATGGTGTCAGATTACATGGTTGGCACCTGGCTGACTGCTGGGTCCATGTGTCACATTCTAACACAAACAGGCAGAGGCACAAAGCCTGCCCAGAAGAGTCGCCAGCCAAATCCAAAATGGGCAGCTCGAGCCACAAGCTCAGCCAGAAACTGCTATTAACATCCTGGTGTAGGAAACAGAGCTCTCAGCACCAACCTCTGAGCCCAGTTTCCCCTCTTGCCCCATGACCTCCTTCCATAAACATCTTGAGAAGGATCCATGAGGTTGGTTTCTCCGTTGACGTACATCGTCAACACTCCTGGCTCTATTTATCAGGGAGAAATTGAATTGGCCTCAACTCGTTTTGGGGGTTGGCTCTCTTCAGTTAAGGCATTTTGAAGCAAGTAGATCCAACGAAATGCTTTCCATACCAATTAAAGGTATGCTTGTCACTCTCCCCACCCAAGTTCCTAACTCCTGGCTTGTTTGTACTGAGTGGAGGACATTCACCCCTAGCCTAGTGCAGAGAAAGCAAAGGGACTGTCAGTGGCTTCCTGGCTTCACTTTTCTGTTTTCTCCCCATCTTCCTGTAGGCCCAATCTCTGTCTCTGTAAATGAGTTCAAACTGCTGATACACCTTGAGACTGAATATACTCCTTCACACTCCAGCCCCCCAAATTGCCGTTACAATACCGAAATGTTGAATTATATTATTCCTTCCTGCTTGTGATTATTTTATTCCTGTTTTTTACTTCTTTTTCTGAAATGTGCCCACTGTTTCAAGTTGAATCGTGGATAAAGAGGGTTTGGCGCATGTCTGCTGTGGGAATTAAGAAACCTCAAGGAACCAGGTGGAGTGCTACGGTTAGAATGAGAAGCAGCCTAAGTAAGGCAAGAGTCCAAGGGTGGCAGATGTGTGACTTTTTTGACTCACCTGAGGCAATCCCTTACAACAGACTGGGAGGTAGAAGACATTAAGTGACAAGGAGGAAAGGTCACTGGTGGGATTAAAAACTGGGTCTTTTCTACAAGCTAGAAGGATCTCTAAGACCAAAGAGAAAAGATCATCCACATGCATTAGCAAGAAATTCAACTCTCCTACCCGCTTATTGGTACACATTTTTTGGCCAGAACAAGATAGTGGTATGGAAAGTGTTCTCTTCTTTTCCATACCCTGTCTTGGTGGTTGTGGTACATATCTGCTGTTCTTGTCTTCCCAGAATCTGTCTCCCATTTCTTCTGTTAATAATATTCTCATTTCCTCAATGGAAGACTCCTTTCCTGCTCTAAGTGATTATTATGGGGCTGCCAATCTAAACACTTTGCCCCTACCCTCATCGCCACTGGCCACACGGATAGGCATTTGACCTACATGAAACATCTTATTTTGCTGGTGTAAGTGAATTAATTCCAAGAAGTGGGCATGTAACCCAAGCCAGGTGAATGAAAAACTTCTCTGAAATTTACATAAAAATGGAGTCTAGGGGAGAAGCATTCTTTTTGCTGTGGAGTCATCAAGCTGTGAACGGGTAAAACTGGAGCTGCCTGTGTCATGTCCCCTCTATGTTGAGGAAACAGCTACATAGTCTGTATGAAAAGGTTGAGAGATGGGAAAGATGTGGACGAGAGAGAGTCAGATGGGGTAGAGAGAAAATGAGCTGGAGGAGAGATGAGAGAAAGACAGGTGGAAGAGAGGTTGGGGAGAAGAAATGAGAAGAGAGAGATGGAGGAGGGGGGAGACAAAAATGGGAGATGGAAAAATGGGAGATGGAGATATGGGCAGAAATGGGGTGAAAGAAAGATGGAGGGGAGAAAATGGAGAGAGCACAGCAGGGGAGAAAGAGTGGGAAGAGAGAGAAATGGAGAAGAGAAATGAAATATAGAGTGATGCAGGGAGAAAGAGAAAGATGGGGAGAGGGGGTGAAGGGAAAGAGATAAATCAGAAAGAGAGGAAAGTAAAAATGGGCAGTGAGAAAAAAAAAAAAACAGGGAGTGGAAGATGGGAAAAGAGAGATGGGAAAGGGGGAGGGAGAAAAGACAGAAACCTGACGACGTCTCATGAAATCCTACGTCCAGGCCACCCTTGAGACCACCTGCGTCCTCACGCATTCTCATGTACAACCAGGTTTGAGTTACAGCCTATCTTAGTAGCAGCCAAGACTGATAACCATTCTCATGCCCTTAACCAAATCCAATCCTGTTTCAGACTTAGCTCTTAATGGCTGTGTTCTAGAACCCAAAGATGAAGCAGAGGTTTCATAATCTCTCAAAACATAATCACTCTTAGAATCTACCCAGCTGATTTTCATACTTCGAATAAGTGGAGAAAATATAAGTTTCTTTTCCCTGCCTTCAGAGAGCATGTAAAGATCTTCATTTTTTCCTTTCTACTCCCCAATTGGGATCTGACTATCAGAAACCAATCTTCCATCAAAAATACAAAAGAAACTACTTGGAGGTTAAAAGCAGCATTTAGGGGAAAACCATGTTGTACATCGTACCAAAATTTAATATGACTTTATGCAAAATAGTAATGTGTCTGGTAATACAAAGATCCTTCTAAAGTAGGTTAATAACAATCCAATATTATTCTCCTTAAAAAAAAAATGAAAATGTATGTAAAAAAAAAGGCCTAAAGTAGCTGAATCTTGTACCCATTGATGGAGCTGATTTACATAGATAGCATTTAACATTCCATCATCATTATCCTATCAGTCTCCTGTCTAATGTGCAAGCCTAAAGACATTCAACGTGCTTAGAGGTTAAAAAAAAACACACACACACACAAAAAAAAACCTATATCCACAAGCCAAAATGGTGGTAAGTGACAAAAAAAAAAAAAAAAAAAAGGAAAAAAAAATTTTAGGCAGACAGATGAATATCAACTGGGATGAGAAAAAGACTGTCTCCCTGCTCCCTTCTGTTCCAATATAGTAATCTAAAAGACTGAATAAAAGAAAACGAAATATTTAAGAGTAAAATGTGGTTATCAAATGGAGAGAAGGGGGAAAAAAGGAAGCATTATGATAATAGTCGAGTCTGTCTGCTAGAGGAAGCAGCTTTGAGTGTGTGCACCTTGACTTAAATGGAAAGCAAATGTAAATGAAACACAGTTCCTCCTTTAGAGTCCAGTGTGTGAATATTTTCAGATGTTTTTTCTTTTAAAATATTAAGTGAATTTAATTCTGGTGAGAAGAACCAGAGAAAAAAGAGGCTCTGGGGAGATTTGCTTGTCCATCTGTGTATAGTGTGGAGAGGGAAGCAGAGGGTTACATGTGTGTATATCTTCCTTATGTTGAGAGCTCCTTCTTGGCCATGTACTTGACTGTGGCCTTGCAGATCCAATGACCAGGCCTCGTTAGTCCCTCTGCCAGCATATCAAAGAAGGCCAGAGGGATTAGAGGCAAAACAGAGCCTGGGGTGTTGTAAAGCCATTGACCTCCATCACCTTAACCACTACATAGTTCTGAACATATTTAGACTAGCCCAGAAGAGCCATAGTTACGTCACATGTGTGTAGCTGGGTGTGGGGAGGTACACTTTAAATCAGCTGAAAGAGAGGTATGTGGAGGCAGAGAGAGAAGAAAAGGAGAAACAATGGAGCATGAGAAGAAAGAACAGGGAAGTAGGAGCAGGGAGAAAAGGCAACAGTGAAAGAAAAGATTATAAAGAGGTGGAGAAAAGATTAGTCAAGGGAAATGAAAATTTTCTTAGGCTCCATTCATCTGGTTCCTGACCCAGAGCACCTAAACTAAGGCTCAGCCTTTCAATAGTTGCTCTGAATCGATGCTGCAAGTCCCCATACCCTTGCCCCTGGGCAGCTGTCACTAACACTGCTCTTTCCTACCATGCTCGAGTACACATTGGAATCCTTTCTAACACAACAGTCCAGTCGCTGCTATTAAAGAGGACTATGGCCCTGATAGATAAATGCCATCCCTGGAGCTTTTCTTCAGCCTTAAATCCAGACTGTGTGCCCTTTAGCAACTGTCCACTCAACAGCAGGCCACACCTGGGATTGCTCCTAACAATGTTGAATCTTATTTACAAGAAAAGGGGACAGAAGTCAATGAAATAGAGTGTGATACCATGAGAAATATGCAGAAACTCCCCCCCCCCCAATTTTTAAAACGCTAACAACTTTGAGCCATGTCTCTTTTTGTCCTACCCCACAGTGTGACAAGACTAACCCAGACAAACCAGGTTCTCCCAGCCAGCAGTCTAGTCTACTAAAGAACAAAGATAAAATAAAGTGACAGCTTTTGAATATTAATAGGGCATATCAGCAAGGGTGAGCAGCAAACAGTGGAAGTCATCCACAAGTTCTAAAAGCAGTTCCTAAAAGCCCGAATTCATCTCATCGCTCCCCACTTAAGAATTCCACTAAGAAAATGAATCTTTATTTCAAAAATAAACTTCTGAGATGACTAGAGATAAAAGCAGAGGAAGAAATACTGAAGCACCACAGGACCATCCTTCACTCATCTTCTCCCCCTGGGGCCCATCACAATGCCAAGTATATTATAGATGCCCAGTAAATGTTTGTGGCATGACTGATGTGAAAAGAAAAAGAATATTTTAAAATCAACTTCAGAATGGGAATGGGCTTTGAAAACAAGCTGGCCCCAATCAGGATCACAGAAATAGAAAATAGAGTTTGAGGTCACTGAGAGCTACTCCAGATATTACCTATAGAATCTTTGGAGAGTTTTCATTTCTAAAGAAAAGTAGGAACCAAGTTTTCTGGAGCACCACCTTTCTATTTTTTTTTTAATTCACTCACCCACTTACTCACTCACTCATTCAATCATTCATTCACTCAATGAACGTTATTCAATGCCTATGATGTGCCAAGTGCTGTGCAAGGCCCCAGAGCCTTTCTTTACACGAAAGGCAAGCAAAGGGCAGACTCTCATGGAACTTGTATTTGTTTTATTCCTTCCCCTCACCCTAAACCTAAGCCTTACATGCTAAAGACATTTCAGCCAACTGAAGTGCCTTCCTCCCACAAATGTCCTCCACCTCTAATTCATTGCCCACTCACTCTGCTTTAATTCTTCTAGAAATGAACTGTCATCATGTTGTTCACCTGCTCAAAAACGTCCAGTGACTCCCTATCATCTTTAATTCATTCTGGGACCCATTTATCAACCAGGCACTCGATACGAAGCATGGGGCTAGGATTATAAGATAAAGTCTAAACTCAACATAGCACCAAGGGCTACACTGATTATTTATTGCTATATAGCAAGTTAACCCCAAAGTTGGCAGCTTAGAACAATAAACAAGCATTATCTTCCAGTTTCTGTGCTCAGGAATCCAGAAAAGACTTAGCTGTCAAAATGAGATCGCAGTCAAGTTGCTGGCCAGAGCTACTGTAATCTGAAGACCTGATCAAGGCTACCAGAACCACTTACAAGAGGTCTTGTGCACATGGCTGTTGGCAAGTGCCTCCTCTCCTCGCCAGGTGGGTTTCTCCATACAGCTTCTGGAATGACCTCACAACCTGGCAGCTGGCTTCCCCCAAAGTGAGACCCAAAAGAGACAAAGAGAAGGAAGCCACAATGCCTTGATGACCTCGTCTTAGAAGTCACACACCTTCATTTCTCTGTTTTCTTCATTTCTCTGAGTCCTGCATCGGGCTCCTTGCTTGGTGGGGAGCCCGCTTCTCTCTCTGCCTCTACCTGCCACTCTGCCTGCTTGTGAGCTCTCTCTCTCTCTCTCTCTCTCTCTCTGAGAAATAAATAAATAAAATCTTTTTAAAAAATAAAATAAAATAAAAATTAAAAAGTATCTATTTGAAAAGTTTGTTAGGAGGATTAAGTGAATCAGTATTTATAAGTTACTAAAAATAGTGCCTGGCATGTAATAAGTGCTCTCTTAGGTAAATAATATAGATATTGTTCTTCTACATCCAGTTCAAGTTCCAGGCTATAGCCGAATAGTGAACTTCTTCAGTGAACTCCTAATGCTATAATTGTGCCCCTTCTTAATCCCGGTCAGATCTACAAATTATCACTTAATTACCTCACTTGTAGATGTTTTGCCTCATCTCCCAATTGTTGTTTCCTGATGGTCTTTAAATTCTGTACCTCCTTAGAGTGCTTAGGAAAGTCAGCATCCAATTCAAAAGGAAGAGAGGAGGGAATTAATTCACATTAGTGCTTAGGAAAATATTCGTGCTGCTAGTCTAGTCATCCCAAATATCAAGAAACCACACTCTCATTATTTCCATGTGACCCTGTGGTATCAGTCAACCTAAATTAGGATCTCCTATAAGATCGGACATGTATGGATTCTCTTCCTCATTAAGGGAAACTTAAGAAAACACATAATATGGAAGAGGTGAGATTCCCTTAGTCCTAGAAGTAGGGAAGGAAGAACAGGTATGAGCATTAGCAAAGAGACTCAGGTACTACTATAACCACAGGTAAAGCAAACTTCAACATTATAAGGATGTTAAATCTTTAAGAGTCTAATATTTCAAAATCATCACCAACAAAAGGTCCTTCTCCAGCCCTAACACAAACACTATGGAATTTAGACTTCCCACCTACTTCTAGCTTCTGGTAAAATCCAAAACCTGTGCTGACCCATTTCTCATATTTGGAACCTGCTGGTACTGCCAGGTGAACATACAGGCAATGGCAATTAATAGGTGTAGAGGGGTTGGGAGAAAATGTTCCCTGCCACCCCCATCACAGACAGGAGGTTCCTGGTCCTGATTTAGCTACCAAGAGACTACCTTCATTTATAGAGTCATTTCTCCATTCATTCCTTTTTCAACTAATCTTTCTTAAGCATTTACTGGGAATAGTAGACGATACCAAGAAGTAGAACGCAAGTGCCTGGGCTTCAGGTAACTTACCTGGAACAAGTCACCCTCTCTGGCATCAATTTCTTTGTCTATAAAATGAGGAGGTTGGACAAAGTCTCTCGGGTTCTTTTCACTTAAAAAAAAAAAATTGCTATTTTTCTGATTCTAATGCTGGCTCTCTCTGCTTTGCCAGGCAGGGTTGCTATGAAGATGAAGTTAGAAAATGTGCATGAAAGTGCTTTGAAAACTATAAAGCACTGCTCAAAATGTGAGGCATTATCCTCATTGTTGTTGCCATAGCCCCAAAAATCCCTAGAGGAAAGTTTTCAAAGACCTGCTTGATAACATCCCACTGGGATCTTAAATAGGAAAAGCTCTTCCTCAAGTCTCACTGGGATCTCTCCTGCTGCTAGAAAGTCCACAAAGTTGTTTCTGTACATTAGCAGCTTCTCATAGAGAATGCTTTTCAGAGATTGCAGCTGCCCCCAGGGGGAAAAAAAAATCGTTATGTGACCTAATACTGGAGGTCTAGTCTAAGTCCTGAAGGAAAAAGGCTGAGATCAATTAGTGATGTCTGCTATGGGCGCAGGAAGAAGTGGTCACCAGCTGATCGACATGCCTGGACCAGGTCCTTCTGCAGCTATGATGTATGTGCCCTGCATTTTACTAAATGTTTCACAAGAATTATCTCATTTTTGAAATGACTGATAGCAATCCCATTTTACAAATGAGGAAACTGAGACCAAGAGAGGCTGACTTGCCCGAGTTTACACTGCTAGTATGTGGCAGAGCTAGAATTAGAAACAAAGGCTGAATGATCCCAGGCCCAGTGTACTTTATCACATGACACTGAACCGCGAATGAGATCTTAAAAGAGCATACAGATAGGTAAACTAAAGGAACTTCCTTATATTTTATTTTCCTGAATAGTGGATGAAACTGTTAATATCAGTTCAAGGTTAGATGGTTATTGGCAGCCTCCAGTTCAGCACAGGGATTGAATCTCTAAAGTAACACTGTGTTAATGTTGTTTTGTTTTGTTTTGTTTTAAGTAGGCTCCATGTAAGTAGGCTCAAAGCTCGGTGTGGACTCTAATGTGGGGTTTGAACTCACGACCCTGAGATCACGACCAGAGCTGAGATCTAGAGTTGGACACTTAACCAACTGAGCCACTCAGGGCCCCCAGCAGTCTGTAAACTTTGACTGCATACTCCATTAGTTAAAACAAAAAAATGGTGTCATCCAATCCAACGTATAAATATCTATATATGCACGTATTTATTTTCATATCACATATCACATACATATATCACAACACTAATGCAATAGAGACATATGAAAACATACAAAAAATAGGAAATTCTTAAATGCGAAATCCATATAAATACAAATTCTAATATTTTCTACCCAAACCCCAAAAGGATTATTGGGCCCAGTCCTTGGGGCACACACAGCCACTTCTTACAACACAGAGCAAGAATGATATGTTTTCCTTGTTTTGCCTGTTTCCTCTTTGGGCTTAGCTTTAGGGCTTGCCCTAAGCAAAATGCTCAAAACCAGAACCAATCCTTCTTCCCAAACTCCCCTAGCTACCTCTACTCTCCCTTCCCCTCCAGACACCTCCATACTACATGCCCCCTTTTCCCAGGCTCCCAGGCACACAGGCAGCTTCATGTTTTTCATACCCAGTGCCCAAAGTTCCCACTTTGAGTTCTTGTCTGAGGCTGGCACCTCCCGCTATGGCCAACAGCCATGCATTTATACATTCATTCATTCTTACAACCAACAAACACTTACTGAGCCCCTATTATAGGAAGGCACTGTAGGAGCTCAAGAGAATTCAAAGATGAACCAGTCCCAGGCATATCCAGACAAGAAGGGAAATTAATGCACACACATAAATCAATATGATGTTAAGTAAAAAGTAATAAGTTCATTATGAGAGACATGAGAGAGATTCTTTCCAGGTAGAAGGGTAAGGGAAATGTGCACAAATAAGAAGGCTATGAGTACAGGCAGATGGGACTCAGAACAGCCGGAAAGTGCACTTCAGACTCATGGGATAATGGGGAGGAAAGTCAAAGAGGTAGGGGAACTTGCTCAGTGGAATAGAAGATGTGCACAACAGGTGGGGATCTGGTCCTATGTTATATGAACCGTGCAGTCCAGGCAGAGACAAGAGCATTCACAACAAAGTAAAAGACAAAAGTGCACAGTGGTTGGAGTAGACAGGCTAGGGAGTGCAGAACTTGATGAGGCTGAGGGGTGGGCATGGCTCAAAGCCTGAAAGGCTCACAAGGCTAGTTAAGTCATTGAAAGTGTGCAGAGCAGCCAAAATCAGATTTACCTTCAAGAAAGATAGCTCTGGCTGCAGTGCACGGAATAGACTGAAGACAGGTGAGGGAGGGCACGTCACTAAGGGAGGGTACACGACCCTCCAGGAATAAACACATCACTCCAGGGTGTCCCCTGAAACATCTTCATGGGGTAAAAGACTACTGCTCTGCAAAACGCTCCCAGCCTAGGCGCATCTTCTCTGGAGCCAGGCTGTCAGGATTAATCACAGAACACAGGCTGCAAAAAGATGGCAGGAGAACTCATGGTCCAATCCTTGTACATTTTGTAGGCCAGCCCCTCTCTTTATGGAGACTTCGGGAAAGGATTTCCTGCCTCTGGGCTGCTTATTGCCTGGGGTAAGCCTCCTCCTGGCAGGACAGATTCTTCTCTTGGTCAATCAGAAGCTCGGGAATCAGATTTCCCCTTCAGTTCCCAGGGTGCTCCAGCTTGAGCGGACACACTGCCTCTTTAAACGCATTATGAAGATTATCAGCAATGTATCAAGGTGTCTTTGCAGAATGGTATAAACTTCGGCTGCACTACTTATTGCCATAAACCACACTTCCAGGTTTTTATTTATATGCGCATTAGTTCAATATGATTGGATCTGTAGGCAGCAGAGGGGATTGGGGTAATTTATATATATATCAATAAAGGTCTCCAGCCAGCCACTGGGTGCTCTAAGGGGAACAGTAGTTCCATTTAAAACATTAGGAACTGAAGAAATTGAAAATAACTCTCTATTTAGAGGCCAGGGATTAAGGCATTTTGCAGGGAAGGTCTCAGTCCAGTCAGGCTATGCTAAAAAAGCTGTTAAAATGTCATTTGGCTGATAGTTAAGCCACAGAATTTACCTTAACTCCTTCGTTTCAATTGGATTGTGCATGTGTGTGTGTGTGTGTGTGTGCACACGTGTGTGAAGCACTGCCCTCCTGCAGCCATCGACAGAGGAGACTACACAGCATAGCGGGAAAGGTGGCTGAGGGCATGGGCATGATGTTGTTTTTTGCCTTCTGACCTGCATTTCACTTTCTATGGTAGCATCACCTCACTGAGATCTATCAATTCAGTGAATAGAGGAATAAGGTCTTCCTGGAACTGTCGGTCAAGGTTCGCTGTGATCAGCCAAGCGGACCTCCTTGTCTAAGATGTGCCAATCAGACCTTCTTCCCCAAGATTCTGACTACTGATAAAGTGCCCCAAAGACCAACACTGGTGCTAACTTACTGTTTGGGGCGGTGGTGTCTTGAAGGGACTCTGTTAATTCCTGCTTCAGTGGAGCATTACTGACTCCTAGGTCTTGTGCTTTCTCTTCCACTTTCTGAAGCATAAAATAGCTTTCCAATGAGTTCTTCTGCTTATGTTCGCCAGAGTTCCTATTGCTTGCAACTAAGGAATCTAAGTGAGATTCCAGGAGCCCTGGCTGTTAGGCATGGACCCATCACTAGTTGTGTGACTACAGACGAATAACCTCCCTGCTCTGGATGTCAGTTTCCACGCCTGTAACATGAAAGCACAATGATTCTTGAACTTTAGAGAATGTGAGTACCTTGTTGAAAGTTTAGATTCTGATTTCTTCATTTTGGGGTGGGACCCAGGCATCTGCTTTGTAACCAGCAGTGATTCTGCACCTATCAAGGTGTAAGAGCACATTTTCAAATAATGCTCTCCAGGATCCCTGGTTCTGGAGATGACCCACAGAAATGGGCTCTGGTGCAAGAAAAGTGGGCCAGGGCGGCCCTTTTACTTCAACTAGGGCAACTCTCCTTTTGTGTTCTAGATGTTGAGTTTCTACATTAAATTTCCCCTGTAAAAAAGAATCTACCACTGACCAAAAAAAATTAAAAATCAGTGACGTACAATCACAAGATAATTTCTGAGATACTTTACTATCTAATTCCATGAAGCACCTTCGAAATGGCTTCCAAAGGGAAGCCGGTGTCAAACTCTCTGGGGAACAGACCACTGTGTTTGACTTGAACTTCAGTTTAGAGCAACTAAATCAAGACCTCAATACTGGAATTATCTTCCTGACAAACCCACGGACAGTTTATTTACCGCACTGGTGATGAGGCAGCTGCAGAAGCCCTTAGTGTCTTGCCCCGTGCAATGCAATTAGATAACAGAGAGCCGGGTGACCTCTCAATCATACGGTGGGGCTCCTCCTACAGTGCTTCTTCCTGCTGTGGAATTTGAAACACCATAAACTGGAGCCAGAGGAGATCCATAAACAGCCCAGTTCTTATTTTTTACTTTAGAGTCCCTATGTGGCTTCATTTATTTTCAAAAGAGCATGTGACATGTTCGTTGGCACCTTCTCTGCCATAAAATATCTGTTGACATTTGTGGTTTGGGGCTGGGTTGGATTAGTTGCTGTTTCATTCCATTCACCTACTGCATGTCTTACCAGAAGAAACACCCTTCTACCCTGAGCCCCCATTACGACTTCTACCCTCTACTCAGAACAACCCATGTGTGCCCTCTGCGGAATAGGAAGACTGAAAAAGAGCTACTCCATCTTTTATCAACTATGCATGACCTTAGACAAGGCATGGAACCTCTGTCTCCCTTTCTTGGTCCATGTGAGGTTTTTATAAGGATGATAATTTTAAAACAAAGAAAAGAAAAAAAGAAGGAGGTTAGTGACAGTGGCTAACATTTTTCTACCACCACTTACTATGAACTAGAACACCTGAATTGTTTCCATTGGACCTCTCACAAGCCTACAATGTGGGTATAACTATCACGACCCCATTTTACAGAAGAAAAAATGAAGGAGTAAAAAGTTCAGTAATTTTCCCAGGGTTACATAGCCAGTAAGCAGTAGAGAAGGCTTCAGTTTCATGAAATCTGATACCACAGATGTGTGTTTCATTGCAATACTATCTTCATGGTGCTTCTCCACACTTGGTTGAAAACTTTGGAGGACGGTCAGGCTCCCATAGTATGTTGGAGGAATCAGATAGAGGGTGATTTAGGGCAAAATAGGACAAAATAAAAGCATGATACAATGGAAAAAACACCAACCTAGCCCTCACTAGCAGTGGGATCTTGTGTTACTTGTCCTCCCTGAGGCTTAGTCTTGTCATCAGCAATATGGGGAGTTTTCCTGCCTTGTAAAGAGAGTGTAAAAATAGCGATGTATGCACAACCACCTACAAGTATTTAGTAAATTGAAGTGCTGTGATGTGTGTGCCAGCATTCCAAAAAGCTAGTGGAAAGCAAGACGTTATTCATATAAAGTATTAATATATATTAGAGTAGCATTGAATCCCTTCCAAAATTATAAAGCCAACCTAGAGTTTTCTTCCCTAAGTTAAACTCACGGAGAGATTCAGTCAAAAGTCCAGAGTTAAAACAAACAAACTTGTCTCCATCTTTCACCCACCCTATTTACCTAGGCCAAGAGCCTTGAAATTCCTACGATAGAAATGTCAGGGCATTACATATGAAGGGCAATTTAAGTATTATTCCATATGGAAAGTAATCTCTTCTACACTTACCATTTAGATAGAATTTCTATTAATATGTTTACATAAATCCTTTTAGATATATTTCTGTACCTATACACATACACTCGCAAATAAATATTTATTTTAATGAGATCATACTACAAATGCTAAAATTGAAATCTACCCTTTTTACCTTAAAAATATGCCATAGACATCATTCTATGCCAACAAATGCAGATACATATCATCATTCTAATACCATCCTTATATTCTACTGTGTAGATTTATGATGATCAACCAATTGGAAGTTTAAGTGGCTTCCAATTTTTGCATTTACAAATAGCACTGGAGGGGGAGACACACCATGAGAGACTGTGGACTCTGAGAAACAAACTGGGGGTTTTGGAGGGGAGAGGAGTGGTGGGTTGGGTAAGCCTGGTGATGGGTATTATGGAGGGCCCGTATTGCATGGAGCACTGGGTGTGGTACATAAACAATGAATGCTGGAACACGAAAAAAATAAAATAAAATAAAATGGAAAAAAAATAAATAGCACTGCAACAAACATCCCTGTACAGATGTACATCTTTGTGTTTTTATCCTTTAAGGTCTTAGGATAAATTCCTGGATATAGATTACAGTGTCATGGGTGCCCCAGGTGGCTCAGCCGGTTAAGCACCTACCTTTGGCTCAGGTCATAATTCTGGGGTCCTGGGATCAAGTCCCGCATCGTCTGCTTGGCAGGGAGCCTTCTTCTCCCTCTGCCCTTCTATCCTGCTCCTTACCCCCCGCTCGTGGGCTCGCTCGCTCTCTTTTTTCTCTCTCTCTCACAAAAATAAATTAATTTAAAAAAAAAGAAGAAGAACTGCAGTGTCATATATACACATTTAAAACTTTGCTGTGAGAGCTTCCAGGCTGGTGAACACATCCACATTTCAGGAGGGGGTTATACCCCAGTTCCATAGGGACAAAAATCTCCTCTAGGGACTATTGAAGACCTCACCCTATGTACCTCTTCACTGGGCTGTTCATCTGCATACTTTATAAAATCCTTCATAATAAGCTGGTACACACGGGGTTAAGAAAATTCAACACTGTGAATAAAATTTACCACTGGTCAAGTGCAGGGCTAGTAATGAAAACAAGTTTGCTGGACACCAAAGCAAATGTCCTTTCTGCTCTTGCTGGGCCTCCTCATGGCTTGTTGGTCCAAGAGTCAGGTCCTGGCAGTTGGCACGTTGAGTACAAAATTGCAGAATAAGAAGACTGGCCACTATGAATACGTTAAGGATTCTGAGAGGTTATTAACTGACCTGATTGGAGCAACATTGTTCACAGTGATGAAGACAGTTGACTGAATGTACCAAACAAAAATCCCTAAGAAAACTAAGTACCGGTTTGGACAGGAAAACATAGCTGTGGGGTGCTGGGAGCTCAAGAAAGCCTTAGAGGATAAATATTAGACCTGTGGAGAAGGGATGAGAAATTTAGGCTTTCCTAGCATAACAGGACTGGGTGGTAATTCGATAATGACTCTACAATATATAAAGGTTTATTCTGTGGGACTACAGTCTGAATCCATGATGCGTACGTGGCTTGATCTGTTACTTTACACACAATTCTCAACATTTGCTCTTGAGAAGGCTTAAATAAAGTGATTTCACATATAAAAAAATACTTTGCTATGTATTTCTAAACTATATTTCTTCATAAATGCAGTTCCACTTTAGCTTCCCAATAATGGTTATGAGTAGAGGGACTTACTATAATTAGTATGTTGAATCATATGAAATTGTCATTTTTGTAGGTCAAAAGTGGTTGAATATTGGTAAATTCATATAGTCCCATTTAATAATTCATTCCTTTTTAAAAAAGATTTTATTTAATTATTTGACAGAGAGAGCGAGCGAGCACAAGTGGGGGGCGGGGAGATAACAGAGGGAGTAGGAAAAGCAGGCTCCCTGTCAATCTGGGAGCCCGATGTGGGACTTGATCCCAGAACCCTGGGGTCATGGCCTGAGCCAAAGGCCGATGCTTAACCGACTGGACCACCCAGGCACCCTAAAATTCATTCCTAATGGGAACCAAACATTGCCTTTTCATTGCAAACACTATGTCAGCCATTAAGAAAAGGGCAAGTAACATATTTTCATTGTGTACCTTTTCAGGTGAGATGGGAGGAGGAAATAAACAAATGAAGATTGTTTTCACTGCCCCTCTGACAATGAGCAATATTTTAAGAACTCCTACTTTCTAATCTGGAAACCACCTTGAGTAAGGTAAGGCACTGATTCTGTGTCACTTGATGGCAAAGAGTGAGTTGTTACTCTACACCCCCACTTTTTTCTTGTCAAGAGAAAGACAGATTTAATAAAACTGAAAAGAAATCAGGGCACATTGTCACAATCCCTTGAGACCATGACCTTAAACACAAACTAAATCTGGAGGAACGTAAAGCTGAAGAGCCTTATGGCAACCCAGGGATTCCTGGACCGTGTTCTAGGGAGAGCCAGTCCTGCAAATGCTCTGAGAAGAAAAGTTCCATGGTCATACATGTTGGGATAATCGGACATCATCTTTATTGTGTTTTTTTAAAGACTTTTTATTTATTTATTTGACAGAGAGAGAGCAGCAGGCAGAGGAAGAGGGAAAAGTAGGCTCCCCTTCGAGCAGGGAGCCCAGTATGGGGCTGGGATCATGACCTGAGCCAAAGGCAGACGCTTCACTGACTAAGCCACCAAGGCACTCCAGGACATCCTCTCTAAAGTTTCTGATTTATTAAAATTAAATTAAGTTAAAAGTTTAATCCTGTCAAGTCACAGTGCTCTGAAACCTTCAAGGCCTTGAGAAGCCCTACAGTAAAGAAACCTGCTCCTTTTATTGGACCCCATGTTTTTCACACTTGTTTGACCACAAATCCCTTTGATCCCATGATATTTGTTACCACCCAGTGCAACACTTTCAAAAGCCTCCCAAACTCCCATTTTATTAGAGAAGAACTTGAATTATGAAGATTACACAGTAAGTCAAGGACAAAACCATGATTAGATGTATTATCTCAAGCCATTTAACAGGTATTTATTGAGTGCCTGCTGTGTACCAAAATCTGTGCCAGGCACTGGCAAATACAGTGAACAAGACCTAATCCTTGATCTCAAAGAGGTTATGATCTGGTGGGAGGAAAAGACAAATCAACAGGCAATTTCAGCTAACTGGAACTTGTAGTAATCTAGAACATGTGGCTATTGAACACTTAAAATGTGGCTTCTGAAACCGAGGAACTGAATTTCTTAATTTAATTTCATTTTAATAAATTTAGATTTAAAAACTAAAGCAGTGTGAAATATTTTTCTATTAAATGCAGCTTTGTTATTTTGGCAGGACTGTATTTCACTTTAACCATTGAAAATTTAGCATCTACATTGAGTGGAGCTGTAAGTATAAAACACACACCAGATTTCAAAGATTTAGTTAGAAAAATGTAAAATATCTCATTAATAACTTTTGTATTGATTACATATTAAAATGTTAATGTTGTAGATATATTGGGTTAAATAAAATAGATTATGAAAATTAATTTCATCTGTCCCTTGTTTAATGTTTTTAATGTGGCTACCATGAAAACCTTAAACTACATATGCAGCTCATTATATTCCTTATGGAGAGAGCTGATCTAAGACTTAGAGCTCAGGAAGGACACAGGAAGATGCTTAGCCAAGATCTAGGGAAAGCTTCCCAAGAGATGATTGTTGAAGTGAGACCTGAAGAAAGAAAACGAATGAGCCAGAAAAGAAGGAAGAGTGTTCTAACAGAGGCAATGGCTGTGCAAAGGCCCAGAGGCCGAACAGAGCAGAGTGCCTGGTTTCAGATCAATATCATTTCTAGTGCACTGCGCCTTCCCTGCTCCAGGCCAACAAATGCTCCCCCCACAGATCACTACCTCTGAAACCACTGGAAGCTCTTTATTTGGAGTGGAATATCTCCAAAACCACACGTAGATATTAGGCACTTGAAAAAGAGTAATATATCCACATTTCATGTAGATTAAAGCTAAGTGTAGACTCCACTCTTGCACAGGCCACTAATACATTCAAGTTGTACAATGATTTCAAATGTGCTCAAAGGAATCTTCTTTATAGGAAATAACTCCCACCAAAGCAAACATCATATTATTCCCAATAAGCATAATTGTAACTGGTGGTTGGGAGGGCGGAGAGGAAGCTCACCAGCGAAGGATGGGTGCAGAGGGAGACACTAGGAAGCCATCTAGCGTGGTGATGAGTGCTCAGGCTCTGCCAGCTCCATCACTTACCAGCTGTGTGACATCAGACACTCTCATAATCACTCTGTTTTTTTGTAAATGAGGAAAGGAGTAGCATCTACCACCGTTGTCCGGACCAGCTTGCTGTACTGCAGGGTGTTGAGCAGCTTCCCTGGTCTCTGCCCACTAGTTGCCAGTAGCACCCCTCACCCCAGCTGTGACAACCACAAATGTCTCCAGATGTGGCCAAATGTGGGGGGGGGGGGCGCGGGAATCACTGCTAGTTGAGAAGCACTAATCTACTGAATGCGTTGTTGTAAGGCTTGAATGGGATCCTGCCGGAGAAGCAGTGGTACAGTGCTGAAACTTGGCCAATGCTCAATAAAGGTCTGGTAAATAAATACAGAAAGGGAGGAAACGCTCCTACAGGGATGACATGGTGCTTAGCAGATCTGCCATTTTGTGAATTTAACCAGCCGTCACGTTAGCCCAAGAAGTTTCATCTCTTGCCTCTCCTCCTCCCACCTCAAGAAGCCAGGCCCTGAGTCTCCCGGGTAATGTGGGCAGAAAGGCCCTGCAAATGGGACATGACTGCCTCGATGGATTTAATGGTGCTTTTTAAATGTGGATAATTATAGGGCCTCTTCTAAGCAAGTGCACCGGTGGCAGGAGGCTGCAGGCTCTGGGGCACCGTGGGCCCGCATAGCTCAGCTCCGTCGAGCTCATGGTAATGTTATTAAATGTGCTCTCTCCTTTTATTAGGCATCTTAATAACCTCTAAGTTGCACCCAGGAGAGTTGGTGCAGAAAAGGAATTCTGGCCAACCTAATTTGTATTTGAAAATACCCCATAGGCCAACGGAACAAGATTCAGATGAATTTCACAGGCAGCTGAGGGCTACACAAGGCAAGTGTTTCCAAATTGTACTCGATTACTGAATGCAAAATGCGTGCCTCCCTACCTTCCCCACCCCCGTTCTTTGCCCTCCTTCTCTGTTAGTGCTGTTGTACCCCCACACATGAATATACAACCCACACTTCAGCCACTGGCTAACTAAGAGGCTTAATGTGGGTCCTCCCTTGTCTACAGGGAAATAATGATAGGAACTCAGACTTATTGACCATTTATTACCCTGAGGCAAACCCCAGTGCATTCCTTAGAATAACCCAAAAGTTAAGTGTAATCGTTATCCCATTTTATAGTTGAAGAAACTGCAGTTTGAAAAGGTTAGTATCTTGCCAGAAAGAATTACACAACAAGATAATTACAGAGCATGGATAGAAACCATCTAACTCCAATTCCATCTAACTCCCGAACTGGTGCTCTTCACCACCCACTAACACTATTCAATAGCCGAGCAGTGAAAAGGACTAAGTCTAATTATTGGTTCACCATGTTTGGGTGACCATATGTTTCAGAACTGTATGGAGTGTTGGGAAAAGACACTGCCCCTACCCTCAGAGATTTCACAATGGTAATTATATACAAAGGAAAGAATGTTTTAAAGGAATCAGGAAGGAGGAGTTACAACTCACATTCATTTAACAAACATTTCATGAGAAGTTACTATATGCCAGGCAGTATGTTCCGGCTACTGGGAATATTGTCAGTGGTACAAATAAAGGGGACAGATTTGAGAAACATTCCAGGTCTAGAATGATTGAAAGGGAAAGCAAAAGAGACTTAGATTTCCCTTGTTCAAAAGACTCTGAGAATGAGCTAGCCATTAGGGAAAGTTGAAAGGTGGAATTTGGAGAAGTGGTGAGTTTTTCTTTGGGATTGTTATGTTAGAATCATCATAAGACATCGTAATAGTTTCTTGTTACTGCTATAACATATTGCCATAAACCTAGTGGCTTTCAACAATACCACTTAATTTCTTTCAGTTACGGGGATAAGAACTCCAAAGTAGTCTTATGAAGTAAAAATCAAGGTGTTTGCAGAGCTGGTTCTTCCTGGAGGCTCCAGGGAAATATCTGTTCCTTGCCTCTTCTAGATTCTTGGGGCTGCCAGCATTTCCTGGATCCTTGTCACATCATCCCATTTTTTGCTTCCATCATCACACAGTTCCTCTCTGTCTTCCTGAACCCCTTTTGTAACCAGGCTTGTAATTACAACAGGTCCACTGGGATAATTCTGGATAATTTCCCCATTTCCAAATCCTTAACTTTTTGTCATCTAAGTTAATGTTCACAGGTTCCCGGGACTGGGACATGGACATAGTTTGGGGAGCCATTATTTGGCATATCACGGACATTTAGGAAGAGATGTTCTACACACAGCCAAAAAGGTAAGTCTAGAACTTGGGGGAAATGATATTCATTCATCCATTCAACTATAAAATAAACTTTCATTAAGCAGTTAATATGTGCTAAGACGACAACTGCACCAAAATAGTGGATTTGGAACTCATTCCCATAGTTCATAGGTGATGGGGGCTTATGCAAAGAGAGTGTAGACAGTGAAAAACAGAGAATTGAAGACACCATTTTGGGGGAAATTTACACATTTCTGGAACAGACAAGAGAAGGAAAACCAATGTGAATGTGTCCAGATTAAGACCTATTACCCAGCACCCTTTGTGCAGTCTTGTTTGTATTGAACGGGTGACCATAGGTAATTATACATATATATGAAACGTGATTTTGAAATACACTGTTTAGTGGCAGGTAGGTGGGGAAGATAAAGGGGGGTGGGATTCAGGCACATTTCTTCGTGAGCCACAGCATCTCTGGAAGGTCTATTCTCCAGCCTCTGATTAACACTAGTCACTGTGGTTCTGGCCTATTCTTTTCTTCTTTTCTCAGCCAAGTGCAGCCATTAAGGACTTCAGATCCAATCGCTACAGCCCAAGCTCTTGGCTGCCCCAGTAATAGAGGCAGCAAGAATTTAATCCATGGCAGCCTCAGGTGCAGAAAGATGATACTAAATATTTCATTCCTGGGATGATGGGAACTGGAAGCCCCTGGAGAGGATCTGGCTGAATCTTTTAAGTGAGCCCTTCCAGGAATCCACTGGGTAACTGTGCTATTGGCAGTAATGACTGCCACTCGGGCCTTCGCTTCCCAGTGGGAGGGGAAGCAGCATTAATGTGCAACAGTGTTAAAAGGCCAACTCCAACTCTGGTTCAAGGAAATTAATTTTTTTTTTAATTCTGCTTTCAGAGTTTCCTGTCACCTCTCTGGATCCAAAACACATTTGTCACCCATTTTTCCCTTTTTTGTTTTTCATAAAGAGCCAAATGAAAGGAGAATAAAAAGATCTAACAAAGAGAAATCATTTAAGGTACATTTCTTCTCTTCAGGAAATTACCTGCTTTGGCTTACATATTTAACTCCTCTCAATCTTTAATAGCAAGCACTAGAAGACGGTAAGTGTTAGAATGGACGAGAGAAAAACAGATGCATTATCTTGGTGAAAAATTGCGTAAATTATGTTGGTAAGTAAATACCACTTGTTAAGTACTAAAGTATTAAAATGAAAAAAAGACTATTTTTTCTTAAAAAATTAAGTGTTTTGAGAAACTGGATTAGATTTTTTTTTGTTACTCTTCTCAAAATTGAAAACAGATGGTATATGCTATAAACTTAAGAGTAAAAAAAAGAAAATGAAAAAGGTCAGTTTCAGTGTAATATGAAGGTGAGATGACCTGAAATATGACCCTTTGCCTTTGAGACCTGAATTGGGATCTGATTTGTGATTTTGATCAGAGCTGCATACACTAAAGGGGTAGGGTGCAAATTAGAAGTTAAAGAACTATTGAGTAGGAAACTGGGCTCCTATGGGCACTTGGAAGTAATTATTTCACAACTCCTCCCTAATCCTGCCCATCCTGCAGGAAACTCCACTATCCAACCCGTGTCTTCTGCCTCCTTTGAGCTCCTTCCTTGCTATCTGGACCATTCCCTGTGTCATATAGCTTGCTTCCCTCAAAGAAATATGAGCTCCTTGATGAACAGTTGGATGGAGCCCACATGGTTTATTTATCTGCTCCCAAACTATTGTTTGCTTCATAGATTTGCAGATGGAGCAAATTTTTATGTATCCTTATATCCTCTGTTTCCCATGGAGGGATGAGTGAATTAAAGGAAGTGTGAAAGGAGACTTTAGATTTTCTCTAAAGAGAAAATATTACTAAATAATTAACATTACTACATATTAAATAGAAAGCATTTTCTATGAGTACCAATATTATTTTCATGTGTCCTAGAAATAAACACATTAAGAATCCTTCAAGGGCACCTGGGTGGCTCAGTCATTTAAGCCACAGACTCTTGATTTCAGCTCAAGTCATGATCTCAGTGTCCTGGGATAGAGCCCAGCATCTGGCTCCCCACTTAGCAGGGAGTCTGCTTGTCCCTCTTCCTCTGCCTCTGCCCCTCCCCCTCTCACACACACTCATGCTCTCTCTCTCAAATAAATAAAATCTTTTTTAAAAAAAGAATCTCTCAAAATATCATTACTGTGGAATATAAATATATAATAGCTTTCAAAAATGAATTTCTGTAGAAAAATGTCAAGTCAAAGTTCACAGGGAATTTAGATTCGGCAAAAATCATGAAGATGATGTACAAAGACTGAAGTGTTGGAAAACACTGCCCTAGGCCATTGAGCACAATATTTTTTATATCATCCAACAAATATTTGTCAGCTGAATGTACCTCAAATGCTATCATTTGCTTATCATCATAGTAGCTTTTTTTTTAATGTATCCTGAGAAAATATCAAGAGGAAAATCATTTGACAGAATAAATAAATAGAAGCTTTCATAAGCACTGATCATCACGGCAATGAGCTCCGGAATAAAAGAAGACCTCTGGTCAAGTTCTGGCACTGTTATTTTCCAGCAGAACTTCTAAGTGTAAATAATTATGTGTTCAGTGCCTCAGTGTTCCCATTTGCCAAATGAAGTTGTTATGAGGAGGAAATTAAATAATGTTTTCAAAGTGCTAGCATAGTGCCTGGCACATAAAAAGAGCCCAGTATATGGTGACTGTTATTATTAACAATAATAGCATCAGCAATAACAATACCACTTGGCATTTGTATGGAAATTCATGTCTTTCAAATGGCTTTTATCCAACCATTAGCATTTATCCAACCCATCTACTAGGTGCCAAGTACTGTGTAAGACTCGGGGATTCAACTACGGAACAAGAAAAGCATGACTGCAGGGTAGACAGGGTAAAGAAACAGTATAAAAGAAACAGGTGGCCTATTCTCAAGTCCGAGTTTTGCTACTTCTACCTTGGCAAGTGACTTATCTTTCCATGCCTCCATTTTCTCATCTATAAAATAGTAATAATGACAATAATAAACATTAGTATTATTATATGTATACTATATAATACATAAATATATTTATAATATCTAATATATTTATATATAAATATTATAATATTATAAGTTATAATAATAGAATATATTATATATAATTATAGAATAATATACATTATATATTATATAATATATACATATTATATTATAATTATAATAACCTTGTAGGGTTGCTGTGATGATTAAATAAGTCCACAGATATAAAGCATCAACATTATCAGAAAGGTATCTCTACATAGTACCCTAAGTTTATTTTGGCTTTTATTATGGTAGTTCTTGCCCTCACAAGGCTACCATATTCTTCAAATGGCAGCTGCTTTCCAAACTTTGTATTTGCCACAGATTATACCCAGCCACTAATTCAGAGACAAAGGTACAGCCATTTATGGATGTCGGAGGTTTCTCTGCTGAGAACATTTTATCACTGAATCCAATCAGTTACTTCATACAGATTAAGATCAAGCCAGTCTTATAATTAGAGTAGGTCACCTACACTGTGCATTCTCCCACCCACTAGGAAGGTTTCCACCCTCGTCCACCATACCCAGAGACTAGAGCACACAAACATAGACACATACACCTTCCCATTGTTTGGAAGTTCTGCTGCTAATAGAAATATCAAACAAGGCAACTGCATGCTTCACACTTGAACCTGAGGCCAATTTGGAGAAAGCACCGACCTAAAGCCTTCCGTAGGAATGACTGGTTATCTGAAAGCAGCTGTACTATCTGTGTAAGAAGGGATATAAAAAGCCTGATTTTTTAATCTGACAATCTTTTTTTTTTTTTTTACCCTGATAGAAAATCCAGACAGGTACCTGAATGGCCAGATTCAACATGTAGATAATGTAGCTGCATGAACCCAGCCCCAGATAGTGTCAGAACAACCATTCTTTTGACAAGTGAAAACAGCCAAGTCAAGACATTTCCAACCAGAGACTGTGGCTTCTCCCCTTGATGAAAATAACTGCTTCAATCTGGGCTGTGTCAATGCAGCCTCAGACATAAAGGTGATGAAGGGCTGTTTTCAAAGCCCAAAGTCTTGCCTCAGGACCATTTAGAAAACACTGCTGGCTAGGGAGCCATCATACACATAAGTCAATGAAATATTATCCCTAATTGAGTGGGCCATTTGAGAATGCAACCAAGAGCATGTCCAAGGAGTCAGCACTCCCCTTTACAACTCCCCAAGCCCCTCCTGGGTTAGTATCCATTTAAAGAGAGAGGGGAAAAAGACCACTTTCATCACTTAAGTGTAAATGAATCAAAGTATGATATGGATAGGGGAGCAATCAGGTTCCCCTGATGACTGATCTATTAAAGGGAATGAAGGGTGATTCATTCCGGATGTGGTACTCCTGAAACACACTACTGGGTCATTGATTCTAGACTCCCCAAACTTCCACAAACACAGAGGGATATTTAGGAGTTCAGTTGGCATGAAGGACATAGGAGAATCAGTGGCCTTAAACACTAAAAGACCTTGAATGCATCAGATTTGGTCACCAAGGGCAATCCAACTTGTCTCTAAGTCACTCTTGAAAATTCCATTAAGAAGTCTCCTGGAGAAACTAATCCCAAAGCCAGTTTTGAAAAGCCAGATATCTCCCAGTACTAAAGAGGAACATTAAAGTCAGCAGTAGCAAACTGATCTGTTTCCTTTGGTTCGAACAGTGTTTTGTTGTTTTCATTTAATTTATTGTCAATATATAAAAATCAGGATATTTGACTGGGATTTTACATCTCTTGAAGATCATCTGACCCTCTATTTTACATACAGTGAGAATCAGCAAAAGTTGAGTACTGGCTACATCTTCATACAATCCCTGTGGTCTCTATCTGGCCTCCGTGATTAACTATTGGCCTCTGTAACCAATGACTTTGCAACTGCTATCAAGAAGTGCCTGTATAGACAGAAATCAATTCTATTCCCCCCGGTACCAACAAAGAATCTAT
The DNA here is from genome assembly GCF_922984935.1 of Meles meles. Lineage (NCBI taxonomy): Eukaryota > Metazoa > Chordata > Mammalia > Carnivora > Mustelidae > Meles > Meles meles. Next base: position 134,791,896 of record NC_060068.1, read on the forward strand.
GTTAAAGACTGAATATGGGAAAAGACAGAACAGTCTCTAATTGGTTTGACTTGAAACCCCACCCAACAGATGTCTCTTGCTGAGTGAGGACAAACTGGCTGATTTAGATCCTTTCTCATGAAAGGTATGACATATCTGTGAGGCAGCTTGAGCTAGTTGTCAGTTTGCCATAAGGTCTGCCATATATCCCAGTTCTGAAGATATCGGAATCCAGAATGTTGTGTCCACTGAGGTTGACTAAAATTTGCAATAACTCCTATTTCTGGAGATAGGCTAAGCTTGTCTCTTTTTAGAAGTTTTAGAAACAAAAATATGTGCCTTCTGCTTATCTCAAAGTTCTAATCTCTCTACATTTGCATCCCATGGGGTAATATTGCATGAAGAGGAAGCACAGCAGAGTGGGGATGAGCAGAGCCTTTAAAATTCAAATGCCTGGGTTTGAGTCCCCGTTCTAGCCCTTGCTACATGATTTCAGTCAAGTTTCCTTACCTCTCTGAGCCAGTCTCCTCTTGTAAAAAATGAGATCAAAAATAGTACCCACATCCTGGGTGCCTGGGTGGCACAGCGGGTTAAGTATCTGCTTTTGGTTCCAGTCATGATCCCAGGGTCCTAGGATCAAGATCTGTATGGGCCTTCTTTCTCAGAGGGGAGTCTGCTTCTCCCTCTCCCTCTGCCCCTCCCCCCTGATCCTGTTTACTCTCTCTTGCTCTCACTCTCTCTCAAATAAATAAAATCTTTAAAAAGTAATAGAAATAAAGATAAAAAATGAGAATAGTACCCACATCAAAGAAAGGGAAGGAAGGAAGGAAGGAATAGTACCCACATCATAGGACTGTTGCAATAATTAAATAAAACAACACATGTTGGGGTGCCTGGGTGGCACAGTTGGTTAAGCACCCGACACTTGGTTTCAGCTCAGATTGTGATCTCAGGGTCATGAGATTGAGCCCCACTTGGGCTCCACGCTCTGTGTGGAATCTACTGAAGACTCTCCTTCCCTCTCCTCCTGCTACCCACCCCACCTCACCCCCCACTCTCTCATTCTCAAATAAATAAATAATCTTTTTTAAAAAGAAAGCATAAAAAACACCTCGTGCAGCACTTGCCTAGATAACATGTATTCCATAAATATTCGGTTTAAAAAATGTGAAATCTACAATGTAAAACTTTTCACCTATAACTTGTTTAAACCTTTCACTTTAGCCTTCCTGTTGCTCCCATGGACTACCCAAATATTAATTGTATAACCCCATATTTTAAACTTTTGTTCCCAAAACACTTCTCTTGTTTGAATACTCTTTTTTCTCTGTATTTAATATACTCTAATCTATATAATAAGGCTTAATCCAAGTACCACTTTTCCAACAAAGCCTTCCGTGACAACCCAAACTACAGCATGAATCCCCACTCTTCTGCAATCCAACCTGTGAACCAGTAGCTATTTCAAAACTGCCCAGAGCATCGCAGTGGAACTGATACTGTTGCACACTAACACAGCAACCTGAATGTAGCAAAAAGATAGAATTATGTACAGCTTTTCACCTTGCAGTCATGGTCACGTCGATCTATATGATACTGTGAACATTTCACAGTCAGCCAAAGGCTTAGAGGCATTTCACCTCAAAATTCCCTTCAGTAAATTCTTTCTTTATATTAACAGTTAATGTCTGCTTCCTAATCATTGTAGCTACTGAGTTTGATATGACAAAAGTAAGTATTACAATACAAAGTATTTATTATTGATGGGGGATAAAAACTTTGAAAGTAGAGTCAATGCGATTTGTTGCTGGATTTGAAGAAAGGAGATGTGAAGAAAGAAGCCACCAAGAATGACTCCTAGATTTAGAGACTAAACAAGTGAGTGAATGGCAGTGCCCTCTCCTGAGACAGGAGACACTGAGAAAAACATGAGAATTTTCTTGACAATAGTCAAGATATGGAAGCATGAATGGGTAAAGAAGATGTAATGCATATGGGCACGGCCACACACACACACACACACACACACACACACACATGGGAATATTAACTGCCATAAAAAAGAAAGAGATTGTGCCATTTCCAACAACATGGATGAACCTAGCAGGTATTATGCTAAGTGAAGTAAGTAAGACAGAGAAAGAAAAGAGCCATATGATTTCATTTATATGTGGAATCTAAAAACAAGACAAATGAACCAACGACAACAAACCATACTCTTAAATACAGAGAACAAAGAGGTGGTTGCCAGAAGAGAGAGGAGGGGTGGGAAAATGGACAAATGTATAATAGGGATTAAAGAAATACAAAATTCCTTGGGGCGCCTGGGTGGCTCAGTGGGTTAAGCCTCTGCCTTCGGCTCAGGTCGTGATCTCAGGGTCCTGGGATAGAGCTCCACATCGGGCTCTCTGCTCAGTGGGGAGCCTGCATCCCCCTCTCTCTCTGCCTGCCTCTCTGCCTACTTGTGATCTCTCTCTCTCTGTCAAATAAACAAATAAAATCTTTAAAAAAAAAAGAAGAAATACAAAATTCCAGTTATAAAATAAGTAAGTCAGAAGATGAAAAATACAGCATAGAGAATATAGTTAATAACACTGTAGGAAAAAACTAAAGGTCAAAAACATGAGTTTTAAGCTGCAGTTCTGACTTGGCCAGTTATTATCTGCATGACCTTGGTGGAGTTACTCGCCTTCTCTAAACCTCAGTTTCTTCATTCATAAAATGGGATAATAATAGCACCTACCTCATAGGGTTTTTATGAGGATGAACTAAGCTGATGCACATAAAATCATAATGTCAGATAATCAATAAGGACTTAATAAATTGATAGCTATTAGTCTGATTTGTTGTCTTTTATTTCTGGTAGTTCAGGTATGAATTGAGAGGCCAAAGAATCTTAATAACTGGCAATGACTGGGAGAGAAATTCTAAGCAGAGAAAAGATCATGATCAAAGTCATCAAGGAAGGGACCACAAATCATATTTGAGGAAGAGTATAACACAAAGTAATAACAAAACATCATTTTGGGGCTCAGATTACAGAGAGTCAAAAGGAAATTCAAATTCACACAGATATGGAGATTTTTTTTTTTTTTTATGCTAGTCAATTACATCTGGGGACTCTGTGATTCATGAATCAAATGAGCATTTGATTCCTCAGCCCTGCAAGATAAGCCAGGCAATTACTGTTTTATGCCCATTTTAGAGATAAACAAATGAGGCTAAGAGAGATTAGGGCCATGAAATCTAATATGTCCCAGGGCCAGAACTAAAGCTCAGGTCTCCAGTATTTTCCATTTAGGTGTCTGATTACTTGGGAGAACCTAAATACAGCTTCTGTAGCATTTGATGATTTTATGACGTGCTTTGGGATTTATGGATGTTATTTTGTTGGTACCTCTCCGCCTCATAATCCACAAAAGCAGTGTCTGCCTTTTGTCTATGAAACATATAAAAGTACCCAGAGGTTGTTAAGTGGTGGGTGCATCCAATAAATACATAAATCATAAAAATACAAAGAGCATATGATGGCTGGTTTCCTTTCTGACAAATCTGTTTCCTTCCTGACAAGAGATGCTGCCCTGTGGTTCTTCATGTGGGGAAATAAATGTCATAAGTTATCAGCCATTTAGTATTATGCCATGTATGCACCTAGAGTCCTGTGGGGACTTAAATTTCAAATTGAGGCATATCATTTATGAGGGCTGGTCTAGTCCTGTACATCGGCAGTCAGTGGATCATTTTAAGAGATTATTTGAGAACCCTCAGACGTGTCTCTTCTGTCCCCAAAATTATTTCTCTGTTTTGCCAGTCTCTAGAATTTCCACTTTATACAGATCTTTGGGTTTAGTTATTTAAGGTTCTTCTTTCATTATTCCAGAAATATCTGTTGAGTTATGACATATTAGCTATGACACTGTCCTCAGAGTTGAAGATGCAGCTATAAGTAAAAGAGATGAAGACCTTACCATCACAGAACTTTCATTCCATTGAGGGATGTAAGGGTAGACAGACGGCAGGGTTGAGAAACAGGAAATAAACAAAGATAACATAATACTATTAAAATACTTTCATTCAACCCATATCAATGAAGAGCCTATTATGTGCAAAGTCAGCACAGGTCTTGAGAGAGTTTACACAGGAGGTCATTTAGAATAATTTAATTTGCCAGATTAGCCAGCTGATACCTTAAAACCTCAGAGAAATCCACATAGTGCCAAGCTCTATATAGCTTCTTGTCTCTCTGTGTCTCCCTTCCCTGCCCCTGAAATCATTTGGTTTAGTTTCATCTCTGGGACCAGTCTTCACCATATATGAACAGGAAGGATCCAAGCAATGCCAGTCATCAACGCTTTGGAATTCCTTCTCCCAAATTGTCTCAACAACTGAGTTTCCTTCATTTGCTCAAAAGATATTCCTGAGTATCTATTATGTGTATTAAATGTTAGAGATACAAAGATGCACAAGGTAATCCCTGCTCTAAATACCTCACAAACTCTGGCAAGAAGAGGGACAAGTGAAAAAAACAAATGAATTGTAGTCCAGATGCTAAAGCCCTATTACTACTTAGAGACTTCCCTGCTATTTCTTCTAGATAAATTCACCATCTAGAATTCCCATACTGTAGAGCAGTATCCCTAATAGAACTTTCTGCAATGAAGTAAATATTCTATATGCATACTGTCCAATAGGACGCCCCTTGCCACATGTCAAGTTGAAATACAGCTAGTACAACTAAAGAACAAAAATTTTTGTCTTATTTATTCTAATTAATGTAAAATTTATGTCTAGTAACCACATGTAGCTAGTGGCTACCGTATTGGACAGCACAGGTCTAGAATTAGGAATGTTTCCTGGGGAGGCCAATCTTGATAAGAGATCTTAGAATCCAGGCTCTATGAGGTTATAGGGTTCTGGATGTCAGACTCTCCAAAACGTTGCCATTGTCCTGGAAGTTCACTTGGACTTTTTTAATTGGAGACCTTTTTCTTTCTCCATGTAGTGATTTAGGACCCAGGCACCTTCCTCTTGTAGCTCCACAAGCATCCCCTAGAATCTTGGAGGCCTCTGGGTTTAGGCAGTACATGGAAAGAAAGAAAACAGAACTGTCACACTGACTTCTTAGAAAACCCAAGAAAAATTTCCTTCATATTCCATTGGATATATTGGGTGCTGGAAAATGTAGTCCCTGACTAAGCAACTGTGATGCGGTGATAACTACATGGTATAGAATGAGGATAACAAATTTCTGGTGGACAGGTATGCATCTTTGCCACAACCAACTAGCTCTCTGATGGGATTCTAAAGTTGAGCTGAGAAAAGCACCTAATACATAGCCCCAAGTAAAAGCTACTGTTGTGTCAGTGAAAATAGGTATAGCATTAATCAAAGTGTCACTGAACTCAATTCACCAAACAGGAAATCAGAGGGTAAATTCATAGCGAACTCCTAGGAAGGAATGTCCTTCATAGCCAAGGAGAAAATGTCTCCTTGCCTGTGGATCAAAGAAATCTGCCCTGTTTACACTATTTCTTTTTCATACATTCATTAAATGGTCCTCTAACTGTCCCCATTTCTCAGCGCATTTGCTAAAAGGCTGAATTGTGACTCTTTCCCCATCCCCTTTCCACCCTCCATGATCAGCTTCAAAGTGTGCCCAACCATTTGACAACCTAAGTCCAGTTTGAAGGGAGAATTTAGGAGGTGTGAAACAGGAGGTTCCTTTCATCTCTGTGGCCCTGAAATGCTATAGTTGTATGTGTCAGAACAGGAGGAAGAATTTGAATATTTGTGATTTATGGCTTTTACTTCTGTTTTGGCAGCTTCGGCTTCAAATTCAGGTTTCCTGGATGGTGAGACCACACAGAATGCATTGCTCTGTTGTCAGGATCATGAATTATGGTTGTATTGATGACACGGGAACAGGGTTATATGAATATCTTTCCACGAATAAACACAATGTAAGGCCCATATTTCTTGTTGTTCATTAGAATGGCCTGAATCACTAAAGCAAGAACGTTCCTATGCCAGGCGATTCTTCCCTTGGAATTCCATTGTTCCTTTACTGCAAGAACAATTAGATTATCAATGGATATGGTCACTGCTGCAATTATGTTGGCACTAAAAAATATGTATAAATTCACATCAAATCTACATTATGGAAAATGATCAATGATGCCATTGCCACTACTCCATAAATAACAAAATCTACCTCCTCCCGTTCTTCGGGGGGTCTAAATGAAATACTGTATGAAAAGTGTCTCACACTTTTCTAACATACAGCAAGTACTTAATAAATATTAATTTTAATTATTATAATTTGGCTACAGTGAATATCCATTAACCTTTTGGAGACTAACAATCCAGTTTTCTTTTGAGAGACATTTCTACACCAGTACTAACCTATGTGGTTGGCAGTGGAAAGCTGTCCCCATCACCAGTCTCCAAGTGTGACCCTATAATCTAAGCCTGAGCAAACAACCACACAGTGCCTGACCAGTTCAGGGATGAGTAGGGTCACTCAAGCCAGGCCATAAAGGCACTCCCTCGGGACTTGCTGGAACAAATGGTAAAAAGGTGGTCTCAGATTTTTGTTATTCTTCCTAGCTGGTAGAATATAAGTTTTGAATAGTCAGGGACACCCCATCCCCACCCCAACCTCTGGAGAGGGTACAAATGCAGATAAAGTCAACAGTAAGGAAGGAAGAACTGAGACAGAGAAAAACAAGTCATGATAACCCTGGGCCTCAAAAATCCTCTACCCAAACCACTTATGCACTCCAGCCCCAAAAGTTTCCCTTTTCTTATAGAGCTGATCCGAGTGGGATGCGGCTATTTGCAACATAAAGAGGTAAAAACAAGAGCAATTATGATAATGTGATGATCACTGCACATCTTTTATCAGTGAGAGAATATAAATGATGATTAAATCATAAAATATAAGTTATTTTGAAGTTTACAAAGGACTTTCATATGTTATCACCTGTTAACACATGCTGTTACAACAGATAAACCCTAAAGCTTAGCACAACAAAGTTTTATTTCCCATTCACATCATACTCCATGGGACTTAGGTGACCCCTCTCCACTTTGCTGACACAATTCTAGAACACATGGTTCCCATGGCAGGGAAGGAGAGGGCTGGAGAATCACATATGACCATGTAAAGGCCAAGTCCTGGAAACGGTGTACATCACTGCTGCCCATGTTCGATTAGCCAGACTCAGTTCCATGGTAACAACTTAGCTGCAAGGGAGGTTTGGAAATGTAATCCTCCTGCATGCTCACAAAAAGGGAAAAAAATGTGATGAGCAAGATGTTATCTTTGCCACGTCTCCTTTCATTTATTGTGTTTGATTCCCTGCCGGACAGTCAGGAGCCTGGGGATCTTGACCCAAGCCGGACTACTGGGTCCCAGGAGCCTATGTGGGGTACAGGGTCAGAAGCTGACTACAGAATATGAAACTGAGGTGAGTATCCTGAGAGGCAACATCCCAAGGTGAAACTGAAACTAGCTCGCCAACCTAAAGAAATCAGAGAGGTTGAGAGAAATCAAGTACAAGTTCATACAATGGATCCAGAGAAAACAGATCCTGGTTAGAAGAGACAAAGTAGAAGTCAGAGGGCAGAGCCTATAGGAATGTCTCAACTATGAAAAAAGAGTTATAGACTCTTTTTGTAGAGTGCTAATCACCTCAGTATAAGCGAAGGGAAAGGATGCTCATAATATCCCTTTGACATAGACAAGGTAAATATAATTAACCCTATTTCACAGGTAAGGCTCAGAGAGGTGAGATAACTTACTTGCCCATGGTAACACGGCTGGTAAGAAAGAAAAATAAGATTGAACCTAAGCCTTCTGACATTCAATTCACGGTTCGTGAGTTAGACTACTAAACCTACTCAGCCCTCTTCATTCTCTCTGCCCTCAGCAAATCCATGTGCTTGTTGATAGGCAAGAAAGGAGACATCTAATCCAAGATATTGAAGTTTCTACTAAGCAGGAAATGCATTCAGAGTCTGCAACTGTGTTCCTTCTGTCTCTATCTGAAATAGTGTGGGAATCTTCACTGTCCCCAAGTCCTGGGGGCTAAGTTGGGTATAGTACTCCTGAGTCCTCACTACCCTTGTATCACCCGTTTTAGTACACGTCACCATGTGCTTTACTGGCTCGTTCACCTGTCTGCATCCTCCACCTGAATGTGAATTCTATGAGGACAGAGACTATGCTGATCTAAAACACACTGATGGGGGGCACCTGGGTGGCTCAGTGGGTTAAAGCCTCTGCCTTGGGCTCAGGTCATGATCCCAGGGTCCTGGGATCGAGCCCTGCATCGGGCTCTCTGCTCAGCAGGGAGCCTGCTTCCTCCTCTCTCTCTCTGCCTGCCTCTCTGCCTGCTTGTAATTTCTGTCTTTCAAATAAATAAATAAAATCTTTAAAAAAAATAAAAAATAAAAAAAAAACACACTGATGTCCCCAAGATGTAGCACAGGGCCTGGTACACAATAGAGGCTCAATAAATATTTATCAAATTAATGAATTTAATGAATTTTTATCAAATGGATGAAGAAATATCACTTCTCATACTGTACTAGAATCTCCAGTTATGCTAGAATTCTTTAAATCTCTCCTTAGATTTTAATCTCCATGGAGGGCAGGCACTCTATCTATCAGAATCTCTGAGTATCATTCCCATTGCCCAGTCTCTAGCATACATGAAACACATAATAGAGAAAAAAATAGTTATAGCAATTTTTGTAGCAATTCTATACCTAGATTTTGAAAATCAAGCCTACTCATTCCACCTTACTTCTTTTTTTTTTCTTTTTAGATTTTATTTATTTAACAGAGATCACAAGTAGGCAGAGAGGCAGGCAGAGAGAGAGGAAGGGAAGCAGGGTCCCCAGTGAGCAGAGAGCCCTATGCAGGGCTCGATCCCAGGACCCTGAGATAATGACCTGAGCTGAAGGCAGAGGCTTTAACCCACTGAGCCACCCAGGTGCCCCTCCGTCTTACTTCTTTAAACTTTACTGGCTGCTCATTACAGTGTCCAGAAAAAAAAAAAACTCCTTAAAATTAACCACAGAGCCCTGTCTGGAGAACTGAACAGGACAGCCCTCTATTTGGGAGTCACAAACCCTTGAGATGCTGATGAAAGGTATGGCCCTCTCTCCCAGAAAAAAAAAAAAAAAAAAAAAAAAAAAAAGTCCTATGTTTATGAGGATATACTTCTGCATGCTGTTTTACAAGGTTGATAGAGCCCCTGATGTCTAATCCTGGGCCCTCCTGGGACCCATAACCCTAGATCGAAGGCATCTCAGTGGTTCACCTAATCTGTTCTCAGAGCGAGAAGGGAGGTCAGGTCTGCTAAGGACCTCTCTGCAGCTCCTCAAATACAAGGAAGCCTACCCCCACTTGAATGCTAGCTCTCTGTTAGCAATTCAGAGTGATTTTTCAGAGTAATCCCTCAGTCTCCCATGATACTTGTCTGACAACCCCTTAATCTTGGCAAAAGCTGCATTAAACCAACCTGTCATCATCGTCACTGCACAGAGCAGCAGCTCTGAGAGAGACACACACGCTCACTTAGAAGCAAGCCCTTCAACCCGTTAGAAGAAATTAGAATTTGGGGGTCCTGTTGCTCCATAAGCAGCACTCAAGAGCAGTCAGACAGGGCCTGCCAAGAGGCACTGGGCCAAATTCAGGTTTAAGGTGAGCTGCTTCCATCCTAGGCTCTGCCAGGAGTTGTCAAAAGGAATGTTTAAACAATCACTACTCTCAAAACCCAAGTCCATGCCCCATTGGATTAAAACAAAGGCATGGAACCATGATATGAAAAGGTGTCAGGGGAAATTTGCTGAGAATGGAATTTATTTTGACAAATTAAAAGAGCTTTATGGTTACCTTGGTTCTGCAGTGTTTCATCAGTTACTTTTGTGACCTGTGAAATCTTAGCCCTTTTTTAAAAGAAAAAGTGGCACTATGTCCAGCTGACAACCCCAATATATTTTGGAAACTTAAAGAAAAACAACAATAAATATGCATGATTGGTCAAAAGGCATGTATTGTCAAATCCCTCTCCTGGATTAACCCTTTTACAAAACCCATAGTTTATCAGGTAATTTTGATAACTGTTTTGACTACTATTTTTTATTATGATTTTTTTAACCATCAGGATTTTTTTCTTCAATTGAAGTATAGTTGACATAAAATATTATATTAGTTTCACATGTACAACATAGTGATTGGACATTTATACACATTACAAAATGCTCACCACAGGAAGTGTAGCTACCATCTGTCACCATACCAAGTTATTACAATATTATTAACTATATTTCCTGTGTTATACTTTACATCCCCATGACTTCTTTATTTTATGACTGTAAGTTTGTACCTCTTAAATTCCCTTCAACTATTTTGCTCAAAATGAGTAAACTACCATCTTTTGATCCTTTATCATGCCCAAGTACTTTAAAATCCCTTTTTCAAATATTTACTGAGATCAATTGTGGTACATTGGTGGCAAATTGGCCCCAATTCTTCACCTCTCCCACCTTGGTCCAGGTGACCTATCTTACAACTTGACTCTGGGCTTGGCCCAGTGGTGCTTTGGCCGGTGGTATATTAGCAGATGTGAAATAACCAGAGGCTTGAAAAAGACTTTGTGCATTTCTACTTGCACGCCGGTATCTCTGATGTTACTCTAAGAATGTGCTCAGGCTGTCCTTCTGCAGGAAGAGAAATATGTGGCAAATAACTAAGTTGCCTCAGGTACTCTAGGCAAAAACCAAGTGATCCTCAAACCCATGAGCAAACCCACACAAGATCAGCAGACCTATCTAGACAGAGTCCAACAGACTCTTTTCTTTTTTTTAATTGAAGGGTAGTTGACACACATTTTTACATTAGTTTTAGATGGGCAACACAATGAGTCAACAAGCTTATACTTATGCTGTGTTCACCACCAAAATGTACCCAGCTACCATCTGACACCATACAATGCTATTACAGCATTGTAATAGCCATGGACTTTATTTTCTATGCTGTGCCTTTTACTCCCGTGGCTTATTGACTACATAACTGAAAGCCTTTATCTTCCATTCCCTTTCACCTATTCCCATTCCCCTACCTCCTCCCCTTGGCAACCATCAGTGTGTTCTCTGTATTTATGGGTCTGTTTCTTTATTTGTTTATTCATTTGTTTTGTTTTGTTAGATTCCACATATAAGTGAAATCATATGGTATTTGTCTTTCTCTGATTTATTTCACTTTGCATAATGCCCTCCAGGTCCATCCATATTGTCAGAAATGGCAAGATTTCATCTTTTTTGTGGTTGAATAATATTCTATTGTATATATACGCCAGTTCTTTTTTTATTTATTCATCTATTGATGAACTCAGGTTGTTTCCATATCTTGTTTATTGTAATTAATGCTGCAATAAACATAGGGGTTTCACACATCTTTTCCAATTAGTGTTTTCATTTTCTTTAGGCAACTATCCAGTAGTGGAATCACTGGATCATATGGTCTTTCTATTTTTAATTTTTTAAGGAGCCTCCATACTGTTTTCTACAGTGGCTGCACCAATTTACACTCCCCACCAACAGTGTACAAGGTTCCTTTTTTTCCACATCCTCAACAACATTTGTTATTTCTTATCTTTTTTCAAAAAAAATTTATTTACTTTTTTAAAGAGAGAGAACATGTGCAAGCAGTGGGGAGAGGCAAAAGGAGAGGGAGAGAGAATCTCAAGCAGACTCCACGCTAAGTATGGAACCAGACATGGAGCTCTACCTCACAACCCTGAAATCGTGACCTGAGCCAAAACCAAAGCCAGATGCTTAACCGACTGATCCACCCTGGTGCCCCTATTTCTTATCTTTTTATTTCTAACCATTCTGGCAGGTGTAAGGTAAAACCTCGTTGTAGTTTTGATTTTCATTTCCCTGATAATTAGTAATGTCAAGCATCTTCATGTGTCTATTTGCCATCTGCATGTTTTCTTTAGAAAAATGTCTATTCAGCTCCTATGCCCATTTTTTAATCAGATTTTTTTGGTGTTGAGCTGTATAAGTTCTTTATATATTTTGGATATTTATCTACTGGATATAACATATGCAAATACCTTCTCCTATTCAGTGGGTTGCCTTTCCATTCTGTTGATGATTTCCGTCAATGTGCAAAAGCTCTTTATTTTGGTGCAGTTCCAGAATTAGTATTGTTAAAATGTCCATACCACCTAAAGCAATCTACAGATTCAAATTCAATGTAATCTTTATCAAAGTACCAATAGCTCTTCGGGAGGGTTTTCCCACAAAAATAGAGCAAATCATACTAAAATCTGTATGGAACCATAAAAGATACCAAATAGCCAAAACTATCTTCTTCTTAAAAAAGAAAAACAAAGCTGGAGAGATACAATTCTAGATTTCAAGATATACTACAAAACTGTAGTAATCAAAATAGTATAGTATCGACACAAAAATAAAAACAAATCAATGAAACAGAAGAGTCCAGAAATAAACCCACATTATATGAGTTTATTCTATGACAAAGGAGGCAAGAATATACAATGCAGAAAGGACCGTCTCTTTATCAAATGGTGCTGGGAAAACTGGACAGCTATGTATGAAAGAAGGAAACTGGATTACTCTCTTACACCGTACATAAGAATAAACTCAAAATGGATTAAAGACCTAAATGTGAGACCTGAAGCCACAAAACTTCTAGGAGAAAACACAGGCAACGATTTCTTTTGACGTCAGCCATGGCAACATTTTTCTAGGTGTATCTCCTAAGGCAAGAGAGACAAAAGTAAAAAACAACCTATTGGAACTACACCAACTGACTCTTGATACACAAGCGATAAAGTTACACTTTATTGCTTACATTAAAGTTTTGTGAGTGGTTATTGCATGGCATTTTGGCAATGGATAGCTGATGCACCAACTATGCGTCCAGGCACTGTTCTAAAATACGGCATACAACAATAAACAAAATGGGCAAGGCCCTTCCTCTACATTCCCAGATTGTATTACCTAATTCAAAATCTATAATAATTTTATAAAGTAAGCTACATTCCCATTCACACACATGCAAAGTGAGGCACAGAATGGTTGCTGACGCAAGGCATTATAACCAGCAAATAGAGCTAGGCTCCCATCTCAGGCTACATGATGTGGCAGGTAAGTCACTCCATTCAGCCATGATTTCTGCGTCTGAAAGACAGGAATAATAATGTAATGCATGCCCCAAGATTTACTGTGAGCATTAAAGGAGATCATGCATGTCAAAGCATTTAGCATAGGGCTTTGTACATGGGAAATTCAGGAAGGTTTTGCTGTGGATTATACTCTTTCTGTTATCATTATTACCACAGCTGCTGTTGTGATGCTGTCTGAACCCAGAGCCTAACTATTTGACTAGTTCTTTATTATTTTATTCCCTCTGGTCTAGTTTCCTGCCCTTTCTACCTGATCAATGTGTAGATAGCACTGATTGATAAGCCTGGTAAATGTCACCACTTCTTTTCATAGGGAAATAATCAACTTTAAAAACCTTTATTCCTGTGACCCTACAGGGGGCAATAGGCCATTTCTGACAGGTGCGCTAATGAGGGCTTATTATACATTTAGGCTAGAAGCAGACAGATCTAAAGGGGAAAATGAGCTACATAAATTACAGGACTCACTGAAAAATAAAAATACAGGGCCCCTTGTTCAAATATTATTAGGAATTTATACCAGAGGTATGGTTACACCAGAGTATTGATTGAACCAAGCATGGGGCCCTTCTAAATTAGTACCTTCTTCATGGAATTGTTTTGAAGAACAAATGAAATGAGTATATCCAGTCTAAAGAAATGCCTAGCAAAGACAAATACTCGATACGCGTGGTCTAAGTTTTCATTGTTATCATTACATGTTTGTCAAAGTAATGAAGGGAATCCCAGCCAATGTGTAAGCCCTTTTCAATGACTCTTAGGCAGTCATTTGCTCACATGGTTTTGTAAACAGCTTGGACAATCAGGCAGACTGGAGCCTTGTCTATCCCACGGTTAAAGAAATAAAAGCTCAGGGACGCCTGGGTGGCTCAGTTGGTTAAGCCGCTGCCTCCGGCTCAGGTCATGATCCCAGCGTCCTGGGATCAAGTCCCACATCGCGCTCCTTGCTCAGCAAGGAGCCTGCTTCTCTCTCTGCCTCTGCTGCCACTCTGCCTGCCTGTGGTCTCTGTCTCTCTCTCTCTCTCTGGTAAATAAATAAATAAAATCTTTTAAAAAAGAAAAAGAAATAAAAGCTCAGAGAGTGTTTGGGGATTTCCATAAGCTACACAGGAAGAAGGACTGTAGTCAGCCATCTGGGATGCCCCAGCCCTGCAGTCCTCCAACCAAGTCCTCCTGGCTCCAGCTTTATCTGGTCCTGACGGAACTGCCACGCAGAGAGCATTTATTTATTTGGTATAGTCAGGACCCCAGGATCAGGCAGGCTGAGAATACAGATTTACTTTGCACATAGATCCCCACCAGAAGCTCTTGGTTTGTTCCCTCGAGTCACTTACCTCCCCAAGCCAACCCCAATTCATGTTATAATGGAACTGTGTCTTCCGAGCAAACCATAGGGTATCCAAGCAGAGAGGGACTACGAGAATTGTTCAGTAGATGATCGGCACACAGGCTCTGGAGTCAGATAGGGAATTTGAATCCTGGCTCTGCTACTTAACAGCTTGGGCAAGCCCTTAACCCAGATTATCTCAATATTGACATTTTGGGCTGGACATTCTTGTTGTGGGAAGGTGCCCTGTGCATTGCAGGATGTTTACAACAACCCTAGCTTCTACTCATTAAGGTGCCAATAGCACACCTGCCCACCTTCCTTACCCTGGCTGTCTTCAGAATGTCCATTGTTCCTTTTGTTGGGGGAGTGGGGAGGGAAATCACTCCCAGTTGATTACCACTGACTTAACATCTCCAAGCTTCATTGCCTTCAATATAATCTAGAGGTAATAATGAGAAAAATACCAGTTTCATCGGGTTCTGAGGACTGAATGAGATGATCGTGTACTGGCATGGCGCAGGGCCTGGCACACAGTTAGACAGTCAATAAATATGATACGCTGCTATCACTGCAGTATTGGCCAAGGAATGGGGACCTCTGCAAGAACTCCAGAAGCTCGCTGAATTTAAAGCTGAAAATTCATTTCAGCAAATATGTATTGAGGACCCATTACCCAAGGTATTTTCCCAGGTACTGGGAATTAAAGCTTGAAAAAGATTTAGACCCTCCCCTCAAGGAGCTAGTTTACCTAGCGGGAAGCTCACAGCCTAGACCCCGTTCACATCCTAGCTCTGTAACTTACATATGTGACTTAGGACAAGTTTGCAGCACTTTGTGGAGTCTCGCTTACCTTATCTGTAAAATGGAGGTAATAATAAAAATCCCTAAGGGACTTAGCTCTTAACCAGTCAGCTACACTGTCTCCCAACAACACCCGTGGCTCCCTGATTGTCTGATTCCTTTCCCCTCACCATGCAGCCTGCAACTCAGAGCATAAGCCCATGGCATTCCCCAGTGGAAGATGCTCCTTCCTTCCATGAACATTTACAATCACCCAGGAGGTGATTAGGAGGCTGAGTCATGAGATCAGATGGCTTTGGACTCATGGCCTTGCCCAAGTTGCTTTACTTCCCTCATCCTTCGGTTTATTTACCTATGCGATGGGGACAACAATATACCTACTTCATAGGGTCTCGTGCGGATAAAATGAGATCATTCATGTAAAACACTGCAGAAAGCCCAGCACGGAGCAAGCATGCAATACTCTGTCGCCATGGCGATAAAGGTGTTGAGAAGGGGGAGGAGGACGCTGACCTACCGGGAAGGGAAGGAGGCAGATGTGGTCTCCATGGCCTGATCCAATAGCCTTTTGAGAGCTGCCACAGGAGCCCTGAACTCAATTCCCTCCCAGACGGCGGGGCATAACCTGCTAAACCTTTCAACACCCAAACTTCCCTCCTCTCCACCTCAGCCCTTCCCGGGCCAGTTGTAGAGGCTTTCTCCCAGGCCCTCACCAAACCGATTCAAGCAGATTAAAATATGTATGTATATATTTATGCGGACAAGAAAGAGGAAAAGCGTAACTTCTAGTCATAGCCTAAATTTCCTGCCTCCAAAGCCCAGCTGGAGAGCAGGAGTTCTAACAGAAAACAGCCGCACAATTAGCTGGAGTTCTGTAGCTGTCTGCAGCAGTCTGCTTACGCCGATGTCTCCATAGGTGGCCTCCCAGTTCATCAGTTCATAAATAAGTAATTTGAAATGTGTTCCTGAGGGAAATTTTCCTCCTGCTCTCCCCAACAGACTGTACTCATCAGTTTTCCCATTCTCCAGGTAGCTGCCGTCCTCATTTATAATGGCCAGAGGAACTACGCTGTTCTAATTCCTGCTTCATTACATTGTCTAATGCAAGTTTTCACCAGCCTCACAACTCCACGTTTCTTTATATTGATAAGAAAAAAAAAAAAAAAAAAACTTTGCATATATTATTTATTGGCTCTTTGGAGGTAGCTGGGCTACAGGTTTAAGTGGAATATTTTTACATACAAAGCAAGACGGGCAAGTTGAGCTCTGGACAGACGTTTGGAAATGTTGATAAGCTCTCGAGTGGCACAAACGTGTGTGCTGGGTGGGCACACGCATGTAGCGCACAGACTATGCACACTGCACCCCAGTCCACACACAGCCAAACCACCCCCTCCCCATTTTACTTCCTCTGCCTTGGTTCCTACCCCTTGCCACACATTTAGACAGGCAAATATTTTGTACCCATCTTGATGCATTGTTCCAACCCCCTGTTTTTCCACTCGAGAAAATGTACAACCAGATCAAAAGCACCTGGTGACTTAGGAAAACCAGGGTCCCCCACTGGTGAAGCTAATGGAGTCACTAATTTGCCTGGCCAATAAAACCAATGATTTCTATACTAAAAGCCTTTGAGTGAAGCCTCCGGGGCTTGCTCCAGGGGTAATGAAGGGGGGCTAGCTTCCTCTTAGCCAATAACCTAATTATTTTTTTAAAGCACTAACTGTACCTTTCATTATAATAATGCATATAATTGATTTTACTGATTATGTCTTTTATGGCATCTATTAGTCACTGGGAACTATATTTACTTCTTTTTGTTGTTTTTATGATTGTTTAGCTTTGGGGGTCTCATAATAGGTAATTAATAAAATATGTTAATCTGAGAGTAATTTACCTAATGAGATCTCCAGGAATGCTTTTCTCTCCTGATAAAGGAATTTCTCAGAAGGCTTTTGTGGAAGAAAGCTTTCCTGTGAAATCTTGGCACAATCTGGAACCGAAATTCAGATTTATTTTTGTTCTCCTAGCCTCTGGACAGCCAGAGAATTTCATCAAAGAATTTTAAAAATCAATGTCAGGCACTGTCCTGTTTCAGAGGAAATTGTCCTCTTCTCCAGCCCAGTGGCAATCATCAACACCCTGTCCCCCAGGATAACCATCCCATTAGCCATCAGCGAAGGTGGCCCTCCAGCTACTTGGATGGCTCTTTAAGAAAGGACTTATAGTTTAGAAAGAGAGCTAGATTATTGCAGTCTGAGAAAAGCAAAACCAAGAGGGCCAGGCAAAGAAATGAAAGGAAATAAGGGGGTAAACAGGGACAAAGTTTACTCTACAGGTGACATTTGGCACAGAATACACCAGCCAGTAAAAGAGAACGACAAAATCTAGACTGGTCTCTCCTGGGCAGGAACAAGTCACCTGTATCTGTGCAGGCTGCAGCGTACTGAGTGGAAATAGCGCATTCTCTGGGATGCCGGTCACACAGATAAGGATGTCTGCAGCACAGAGTGCTGCTTAAAACGGTCTGGAAGATGGACCTGGCTTACGCGCAGTCCTGCACCTGGGCCTTAGTGGCCTTGGTCACGTCATTTCTTCTCTCCATGCCATTTCCTCTCTCCATTACCTTTCACTTTCAAAGGGGGAGGACAGCGGTACCTAGCCCACTGGATCTGTGAGAAGTTAATGGAAACGTGCCTGTCATGAAGGAACAGAGTTTGGTCTTCACCAGGAGTTCTCAACTTCGGTATGACTGCCATTTGGGGGCAACTAATTTTTTGTTGGGTGGGAGAAAGTGTCTGCATTATGCTCTAGCAGCATCTCTGCTTCTTGCCACGAGATGTCCAGAGACTCCTCCTCTCCTGGTTTTGGTAACCAAAACTGTCTCTAAGTATTCCCAAACACCCTTGGAATGGGAAGGTAAATATGGTATGCAAAACTGCCACCCCTGAGAGCCAGTGGCCTACATTAAAGACTCAACAAACACTAGCATAGACAAGATCATCTTTCCTGGGGTGTCTGGGTGCCTCAGTCATTAGGTGTCTGCCTTCCAATCTAGTCATGATCCCAGGGTCCTGGATCAAGCCCCACATCTGGCTCCCTGCTCAGAGGGAAGCCTGCTTCTCCCTCTCCCACTCCCCCTGCTTATATTCCCTCTCTCAGTGTTTTTTTTTCTGTCAAATAAATAAATAAAATCTTTAAAAAAAAAAAAAGGATATTCTTTTCAGAGACTCACGTAGCAAGACAGATGAGAAAGCTACTTGGGAGGAAAAAAATGTAGGGTGCCCTGCAGTGAATTCCTCCCACTCTTGTAATGATCACTGGGAATATAACTTCAGACTTTGTTTTGAATGAGTATCTCATGCTAACATGCAGAAACTTCTTCCCAGAGGAGGCCAAAGTCTCTAGAGCAAATAGGAATCAACTGACTCCAGGTTATGGATTACATACCAAGATGTGCAGGAACCCTCTTACCTCCTGCTCCTGGAGAGCCAAACCAAACCAAAACCAAAGGCCACTGATATGAAGCAATGTATGTGTGTCTATATAGACAGATAAGAGATATAGGTAGAGATATATAGATGTATCCTACACATAAGTTGCTAATATGTACATACAGAAAAACTACAGTTAACTCTTTGCTGATTAACTCTTGCCTCTACCCATAAAAAGCAAATTATGAAAATCTATAATGCCTGAAACTCACCTGCCCTATCTTTGATTCCTATGATACACAACTTTCTCTAAAAATTCAGATCCCAGATGCTTTTCTAACTCAGACTACTTCAAGTTTAGATGGGGATTCATTTGGAGTGGTTCTATCTTTTATTTGGTGAGGAAAAAGTAATCGTGCATTAAATACAAGCCATGTGAAAGGCTCTTTTACAAATGGCATCTCATTTAGCAAACTAGAGTCTGCCAATTTTAGCAATTAGGTTGCCTCACTCCATAGAAAGAGAAAAGAGAAAACTGCATATGTACACATACATATTCACCCAGAAAACCCATATGCATTTAATACCCTAGAAAACCACATAAACACAAAAATAGCAATTGCCCAAATGTGTGTTCACACAACCCTCTCATGCACTCATTCAAAACTAAGTATCTCATGACACTCGAGATCCATACATGGGATTTCCCAATAAGAAAAAAAAAAAGGCATGTGCCTGAGACACACTGGTGAAACAGGAGCACCCAAAATAAAAATTTTAAGTCAAATTTGCTATTTGGAATTTATCAGAGTAGTCATCATGGAAAAGAATCATTCTCTTTTCTACTTCCTTGTAATGCAATTGCAGTTTTGCCTCGTTTTTATTTTCATCCATCTAAATCGGGAGGAGGGAAGGTCACCACAATTTTTTGAGTTATTCAGAACTTTAAAATCTTAACTGAGCCCTGAGACACAACCAAACATTCATATCCAAATTATGAAACATGGAAACCCACGCCTGTTGATCCAGGCACCTCTTAGCATGACACTCCGGATGGGTAGAGGGACTCTGTTTTGGCAGCCGGGGGACCTGTATTTTAATCCTTGCCTTCGACTTTCCCCATTGATACCTCAGATCTCGGTTTCTCAATGTGGGGGGAAAAACAAACAAACAAACAAACAAACACAACAACAACAAGAAAAAAACCCTAGATGATGAAATTGGAATGATTTCCACATTCACTTGAGATGTGACAGTCTGTGAATCCCACTCATGCCCAAGGTCACCCTCAGCAGGTGGCCACAGAGACAGAACTGGAGGTAATTCCACCTCCTAGTTCAAGGTCTTTTACACAAAGTTGCACCCACCCACGGACGCCCCCTTCCTTCTCTCTCTTCCCTCAGCTTCTCATTACTATGCATCTCCTCTCTCTTCTCCTGTGCAGCCAATCCACAGCCCCCTCCCCACCCCCTACAGCTCGCACAGCAGGTAGTGCAGGAAAAGATAGCAATGGGGAAAGACAGCCAGGCACATTGAAGGGGTTACTTTGCCCGGGGACCCCTTTATCTGAAGTTGTCCTCAAAAGCGGAAATGAGTTGATTTGCATTTTCCCACTGAAGCATGCAGAGAAGCTGAGGAGTGTTTCTCGTTACCAAGTATCGTCTTCTCTGGTTTGCCCTGAGGCCTTCTCTGGGGCTGCAGCAGCTCTGAAAACACCTGTATGCTGCCCATTTAAATACATGCTTCAGACAAATTTTTCGGGGGTTTCAAAAGGGAAAGACTAATGCTTTCCCTCCCCAGCATACATTATCCTTCCTGTGAATGCTGAAGGCAGAAATTAACCCTTTCCAGATTGCTTTATTTTGTGTCTGTCTATCCATGCAAGGTCTGCATTCACGTTCGAAGACTGGAGTTCATAACTCTCTCCCTTATTCATTCATTCAACTGGTCATTCAGTCAGTCAGCAAGTATTTACTGAGAATCTGCTGTGTGCAAAAGCACTGTGTTGACTGCATTTAACCTACGGAAACAACTTTGATAAGGATCTTGTTCTGAAAATGCTCACAATTTAACCAAGGCGATAACATGCCTCAACGTACTCACATATATGCAGATGTGATGTAGGGGGCTCACCCAAACTCAAAATTGGTTCAGACAACATCATAACTTCTTGGAATCCATAGTCTGCCCTATGACTTCTGCAAATTCCTGACCTTCCTTCTCTGCTGATGCATTTAAGCCTGCTGCTATGATTGGGCACCAGTATCTCGTGATTTGGGGAACTTGGTGGAAGAACTGAGATAAGTGGAGGGGGTGACATCACACACACAGCTTTCTGCCATCTTGGTGGCCCTTTACCTCATTCTCCTCTGGCTCCCAAAGTCTGAGCTTTCTAAAAGATGACCTGCCTCCCCATGTACATTCGTCTGTGAAGTGTAAGCCCACCCTGTCCTCAGATAGCTAGCACAACCCACAGGCCAGTCTTCCTTCCCTGGTATCCAGGGAATTTGGGGAATAAAGTTTTCTCCATCCTTTTATTCAAATAACTACAATACAAGTGGGAAAGTGATGGGAGCCATAAGAGTAAATATTAATGGCCCCAGGCAGGCAATTCATAAATACACTGAATGAACTTACTTGTTGAAGGAGAGGGTGGGAAAAGACTATGGGTGTTAAGGGGAGAGAAAGATGGCTATCATAAATAACTCAAAGGAAGGCTTTTCTGCAAAAGCATGTAGTGGCACGTGAGCAGGCAGTATCTCCTGTTACCTAATCCATTCTGACCCTCATCTATATGTTCCTTCTCCTCATTTCTTCTTCTGGACATCTACCCAGCTCTTCATGAAGTAGTAGGAGATGAAGGGATCTTAAAGGTTAGAACACAGAACTCAAGAGTCAAAAAATCTGGAAAGATCTAAGGAAGAAAAACTTGTAGAGCTCATCTACCCCAATCATTTGGTTTAAAAATGAGTAAGCAAACCTTTCCAAGGTCATGTGGCACGTTAATGGACCATACTGCTCTTTTTTTTTTAAATATTTTATTTATTTGACAGAGAGAAATCACAACTAGGCAGAGAGGCAGGCAGAGAGAGAGGAGGAAGCAGGCTCCCCACAGAGCAGAGAGCCCGATGTGGGGCTCGATCCCAGGACCCTGGGATCATAACCTGAGCCGAAGGCAGCGCCTTTAACCCACTGAGCCACCCAAGCACCCCTGGACCATAATGCTCTTAACCCTCTTTGTTCTGTGGCAGAGACATCCAGAAACCTGATCTGTTTTATTTGGCTGGTAGGGTTTTTGAAGAGTGATAATTTGAAGAGTGATCAGCATTTTTAAACCATGAGACTTCACACAATAATCCAGAAAAAAAAAAAAAATCAATCGTCTGTCAGCCCTGGGCTCACATTCCTGCCCAACAGCAATGGCTGAGGTTGAGTGGTGTGGTCCCCTGTTTGCACAGTCCTTCACTCCCAGTTGTCTGACACTCAGAGGGGTTCACTCATCTCCATCACAGTCACAGCTCCAATGTCTTTAAACTGGGAAACCCTGCCCTTCAGCAGGCTTCTTGCTCTGACCAAGAGAAAACCATTTAGCATGACTAAACTCAAGCAGTACTAAAAGTAATGTGATTCTAGAAGAATCCCTAAATTCAGTAATTTCTCTCACCCTTCCTCCCAATGCAAAGCTAATAATAATAATAAATTGCAGGTAAACAAGCAAACAAGAAAAGCTTTTCCCATTGTCTGGTATTGCCTGGAATTCCACTGTAGCTTGGGTTAAGTACTGTGGTCCTCTAACATCTTGGACTTGGAATAAAAGTGATGAAGAAAAAAGTGGTCCTTAGCACACATCTTCATCTACTTTAATATTCTGCCTGAGGGTAATTCTTGCCTAAGAATGCTCAGGCCCTCTGTGTGTACTTACACACACAATACACAGTGCAACACACAGTCCCTTCTCTCATTTTCTCTCTCACTTTTAAAATCAGCCCCATACCCAACCTTGTTGAAATCCGATCCAATCAACAAAACAGAATTTACCCTTAAAAAAGAAGAAAATATAATAATTTTCATAAAATGAAAACACAGGGAAAATATGCCTTTTGAAGAGGAAAAGGTGATGGCTTCCTCTAGAGGATTAGCCAAAGGAATAGACTTCAAGAGTACACGGTTTTGCTAATGTGAATGTGTGGACTTGGAGAGGCAGAAGGTATGTGAACACAAGGCAGAAAGAAAGAGAGAAAACCTGTCATTTTAGCAGCGAGTACTTTATTGTGATACCAAGTTAATAGGCGGGTGAGTACCAAAATGCTCTTCCCAGGATTTCGACAAATCTTCCTTTTTCATGTTCCCATTGTGAGTTCCAGGAAATGGAGAGAAACTGTAATGAAGCATATTTCTTTTTAAGTGGCATGTAGCTGGCTTCTATGTGTATCTTGTTTTCTGGCATCATTTTAATTAGGGAAGGCAAGAAAGTTTCCAGTGTCCCTCTACCCCCATCCTTCTCTGTGTCTAAGTGAGGGTTTCACAGAGAACTGGCAACCAACACAATTTTGACAGAGTGAACTTCTTTCTCTCATAAGCATTCCTCCAATCCCCAGATAATAACCCTCATTCCTCCCACATTAACTAACACACACAACTTTCTTCCTCCCACCCTCCCCCAACCCACACTTCTCTCCAAAACGTATAAAATAATTGTGAAGGCTAATTATCAAATAATGCTTAAGCCTTTGGGAGCAAGATAGAGGGTTCTAGAAATGTTTTAAAAAGTCCCCAGGCTGCAATAGAAACGTGATTAACTGAAACAAAAACGCCTGGTGAAAAGTTTCAAAACTAAAATCAGTCAAAAAAATTCTTCATATACATGTATTACACACAAATATGTGTAATATTGTAATATGTATTATACATTATATCATATATAGTATGTGTGTATATGTATATATGTGTGTGTACACAGATATATAGATATAATGTATCAGTTTGTTAACTGGTCACAGAGATTCTCTGACATTCTAGGGCAAGTTCCTTAAAGCGTGAAATAATTTGAAGTTGACCCATCCTTTCCCTGATACTGGGATATCCACCCAGTCGGTAGGTAGATTTCCGTGCACTCCATCCCTCTGAGAGAGGGCCTCTCAGCTGGCTCTGGAGGAAGGGAAGAGACGCCTGCCTCTAGTAAGAGGCAAGGAGAGAGCAATTCTGGGCAATATAATTCTCTTCCTGACCCCAACATGAGCCAATATAGCCCGACGGATGTAGTCTTTATCATAGAATAAAACAGGCTCACGGCAGCGTGCCACACACGAGTGTCACATTTTATGAATTGTCGTATTGCCACACTACACACTGCAGTAAGCAGAGCCGGGTGGGCCAGGAGGTTGTGAGAAAACAACTGGGCCCCCTGCCTCCCGTGCCCCCTCCACTCCAGGAACAGGCATTGGTTTTCTGTCTGCATCCTCCGAGAGGAAGAAACAGTGGGTGGATGCAACTGTGTGGGGGCCAAGTCCTCAGCTGTGCTGTGTGAAGAAGTTAAAAATAGCACCCCAGCTGGCCCAATTTCAACTGTCCTGGGACCCTGAGCAGTTACAGAGCAGAAGGGGTTGGGGGTAGAAGGAGAGGAAGGATTCAAAGAAAGCAGGCGTAATAACCATGCATGGCCTGTCATGCAAAGAGCTACAGGATGGTGGGGGGGTGGGGGGGGAGCCTCCTCCCTCTTCCATTAGTAGAAACCAGGGCTAGAGTGCTGACTCTGTGCATGATAAGACCTGTGACAGGAAAGAGAGATCATCCAGGGACCCTGGTCAGGAAAACAAGGAAGATCCACTCTAAATCTCAATCCACAGAGGAGCATTCCATGAGAACCAGCTCGGGCCCAACACTGTAGAGTAGATGGTATCCATGATCTCCTCGGACTCACTCTCATTGAAGGGCAAGTGTGACTTGCCGTCTTTACCTCACGCTCCACTGAGACTTCCTGCCTCACTCATGGGACTCAGGCATGATTGGGGATTCTGATCAAGAGAAAATCAGAATCTATTGGGGATCCTCTCCCTTCAGATTATCAAGCTAGACCTGAGTCAATTGTAGTGGAAGCTAATGACACCTTTTAATTTGTACTCTTTTCTGTGATGTCATGTCATGCCATCCAAATAAAATACAGTTACTACCAGGGTTTAAGGCAGTATTCCAGACTTCTTACAGCCATGGAAGCATCGTGGCCCATCTTTCCAGACCAATTTTTCTTTTGTTGCAGGAAATTAGGCTAGCAAGCATACGTGTAGAGTACCCTACAAAATTCAAACACCTTTAAGGTAAAATGCTAGTCTTCAAAGAAACCACAGGCTTCCAGGAGACTGTTTTGAGCTGCAACTCAATCACCAATATGGAAATGAGTTTACTTCGCTCTGTCATTAGAGATCCTTTGGTATAAAAAGATTATGCATATGTTAGCCACTAAATAGTGGCTGCCCAAATATATCCATGTCCAAATCCCCAAAACCTATGAATCTTACATTATATGGCAAAAGGGACTTTGCAGATGTGAATAAGTGAAGGATTATGAGATAAAGAGAATATCCTGTATTATCTGGGTGGACCCTCTATGTAATCACAAGTGTCCCTATAACAAAAACGCAAAGGAAGATTTGGGGGCAGAGAGAAAGCAATGTGATGAGGCAGAGACTGGAATGATATATTTTGATGATGGAAAGAAAAAGCCATAAGCAAAGAAATATTGAGGGCCACCTAAAGATAAAAAGGCAAGGAAGCAAATTCCTCCCCTAGCCTCAGAAGGAACCTTGCCAACACTTGATCTTAACCCATTTTGGACTTCTGACCTCCAAAACTGTAAGAGAATAAATCTGTATTGTTTAAGCCATAAATTTGTAATTCAGAAACAAAAGTCCAGGTCATGTGGGTCAGCAACTTCACACTATTATAATGAGTGATTTTTCTTTGAACCACACAGAACACAGAATGTTGAAGATAATTATTTTATCCCTTCTCCATTAAAAATTATCCTATTAAGCCATAAACCATTTTTGCTCAGACCGGCTTCCATACATTTGCTCCTATCATTCCCCCTGCATCAAGAGTCAACTCTCATCATTGTTATTTTAGGTTCTATAGGGAAACAAATAAATGAAATTTCCTTAAATTTATATGCTTGAAGAAAGTGAAGCTTTCTGTGCCTAATGGGTTTTAGTAATTAGAAGAACCAAAGAAAGGATTTCGAATTCCATAAAAGGTGGAGGATTCACCTCCAGTACCAATCTCAGATCTTTAGGCCATATGATCTGAGGGACAATGAGTCTCAGGACACCAAACTGTCTTTTCTACTGGTCTAGTATTCTACTGGAAATACACACTGTTCTTTGGGGATTACAGCTCAGATTCTCAATGCCCCCTCAATAGAAAGAAAATAATATAAAAGGCCATGGTCAGCCATGACCCCCAAATCAGTTTAGAAATAAGCCCACTTGCCCAGACCACTTATGAATTATGATGAAATCCAACAATTGGAATTTACATTAAAAAGAGTTAACTGGAAGACAGGCAAAGAGGATCCAATATACAGCTATTAGGAGACCCTGAGAAAGTAACCAAGGGAACAGAAAAATCTCAAGAGAACAAAGAAAATACCAAAAACTGTAATATAATAAAGTTTTCCTAATATAAAAGATGATTTGAACTATATGTTGAAAAAAACATACTATGTACCTGAGAATATTGACACAGAATGAAAAAAACCAAGACATATTCTAGGGAAAAAAAATATTGTATTTAAAAGAAAAGAGGAAAAAAATAGACATCTAGGTGAAAAGGAGCATATAACTTACAAGGGAAATCAAATTAAATTATCCTCAGATTTTTTTTTTTGACAGCAAAGCTTTTTGCCAGAAGAAATTAGAGTAATGTATTTAAGATATTCAAGGAGAGAAAATGTGAACTAAGGATTTTTTATCCAGGAATTCACAAACTGCTAATAACATGTTAATACTCTGAGAATATTACTCCCAGGAGCCCTTCCTAAGGAGTCTACTAAGGAACAAGTTTCAGACAGGTATTGCTGGCGAATATTAGATATATAGTTACTTGCAGATAAAAGAATAAATGAGGGTTAAAAGGTAGAGACTCTAGTATATGATTCAAAGTATGAATATACTACAACTATAAAAAAATAGGGAGACTTTGCATATGAAAAAAAAAATTTATCTACTTTCAGTAATAGTAACATCAGTGATAGTATGCATATTACTATCCTGATAAAGTTGTATATATAAAGTCTAAAAAAGCAAATGCTAATTACGGGATATCCTAATTCTACCATCCCCCCTGCCTTAAAGGATTTTCTGGTGAGAGAAAGGAACTACTCCGATAATAGAAGATGCTAAGTAAACATTCTGTAGATATGAATCTGAATTGGAAATATCAGTATGAACTCATGGGGTAATTGTTTATTCCGGCTCTTTCCATTAAAAGGACTTAAAAACAAAAGTCAACCGAATAGCATTCAGATTTGATCTTCAAATGACATATCCCCTTGAACTAAACTGGGATTTCTTGGAGAAATGACTAATTCCAGGTCTGAGGCAGGAAATGTTTATGATGAGTTTGGTACATCTTGACATGCGGTTAGAAGGAAGCTGTCAAAGACTACTAGAGTCGTGTCAGAAGAACTCAGGAAGCACCTTGAAGAGTTTTCTACTGGCCAAAGATTTGAGTTTTACGATAGAGTGAAACTCATCAAATATAAATATAAACAAATTCAAGAGTTTATGACATATATTTAAGAAATATTAATTGGTCACCTTCTGAGGAAACAATGATCCAATTGTCATCTTGAAAATTGGGTAGAAAAAGGAAATAATCAAACCTTTTCCTACCTATCCTATATGAATTACAGTACCGGGTAACAGAATAATAGGTGAGGGGAAGTGTCTCTTGATAAAATTATCCCAGGTGATAATTAAAAGAAAATGTAGAATTAAAATATTACTATTTTTTAAATCCTGATGAATTAATGGTTGTAGACACAGAGCAGCTGCTTCAACACAAGACATAACACCATCTTAACCTTGTTAAAGGAATCACACCTGTGTCAGGTCAAGCCTCTAGATTCAGCTCCCAATTTGCAGGAAATTCAGAAGACAGAGGAACACATTGAACTGTACCATGACTAAGCAGTCAGCAAATCTGACTATAGGAAACTTGACAGGCCAAATGACCCAAATTCGTCACCAGATTAAGAAAAGAAAGAGGTAGAGGGAGGAGACCATAGATTAAAAGAGACCTAAAAGGCATATCAAGTTAAAAAAACATATGGGCAAGACTAAACTATGGGGTTTAGGGGTATACAGTTGAGTGAGAAAACCATAAATAAATGTAAGAAAGTGGTTATTATAAAGGTCACAGTGGTGACCTTTGGGACGTAGAAAGTGATTGTGTTAGGATGAGGCATGTGTAAGGGCTATAGGGCTGGCTGGCAATTCTATTTCTTGATTTTGGTGGTAGTTATAAGGGTGTTCACTGTATAATAATTCACTAAGCCACATATTTGTTTGGTTTGGTTTTCTGTGTCTGTGTTTAATTTTACAATAAAAATATTTTTTTTAAAAAAGGAATTAACTGTAGTGGTTATTTGTATTCTTTCTCTCTGGGTTAACTATTTGGTCATGATGAATTAAGAAGCGCTCCCCAAGGCAAGGACTCCTTTGATTTCTGAAGGAACTAGGACATAATAACTAGTGTCCAGCTATGATCATTGAATTAAGCACTTAGGACAGCTCATTAAACTTGTGTTGCATGAAATCAGTGAATCAGTGAGTCAACAGATAATGCAAACACCCCATATTCAAAATCAATCTGCAGACTTCTACTAGATGCCTCTCTCTGGCTAGAAAAAGGGTTTAGAGTTCTTTATTACCTACAGGAAATACTTATGCTCCCCAGCTTCACATTCTAGCCTCTTTTCCAGAAATCAGTCTCAAACAACCTTTCCAATCTTACCACCATTACTTTCTCAAATGCTCTAGTCCAGCCAAACAGGTCTACTTTTAGAATTCTATCTCCTAACTTTTCCCATTTCTCCGGCCTTCTCTTCTCTTTCCCTTTTCTTTCGACTCACACAAACTCTACCCATCCTTCAAGGCCTGGCTCCATTCCCATATCTTCTCTAAAGTCAGTCCTTATTACTCTGCCCCATAGTCCTGCTTCTTTCCTTTGAACCTCAACAATGTCTATCACTCTTGGACACTTAGCCCTCGCTTGCACTAGTATTATGAGAGAACTTCTTATCTTTTTTACTTGTTTTGAGCCTGCAAACACGGTCTATATTTCTTAAGTCTGGAACTGTGACTCACACTTTTTAAAATTATTAAACAAAGCTGCATATTTTCTGCATCTCCAATCAGTATTTTCCAGTTGACAGGTAAGGTGGGTGGGTGGTTGAATAGATGAATGGGTAAAAGAATGGACCAAGTTATCATACATTTGAGAACATTCAGTGGGTACCGACAGACATAAGACAGATAAGTTTATATACTCAATTAGAATTCTGGGGTCTATTTGACTACAAGGGTCTCTGGTCAACTACAGGCAGTTACAGATGTTGAGTACTTGAAGACTGAGATACTAAAATGAAAAAAGGGGACAGTGAGAGTAAATGGAAGAAGGTACTAATAAGATTTCTTTCACTCACAGCTTTACCCATATCTAGACCTATCTGTGGCAGGTCATGCACTTAAATACTAAAACTTCCAGCAAAAATTTCAAGAGTCCCGCTCCATATACTTTTTTAAAAAAATGTGTTTATAAAAATCACTTATGGCAAGTTTGGGGGTGAACAGGACTATTGACTGGGTTGATCAAGAGCTCTTTTTGGCCTAAAATCTAGGTATGAATGATTACCATGAAAAATTAGAGGCTCAATCCTTCACTTATGATGGTGACTTCTGCATAAAGAAGAAAGGTAAAGTCCCTGAAATATGTCAACTATCCCAGAGAACTCTGAGCTGTGAAAAAAATCCTTGTCCTGGTCAGAACACTAGGTAGCCGAGTGGCATAGTACCTGAGGCCTGCTCCTAGTTCCCTCCCTCCAGCTAACCACAGACCTGCCCTCCTTTTGAAGGACTTGCTCTAGGGAGAAATTGTCAAGGACAGACAGATGGGAAGGAATAAATGAATTGGAGTCTGTGAACTAAGATGTAAACAAATATAAATAAACAGAATTAGAGGTGGAAAGAATGGAAACCTCCAGAGCCAACAAACTTCTTTCCCCTCATGCTCAGGCATTTTCCCTTTAAGAAAGCCAGGAAAGAAGGGCGCCTGGGTGGCTCAGTGGGTTAAGCCGCTGCCTTCGGCTCAGGTCATGATCTCAGGGTCCTGGGATCGAGTCCCACATCGGGCTCTCTGCTCAGCAGGGAGCCTGCTTCCCTCTCTCTCTCTCTGCCTGCCTCTCTATCTACTTGTGATCTCTCTCTCTCTGTCAAATAAATAAATAAATAATTTAAAAAAAAAAAAAAAAAAAAAAAAAAAAAAGAAAGCCAGGAAAGAAAAGAAAGGTTCTAACATGGATTGAATGCCTCCCATGTAATGAGAGCTATTCTAGCTGTTTTCAAACATGCAATTTTATTTGATCCTCCCCATCAACTTACATGTCATCCTCGCATAGGACCCATGCTAATCTCCTCTGTATCATTCCAATTTTACTGTATGCGCTGCCAAAGGGAGTACCCCTTCAACTTCAAGGGAAGTGTTACCTCCCATGTTTTACTGAAAATGCAAACCAAGATTCAAAGAGATCAAGAGACTTGGCCAAGGCTACACATTTAGGAAATATAAAAACCAGGATTCAAAATGCTTATTTTTCTCTAAACCCTGCCCACTACACCCCTAGTGGTAACAGAATTATAGCATGCTTTAACTGAAAGAGGGTCTCACCATCATCTCCATTTCATAGGTGAAGAAACTAAAGCCAAAAGCAGAAGCAACTTGCCCAGGTCACATAGTCAACTTGTAATAGGTACTCAGCTGTAGTCCAGGCCTTCTGATTTCCAAGTAGGAGCTCTCATTACTTGTATCCTTCAAAGGCCTACAAGAATGGTAAACGTGCACTAGAAAATAAACCAAAGAACCACAATATATCTTATACTTTTGTGAACCGTGTTTTGTGGATAACTTCAATTTTCCCAAAAGGCTGATATAGTTCAATAATTGACTACGTAAGTGTTCATTTTGAGTTGGCAGAGGTAGCCTAACCAACTACTATTATGTTTTGGTACTAAGGGATATACCTTTCAATAAAGTCATTGAAATGCAAAAAAAAAAAAAAAAAAAAAAAAAAAGAATGGTACAACACTCAAATAGGGGCATTAGAAGAGAGCTTAACAAACGGACTGTTAAACACAAGGACACATTTAAAGGAAGCCGACAAAGGATGGTAAAGCAATCCAAGTGTAGCAGCTATAAGGGTACCATGAATACCCCCTGTGCCTGAACAGATGAGGACAGTGCCCTGAACTCACTCTGACCTTTGGTAGAGAAAGGCACTGCCAGCCTGCAACCTGGCAGGGAGAGAATCTAGGCCTTAAGGCTCTGCTCTTTCTCTCTCTCTCCTAGCCTACCTGTGTCCTACTGGGACCTCCCATAAGCTGTACTCTACAGAAAGCCAGAAGACGATGGATTTCCAAGATGCAGCTTCCAGGGTTGGGAGCAAGAGAGAAAAGGGAGAAAAATGGACTGGGAGGGGCAAACGGCAACTTCTGAGTACACTACTAAACAGGGATGCTTCTCCGAACCTGTCTTGGGAAGAGTCCTGCCTTAGAAGGTCAAAGACAGTAAAAACAATAAATCCGTCTCTCATGCTAGGCAATGTGGGGCCAAGAAGGCTTGGCATGGGGAAATAAAGGGCAGCTCCCAACACAGAGCTAGATTTCTCACTACCCACCGTGGGAGCATTATCCTAGTCTCGTCAACTTGTCTCTGATAGAAGGGGACAGAAGCCCTGTTCTAATCACCTCAGGACCAAAGGCATTGCTTTGGGACTCTTCTGCTTTGGTATGAACTACTAGTGTTCAAATAGGAAGTTGCTAGTGTTTCAAATGAGCTTTTGTGGGTATCTGAGAATTAAAAATAGGAGAGGGGTAGGGAGGGACTCCATGTGTGCCAAACCATGTCTGTTATTTACCAGTTCTTGGAAATCAATGCCGCTTTTCAAATGAAGACAATCCCGAAGTGAAGGTGGCTGAGGCATCCTCGTAAGGCACATCCCTCCTCTCAATGCCCCTTAGCACACGCATCCTTGCTCCGGTCCTACATCTCTCTCCCAGCATGGGTACCACGCCCCATCAGGTGCCTCCATCCCACCCTTCCATTCCTGCCTGAAGTTTCAACCTCAGCTTCCACGGAGCCCCCATCCTCTCCCTGATTTGGTCATATTTCCTATTTAGTTTAAATCAACAGTCTGATTTTATCAACAATAATGCTTTATGGAGGTTTATTTCTTCAAACAGACTGCGCTCCTCTTTGCTATAAAGTTAATTTTATGTTCTTTGTTCACTTTCCTAATCTGCAAATTACATCCTCCTGTTCCCTGATTACTTACTATTGGAAAAACAGCCCCTTTTTGCTTCCAGTTTGAATATTCTCTGTCTTATCTTGATGACCCTAATCTTTGTCCCCTGACTGGCCTCTCAAGACAGCCCTGAGTAACAGGGAGGGCACAGCTGGTCCATCAGCACAGACCCCAGCCTGAGCTGGCCAGGGCTGCATGCCTTGCTCCTTCACTGGCTTCCCCCCGCCCCCCAAATCGTTTTTTTTTCTCGAACAAAGTGTGGGAAGAGGCTCGGTTGCAGCAGGAAGGATTAGAAATTCTGGGATCCACTCCATGCTCTCAGAAAGTCCGAGTGGGAAGACGGAGAACTTCCGACACTCAGAGAAACAAGGACAAATGCTTTGGAGGCTGACACTGGGCTGATACCGCATGAAAAATGACCTGACTCTTTTGTTGGAAGTGCCTGGAGGGGGAGGGGCTGCAAAAGGAAGCAAGATCACTGGGAATGGTGAAGGGAAAAATAGAACCAGTTCTTACACGATCAGGATTTTAAAGAGGATGGAGAAGAAATGGCCCTGCTGTCAGAAATGCCACAGAGAATTAAGCATGTTCCACCATAGAGGGAAGGAAGGAAGGGAAATGAGGAAGGAGGGAGAAATTGGCAAAAAATAAGAATTGGAAGGGATCTTAGCAAACCTCATGCTTTAAGAACACCGGGGTCCCAAGACCAGACCCCAAGTCCCAGTGACAGCAATAGAGTCAAAATAGTGATGGTAATAATTACAAGTGAGATTTGTTTACTGTTATTTGCCAAACCAATCCACCATCTTACTGTTGTTTCAGCATGTGTCGTGTTCATTTCCATCCCTGGGCCTCTATGTTCTCAAGAATAGCAAAAGCTAGTATTTCTTGTGGGTTTCAATGCTTTAGTCCCAACCCTCGAATTTTCTGGGGACATTGCACTCTGTCTAAAACCTCCCCAGGCTTCCCATTTGGGAGCACACTCTTCTTCTGATCCCTAAGTGGAACCGAGTTGTGGTAACTCTATAAAGGGCCAGATAGTAAATATTTTGGGCTTCACAGACCACATATGGTCTTTGTCACAGGTTCTTCTTTGTTTTCATTTTTGTTTTTTACCATCTTTTTAAAACATTAAAAAAAATCATTCTTAGCTTGAGAGCTCCCTCTGACCTAGTTCTACGGCCACAAACCTTAAAGTCATGTGTAAGATGCCCTTTTCCCACCACCTGTCCATCATGAAGATCTTCAGGTTTGGGCTGCCTCTCAAAATACTCTTTTACATTTTTTTTTTCAGTTCCCCCAATCCCTAGTCCAGTTTCTTACTATCTCATACATGCTTTAGTCACCAAAATGGTCTCCCTACTTCTCAAAGCAGCACACTGTCACTGCTGGTTCTGTCTTCACAAACAATCATTCCCTTGCTGAGACACCTTCAAATCTAAGCCCTTACTCTGCATTCAAGGACTGATTCCCCAAAACACATATGGGTGCGGGCACACGCACACGCATGCACACACACACAGAGAGCGTTATCTGGTCTTGAGTAATAATACAAAGAACAACAGCTAGCAGTTAGTGAGCATTAATATGAACTAGCTACCCTGCCAGCTGCACAGATCATCTCCTTAGGTGTCATCAGAACCCTATGAGACCAGTGAGACTATGAGCCCAATTGTACGATGAGTAGCTGAGGCTAGAAGAGACTAAAACATATACGCTGGTTTACACAGGAAAATGGAAAAACTAGGAGCAGAATTATGACTGTCAGACTCAAGGGGCCTTCGCCTTCACATCCATCCTGCATTGCCTTTAACGTGCCTCCCACTCTGCCCTCCCAGAGCCAGTCCCACTGAGAAACATCCTCAAAGGAACCACTGATTCAGGAGACAGCAAGCAGGTCACCACCAGCATGATACACATCTCAACTCTTAGCCCCCAAAGCAAAGCAGTTGCCCTGGAAGAGAAGCTGGTGCGTCTGAACTTAGAGCACCATAAATCGAGCAGGAATGACCCTGGGTACAGACGGCAGGTTGCATCAGGATGTCCCCAGCAGCAGGCTGCCGGCTGCCAAGTGGGCAGCTCAGAGCAGCTGCATTTCAAAGCAACAGACCAGGGCACGCTACTAACGTGTGGACCAACCACTCCACAATGTGCTTAAAAGCCACACTGTGTTTCCTGGACAATGGCTGCAGGCCAAAACACACACATTCCAGTTTTTATGACTATAAGGTGAGCATTCTTTTCATGGTTCCCTCCCTGTTCCCTCACTCTCAGTTGTGCTGTGTTTTGCTTGTTCCACATCCTCGCTGCTCTGCTCTCTGCCTCCCTTGCTTCCAAACACCCCCCCACCACCCCCGCTTCAATGTTTCCGGGCCACTGTCTCCTGCCTTGCTTTCCTGCAATGTCCCCATCGCAGTGGTTTTCTCCTTCTTTCAGGCCCTTGGTCAGGTTTTCTCTAATTACTAGACTTCCTCTCCCTCTGTTTTCCTGTTTGCCTGGCACAGCCTCCTTCCCCCTGCCTGCACAGTTTCCCGGCTTTAGCACAGATTTAAAAGCTCCATTCCAGCTTCCTTGTCTTCCCTTGACCCCCGTTGGTCCATCCTCTCTCCTCCACCACGGCTCCTCTATATGGCCCTTCCTTTCTTTATGGACACCTGGTCCGTCCCGTCCCTCTGGCCTCTCCCCACCCCCTTCACCCTTCACCTCTGGTCTTTGTTCCCTTGTCTCCTGCCTTTCCTCAGCCCTCCCCTCCCTCCTCTTGGGTCCCCTCCTGGTTTCCATCCCCCCCTTATCTTTGTTTTCCTTCCTTCTGGCTGCTGATAGAGTGGGAGTAGTTGCAGGCTGCGGCCCTTATTTCACATGCAGACCCGGATGGAGCCAGCCTGTCAGTCTAACACTAACATTGCCTGGGGAAAGGGAGTCTCAGTCCCCACATGTCGTTTGTCCCCGCAGACTGGAGCTGAGCGAGAAGGCTTCAGAGTAAAGAAAGCCACCAGGAATCTCAGGGGTCCAGCCTGGTGAGCAGAATGAAGAACGGACAGGTTCTTTTCCCAACTGATCTCATTTAAGTCAAGGTCAAAGACCAGAGCTGAGACATGTCATTTGTAAGTTGCAGCCTTGGGGCAGAACCTCAGTGACCATCCCTGCCCTCCTCACAATGTGTGCGCGTGCAAACACACCACACACACACACACACACACACACACACTCTTCCTACTCACTTTTGTTAAGAGCAAAAGGCCCTGAGACTTTTCAGATGGAGTGTGTGAAACACCCACACTGCAAAATAAGAACTGTAAAGGAAACCAGAACCACGACAAAAGGAGATGTCGCTGGGGGCGAGGGGGGGTGGGGTAGGGGGAAGGGGGGTTCCCAGCTCCTCTACTTTGAGCCCATCAATTCTTTTCAACTTCAGTTGTTCTGTTTCCTGGACTGAGTCCCAGTGGAGCAGAGCTGACGTTTTTCCTTAGAGGACAGCGCCATCTAGCAGGTGAAATGCCAAACCCTTAGCTAGGAGCTGAGAAGAAAACCAACCTTCGACCCCAGGCTTCCAGGCTCCCAGTTTCTAACCTCAGCCAGTAAACCCCAACTGGTCTGAAAAAAAAAAAATGGTTTAACCCTTGGCTTTGGGGAGATTTTAGTCCATTTCCAGCCACCCCTATTTCTCCAGTGCCTGATTTAGTTTCAATTTATGTCCTTTGTCCCTAGAAAAGGTGAGGAAGTTCTAGGTGAACCAGCAGGCTCTGCCCGATGCTAGGGAACTCCAGGAGACTTCTCCTAAGCAAACAAAATAGAATGCCTTAAAGATGCATCTGCAGAACTGCTCAGGCCACCTCCAGAATTCTCTGGCAACATCTCTTATTCTTTCCTTTTTTCCCCAATTGTTTCTTCCTCCTTCCTTCCTTTCACATGAATTGAGTGCCTGCTGTATAACCTGGCATCATGGTAAGTTACTTAAGAGACAGCTCCTCTCTCAAGCATCCCACAGTCCAACAGACTCAGATGTTAGACTCTCAGATTTGCAGAATGTCTGACTTGGGATGGGGTCTTTTTAATTTTAGCTGTGCTAAGAGTCTAGGGAATAGAGAGAAGACAGGCTTAAGACACTCCCCTCCCCAACACTTCTACCTCATCACAACAGCTTCATTTTTATTTAGGTTTTACCTATGAAATATCTGCCTAAATTTTGTTTGAATGAAGAATTTTTATGCTTCTGAAGGAATCTGAAAATATCTGCTTCAATCCAGATCTCCCTCTAGAGATGAGAAGATGAGGTTCAGAGAAATTCAAGCTTACTCAAGCCCATAGAAATAGGGAAATAGCTCTCCACATTCTACTTTTATAGTTCCTTGACAATAAACCCCAAACTCACCAGGTCTTCAAGGACAGGCTTTGACAATGGGAATGAGGACAAAATAAACTACTCTGATTATTTTGTATTTTTGTTTGCTTCTCTCCTGCCAGATTCCATATAGGCAAGGATGGTATATGAGTCTGCAAGGGCTGCCATAACAAAATGCCCTTAAGGGGGTGACTTTAACAAGAGAGAATCATTTTCTTATAGTTCTGGAGGCTAGGAGTCCAAGATCAAGTTGTCAGCAGGAGGACTTCCTTTCTGAAAGCCATGAGGAAGGATCTGTTCCAGGACTCTCTCCTTGTCTTGCAGATGACCATTTTCTTCTGTGTCTTCCCATCATCTTCCCTCTGTACATTGTTCTGTCCAAGTTTCCTCTTCTTCTTTTTTTAATATTTTATTTATTTATTTGACAGCGAGAGAGAGAGATCACAAGTAGGCAGAGATGCAGGCAGAGAGAGAGGGGGAAGCAGGTTCCCCACTGAGCAGAGAGCCTGATGCGGTGCTCAATCCCAGGACCCTGAGATCATGACCTCATCC
The DNA here is from genome assembly GCF_922984935.1 of Meles meles. Taxonomy (NCBI): domain Eukaryota; kingdom Metazoa; phylum Chordata; class Mammalia; order Carnivora; family Mustelidae; genus Meles; species Meles meles. The sequence goes on from NC_060068.1 coordinate 134,829,139, forward strand.
GAAGGAAGAGGCTTAACCCACTGAGCCACCCAGGCGCCCCCAAGTTTCCTCTTCTTATAAGGACACCAGTCATATTGAATTAGGGCCCACCCTATTGACCTCATATTAATTAAGCTACCTCTGTAAAGACCCTGTCTCCAAATACAGTCCCATTCTGAGGTACCAGGGATTGGAACTTCAACGTGAAGTTTTGGAAAGACACAACTTAACCCACAACAAATGGCAAATGGTTTTCATTTTCCTTGCAAACCTCAGTTGGTAGTGGCTTCCTGTATACCCCTTGCTAAAAAAAATGAAAATGACTCTAAGACCAACTCTACACAGGGTCCATATTACCAGTGGAAGCTATGGGCATGGGAGTGGAGAGTAGAAGTGTGATTATCACATGTCTACCCTTAGTGATGTGGGGCATATAGACACTGCCCCCTAGGAACAAGGGCATGCTATTTCTCAACATATCCATACTACTAAAAGAGGGTCCATGGCAATCATGCAGTCCTCTCAAGCCCTTCCTTTTACGGATGAGGCATACAGATCCAGGAAGGTTATGCCTTGCTTAAGATCACTTAATTCCTTTGTGACAAAGTCGAGGCCAGATCCTGACTTCATATCTTTGATTTAGTGTTCTTTCCAAGACCCCAAGTTATCCTAAGTGATATCTAACTAAGACGCAAACCCTTATTTTCCCAAGAAGGATTCCCCAAGTGTCCTATTCCTTTCCAAGAAGGAATGTGAAGAGAACTAAGCTAAAATTCAAAGGTCTTGGTTGGCTTCTATGGACAACTCCATGATTGCACAGACCACTAAGTATTAAAGGATTCTGAGGCTGCATCTAGGCCTTCCCAGGGAGAATGCTGCCATCAGTTAGTGATATTTGCCATTGCTATGGAAACAGGGCTGGGGAGTGAGAAGATGAAAATTATATATTTGTTAGATTAGATAATCTCTAAAGCCCCTTTCAGTCCAAAGACTGGAGAGCCTTGGGCAGAAACCATGGGTTTTTTCCTTGATCTTAACCAGGAACCTGGGTTAAGAGACATGCCATGATGATCCTGATACCCAGACACAGTTATGTGACCTGCTCCGAGGGCTTTCAGCACATGCCCTTTCTTCATTACTTCCCGACCCAGAAGCTCCAGCTATCCATTATATGTTCAATATAATATATAATATATAGGTTCAATCCCACTTAAATTATCACTGGTATTTCTCCATGTAGCATCTCCCTTCTGGAGATCTAACTCCTGGTCCCAATCGCACACTGACAACTTCCATTTACTTGATGCAGCAATAGGTGAGGAATGTTTACTGAAGAGTTAGCCCTCAGCCACTGTTGGTGAGGGGGATACAAAGGTCAGCTGGCTCATGGGCCCTGAAAAAGGTCAACTTCAAGAAAAGAGATACCATTTCTCAAAGGCTTTCTAACATGCTACAACCACATATGTGGCTGAACCATGGGGCTGCTCGGAGAGAGGCACTTCGGAGGAGTTGAAGCCATTTGCCTTTTAACTTCATACAGAGGAAATGAGTCTTTTTTAGGCTCTTCTGTTCCACTTGGCTCAGAACTCCCCAGCTCCTTCTTACTTCTGCTTTTGGCAGGCAGACCTAGACAGCTTCTGGAATAGATATTTGTCACGTGGAGGAAGATGCTCCATGTGAATGGGCACGAGAACCTGGAAATAACTGGTTAAGAGCTCAGAGCTGAAGATGGTAAGATCTAGATTCAAATCTCAGTCCTGCTACTTTCTAGCTGTGTAACCTCACCAAGTTAAGTAACTCGATTAAGTAACAAGTTAAGTAATAATTTCATTATTCCCTAGACTTCAGTGATCCTGTCCAAAAAATGGGGACAATAATAGAACCTAGCTCATAGGGTTGCTATAAGATCAAGTGGGCTCATAGTGGCACCATTATCAGTAGAATTAATTCAGTAGATATTTAGGGAACACCTACTCTGAACTATTTAGGTTACAAATATGCATAAGACATTGTTTTTTACTTCACAAAACTCCTGGCCAATGACAATTCAGTTATGGTATGATATCAAGTGCCTAATCAGATATTTGTCCAAAATACAAGGCAAGAAGGATAAATTCAGCCTGGGGAACTGGAGAATTTCATTTACATCATCCATATTTGAGCCTGACTTTGAGGAAAGAATAAGATTTTATCACAAGTTCTTACCAAGACATCAACGTATGCCAGAGGAGCAAAGCTTCTTGTGGAAACTTTCAAGTATGGGCTGTGCCTATAGATGATGAAGTCCCCGGATTTATTCTCTCGGGTCCAGCAGGGAGAACCCTGGAAGTCAGGAGACCTGACCTCATCCAGGCTTGCTGTATTATCTCGCTCAAGCCACCCTACTTCTCGGTGCCTCGGTTTCTTCAACAGTCAAGTGAGATTGATTTCCCACAAAGAGTTTCCATTAGGCTTGAGATTTTAAGTAAGAAGTGTGTGAAAGCTTTGGGAAATTAAAAGAGCTATTCAAGCAAAAAATGAGAACAGTAACAAATGTTTACTAAGCACTTACTACCTGCCAGGTACTGTGCCAAGGGTCTACAAGTCATCTTATCACAACCACCATTACCATTTTGCCAGTTTACAGATTAAAAAATTGAGAAGGTGACTTGCTCAAGGTGACAAAACTAATGTTGATTTGTAAGTGAGGGCAAGGGAAAGTGCCCCTCCCCCCCACCTCTAGACATTCTGGAACTACTTTCTAATTATCATGGGGTCTGGGTCTGGGTAGCTACCATGAGAAATGAGAGGCACCAAGTAATACCACATCCATAACTGGATTCAGGGTGCAAAACAATGGTCTGCTTGAATCTTGGGGTTTGCTAGACCCTAGAGAAGCACAGAGCATTCTAGTTCCTTCTGGTTTTTTTATGGGGGAGATCAGCGCATAGCACAGCACTCTTCTTTGACCAATAGAAGCCAAGAAGAGCTCAATAAATAAATGCCAATTTTCCTTGAAACACACTCTGGGTCACTGCCTGGACAGAGTAGGGGGCTAATCAGAGCATGGAACATATGCCTAACTCCTATTGCTATGGTTGCTATGTCAGTGGGGTCATCCCTTGGCTATAGGCCCAGTCCCACAAGACACCCCACTGGAGGGCCTAAGGCTCCTAGGAAGAGCTCTCTTAATCCCTACAATGAGCCTTAGCAGAACAGAGCTAACAGAAAGTAGGCCCAAGGACACCAATGCCTCCAAGCCATCAACAGGAAGGATCAGCTGTGAGAAGCTGAGTGGGAGGCCGGCTGGGGTTCCCAGGGAAGACCTACTGGGGAGAATGTGGAAGATGCATTGGGCTGCCTGGAGGTGGGGATAACTGAAGCCTCATAGCTGAGAAGGTCAGCTCAGGGCATCAGAGGACTCTCATCTACTGAGATAGCCAAGAAATAGAAGCTCCCAAAGACAAAATGGCACCTAAGACACTGGAACTGAGAGAAATCCCTGGTTACAATTTCTTCTGCTTTTGAGAGAAAGAAGTTACAGGGAGGATGGCTGCTGATGCATAATACAGGAGTTACAGTAGGGCGACCTTGAGTGCTGACTGTCTATCTGCTATGGCTCCTGCCATTCCAGCCACTTGTCCAATTTTCTTTTTCCTCATTCCATTTTTCCTCTTCTCCTTCATCCCTTACTACTACTTCTAAAGTTTATTGAGTACTACCTCTAAGCCAAGCACAGTGTTAAATGCTTTATGTGCATCATCTTATTTAATCTGCATAACAACCCTCTGAGGTGGGTAATATATAAAGATTTCAGAGAGGAAGAAACTAAAGCTCAGAGAAGATTAAACGAGCTGTCCAATGCCACAGATCTGATGCAGCCTCCAAATCCAAATGCGTACTTTAAAGCTCATGATCTTCCCATTGCACTACCTTTCCTGTGAAGCTTGTTTGTAGAGAGAGAGCCCATAAGAGGACTGTCTACCAGAGAGTGAGCTTGAGCTAAGTTTCTTTTTCTTTCTTACTGGCTATGTTATGGCAGAAATCCCTGATGGGAACTTTCTTCAACAGGGAGATTTGGGGGCTCCTGGGTGGCTCAGTTGGTTAAGCAACTGCCTTCTGCTCAGGTCATGATCCTGGAGTCTGGGATCGAGTCCCACATCAGGTTCTCTGATCGCCAGAGACTCTGTTTCTTCCACTGACCTCTCTCCTCTCATGTTCTCTCTCTCATTCTCTCTCTCTCTCAAATAAATAAATAAAATCTTTTTAAAAAAAAAAAAAAGGTGGGGGGAGATGTTGTGAGAGTACTCAACTGTTCTTAGACAGGGATGTAATAAACCTACCTTTTGAGGGTTTGAGAAAGAAGCAGCCCCATACCAGGGGAGGGGTCAGAGGTGAGAAAGTGAGATCCGTGTTCTAGGCTGGAGAAGGAGTAGACTTTGAAGCCAGCCCATAGCAGATAATGCTGTTGACAACTTGGACTGGAGCAAGTGAAGACAAGCTAAGAAAGCCTAAGTTCCTAGTGTGACCATGACCAGACTTGAGCCAAAGCCTCCCCCAACAATGCCGCAGAACTATGCTTCACCAGCCACACCATGCTCCAATGAGAAACCATACCACTCGAAGATTGAGCATACTCCAATTCCTTCCTCAGTAGGTGTCCAACAAAGATTAATAACCCTTCAGGCTAAGTAAGCTAGCCCTGGGGTTTGGAATAAGTCAAGGGGTGATGGGAGACTCTGAGTTTGCTTTAGTAAGTCATGGTAGGATTTTTTTTTTTTTTTTAAGATTTTACCTACTTATTTGCCAGACAGAGAAAGAGAAAGAGAGAGCAAGCACACAAGCACAAGCAGGGGGAGTGGCAGGCAGAGGGAGAAGCAGGCTCCCCGCTGAGCCAGAAGCCCAATGTGGAACTCAATCCCAGAACCCTGGGATCATGACCTGAATCAAAGGCAGACACTTAACCAATGAGCCACCCAGGCATCCTGTCATGTGAGGACTTCAAGCAATTACATGGAAAAATAAGAAAATTGATTCTATTCACATACTTAAGGTTGCTCCCCAAGCAGTGATATGAGAGATTTTTTCTTTGGTGTTTCTCCTGTTAGTCTTTCTATTCTGTTGGCAAGATATGACAAAGGAGTAATTGGAATAACCTGCTCAAGAAAGCCATAACTCGGGGCGCCTGGGTGGCTCAGTGGATTATGCCTCTGCCTTCAGCCCAGGTCATGATCTCAGGGTCCTAGGATCAACTAGATGGGACTCTCTGCTTGGTGGGGGGCCTGCTTCCCCCTCTCTCTCTGCCTGCCTCTCTGTCTACTTGTGATCTCTCTCTCTGTCAAATAAATAAATAAAATCTTTAAAAAAAAAAAAGCCATAACTCACCAACACAAGGATGGTTTCTTTCCCCTAGTCAAGTCAGCGTGGCCATATATGGCTATTCAGGCTGTACACTGCTCAACTCCAAAGGGCACTATTCAAATAGACCATGATATAAACAGTTTCTCCAGGAGTTATGCAATAAAGAAGCAATGAACTGCACTCTCCCATCTTTCAAGAATCAAGTCAGATATATCCTTCTCCACTCTGCCCTCCAAAGAGCCCAGCTGACAAGAATCACTCCCTCTTTCGTACACAGTGTACTCCCACAGTGTATACTCTACAACAAGACACTTCCTGCCTTGTAGTTACTGCTTCATGTGAATAGCTTATCTTTCCCGCCAGACTATGGTTCTTAACCCTTTTGGAGGAGTCCTGGGCCCCTTTGAAAATCCTATCAAAGTTACAAACATTTCCCCAAGAGGGGAAAAAACTTGTAATTTTGTATCCAGTTTTAGGAAGTTCATCGATGCCCTGAAGTCCATCCACAGCAAGTCAGAATGTAGCTTCCATAAAAGCAAAGCAAAATTCCATAAAACAAAATTATCCTGAAAACTAGCACAGTGCCTGAGACACAGTAGCATACAAAATGCCAGCTGAATGAAGGAATGATTGAACCCTGGGAAGGTCTTGAATGCAGGGTCAGTGTCAGAGCCATTTCTTTAGCATCAAGAAGGTTTCCAAGACAATGGACCCTCAACCAACCTGACATAACACTCAAAAGGCCAGCTGATAAATTAAGGCTCAGTCCCCCTCTGCATGGGCACCTCAGCCAGAACTTCTGCTTCCCTTCCTTTCTGCCCAAGGAGATAGAGAAGTTTGTTTAGGGACGTGAATGATAATGTTAATAAAATAATAATGACCCCTTTTATAATTTGAAATTAAACTAACTGCCCTCCACACGTTCACACGCATGAGCTCTTCCAGTCTTCGTACAACATCCTGTGAAACAGGTATTGCTCTCATTTTACAGGTCAGGACGTCATGGCTCAGCAAGGCCAAGTGACTTACCCAAGTCACACTGCCTGTCAAAGGCTAGAACTGGGCACCCTGGAATTCTATCTGTTTTCCTAGATTCTTTTGCTGACCTCAGGCATCCATCTGAGCAATTGCTGAATCGTGTATTAAATGTCTTCCCTATGCAGATGACAGCTGATTCTGAGTTTAATCTATCTAGGCCATGCCCCAGAGTCTTTCTACATCCAGCTAACAAAGTTAATCTGCTCAGCGACCATCACCTGAGACAGGCCTCCAGCAGCCAGAGGCTAGGCTAAATCTGACCAGGGACTGCCACGAGGACTCTCTTAGGTCAACAATCAGCAACATAATGGACCAAAATGGCCCAACTTTCCTCTATTACCAACTGCTGGTCACCGCGACTTCTCAATCATACCTCCTCTCCGTCAAGAGTTGGCTAGGTATATCCTCACTCCTGGGCCACAAGACAGGAAGGACAGAAATTGGACAATTGGAACCTCAGCTACCACAAAGAACAGTACAAATAACTGAAGGAAAGAAAGCGAGATTGGGAAGTAAGTGAAAAGACCTCTGAGAGCAGGGACCCCGCTGGAAGGAAAAGAAGTCCGTGGGGGGTACTCCAGGTGTTCTTTAAGGACACAAAGTTACATGCCTCTGTGGATGATTTAGACTTGCTTTCTTCCACCTGTATCAGAAGTAAAGAAAGGTAAGTGCTCCAGAGGCAACAGGCAAATTTTAGGTTAAGTACCAATAAGGACACAGGAATGAATGGGACTGTGGAATGCCCACCCACAGAGAGTTCCAAAGTAGGATTTGCAACCTCCAGCATCAAATCGCTTAAGGGCAAATCACCGTGCACTGAGATGAAGGGGTAGATCGATGGACCTCTACACAGGGTTCCCTTCCAAATTTGAAATTATATTGTCACCTCAAATCAGGGTAATATCTTATAGTTGTACAGACTTTACAGTGTTCAAAGCACTTTTATGGAGATTGGATTGCCTTTGACAATTCTGGAAGATGGTCTAGGAAGAAATTACTATCTCCATTTTATAATAAAGAGTGAGATCTAGGACCCATACAGGACAGTGCTCCTTCTACCACACTATGGAGGACCATGCATCTTACCAACTGGGATTTCAGCTCTTAGCAGCTCAGCTGACAAGGTCTGAATCTTTAATGCCAACCATTTGGATTTCTGAGAAAGCCCAGGGAAGCCCGCGCACAGACACTGAGGCCTGGGGTTGGACAACAGCATAGTCATAGCAGCCAAGAATGAGAAATTACAGTGACACCCCTTATCTGGCCGGAGCTGCCTGAAGATAAGTAGAAAAAGTGCACGTCACAGCTACTTCCTGGGTTTGTGTTCAGACAACCATGGCCCCATAATCCCATTAAAAAAGACTCAGGTCATGAAATGCTCCTCTCTTCCTGCCTTTTTTGTCTTCTCTCTGTTCTTTGCTCTCTCCCCAAGCCTCCTTCCTTATCTTACTGATAAGATAAGAGGCAGGCTAGTCCTCACCTCTCACCTCTTCCTGTAGGGCAGAGAAGCCACTCGCATGATGACAGGTGCTGGGAAAAGTCCCTTGCCCCCAAAGATCACCCTCTCATAAGAGTTAATGTTCCCGAAATGAAGGGCAGCCTGACATATGTATATTAATTAGTTAAATTGCTAGCAACTTTGTGGGAATTATTTTATCACAGTGTGTCCCTTGGCACCAGGAGTGGTTCTATTGATGTATCTAGTCAACAATTGTGCTAGGCACAAAGACACATGGCTCCAGACCTCCTGGCAGTCCTGGTCTGCTACACAGCTTCCCACAACTCTGTTACAGGAGTACATATCCTAATCTCCCTCAGCCTTCAGGCAGCTGGGCAGCAGACACAAGGGTAGCCTGGCCCCCCATATGAAGTTCTCATTTGTCATTTTCTATGTGTGCTGCATCATGAGAAAGGCTGAGCACTGGTCTGGTGGGTCTACACAGTCAAATCCAAGAATCCTAGAGAGGAAGAGACAACCCCAGACCAAAGAATGGGAGAGCCTAAAGATAAATGTCACTTCACAGTATGTCTGGGATTTACCACACTCCCCACTGCCACTCCCAGTCCATTCACACACACACTACAACCCAAGCAAAGAATTGCTATGGACTCTGCCTTTTAACAGCATCTGATCTTGAGATCAGGGACCTGAGACCCTCTGACCTCCCACTTGCTTCAATTTCCAAGCCCCCTGAGATGTGAGAGGTGAAGTGGCCCAAGACCACTTTATTACTTAACTTGCTTACCTTCCCTTATCTATACAATGGGTATTCTAATAGTACCTAAGTTGCTGTAGTCTACTGAAGACTAAAAGAGATAGTACGAGGAGATGCTTAATACTTGGCAAATAAGCATTCAGAAATATTAGTAGCCAGGTCTGGAGCCCTTCCATTTGGATTTGTGGTACAGCGTTTGTTTTGTTTTGTTTTGTTTTGTTTTGTTACCAAATTACCCTTTGTGTCATGGAGAGGGGGGCTGAGATATTTATGATTGAGTTCCTGATTCAGGGAGAAGACCAACCCTCTGAAATCTCACCAGAAGTGCGCTTTGTCCTGCTGCAGAGTTTTGTACCTCCCCATGTCTTCTGTATTTCCTGGTAGAGCAAAGCAGACCCCAAACCTGAGGTCTCCCCCACCATTTCTCAAGACCAGCCTCTTGAATCAAATTACAGCAGATGATCTTTTCAAATGCAACTTTGATATCAGACTAGCCAAAAAGATACGGTGCTCCGGTCTTAGTGACACAATTCTTATCTCACTAGTGATTCTTCAAAGAAAGATATGAAAGTTTTATTCTTCCACAGAAGGGCTTGAGTAGAATTGAAGATTGTGCAGTTCAGGGGAGACTTGCTATATAATATCTGAAATCGCTAGACATTTGAAAGCAGAAATGTCTTTCTCCTTTGAGTATTGCATCCTAACTGCCATCCAGAGATGATTTATATGTGCTCATCCTTATTACAGACTACACATAATAAAGGCATGATAGAAATCATATCTGCATAGATTCAGGCAGCTCTGGGAGAGAGGCTGCCAGTTTTGTTTGACAAGACACTCAATCAAGCAAAAGGGTTTAACATATTCCAGGAGGATCTCACTGCCTGCCCAAGACTGTATATTTTTATCCAGATAACAGAAATCCTAATTGAGCACAACATTAGTACTCAATTTTCCTAACTCCTTCCTGCAATAAGAAGCACCAAAGGAAAATTATGGAAACACTTTGCTTTTGGGGGCTCGGGTTAGGAAGGAGTAGAGTTTGCCATTCGGTCATTCTCATAAACTCAGGCATTGCCATTTGTTTGGATGCTTCTAAGTAGAAAGTGGGGTCAGTGCACACCATGCTCAAAAAGAAATACACACAGCTGAGTTTTTCCCTACATTTTTGACTCACTGTGTGAAAACTTGCCTTTGGGACTTCTTCATATGCTTAAATCCCTTTTAAAGTCTTCTTTGCCCTTAGGTTTATAGTAGGGTCTAAACCAGGGGAGGCAAATGAGACACTTACCCAGGTGCAAAATTTAAGGGCGTACCAAAAACTCAGGAATCAAAAGAAATAGTTTAATGCAATTTAAAAAAAATAGAAATGAAGGCCAAAAAAAAAAAATCCATAGTGAACAAAATACCAGAATTTTAAATAAAAACAGAAACCCAGTCTATAGTTATACAACGTTGCCTCAACTCACCTTTCCCAGCTTCAGCCCTGGATCCGGAAAAATTCATTTGCAAAATCAGGCCAGCTGGTCTGCAAATTATATTTTCCTGATTTTATTTCTTAATGTTGCATTAAAATATTATTTATCTCAATCCCTGCACTTTTCATTGCCTGCTTAAATTTTGCCCAGGAGGAAAACACTTCACCTGCCTCACCCTAGTCCCAGCCCCAAAACAGACAAAGATGCTCCAAAATCCTCCAGGAAACTTAGAAACCCCAAATTCACTCATTTAAATACCCCCTCAACACCAGGCCATCCCATGGCACCGAAGACCTTTAATCCAGACTAATGGAGCAAAAGCGAGGGTGTGGGGGAAAGCCATCATCCTCCTTCCAAAAAGAATCTCTTTTCTAGCCATTACAAGAGATGACAGGTTGATAAAATGTTTCAAGGCATAATGTTCAAACAGAGAAAAAATTAAAAATGTAATAATAAAGTTAAATGTAACTGTTTTAAAGCATAATTCTTTTGAGAGACGAGTTTTATGTTGGACCAGCATTTGAAGTAGCAGAGTAGTCATTATTAACAGGAACCTCTGAGAGAGAAGATTTAAATCACCAAAGTAATAAAAGCAGAACAAGGACTAGCACCTTGAAAGGCACTTGGAGAGAAGATTGCATACAAATGCAATTAAAACGATGCTTATAAAATACTAAGATGTTAATTGGGTTCGGTCCCAGAAGCCCCAGCAGTACAGTATGTCAGAAGTTAGCTGGTTTGAAGTTTAAAAAGAGTAGTTTAATTTGTACACCTTGTCCTAATTACAGAGCTTTCTGCAGCCCACGTATCTGTATGGTTTATTGTAGCTTGGAGCTTTGTAAAACAAACACACACACCAGTTAATTGGGTTATTGCGATGGAAAATTGGGCTACAGAACAGCAGCCTCTCTTGCTGGCGTGCCTTTATGGCTGGTAATGAACGCTCCAGCCACGTCAGGGAACCCTGATTTGTAAGGTGTGCGGTTTACAGCTTGGTGATTCTGTTGGTCTGAGGAATCGGAGGTGATGCCATGAAAACAAAGAATCACACCAGATAATGTTCCCTCACGACCATGCTCCCGCCCCAGCTGGCTTATTTAGAACTTTTAACACGGCCACCCTTCTCCCTGGTCCCTGCCCTTTCAAACATCCCAGCCCCCCCCCCCCCCCCCCCCCCCCCCCCCGTCTGAAGGCCACGTTCTCACATTAGAGCCCTAAGCCCCGGGAATGGAGCAAGGACGAGGGGCTCCTCCAGTAGGCCTGTTTTTAGAGCACCTGCGGGGAGAGGCAGACGCTGTGAGGTGGTGGTTTTTCTCCTAACCAGCAAATAAATACGTAATACTATCAAAATAGGACCATTAAATCAGATTAGGGGTGAGTGTGTCTGAATCATTTTCCAGGAGTCCTATTGGAACGTGCTTCCCACGGTTGGGATTCAGGCCATTTCGTGCCTGAGACTGGCAAACTTCCTTCACGAGAGAGGCCATAAAGCTGTGACATATCCCGGGTTTACGGCCTCTTGCAGTCACTCTCCCCGTCCCCTTCTACCTCTAGCTGCTAAATGTGAATCCTAAATGAAGTGAGATGAGGGTACTGGGACTTTTATTCCTAGGCCAGCTAAATTATTCATCTCTGGGAGGTTCAGCGTGAGCAATGAGGTAGCAGAGAGTGTGGAAAACAACAAATGCAAGATCTCCAGCCCAGAATCCAGCTTGTGGAAAATACAGGAGGGCCCCTCGGTCTAGCCCCGGACAGACCCAGAGCAGTTTTCCACACGGTATCTGTGGTCCAGGCCAGTGCCAGGTGGCTGACACAAAGCAAACCCAGACAGTCAACACCTCATTCCCACTGCGCTTCTACCTGGGTGCAGGGACACTGGTTCCTCAAAAGAGAGAGGAAAGGGGCACCTGGGTGGCTCAGTGGGTTGAGCCTCTGCCTTTGGCTCCGGTCATGATCTTGGGGTCCTGAGATCGAGTCCCACATCCGGCTCTCTGCTCAGTGGGGAGCCTGCTTCCTCCTCTCTCTCTCTTTGCCTGCCTCTGTGCCTACTTGTGATCTCTCTCTGTCAAATGAATAAATAAAATCTTCAGAAAAAAAAAAAAAGAGAGAGAGAGAGAGAGAGAGAAAGGAAAGTAATCTGGTAAATGAAGGCACCCTAACAAGCTGATGTCTCCGTTTCTCCAACCAAGAATACTGCAGCGTAAAGGTGAATCGCCGTGGGTCGACCGTACTTTACACAAATTGGAGTAGGAAGGGCTTTCAAGCCAGGACCCTCACCCAAGAACTCATTCACCATGCAGAGTGGACCTCAAAACTCTCTTAACATTGGGGATAAACTTTCCAATGTGCTGTAAAGAATCTCAAAATGCAAAGTCTGTCTGGTCAATGCGCTGACATTCTGGAGAGGCAAAGCCCGAACCTGGCTGTAAGGGCTTGTCTGGGGGGTCGAGCAGAGTAGGGATAATTTTCTGTACCAACAATCTCCCTGGACCTGAAAATTTGGACTTAAAAGTGTTTACTTTGGGTTAATCAAAATCCTAAAGGGAAAATTCCCCTGTCCCACGGTCTGGATTTTAAGTAAGTCTGGCCATGCTGACTGCCACTTAGCATGCAGGAGACATGGAGCAGAGGCTCAGCCCTGTGAGTGATCCCAGCCCACTACTCAGCAGCCATGTGGCCTGGGGTACACACTCCTCAACTACTCTCTGCCTCAGTATCCACATCTGTAAGCCAAAGACAACTCTATTACCTCCCTCGTGGGGTTCAAAGAACCAAGGCAGATAAAGTACTCAGGATACGGCCCAGGACACAACAAGCACTAAATAAATGTTGCCTATGATAATTACTACTATTCATACTATTCTTGTTTTACAGACGAGGAATTGAGGCTCGGACAAGCTAAGTAATATGCTCAAGGTCACACACACACAGAGGTGAAAGGGCAGAAATTCACATTCGAACCTAGGCATTCCAAGCCTAAAGCCCAAGATCTTAATCATTATGGAGGGCAAGTCTCCCTGAAGTGTATAGTCCCTCAGACCCCAGGACTCATTTACTCAATCTGGTTCTTTTCCAACCCATAACCTGGAAGAAAGGTGGGGGGTGGGGGGGGAGTCGGCACATTTGAGAATACCATGGTGCCTGAGACAGGGTGCATCTGAAGAGAGAAAAAAACTGCAGATCTGAGAATCCCGGATCACAACAGACACACACCCATTTCACAATCTCATCAAGATGGGTCCCAACCCTGGGAATCAGACTTAAGGACAGTGGCAAGGAGAAATTCCTGCAGTGCAAAGCTGCTATGGTTTCTGCTTAAAATTGACTTTGAGGTTGTATTAAGAAGCGAGAAAGCAAACCCAACCTCCCTGGCTCTGACAAGCCTGCGGCAGGCAGGTTATTATTATTATTTATTATTTGTTGATGGATATTCAAAGCCATCAGTCAGGTCTTCCCCCGGGCCAGGAAACTAAGGAGCAACAGAGCTGGAAATCTCACACTTGGTTTCCAGAGCTACTCGGGAAGTCAGTTATTAAAGTACACTTTGCTATTGCTATCTGCTTTGTGGGGTGCTTGACCCTACATCTGACTGCAGGCTTCTGCTGTCCCTGCAGTACAGGCAACAGAAAGTCCTACAAATTGCAAAGAGGGACTCCAGGGAAGGGTGAGGAGGATCTGGACGGAAGCAGGAGAATGCTGGAACTTGTTGGAATGCGGATTTCAAACTGTTGTTTTGGACCCTCTCTGCCTTAACCATTCATTACTCCATAACCACTGGACTCAGTGAGACCAGAAGATGAAGAAATTGTCCATGGAAGGATGGATGAAGCTGTCAATGGCGATAAAAGTCCACAGAGTAAGAGAAGAGTCACTTGCCATATCATGTCACAAGGGTGAATAGTGACTATATTCCTCACCAGCATCTTCCAAATTTTTTTGACCTTGACTATGACCCACAGTTACAATAACCCCCAACACCTCATGCACATACTCATAAAGTGAAACAAACATTTCCCTGAAACAGTACTCACTTTTACCACATGGGATGCCCTCCGATTCTATCATCTTTTCATTCTCCTTTTTTTTTTTTTTAATCTTGATGAAGACCCATGAAGTTAACTCCATACCCACTGTAGGAACAAGAATCCTCTTGGGATTTAGAATAAGAATAAGGATCCTCTGAGAATGAAGTTAGGGAACCAACATTTTTGACAGCAAGCACTCTGATGGTTTTCTTGCACACTAAAGTACACCTTCAACCCTCAGCTGCCTCAGCTTGCCTTCTCAAGGAACTAGAGAAATCAGTCAGGAACTCGCAAAGTCTGGAGGTGACCAGCTCTGTAACACCTACTTCACGTTCATGTTGCTTAATTTTATGTGTCAACTTACCTTCCCCATGGTAGTGGCCAGTTATCTGGCCAAACACTAGTCTAGACGTTGTGGTAAAGGCATTTTGTAGGTATGACTTATTGTTACTATCAGTTGACTCAAGTAAAGCAGATTGTACTCCATAATGTGGGTAGGCCTTCCCCAGTGAGCTGTTGGCCTTAAGAGCAAAAACTGAGAAGACAAAGTTTTCCCAAAGAAAAACTTCTACCTCAAGACTAACAGAAATCCTGCCTGAGCAGCCAGCCTGCCAGCCTGCCCTACATATTACAGATTTGCCATCCCCCACAAGTTCATGAGCCAATTGTTTAAAATACACACACATATATACAAATATATATGCATATACATATAAAACTCCTAGTGGTTCCTCCTTGTGGTTCCATTTCTCTGGAGAATCCTAACTGACACAAGATCCTAAGTCACATTTACCATTCTGTGAATGTCTTAAAACAAAAAAAGAGGATGTTTACTCTGGCCACATAGTGGAAACTAAAGGGCAGGAAGAATCGAAAGAGACTTGAAATCTAGGTGAGAAAGAGGCACCTGAGCTTGAACCGCGGGAATGGAGACAGGAGGGTGTGTTCCCAAGACGTTTATGAGCTGTGAGAATTAATGGTTAATTTCTTCAGGAGTTTGAAGGAGAGTAAGGAATACAGAATGGCACCCAGGGTTTTGGCTTGGCATGGTGTGTAGAAATAAAAAATAGAGTGAGCAGTTTGGGAAAGAAAGATCATGAACTGAAATTTATGTGGTTTCCAAAATCCTGCAGGGGAAGATACCTAGTAGGTAGCTGCTGCATGTATCTGGATTTTAGAATCAGATCCAATCTATACAGAGGTTTTGGAGTCATTCGCTCCATAATAAGTAGTATTTGAAGACATGGGGGTAAATATGTATATTAATTAAGACATTAGTTAAGACACAAATTGTATGAACCAAAAAAGGGGGGGGTGCGGCAGGCAGTAGTATTTTCTGGCTCATGTGTTTAAAAATGCAAGAATATGCTGGCATTAGATACAGTTGCATAAGGATGTCCAAATATCCAAATATCACTACTAGGTATCAGCCTCTATTTCTTATCTCAGGGTTTCTCTCCCCTCAAGGTGGGAAAATGAACACCACCAGCACATCCAGACTGACATCCTACAAATTTAGTAACCTCCATATAAAAAGACTACCTCTTTGCAAATAAATCCAGCAAAAGTTCCAGGGCTACAGGTTTGGGCTGCTCCCCCAACTCTTACCTGTTTTGCTTCTCCTCATTCAGATCTGAGCTCAAATGTCAGTTCCTAGTGAAGACTCCCCTGACCACACTGTCTCAGATAGCTTCCTACCTCAATCACTCTTTTCACTTTTATTCCACTTTATTTTATAGTACTTGCCCTTACCTGATATTACCTTGTTAATTAATTTATGCACTTAATTAATTGTTTTTATCTATCTTCACACTGGAAAAGGAGCCATGAGCACAAAGACAATTTAAGTTCTATTCACCTTCTGGATTCCCAGTGTCTAAAACAGTACCTCCTGGCACATATTAGGTGCTCGATAAACATGTGTTCAATAGGCACTAACTATGGTGGGCATATTTATACCAAAAAAAAATGTTAAAAATCATGGCTCCGCCCACACACACACACTGAATGCTGATTGTTAAACATTCACCAGCATACCAGAACCACATATACTGAGATTAGGAGAGGTTTTGTTGGTTCTACCACAACAAATCAATTCGCTTTAACTAAAGGAAGGGTAGGATGGATACTAGGAGGGCCAAAACAGCAGATGGCCACCATAACAAAGTTGACCGGGAAAAGGTCATAAACCAAGAGATATAACAGTGATAAAACTTCGTAGGATACCAACATTTAAAAGAAAAGTGGATGAAGTAGAATCCACAGAGCATATATTGAGAAGAAGCCACCAGAAATGAGAAAATCAAGTCACTGCAGTGGCACAGAAGCCAAGGAAAAAATGAATTTCAAGAAAGAAGAAATGGTCCATTCTATCTCACACTGAGAAGGATCAAGGGAGCCTAAGGTCGTAGTTCAAAACTAGGGTCTTCGTTTGATTGATGAGATGGCAAGATTCTAACAATCACTGGTCCACATTTCTCTATTGGGCAGAATTAACACATCAAAAGTTATTTAAGACCCCTATCTCTTTTTCTCAACTACTGGGGTTCTTTGTGCCTACAGGATAAAAGCAGGGCTCTATACTTTATGGGGCTCACTGGAGTACCACTGGCACAACAGATCCTATTCTCTCCTTGAGTGATATCACCTTAAGACCCCAATTTGGTTGTGCCAAACACTGCTATCAGATACCTCAGCTTCCTTCCATATCTGTGTCTCTCCGCCCGAGATTCAAATGCTGGGAGAAAAGGCTGATTCTGCCTGTTCTGGGTCATATACTTACTTACCGCGGTGATCAAAGAACAGTGACTCTTCCTAGAAGAATTGTGTGTATATGGTGTATGCATATGTGCATATATGGATGTGTGTAGTGTAAGTGTGCATGAAAGTGTGTGTGTGTGCATATGTACGTGTGTATGCATGTAGCTACATCTGATATGGTACATGTGTATGATTCTGTGCCTATGAGATCGTGTATGTGAGTGTATTGTGTGTTTATACGTATACGTGATTGTGCGCACATGAAAGGGAGGAACACTCTGGGAAGATAAAGTCCACAGTCTCAGATATTTTTTGTTAAAATCTGTAAGATATTTTTGAACTTCAGTAACATTCCCTACCAGCTATGTAACTAGGTATATATAGCCTATTATCTTTAAACACTAGTTACTCCCTTTTATAAAATGGGAATAGCAGTATTTCCCTTTCAGGGTTGCTCCAAGGATAAAATAAGACCATGCATGTATGCAGTAGTGGTACCACTGGTACAATAATCTTAATAAATAGGAGTTACTATTCTTACTACCTTATTATCTCTGATATGCTATGGTGTTCATAAATAGGTCAAAATCAAGTCCAAAAAAAAGTCCTATTCAATCTCATTGTGTCTGCCCCAAAAGCATCACTTTGGGAAATTCACTCTTGTCCCAACCCCAAGAGGCTACTCCCTCATTCTCATCTCAGGGGCTTTGTTAATGTGCTTCTTTCCACCTGGACTATTTTCCGTTCTTACAATTCTACTGCTAAATTCTTCCCCTTACTCAGAGCTGGGCTTCAACCCACCATTCCCATTTAGCTTTCACTGACCCCTCCAGGCCTTCTTAATCTCCTACTCCTCTGATTGACAACAGTACTTACAGGAAAGATGCGACTAGATCCAGGAGTTGTGGCCACCTGAGATGCTACGTTGAGAAGGATTCTGAGACTGAAACCATGTCCAGAATCAGCAAGAAAAGAATTACAGTGTCTGACATGGGGTGCAAGAGGTAGATGCTGTGAGCTACCCAGCACATGGTTGCAATACTTGCCATATTAGTCTTTCATCACACAAGGTATTGTACTATTCACCTAATGCTTCGTGTGCGCTCTTTCCTTGAAACCAGGGACCTCATTTCATATTTTTTATTTATGCCCACTCTAACTAGTGTGGTGATAAGTATGAGGCAAGGAATCAATCAAGGCTGGTGGGAAGATTAATTCATTCCTTGATTGGTAGCCAAAAAGCATGAGGTCATGTACTACAAACTCAGAGCATCTGGGGACAATGAACAAATGCAATCCCACAACCTCCCCGCAGGGACCATGGGGACAGTGGTGTGATCATGGCTTTTTGACTGAGCTAGACTCCAGTCTACCTATTAACTGGGTGGCCTAATGGCCAGGTCATGTAACCACACCGAATGTCAGTGTCCCTATCCGAAAAGAATGGGGCTAATAATATCCACATTGCAGGATTATTGAGAGGATTAGAAAAGATCACATATATAAAGGCTTGACCCAGTTCTGGGTAGAAAAGAGGCATTCAGTGTATCTGAGTTTCATTTTTTAAGATATGAATAATGAATTTGAAAAGAAGTCAGAAAATCATCATCATGTGGCAATCTGGTCCCCCAGGAAGACAGTCCACACCAACCCCTTGGATCATGCTTTTGTGTGGCATTTATGAAGAATCCCTTCTTCCCCTCCCACTTGGCCTCTAGCCTACTACCCACCTTCTGCACTTTCCACCATCCCCTTTGCAGGTAATTTGGAGATCTTCCTACTAGCACAACAGGCTCTCTTTATAAAGGAGAAGTGAGGACTGGAATGTTCAGACATGTTTTCCACTGAATCAAGCCTGTATTTCTCAGGCAGGAGCTAAGCATACTTAGACGTGTGGAATGTCAGCCAGGATCAACAGAGACCCTGGATTACCCTTGCTTATGTAATTTTCTGGGGAAATCCAGGGCATTAAAGTCACTAACCGCTTTGCTTCAGTTGAAATAGTGCCTCCTTTTAGAGCCAAATGTCAATCTAGGATAAACCATACATTCCAACCCATAGACAAAGCATTTATTTTTGAAAACAGCCACCATTTATTGAGTACTCACTATGTGCTAGGCACTATGGTAAGAACTTAATAGAAGGAGTCAGACTTTATCCTCCCAACAATCTCAAGAAGTAGTACAAACTACTGCTTCTCCTCAAATCTATATAAAACCCAGTCATTATCTGAAACACTGTGTTTCAGTGGTAATTAAAATGCACAGAGACAACGCTCCCCCCTGGGCTATATCTCTGCCCCCGACGAACACTCAACACAATCACCATGCCCAGGGACAAAATTCCCAGTCTTGCTCCAGAGACCCCAGAGATTTCCTCCTACAATATCCATTAGCCCTAGCAGACGTTCCTGGTGTAAATCACCACCCAGCACTAGATGAGAATACAGTTATTATAACAATTGCTGCATTGCATGATGCTTGTGCCATTCGGAAATGTAGGTCTAATTAGCTCTAAGCTCTAGAAGATTTGAGTATGGTAGTTTCATTTTGGCTTAATGATCGGTGCCTGGTGTAAAATCTGAATTTATTACTCTTTTTTTAATCATTTCTGCATGGCTCAACCAGTTGTATCAAAACTACTGCATGTTATAGACTTTAAAAAGTGATTCCCTGTAGGCATTTTAAGGTATAGGATCTATTATGAGAAGATATATATTTGACAGCATTCTGTTTATTACTCAGTTCCGCTACATTGTTCATGAACCAGTGAAAGATGTTCACAGTGGTAAGTAACACTTTATTCCAGGAAGAAGAAACGCAGGCAACTTCCTTCAGTAAGTACTCGAATCAGTGTGTGACAGGACTAATGGTCAAATGCTTCACATACTCCATCAAGACTTCACAAGCAAGAAACAGCTTTAGTGCTACATGGCTCCCTAGATTTTATCCAAAAATATTTTTGCATTAAAAGTAGTGGGTGTCAGCAGTAGATAATCTATGTTACATTTCTGAACGTTTTAAAGAACAAAACCCAGGTAGCATCATACCTCCTAACCCAGCCCCTGAGAACAGCTGTTTGGAGTAAGGAATGGAAGACATCCCTGTTACTCCTTCTCACATTTATTTCTTTATTCTGTTTGTGCCTGAACTAGTCCAGATCTGAGCCAAGTATCTTGGGGAAGCTAACCCAGACCCCTGACCTCACTGAGCCAAACCAACAAACCCCAGCACTTCCTAACCTCCAGAATTCTTGTGTGCAATAATCCTACTGTTCAAACCACTTTCTCTTGGACAATCTGTTATGTGCAGCCAAAAGCATCCTGATTAAATCACTAGAAAGAGTATAATCTTCCATCCTCGAAGTATACAAATAGGTAGAGAAGAACACGTACTTGACACTTGGACCTAGATACACATCTTGACTCTCTCATTTATTGATTTATCTGTCTCCCTAGTGGACGGTAGTCCTCTTGAGGATAAGGAACATGCCTAGGTTATTCTTTATTTGTAAAAAGAATGTACTAGTCTTTTAGTACTAGTCTTTTACAAACTCAAACATCTTGAATGCAGCCCAGGCTCTGCTGTTTACTAGTTCTGTGACCTTTGAGCAAATGATTTAACTGCTCTAAAAAAAAAAAAAAAAGTTAGAAAAATAGTACCATAATACCTACTTTATAGAATTGTAATGTGAACTAAGATAATCCATGTAGTAAACTACTTAGCTTGGTACCTGAGACACTGAAAGAATTTTTTTTCAAAGACAGTTAATAGTAGTTTTGGATATTTACCACCTGCCAATTTAGTAAGAAATTGTTGAATCAATGATTGAATGAATGCATAAAAGAATTAGTGAGTAAATGAATGAGTGAATATTAACTTTGCTTATGTTGCTTTGAATGTTCCAAAAGGCATAAACATTAGAGGCTTGAGACACTGAGAATTAACTTGGAATTACTGATAGGCCAAAAAAAAAAAAAAAAGGAAATTAACTTGGGTTGTGATAAAATTTTTAAATCATGGACTTTTCAGCTTCTTTGTATCAAGTTTATGGTTCCTTCCATTCTTAAGAATCTCTAGGAAAAATTTGCCCAAAAGCAATCTGTTCTTTTCTTAGGAAATAGTCTCTCTTGATCTTGCTCCCAAGGACACAGAGGAGAGAAGCCTCCCACTTTCGTGTCCAGTATCAGCTTTCCAAAGCTGAAAAGCCACCTCTGGCTTCTGAGGCTGGGCTTCTGCTGACTCTGCCTATGTCCTCTGCATCATTCCACTGTATCTCTTGGCCTTGGAAAGCAAATATTTTGGAACATCAGCCACATCTCCATCACCTGTAGAGGTGCTGCTGTAGGACACCACCCAAACTGACACATTCATTCTCATAGTTGCTGGGAATATTGGCTCTTTCTCCGGCAGCTGCTCACATCCAATGATTGCTCATTTCTGGAGCACAAAGGTCTAGTCCCCTTGCTTCAATTCAGGGCAACCCAAGGTCCATCCCAGTCCTGAGACCACAGTCTCTGCTGCAATTCTACATCCACCTCTGTCCAATCTTACTTCCTCACTCCCTCCTATAGGTGTTGTTCCTGCAAACCTGCCCCAGGAGATACTTTTCTCTTTCTCACTAGTCTCGGAGTCTATTTCCAGGAAATCTGGCCTACGACAGCATGATTTCAGGTGCCAGAGATAATAGCAGTGGGTTTTTATGGAGGCTTCAGTACACAGGTATGATTAGTTAAATCATTGGTAGTTGACGGTTAAACTCAATCTCCAGCCCCTTTACCCTCCCAGGAGGTTGGAGGAGGTGGGACTGAAAGTTCCAACTCTAATCACAGGCTCAGCTCCACTGGCAACCAGCCCCCACCTTTAGCTGCACTCTAAAAGTCACCTCATTTACCTAATAAAAGACACGTTTTTTGTTCCCATCACTTAGGAAATTCCAAGGGTATGCCAGAAACAGGGACAAAGAACAAATACATACTTCTTACTATAAATCATAATATCATACCCTTCAATCTTCATTTCTGAAGACTGTCAACTGGAAGGAACTACTTTTTCCAGAAGTGAGTTGTCCACACAGTAGGTATTAGGTATTTAGCCAAAGACCCAAGGACATAACAGCTATAAAGGTGTTAAGAAGTAGCTGGATTCCAAATTCAAATTTAAGGTAGTGGCAACAAGATTTTCTGATGGATTATACATGGTTTTAAAAGAAAGACAGGAGGGAAGGAAGGAAGGAAGGAAGGTCAGCAATGACTTCAAGATTTAGTCTGAGCAACTAAAATAAAAGATATGGGGAGAAATAGGCTTGAGGAATAAAATTAAATTGTTAAATTTTAAGCATGTTAAGCTTGAGTCATCTAATAGCCACTTAAGTGGAACTTTAAATAGGGAATTGGGACTCGAGTTAAAGAGAGGTCCAAGCTGAAGATACAATTTGATCATTATCGGCATACAGATGGTATTTAAA
The DNA here is from genome assembly GCF_922984935.1 of Meles meles. Taxonomy (NCBI): domain Eukaryota; kingdom Metazoa; phylum Chordata; class Mammalia; order Carnivora; family Mustelidae; genus Meles; species Meles meles. The sequence goes on from NC_060068.1 coordinate 134,851,441, forward strand.
GCCCTGAAACTGATGAGATCATCAGATGTGAGTGAAGACAGAGAAGTCAGGGTCTGAGGGCACTCCAGTATTTAGAAATGTAGGTGATGATGGGGTGCCTGGGTGGCTCAGTGGGTTAAAGCCTCTGCCTTCGGCTCGGGTCATGATCCCAGGGTCCTGGGATCGTGAGCCCTGCATCGGGCTCTCTGCTCAGCGGGGAGCCTGCTTCCTCCTCTCTCTCTCTGCCTGCCTCTCTGCCTACTTGTGATCTCTCTCTGTCAAATAAATAAATAAAATCTTTAAAAAGAAAGAAAGAAAGAAAGAAAGAAATGTAGGTGATGAGAAGGAGCCAGAAAGGATATTGAGAAGGAAAAATGAGGTAGGAGGAAAACCAGGTGAGTATGGTGTCCTAGAAGCCAAGTGAAGAAGTACATTAAAAAACAAGGAGAGATCAATTGCTAACAAGTTGACCAAGATGAACCCTAAGAAGTTATGTTTGGTCTTGGCAATAAGGAACTGAATCACCAGCAACTTTGACAGGAGTTGTTTTTGTCCATAGTGGAGATGAAAGCCTGCACAGAAGAGTTTATAGAAGAACGACAGAAGGACTCTAGTCAAACGACAGAACGGCCTGGAGTTCTGGGCTAAGACTGTGAAATTAAGCCCAAGTTCAAAGAGTGCTATGCTCAATTAATGATGTCTGCCATGAGTACAGGATCGGAAAACAGTGGTATATACAATACATATTTACTATTCTTAATCCAGGATAGTCATTCATTCCATATTCTCTGTACACATTTTTACTCTATAACCCACTTGGGGGACTCATTAATGGTTAATTCAATGTTGTTCCAATGAACTTCTGGTTTTTCAACATCCAGTTATTCTTGAATAGAAAAAGATTTTTTATTAAATTCCATGCCCTGGTTGGATTGTTTTAAACCAGTTTCCAGTGTACCATGGAAAGTAATTTATGAGAGTTCTGAACAAACTCTGTATGTCTTAAGATATCACATCTCTTTGAATAACTAAATTACTAAGCAAAAAGCTTTCAAAAGGGTTAAAAAAATCACATTTGACTATGCAACACATACTTGCATTTCCTGTCTCCCTTTTCTCTGGGAGTCAGGACTAATGGTGAAATGGTTCACATGTGCATGAGAAGTTATTGCTTTTCATTGAAGGTCAAAAGACCATAATGGGGCACCTGGGTGGCTCAGTTGGTTCAAGCCTCTGCCTTCAGCTCAGGTCATGATCTTGGGGTCCTGATCTCGGGGTCCTGGAATTGAGCCCCACATCGGGCTCTCTGCTTGGCGGGGAGCCTGCTTGCCTCTCTGCCTCTGCTTGCCTCTCTGCCTGCTTGTGATCTCTCTCTCTCTGTCAAATAAATAAATAAAATCTTTAAGAAAAAAAAAGGCCACAATGTACAGTAAGAAAAACTGGTAGGAATAAGAGGTACACAGAAATATTAAAATTTGATTCAATGACCAATGGATTTTCAATATGATAACATTTTCTCCAAGTCTTGTATTTTCTCCTATTCTCTGAAAGCATTTCTTTGATACTCACTTCCTTAGGAAAATATTTCCTAATTTAATATTTCCTAATTTAAAGGGAAATTAACTTTTGAAGACCATAGCACTTCAAAAGTTAATTTCCCTTTAAATTTGCGTGCCTGCATTCTAACACTCAGAGCATCCTAACTGCGCAGAGTTGGAAAGTTTCTTAAGTTATCTTTTTCAAATATCTATTCCGTGTGTGAATGAATCCTAGGTCCACTATCCCTGACAGATGGCCTTCAGATCTCTGGTTAAACACCTCCAGTAATGGCAACTCACTTCCTTGGGATAAAGCAGTTCCCTCCAGCTGTCAGACTTCTGAAATGACAGTTGAAGGGGAACCTGGACATTCAAGTAATTGAAGGGATATGCACATACGTGAGTTTCTTTTCTCACACAATTTGTAGGGTTATATAACAAGATGCTCAGATTCTTTGGTTATCTGGGGTTGACTTATTTTGATTCTTCTTTGATTTCTGAGACTCCAAGACAGAGTAAACACTCTTCATTTGTCAAGTAAATGCCCTCCAACTATGCCCAGACTTAAGAGGGTTTCCACTGAAATAAACTCAGGACTGTCTGATTTTTAAATCTCTTTTGTTCTTGGCCTAACAGAAAGGCATGTAGTTGGGAGGGTAGAGGGACAACATAATGCCCTCCTAGTTCTCTAATTATGGCACCAATAATCCCCTTTATATTCTGGTGTTTTGTAGCATGTTTATGGTTTTGTCTTATTTCATCTTTAAGGCCAAACAAAAGCTGACTCCAACTGCCACAAACTCATGAGGCCCCAGCCACAGGCCTCAAGCAAGGAAACAAACAAATAGAATGCATGGGAACCCAGTTTCTCAGCTTAAGTATGACAATGGTGTAGAGTCCATATGTCCCAGGAAAAAGAGGACATTTAAAAAGTCTCCAGAGGGCTCTGTCAAATAGGATCATCCAGGACCCATGCAATTGTTCATTTTTCATCTTCAGTGGAATGTCATATGGATTCTGTCCTTCACTTATGCTTAAAGATGGATGGCCAATTGTTTAAGCCTGGTGTTTTTCATTAATTATTCTGCCAACAAAGCTTTAAGTAAAGTCATTTAATTTAGGCTTTGCTTACTGGGTTATAGAAAATCAGTATTTATTACTATTTTTTTTACTCCTCCCATCTTTTATTACTATTTTTTATTAATTTTTATTTTCCATAGGACTCAACCAAAGAGACTAGGGCTTTGAAATTTTACAAGCCAGTTCCCCATAGATAACACAAAGCATTTGATTTATTGCCAGGAGTAAGCAATTTTGTAACTTATGCTTAGGTATATCCAGAGAAAAGAAAGAATAAGAAAGTAAAACACAAAATTTGTTTTTTTTCCAAGTGTGATAAGGTAAGGTAAGAATGTGTTTTAGTTCATCTGTTGATTCAAAATGCTTCTTTACAGACTCAAATACCAAAATGACATTCTCATCTATTCTGGGGGCAGGGGGGATAATTTGGTAAGGACTGATTTTCTTTTTTTTTTAAGGCCAGCAAAGCAATCTGGTTATATCCATCATTACCCTTAGTTAATGACCTACTTGTTTGTTAGCAGCTGCTGTTGCCAAGGAAAGGTACCTGGTTTCTAACAGTAGTACCTCATTGCTAGTTGGAATGAGAGAATGAGAGGAATCAATGGCCTGCCTCAGGGCCATGTGGGTGAGTGGACCCAGCTTGAAAAGAATGTGCTTTTCTTCAGTTACCTAGAATGACTGTAAGTCTCTCCCTTGGAAGAAACCCAGGAAAAGAACAGTCCAAGTACAGAGTTATCCTAAAACTGGACAGAAACAATTTGATAGAAACAAGGTTATAGTGAAAGCATTTCTAGGGTTCACATTTACTTGGAAAAGAATACAAAATATAATTTTGACAACAAAATGCCAATTTATTCATTTCTAGTGAGAAAATTATTGAGCAAAATGAAAATATTTGCACTGTATGACGGGGCATTCTCCTGTTATAAAGCCACATGCAAAGTAAAACATGGGAATCAGAAGGGGCTTGGAGTTCATGGAACCTTAAGAGAAAAGGATGGATAAATGGGTCTTTAATGGCACCCCTCTGACAGTGACAAGAATCTTGACAATCGGACCATAAAGTTTCAAAGTCCCTCAGCTAGAACTCCTCTCATTCATTGCCACTAGCCCTAACCTGTGATTAAAACCAAAAATAAACACAAAACTAAAATCAAGCCTCTCCCACTGGTCTTTGAGCAGTCTATGGAGAATTTTGCTGCTTCCTTTCCAGGTTGATTTGGAGGTAGGGAGATAGCCAAGTTTCCAAGTACAAACACTGACCCGTGTATTTGGAACAATAAGACAGTGAAAATAAAAATTAAAAATGCAATCTAGGGGGGCACCTAGGTGGCTCAGTGGGTTAAAGCCTCTGCCTTCAGCTCAGGTCATGATCCCAGGGTTCTGGGATCAAGCCCCGCATTGGGCTCTCTGCTTTGCGGACAGCCTGCTTCCTCCTCTCTCTCTCTGCCTGCCTCTCTGCCTACTTGTGATCTCTGTCTGTCAAATAAATAAATAAAATCTTAAAAAAAAAATGCAATCTAGGAATACATCAATTAATACTCAAGTCCTTGAATTTATAACAATAGTTTTAAAAACTAACTGGTTACCTTCAGAGGAGGATAAGAACCAATTCATTATCTTTATGGTAAATACAGAGAAAGAGTCAAGCATATCCTGAACTGCACCACTGGGTAATCAAAGAGTAGATGAGGAGATGCATCTGCTTATAAGTTTTCTAGCTAATAAATGAGTGGAAAGTGGTAGACTTAGACATCACCATTTTGTTATTAACAGTGAACTAATGGATCCACACATTGACCATTGACTGATGTTAACATTCAAAAAAGAGCAAAAATTGGATATCATATGCCTCCTGGTGAAATAGTTCAATGCCACCTGCCAAATGAACCTGAATTTGATCAGGTCTCTAAACACAGTTCCCAACTTGCAGACAATACAGAAGACAGAGGAACATATTGAACTGTATAATAAGTACATAATCAGCAACATCCATACTGTAGGAAAACTCCAGAGGTCAAAAGGTAAATTGTAAGAAAAAGAAGGGACTGTATGAGAAATGTGTATGTTAAAGGAGATTTGAAGATAATGCCAATTTTTTTAATGGGTAAGACCAAACTAGAGGGTTTAGGGATGCTCACTTGGATGATAAAACTATATGGGACACACGGAAGTGATTACCATAAAAGTCAGGTTACTTTTGGGGGAAAAGAGGGGTGAGATTCAATAGGGCAGATAGCTTTCTGGGGTGAGTGACAAAATTTTATCTCTTGACCTCAATGGTGGTGAGAAGGGTGCTGCCTTAGAACTCATTAATCTATACAGCTATTTTGTGTGACTTTTCATACCTGTGTTTAACAATAAAAAGTTTGCAGAATGAGAAATCTACTCTTCCTTTTCACTGTGGGTCTTTTTTTTATGGTTTTGTTTCACTTGGCCTGAGGAAGACTTCTTACCCTTTCTATAAGAGACTCAGCCAATCATCCAATCAATCAATCATTTCTCAATGTCAAGATATTTAGAATAACCATATGATGGGTTATGCTCATCTTAATCTGGTGATTTGGATTTGACTGACACCCCTTGGGCTACTCTGGCCCAAAAGCAACATTTCTAAGAGGCTCTCCAGGAATACAAACCCAACCCAGGAGCCCTAGTCGGCTATATCTTAGTGGTGAAAAACAGGACTGATAGTTTGAGATGGTTGAAGTCATTCTCTTTAATAGTCATCCCTCCCATGGACCAGAGTATGGTGGCAATGTGTCTCTTGGGGAAAAGAAGGTGATTTCAGTATTCCAGCATATTATCATGGGGGAAAAAAAATAACCTCATCAAAGCCAATCAAGAAATTACACATAGTTTAGGACAACTGCTCACGGTTATAACCAAGTGGCAAAGCTACAAACAGTTCATAAAAACCTTCCAGGGCATGTAGTAAGGTGGGGGAGACAGGATGACTTCAACTGTATCCATTTTTACAGATCCCTCTCCAGCCCCCTTCTACTGCCTGAGCAGGTCTTGGCTGTATACATGCCTACCTTGCCTAATAAAATATAAGAGCTCTCACACTTTTCTAAGACAAGTCCATCTCATTCTCAGGCAGTTTTCAGCCAGTGCCTAGATACAAGAAAACTGGTACCTTGAAAGAAGATGTGAAGACTTCAGCTTCAATCCCACAAAATCAACTAACTTGGTTTTGTAGTTCCCTGACCCAAAATCATTTCTATTATTTTCAATAATAATGATTATAAATTATTTTTGGAGTTCAAGACTCAAGAGCACTTGAGACTGGCTTATACTAAATTGGCCAATAAAGCACCTTGAGTCAATTCAAATTGTGAAAGGATGCAGAGATCTGGGAGTATGGCGCTTGGGAGAAGAGGGAGCTATTGGGAAAAATCTCCAAGCAGAAAGCACTTTATAAGTTTTCGAAGCATTTTTAAAGTCAATCTGATATGTAAGTAAAAGCTAACAAACTGCACATTTATATCCCTCACCTAGATCACATTCACACTAGGCATGTAAAATCCAAGATGCAAGATTTTATGGGAGCTGGAACACATAATGTGTCTGTGTGTCAGGAAGCTGATGAGACAAGACTTTTAATGACCTAAAGCAGTGGTCCTCTGGGGCACAGACAATAGCCTTGACCATCCAAAGTCCTATAAGGAAGTTTTGACCCCATTACTAAAGGGGACAAAGTCCATGGACTCTGTGATAATAATCTGTTATTGGAAGCCTATTTGTCCAACATTCTCAGATTATTAGTGGAGGAACTAAGGTCCAAAGAGGAATGTACTTGCTTAAGGTCTTTGTGGTAAACATTAATTCCATCCTCCCGTTCTTCCCAGAGGACAACTCTGTTGGGGTAGTCACTTGTCACACAGCCATATGCTCAGAAAAGGGGGCCACTGCCACCCCCAAAATGAATGAACCATGGCTGGTCAAAGCCAACCTCAGCCATGTCACTGCCATTGCTCAGGCACAGACATGTGACCAATCCTAGCCAATGGGATCTGGAGATAATTTCCTGGGGAATTACCAGTAAATACTTTACTCCATAAAAACAAGAAAGAAGAAAAAAAAAAAACACATAGGAAGAAACACTGCTCTTCTTCTTCATGGGATACTGTAATATCTGCATATGACACATGAAACTTCTATAGCCACCAGACAAGCATAACAGAAAGGCTAAGCAGAAAGATGGTTGACCTCAATGACGTCATGAACCTGTGATTCTGGACTTCCTGTTACACACAATAGGAAACATCCTTAAGTTACTTTTTGCTGTACTTTGAATTTTTTTCAATCTAGAGGATCCTAGCTGATACAATCTTTCAGAAAGTTTGTGGCAAGGCTAGGATTAGAAAAGGAACTCATCACTTCCAGGCCCATGAAGTCCTCTATTTAAGGGACTGAAGAAGTCTGTGAGCAGGTTTATCAGCCTAGGTAATGCCACGGTAAGAAACAACCCACATATCTCAGGGGTTTACAACGACAAGGTTCTATTTCTTGCTTGTGTAACATGTCCATCAGTATTAGCTGAAGCTCTGCTCCAGGAACCAGCCCAATGAGTAAACTCTTTTCTGAAATATTACTGACTTTGTGACAAAGCAAGAAACAAAGCATGCCAAACCATGAACTGGCTCTTAAAAGTTCCATTCAGAAGTTTCACATATCACTTACTTTTTTTTTTAAGATTTTATTTATTTATCTGAGAGAGAGAGAAAACGAGCAGGAGGGAGGGGGCAAGGGAGAGGGAGAAGCAGGCTCTCTTCCGAGCAGGGAGCCCAATGTGGCACTCTATCCTAGGACCCCAAGATCATGACCTGAGCTGAAGGCAGAAGCTTAACCAACTGAGCCACCAGGTGCCCTACACATATCACTTTCACTCACACGTCATTAATCAGAGCAAGTCACATAGTCTAGCTTGATATCAACAAGGAAGTGAAAAAGAACAATTCCTTTAGGCAAAAGACCACATTTAGTCTATATTTAATGCTTCTAAGAAATAGCTAAGCACCCCAGGGGCAACTAAAATGGTTGCTGAATTATTTTGGTAACATCTCTAAACTTCAGGATATTTTGGCAAACACAACTGCCATGCCTTCTTTTTATAATAAACTTTTCTTAAAATATCTTTTATTTTAGAATGATTATATGTCCATTAAAATTTTTTCCATACTGTACTATATACTTGACTATTGCTAAGAGACTAGATCTTAATGTTCTGACCACAAAACAGAAATGGGAATTTTTGTGATAGGATGGAGGTATTAGCTAATGCTATGGTGGTTGTCATTTTGCAAAATATGAGTGTATCAAATCACTATATACCTTAAGCTTATACAATGTTAGGTGTCAATTATATCTCAATAAAGCTGGGTATAAAAAGAGAATTTAAAAAGTCCAAATCAGGGGCGCCTGGGTGGCTCAGTGGGTTAAAGCCTCTGCCTTCAGCTCAGGTCATGATCCCAGGGTCCTGGGATCGAGCCCCGCATCGGGCTCTCTGCTCAGCAGGGAGCCTGCTTCCCTTCCTCTCTCTGCCTACTTGTGATCTCTGTCTGTCAAATAAATAAGTAAAATCTTTAAAAAAAAAAAAAAAACAACAAAGTCCAAATCAGTAAAAGATTAAAAAAATACATGTTTTGCTTTTGTAATCCAACCCATCATAGATAAATCACTAATAATTTGGTGTATGTCCTCTAGTCCTTTTCTATGTATGTTCACATGTCTGTATACATACATACATCTGTACGTATATTTGTGGCTTATTGCAAAAAATACCATTTTAGAGGTGCCTGCGTGGCTCAGTTATTAAGTGTCTGCCTTTGGCTCAAGTCATGTTCCCAGGGTCCTGGGATCAAGCCCCGTGTTGGGCTCCCAGAGAAGCCTGCTTCTCCCTCTCCCACTACCCTTGCTTGTGTTCCCTCTTTCACTGTGTCTTTCCCCATCAAATAAATAGATAAAATCTTTTTTAAAAAGTACCATTCTACACAATTATACATAATATCATGAACATTTTTGCTTGTCAACATATAGCTAGTTATTTTTTTCTTTTTTTAAGATTTTATTTATTTATTAGAGAGAGAGAGAGAGAAAGAGCATGAGCAGTGGGGAGAAGCAGAGAGAGAAGCTGACTCCCCACTGAGCAGGGAGCCCAATGTGGGGCTGTATCCCAGGACCCCAAGATCATGACCTGAGAGCTGAAGGCAGACAACTGACTGAGCCACCCAGGCACCCTGGCTAATTACTTTTCTTTTTTAAAGATTGCATAGTATTCCACTGTGTGTATGCACCATAATTTATATCACAATTTCTCTCAGGATGGACATTTAGGTTATTCTCATGCTCATTATCACAAATAATTCTGTACTGATCACTCTTTTACATATAGACATAGATATTTGCATGCTTTTATGAGAATTTCTGTAGAATAAATTCCAAAAAGGAGAATTGCTGGAAGAGAAGGCATACACATTCAAAAATTTAAGAGATATTGCAAAATGGCTCTCCAAATAAGATTATATCAATTGTGTCTTTTAACTGGTAGGCTTATTGAATCCAGGCAACAGTGTATTAGACAGTGATCCTTTTAGACAAAAAAATATGTACTGACAAAAAATATGTTAATACTGACTGCATATAAATATAAATATTCTGGACATATTTATAGTGGCCCCCTCTCTTCAGGGAGCTTAAATCTAGTAAGGGAGAAAACAGACACATAGGAAAATACTAAAAATACATAAATACTTAGTATAAGAAATTGAATCAGGCACATGTGGAAACAGGGGCAAGAAAGCAGATGTGATAAGAGAATGTTCAGTGAAGCAAAGGGTGTCAGTGTAGGGACAAGAAAGGCTTTCAGAAAAGAAACAATATCATTAATTACAATTGATAGAAGGGGGAGCTGAGCCTTGGCAGGGTGGCTATTCGAGATGGGGTTGATGGTAGCACTGGGAAGGGAAGGGGTATCTTGCCTGGGTAAATGAGCTCACAGCGTTTGCATGCTGGGCGAATCGCATTAGGGCCAGAGTCTCTTCTTCAGGCCAAGATTTTACATAACTAGGTCTATCTTGGGTCATCGTCTGTAGACTCTCTTAACAACAAGGGATTGGTCTGAATAGCCAGTCTAAAGAAGTGAGACTAGAAGAGGTCTGCCCTCTTGCTTAGAATCTCGAAGCCAGGGGCGCCTGGGTGGCTCAGTGGTTTAAGCCGCTGCCTTCAGCTCAGGTCATGATCTCAGGGTCCTGGGATCGAGTCCCGCATCGGGCTCTCTGCTCGGCAGGGAGCCTGCTTCACTCTCTCTGCCTGCCTCTCTGCCTACTTGTGATCTCTCTCTGTCAAATAAATAAATAAAATCTTTAAAAAAAAAAAAAAAGAATCGAAGCTATAAACCACCACGACAGCTCAGCCATTTGGTCCCATGGAGAAAAAATAAATCATTCAACAGGATATATCCAAATCCCCCAAAGGATATGGATTCTTAGGCCCCTATTGAATACCTTAACCTTTAGCTTTCACAGCAAATTGCCTAATGGGGGTATCATTAGACACTTTGGGAGCCTGGTTTCATGGGAAAGACCATAACCAAGTTCAAGCTTTAGGGAGCAGGATACAAATGCATGAAGCAAATGCTGCCACATCCCCCCTTCTAGCCTAAGACATCTCTGATCACAACAATTAGACCTAGAAAAGCCTCAGAATCCTCAACACAGCCTTCCAAGGAACTACTACCAATCAAATGAAATGGGCACTGCACTGAAGCCCATTTGTCATCCCTGATTTATAGCAACAGATTAATCATTTCCTCGCCAGGCATTCTTTCCCACCTATTACTTCACCAACCATAAACTTTCTCAGAAGAAGCCATAGGCATTAGGACCTCATACAGACCTAAACAGCCCACACTGGGAAAGGGGAAAGTCACCCCTACCCACTATGGCATCCACTCCTCCAAGCCCCCACATTCTTATAAAAGGGTATCCCCTCAAAGATGTTAGCTCTTCATCTGCTTTTACCTCTATCTAGAGGTGATTACTTCCATGCATTCTTTCAACCAATATTTATGAGGGCCTACTATGTGCCAAGTCATGTTCTACAGACTGAGGCTACAGCAGTGAGCAACGCAGACAAACCCCTGTGCCCATAGAGCTTACTTTGAGGAGAAAGACAAAAACAAGAAGCAGGAAAGTGCCTAGCAGGCTAACTGACACTAAATGCTAAGGAGACCCCAAAACTGCAAGAAAGGGGAATAGGGAGCATTGATTGGCAGGCAGGGGATGGAGAGAAATTTTAAAAAGAAATAATTTCCCCAGTTGATGAGATTTGACTACAGACCTAAAGAAGGAGAAGGAGCATGTCATTCAGACTGAGAGGAACAGGTCAGGAACAGTGAAGAGGTAGATCTCAATGGACAAACGGGGAAGAGAATGAAGAAAGGGGGTAAGTCTGGAGGCTGGGGGTTACAGATCATAAAGTGTCTCACAGTGGGGGGGTCAAAAGAAAGTCTCTGATATAGATGGTCTCTGCCTTCACCAAGTTTCTATTTATCACAGAAGACAAAGAGTAAGTACATCATTATAAGTAATTCACTCTAAGTGTAACAAATACAGCACATTTATAAAGGTGGGGGGCTGCAAGGTGCCATGGAAGATATAACAGGACAGCCTGATGGCATCTGGTGATTGTAGACAATTTCCTGAAAGAAGGACTTCTGAACTAAGCCCTGAAGAAGGAGTTTGCCCAGCAAAAAAAAAAGAAAGAAAGAAAAGAATGTGCCAAGCAGAGGGAACAGGGTGTGTTCAATGAGGTTGGAGGTAAAAGAGAGCACAGAGCACAAGAGAGCAGATGGGTGCGATATCCATCCGAAGAAGCCCACAGGAACTGGAACCCTCAGGGCCCTGAAATGCTTATTAAGGGTCTTTGACTTTTAAGCACAAGAGGAAGCTTTTGAAAGGTTTTAAGCATAAAAGCAATCAGTCTTACCTTTTTTGTAAAAAGATCTCTCTGATTATTATGTCACTCTCCATGCTAACCTCTTAGACCTGGGAGATGACACAATAAAGCAAAATTGTTTTAAAAATTGCCCTTGCTTCTTTTCTAATCAGCATCTTGAAGCCCACTTTTCATCTCGGACCTCCCTTCCTAGTCAGTGAGGCTGCTGTTCTCCCATTCATTCTGGTAAAATAAAGCCTTGGCCATTCCTCACCTGTCCTGAGACAGGTAAGTCCCCACAGATGTTTCCTAAAGCAAGGCAGGACATAGATGTATGAGAATACTTCTCTGAGAATAAGGAGAAGAAAAATCTGGCTTACTCTATTTGATCCAGGCTTTTTCCATATAGAAACTCAACAGATCAAAACCATTCCAAAACTGGGATGAAACCATATGGCTTCCAGAATCACACATTGTTTTTACAAGGTTCAATGGCTGAGATGCCTTTCTCTATCGGTGGAAATGAACCAGACTTTTCCCATTTGCTTCTTACGGTCATTGCAAGGAGGTTAATTCATTTGTTACCCACGTAGACAACATGTAAGGTGCCACAGGTGATCTGGAACATACAAAGCATCAAAGACGACATTCCATCCTTCTGCCTGAAATAATCTTGGGTCCTGTGTTTCTCAAAAAGCAGTGAATTTGTGCATCTCCAAGCAGCAGGAAAGGGTTGTTGTTTTTTTGTATCGTGTTCTTTGTATTCTACAGTTCTTGGTATATTCCATACTCTAAATTAGGCCTCAAAAATATTTCTGATTAAAAATTTATAAAGCTCATGACAGCCTCTTTCTAGAACATAACCCCTAACTAATTCATGTTCACTTACCCTGCAGTTTTCTATTTATAATATTTTAGAATTTCTGTATATTTGTAATATAAATTATTAAATGACATCAAGGTTCTTATTTTGATGAGAGAATTTTTGATGAATTTGACAGTGTAATTACTTCAGATACTGCTCTGGATTGCTGGGAAAATATTTAATTTTATTTACCACAATGAATAATTAAAGCATGCAAGTGGTGGGCTCTCTTGCTGTGCCTTCTAGCTCCTTACTTCTGTTTGCTTCTTGCTAATTAAAATAGTGATGCTTATATGTGTAGTGGCTTAAAAGAAATAAATTACCAGTTTGGGGTGGGGGGTCGGGTGAAGAAGAAGCAGGCATGTGATAAGACTTGAGAAACCTGTATCAAAGTAGAGAGGAAGGAGGGAGATGATGAAAACTTGGCTGTGTTTTATTTCATGTTTTTCTTGCAAGAGCAGAGAGAGTGAAGAGTAGTCTCCTTGTTTATTTGGTGAACTACCCTCCCAGTTCTAGAAACTTTTCATGTGCCAGCTTCTCAACTAAAATAACAGAAATGGTAATGGCAAGAAAGGCTGGGAAGAGCACCACAACTTCATCTATAAAGCCCAGAAGATTCCTGATTATCATATGGGTTACCATTTTGGGTTCATTGATTACATCTTTATGATTTTCATTTGGTTATCAGAAAAGCCTACTAAGTATGCACAAGGTCAACCTTAATATTTCTACTTGAGGATGAGAAAGTTGAGGTTCAGTTTGATGAACGGCCTAGTCCCACATCACTCAGAAGTATGAAGTCCCAGGTTTAATGACTCTTTATCCACAGGGATTAAGAGATCAAGGAATGAAGTTTTTCTTACCACCTGATCTTAAGCAATGCTAAATAACTGTTAAAAGCGAGACAACATGGGGCACTTGGGTGACTCAATCAGTTAAGCATCTGACTCTTAATTTTGGTCTAAGTCATGTCTGATCTCAGGATTGTGAGCCCTGATTCAGGCTCTGCGCTAGGTGTAGAGCCTGCTTGAGATTCTCTCTCTCCGTCTCCCTCTGCCCCTGCCTGCTCATACTCTCCCTAAAAAATAATATAATAATAAGAATAATAATAGACAAGACAACATGTCCAAAATGGAGTCACTTATACTAAGCCCCATGTCACCAAACCAAGACTTAATTAAAGTTTCAGGTCTCCCAGAGATGGAACCTTAAAACAGTCAATCAGGAATTGCCCAATCAGCACTAGCTATATAATCTGCCTTCCCCTAAAGGAAAGTTACCTTGCAATAACCAATCTGGTGTTTTGCCCAATATAACGTCCTTGTTCCTGCTCCCTTCTGCCTATAAAAGTCTTTCATTTTGTACAGCACCTCAGAGTCCCTGCCTACCTTCTAGAGTGGATGCTGCCTGATTTAGAATTGTTGAAAAAACCAGTAAGATCTTCAAAATTCACTCCATTAAATTTTGTTTTGTAACATAATAGACATATTATTAGACATTCAGTATATTTTCCCAAAAAAGAATTTACATGTATACATGCACATGTATATGTATGTGTGGGTATGAATTTCAAGTGCTAAAACACATGCAACATCTGTGGAAATAGTACTAAAGTGTAGATCAGTACAGGTCACTGCTCTGCTCTAGACCTCAGTTTCCACATCCAAAAATGGGGACAATATTGAGGAGGAGACAAGATGGCGCAAAAGTAGGAAGAGGTGCCATTTCAACCTGTCCCCTAAAGTGAGCTGATTACCTACCAAAGAACTCCGACCACCCATGAAATCAGCCTGAGATTAGAATTATACACTTCTGGATCTTTACAGGGGCAGAAGACGCCAGTGCGCAGAAGCGTTCCAGGGTGCAACTGGCCTGCACCATGGTCGATACATTCAGCTACTCATCTGTTCAGCCATCTCTCACCAAAATGACTAGGAGGAAGAATGTCCAACAGAAGAAAAATTCCAAAAGAAGAAGAAGAAGAAGAAGAAGGGGGGGGGGGGAGAAGGAGAAGAAGAAAAATTCAGAGACTGGGCCTTCTGCATCAGAGCTATTGGATATGGACATAGACAGTATGTCAGAAAGGGAGTTCAGGCTAACAATTATCCAGGCAATAGCTAGGTTGGAGAAAGCTATGGATGACAAAATGGAATTGATTAGGGCAGAAGTGAAAGCCACCAGAGATGATGTTCACAACATTCTCAATGAGTTCCAATCTAATCTATATTCTCCAAAAGCTAGGGTAACTGAGGCAGAAGATAGAATTAGTGATCTGGAGAACAAACAGATAGAGAAAAAGGACCAGGGGGAAGCCTGGAACAAAGAGCTTAGAAGCCATGAAAACAGAATTAGGGAAATAAATGATGCCATGAAACGTTCCAATGTCAGAATTATTGGAATCCCTGAGGGGGAGGACAAAAATGGGGACAATATTGATATCTCCCTCTTAGAGTTACAGGCATTTAATGAGACAATGCAGAAAAAGGACGCAGTAAGTCCTAGCTATTTCTATTTTTCAATGGCATATAGAGTTAAATATGGTAGTGGGGGCACCAACCACATCTTGCCCATCTTTGTATCCCAGCCTCCAACACAGAGCAGCTTATTCAATAAATGAGTTGGGTGGATGGCTGAGTGGCTTCTGGCTATTCCGTAATCAGAATGAAAGCTCCTAATTACATCCTAAGGTCCTTGAAGGCAGGACATTATCTTGTCCTTTTCCCCAACTCAGGATATTGCTCGAACATAGATGATGCTAAAAAATGCCTGCTGAGTTTTACTGGAATGGAATACTCAGTATCATCTATACAGAGCTGAGAAGGGTTTGGCAGCAGCTTTTCCCAGGAGTGTTGCCTGAGGCTGGGGCTGTAAAAATCCTGGAAGTGTGGAGGCCACCTTAGTAAAGAACAAGGCATTGTCTGGGGCCAGAACCCCTAGTGAGTGAGGTCTTTTCCAATCAAAGGCCTAGTCACTGGCGTGTGTTCCACAAGCCCCTGGGGACCAGCTCTCATTGTGTGGCACGGCCACTGGGGGCAGGGATGCCCGCCTCTCCCCAGACTGTATCGATTAGCTGCTCCATCTGCCACTCTGCAAACAAGCTGCACGATCCCCCATTGGATGAAAATGTCACCCATGGTAACAGAGCCTCACAGCTGGCATCTGACCACAGGACCCTCAGGGAGGGAATAATCAGATCCTGAAAAGCAGTCAGCCCACACCGAGCTAAATGCAAAATGAAAAATAAATAAACGTCTATTTTAATCTCCTCCCTCCCTTCTCAGCCCCAAGCACCAGACATTATTCTCAAGTTGCACTGCCACAGCAGGGGACCGGTGGCCCTCAAGGCAGGTTGCTTGAGGGTCCTATGTATCGTCTGTGGGAATTATAACTCAGAGACCTCCCCTGGCGGTTCTGGAGCTATGGAGAATGCAATGAAATCCTGCCCCAGCCACTCCAGTTTCAGTTTCACTCAGGTCTTTCTCCTTGGAGACGTCCCTCACTTAATCTCTCTCCCCACTCCCATCCCTGTCCATATCCCTGTCCTTCTCTCTCCCTCTGCCTTCCCATCCCCACTTCTCCTCTCTTGGCTCTCTTTTTCTCTCTCACACCCAACATCTCCCTCTTCTTCCTGTTCCCCCTCTCCTCCTAATTTTGTTCTCTCTGCACAGGACATTCTTCCTCATCCTCTTTCCTGGATTACTTCTCCTCCTCTTTCAGACCTCAGTTTAATTACCATTTCCTCTAGGGTTTCTGACAGGAACATTGCCCCCAAACTATGTAAGTATCCCTTGATACTGTGCCCCTCCCACTCTTCCCCTCTCACTCTTTGGCTGTCTGTTTGACCAGGAGAGAAACAACCTTGTCTGTCAAGCTGACTATTAAATCCCCGGCACCTAGCACAGTGCTTGGCACACAAAAGATGCTTAATAACTATTTATGACAAGACTAAACAAACAATGCCAGGTACAAAGCAATTCTTATAGGGCTTCCAGATTTTTTCAGACTCTGAAAATGTGCATGCCATGAGACTCTTTGTCAGTTTCCAGTTACTGAACTAGCTTAAGTCAAAAATAAAGAAATCTGTCAGAAGGGCTCACAAAGGTAAAGGAGCTGTTGACATTTTGGAGTACAGTCTTCTTTGTAGTCAGGGGCTATGCTGTGCATTGTAGCTCTACCCAATAGCACCACTGGATCCCAACAGCACCCTCTAACCCCCAGTTGTGACAACCAGAAATGTCTCATCTCATAAGGTGAGGAATCCAGGATAACAGGAAAAGTGTTCAGCAGACCAGCCAAAAATAAGGATAAAAGTCCACTGCATTTTTCAAGTTATGCCAGTGGTTCCCTGGGAATGTGCCTGCCTCTACTAGGATATATTTACAATGTCTGGAGATATTTCTGGTTGTCACAACTCCGGGCAGGGGAGGGAAAGCACAGCTTCCCCACAATAAAGAATGCTTTAGTTACAAATGTCAATAGTGTGGCTATTAAGAAACCCTGATCTACGTGGATAAGATAAAGTTTCCACTAGATATTTTAACTTTTCACTTGAAAAACTGAACTATATACTGCTTAATTCCAAAGATACATCAGGGCCCTTGCCTTTTTGTAAGCCAGCAGACACCCCTTTATCCTGGCATGAATGCAGCAGGCTGCCAAGAGACCCAATGAGGCTTCTCTGGTGGACGGCATTATGTGGTGCAGTTAACAGTATCATTATCAGTATTACTACCACTATTATTTTCAGGTTTCAAATCCCAACTCTGCCACTTTCTATTCATGTCCCTGGACAAGTTACTTAATTTTTCTGAAATTTTCTCAATTTCCTAATCTAAAATATGGAATGATAACATAGCCACAAATGATAATCCAAGGAAAGCACATAACACATTTCTTAGCAAAGAAGGAATATTAAACTATGCTATTTATGTGACAATAAACCATTGACATTTTGTAACACAGAGTTTGACTGATTCATACTTACTTTCCTTTTTTGACAAGTGCACTGGCCATTATTACTTGAACTATGATTAATCCATAGCTATAACAGATGATTCTGTATAGATGAGCATTGTCCCTGGGTTCAAAGCTAGAAAGGTATAAGAAGGCAGGGTCTATTCTGGACAAAGTAAGGTTCTTAGCACAGGAGGAGCTTAAAGTGCATGGATGTGGGGAATGGGGGTCAGCAGAGCTCAGCCGTACTGTGAGAACAGATCACAAAAGGCCCAACCAAGGGATTAGAACTTGATTCCTCAGGGATCAGACGCAAACAGGGACTTTAATTAAGCAGATGAGTGGCATCTCAGGTCTGTCTTTTAGGAAGCTGCAATGGCAACACATTGGCAGCTGTTCACTTCCCTCACTGTAAACCCTACCATCCTCTCCCAATGATGGTTCTTCACGTTCCATTGCAATAACTTTGAAATGTCAGGGATGGGAAAAGGACCATCTTAATTACCACCCGTAGTACTGTAAGTGAGTGCCACTTTTCTGAAGACAGTTTGGCAACGTGTCATAGGTGTCTTAAAAATATGCATGTCCTTTTGCCCTGGAAATTCCACTTCTGGGAATCTACCCTGAGGAAATCATGGAAAATATGCACAAATATTTACCTACAAGAAAGCTCATTTGCAGCACTGTTTTTGGAAGTATAAAGTTAAAAACCCTAAAAGCTCAATAACAATTAATTGGTTAAATAAGTTAAGGTACAATGACTTGCTATGCAGTCATGAAAGCTACATTACTGACATGTAGAAAAACAGGTTACAAAAGACTGCATAGTGTAAGATGCCTTTTCAAGGTACCTACATACACACACATACACACACACACACACACACACACACACACACACGCATGCATGGGTGTACACACTTATCTTTATACATTACAGATATCCTTTTGTCCCAGCAAATTATTTCTGGTAATTTATCCGAAGGAATGAATGAAGGCATTAATAGCAACATATGTGAAATTGTGTGTATACATAAAACACCACACAAAATAGTCTGGAAGGGTAGATACCAAGGTATTAGTGCTGGCTATAGGGGAAGAGATTATGGGAGATTATTTTATTTTCTTCTTTTAGCTTTGCCAGATTTTCAAGTCCTTCTAACAGCATTTATTACATTTATAATACATTATAATACATTAAGAATAATAATGAAGGCAAAGAAAATGCATCCCCAATAACTGTGCCCACCAAAATTTTGTAGAATATCCAATCATACTGTAACTTTTGAATGACTAGAGGGAGACAGGCTGAGCCAGACATTGAAAATTGTTGTTGATTCTTCTTAGATTTCAGTATAAATTAAACTTGGTGTCTGCTGAATTTAGTATGGACTGAGCTGCCAATATCTGCTTAGCTGTATCCTGAGTGATGTGCAGCTACAGTGAAAACGGAACCTATATGATTCCTTTCCTCAAATTACTCATCGTCAATCCAGGATAAAAGATACATGTGAAAGAGAAACTAGGACTAATTCAAGGCTACTCATGGTAAAGTGCTAAATCATAAGGGAGAGCTGCCGAGTTGTACAGAGGTTCAGAGAAGGAGAAGATAATTATTGGAGGGGTCAGGAAAATCTTCACACACGAAAAAGATGAGACGGCAGACAAGAGAAGAGCACAGCATCAAAGGTATAAAGGCAGGAATGATGGGGGGAGGGGTGGGCTCAAAGACAGCAAGAGGCTAGCTTGGCGCACGCATGGAGTTTTAACTGAGGACTGAAGACAGTGAGGACAAATTAAGGAGGAGCCTCCGTGCTGGGGTCGGAAATTTGGAAAATAATGTGTGTGAAATAAAACTCTGGGTCTAAACGGAACAAGTAGATGATAAGTACTTAAAAAATAACAAATATGAACAAGATGTTGGTAACATAAGCCTTCATCACCTAGAAACCACCTCAAAGAAGCAAGTGATATGAGAGGGGACAAAGTAACCTCTTTTAAATGAACTCCCAAAATGCATTCTAAAAATAGGTTTTTGGAAAAGGGGTAACAGTGGTCCTTTTAGCAGGAAGTAGGCTTCATGAACCCTAAGGACGTGGCAAGAGAGAAAAGGCGTAAGGAAAGGAAAGTTCATGCTGACAAATGGTGGTTGAGAAATTTGGATGAGACCCTAAGTATGTAAAATTTGTTTCAGTCCCCAAAATGGAAGTTCTGTAATGAGTGAAATTCATTATCTTAAACTTTTGGCTATGATGTGTAATTGTTAACCTCTACTGCTTTGGTTCAAGGCTCCCTTCAGTAAAATATATTGTTTGCCATCAAAGCTGATGTGGATTAGGAGCTGAGCATGTGCCCTCCCTTTTAGGTTATATTAATATACCGAAATCGATAACATGCCATAGCTTTCAGAAGTAGTAATAAAATACCCTAAAATATTCCCAGAATACGTCTATAAATTATTTGTTCAATGTACTTATGTTAAAAAAGGTTGTCAGTTACAATGCTCTGGAAGACTCTAAAATTACAAGCCATCGTATTTGTATTTGATAAAGCTCTTGCTGTTTTGGGTCAGAGGGGGTTATGCTGTGGGGGAAAAAAAATCATTATTTTCCCTAATAAATAAATTACTTGCCTATATTTCATGTATCACTCAGGCCAGCCAGTATTGAAGGTTTAAATAATAAATAACAAATAGCTCCATTCATTTATTAATAATGATGCATCATGTGTGTGAATGTGTGTGTGTGTGTGAGTGAGTGTGTGTGTGTGTTTGTGTCTTGAGTATATGAGTTTTCCTTTAGAGGCTTGAGGTGACAGATTGAACAGTAGTCATCAGAAAGGACAAAAAGTCATGCCTCTGAGATCATTAACATTTTTCTAGGTTGAGAAAATCATCTAGTGCCAACAGACCTTTTCATTTGGCCAGTGCCTAATGTAGAAAACCATGCTGGGATAAAATTCTTGAAAGGCACAGACCCACCCAACAATACCTTCAGCCTGAAATTCTGTCAAGGGTCCCTTTATTATTAACTCTTCTCAAATGCAGCACCAAGACATAGTTCTAGGGGAAAAATAGGGGGAAAAGGAAACGATCAGACTCTCTTCCAAACTTTCTCCTTTTATTTAGCAGCAGAAGAAAGGAAGTTAGCCACATCTGCTTCGAGCAGTTTACATCACCATTAGTCCCAGTTAATTAACTGACCTCACAGATGTAAGTATCAATCTCCGCCATATTGTCACAAAGTGACCCTCACCATTACCTACAATGCTACTCCTTTCATTTGAAGCAGACAGAGGCAGGTTGAGCTGAGGTACCCATACCCACAAAAAGCCAGCTAAGAAATATATTGTGCTACATTCCATTCCCAAAGGAATACCTGGACCAAGGAAATGGCTGGCAACAGCTGGACCTTACAATGAGTTACTGTTGGCACTAAGCCAGAGCAAAAGCAAGCAGCCTTGCACAGTGAATCCTAAAACAGATGGATCCCCTCTGTTTGTCCTTCCCTTCTCCACACACCTAGGGCAAGCACAGGGCTTGGCAGGAGCTCTGGGGACATGTACATATATTCAAAAGGAGATAAATCTCAGAACCACTATTACATTATAAATTGCATACCCCCCCTTTTTTTTTTACATTATGTAGCTTTAGGGCAAAAAATCTTTCACCTCTGAAAATACATATGAAAAATCTGGCCTGTTCCAATGACCTAGCTAATTGGGCCCGAGAATGTTGGGTGGAAGAGTCAAGTTCTGCCTACTCTTTGGGGTCTGTTACTGATTCCTTTTGCCCTAGGTAAAAACTTCTCATTCTTTGGTCTCTTCTTTATGTGACCCTCACCACCAAACAGCAACACAGAGCAGGGCACAGCAGGCTGCCACACCATCATCCTTGTTTAAAGAACAGGGTCAGCTCCTTGCTGTGAACAGATTTTCCTCTGTGGAAACAGGTTCATGTTTATCTTTCAAGTTCCAGCAACAAACTCAGGACTGCCAACATGTGCCGCACAGCTGCTGCGGCGCCTGATTTATGAACAAATCTGCATATAATTGTGTTGGTTCTTTTTTTTTCTCCTGGTCTATTTTTTTCTTTAAACAAAATGGCTTAGTCCAGGCTGCATAAAGCCCCAATTCTAAAGCCATATAATTTTATGGACAAGGGGTGGGGGTAGGAGTAGGGGAGTTCTTTTGTATGGCACCTGAACTCATTAAAATCCTAAATTCCATAATTTTACACTACCATGTGCTACAACTGAACAGCCTAATTGCTTACCGTCTTTATGAGAACCACAAATGGAGCAAGAAAACCAGGGAACAGGTGGGAAGGCCACACTGGGGTTTGGGTCCAACCCCTGTCAAGAGGTGCTGATCAGACTAGAACTGGATGATTTTGTATAGTAAGAGATTTTACTCTCTACAGAGGCCTGAATTTAGCCAAGTCAGTGGTGGTGTGAGGTATGGTCAAAAATGAAGAGATTCCCAAATTTAGACATCTTATAGTGACCACATAGTTGAGATTCTTAAAGAAAGGGAACTATGGGATGAGGTAAGAATCAATGGCTAACAATCTTATCATCCCAGGTTCCTGGACACAAATAAAGTTAGATCTAACAATTTAAAAAAAAAAAAAGTGACTTGGATTTCAAGAAATCAAGTTTCTACCCTGGTCCCTGATAACAGGATCTGGTGACGTGGGAGTGATGGATGTAAAAATTCTTCAGCATCTATTCTATAGACAGTACAAGTGATTGATTAACTAAAATGACTGGCATTTTCAGCATCTTGTCTGATCACTTTGCTTTCCCAAAAAGGAAATTAGTTCCTTTGAAGAGAGTATTATAGTTTGGTGATTGTGGGAAGGAGTCCAGAAATGTGCAATTAGGAAGAAGTCTTCAGCACTTTTTTTCTCACCTGCCAATTGATAGCAATGACCAGGCCAACCAAGCTCCAACTCCCAGACCCCATTCTGAAGACTGGAAAAGTAAGCTGCTTGTTTCCTTCACTTAAAACAAAGAGGAATTCAACATACTTCCAAAATCTAATACTTCCTTCAAAATTCTAGAAGCCTCACCACTGAAAATTAAGGGTATTAGTATGATACTATGAACCTAGATATAACCAAAAGACATTAGAAGAGCAAGTTGATGAAATCCAGAAATCTATTAAGTTGAAAGAAGTTAGAAGATGACAAAAAATCAGGGAAGATGCCAAGCCATGTACCTTAGTAATGGAATCCACAATGAAGAGTTTTTCAGAACCAGCGTGAAAATTAATAAAGTAAGCATTAATGTTAATTGAAGGGTTCAATGGATGGATGGATGGATGGATGGATGGATGGATGGATGGGTGGATGGACGGGATGGTGGGTGAGTGGACGGGTGGAACAAACAGATCGAAAGACAGTGAGTTAAGAAGAAAACAGTCAATGAGTTCTAATCTCAAGGAGAATCCTAGAGGCAGAAGTAGGAAAGGGGTAGACAAGGGCATTCTGATGATAATCACAATCAGAAGTTGCTGGGGAACGCTGCTAGTGAATGTGTCACCTAAGAGATGGAGATACCTTACCAGAGACCTAGTAAGACCTAGAATCACGGGTAAACTCTTACTCTACAAGGAAACTTTCAGAGCAAGCTCCCAGGCCTGGCCAAAGCTTTGGCCTCTCAGCAGTATTTCCAAAAAGCACTGCCAACTTCTTTAGAAATGTGCAGAAAGATCTTCTTCTCTCTGAACTAGAGGGACAGGATGTTTCAGCTTAATCCTTTGCCAAGGCCCAGGATCTCACACTAAGAACATGGTGTTTTGCATTAGGAATTCACTGAGACAAAGTGAGGCCAGATGGATGTCTGGTGTGCCAGACATGGTCATGGGGGTACAGAGGTCTCATATTTAGGCCCAGAAATTAGAAAGTAAGACTGGTACAAGAGAAGAAACACTGAGAGTCCTACTTCTAGCTTTGTTAATTTCAAAATTAACCCAAAAATACCAAGCAGGACAATTCTTTTTTTCGCCTTTCTTCCCCTAACTTCTCTTTTCTTCATTGCCCTCAAAATCTGTTTCCAGGTACCTGTCCTCACTAAATATCCCAGACATTCCTTACCATTGGCCAGCTCACAACTATGTAAGATCTTACTTAGTATTAAGCATTTTGCATTCATTGCTTCATTCCATCTTAATGACAACCTGGTAAGGCAGATACCATAATTATTCTCACTTAGCAAGAAAGGAAACTGAGGCTCAGCAAGATAATATAATTTTCTTAAATGTAATCTTACCGGTGTTGACATTTCATGTCTGGTCCCCTGCCTTCTGTACCTATCCTTTGTTTTTATGGATCTCTTAGTTCCTAAAAGCCATGGCTTTCTCTTCAGACTGCAAGGTTTCTCTTCACCCAGCTAATGACTTAAGGCTGTTACACTCTGCATAATGGTAATGAATATGAAAGCATTTCATAAACCATAACAAATAATACAAATGTGAGGTCTTATTTTAGTGTGTGTATCTGTATCAATACATTGCATTCATTTCTGCTTCTGTCCAGTTTCTGACTTGTTAGTTTGCCTTTTTTCTGGATGCATTCACCTGAAATTCAGACTCCCCAGCCAGAGTAATGCCCACCTCCTAGGCTAGTATTCATACATCTCCAATAGGCCTAGGTGCTCCCAATCTTAGTTCCTTTCAAATTTGGAAATGACCTGGGGCCATTTCTGTAGTAGACCTAGTAGCATCCTCTGGCTATCATATGACCCTAAGTCCCTTGCATTGATACACACTGCCCATTAGATTGGTCCCTATGTACCCCTTTAAAAAGCTTGAAATAGCCTTTCTTATCATACCCTTACATCACCAATAGCAAAATTTAACAGTGTCCAAGGAAAACAGACACAAAATCATAGCTAATACTATTTGAGCATTTACTACATTCCCAGCACTGGACTAAGCATCTTATTATGCATTATCTCATTTAATCCTCACAGTATCTCTAGAGATAAATAGAATTTTTATCTCCATTTAATGGATGGCAGAACCAAGGTACAGAATGTACCTAAAATCACACACAACAAAGATGCCAAGCCAAGGTTCAGACTGGATCTTATGTTTGCTTCCAAAGCCTTATGCTCGTAATTAGTATGCTATATTCCATGACATAAGGGATCTTTTTTTTTTAATTCTCTGAAATCGATGAAGGCTTTCCAATTCTTCCAGATTCACCAGAAGTCTCCTGTAATCTCCAATAGTTTCCTGACTCCCAAGTCAAGCATAGTCCCAGTGGGGAACTACAAACAGAATAGCTTGTGTCCACTCCTTGTGTCAACCTGCAACGTGGTTCAAGGTCCTGTGAAACAACTATTCCCTGATCACACAGCTACTGTCAGAGATTACAGGACAAGAGGACTTACTAATAGGCCCCAAAGAAGGAAACCACATAAGTGAATCTTCCACATAAAGGTGAAGACACACTGTGGTTTTTTTGGGGGTGTGTGTGTGTGTGTGTGTGTGTGTGCATGCCTTTGCAGTCAGTAGGACACATCTGCTTTCTGGATATAGGAACCCAACATTTAGAACCCAATTCTAGACTATTATGTCCATTTCAGTACTCCTTTGCTGATCACTTCATCCCTTAAGTGGTGGAAAGTATTGTAATAAACCCATTCATGTTAGAGAAATGATACACAGTGTTTGCTCCCACTCAACTAACACTTGAGCAAGTGTTCTGAAGTCTGACCTCTTTGGTTAAAACCCCTGCTTCATTAACTTTTTAAATTTCTCTAAGCCTCACTTTCCTCAGCTGTCATGAACAGCAAATGAAATAATGCAAGTAAATTACTTAGCCCAAACTGACCTCCACAGGTAGGTAAGAAGAACATTCAGATGCTAACCAAACAAAAACAAAAATAATAAAAATATGTAGATCAAGCCAATGAGAAGAGAAAAATGATGATGGGTGGCCTAGCTGTACTCCTCCAAATTTTCTGTCACAGCCAAAGGGAAAAATATAAGTGGGACATTAAAGGGCAAGGAAGAGAGAAAGGATGTGAAGCTCATCTTTTCCTAGGCCTTCTAGATGGCATTTGGGACTCAATGGACCTTCTGTGGAGGGGCCAGGTCTCTGGGTTGGCATGTCTGTCTCCCAGTCCCTGTAGGTGAGTGGGAAGCATAAACGCTTCAGGCAAGGAGGGAAGTGTTTCAGCCAAGGTCAAGAGCCTGATCTTATTAACCAAATTTTCTCCCTCTTTTAGAGAAGGGAGTTCAGGAAGGAAATGAATAAGTAAACGGGAAGGAATGGGGTGGTGTGAGTTAGTGGAGAGTGTGCAAAAAATCCGATGTGTTTTCAATAGAAAACAAATTTTTCACCTCCTCATACCAGACATCATTGCCTTGACAGTGAGTTAGGACAATCATGTTGTATGAAACAAACAAGGGGAATAAACAAATCCAGAGCTGTGAAACATTCTCTCATGGAGTCCAAGAACATCTCCCATTGCCAATTCGTCAGTGGCAAAAATCTTAGCATGTCACCATTTAAGAGCCCATGGAACCTCCAAGTGAGGAACAACTTGTTTCCTGGCTCTCTTTATTACAATTCCTTCTAATTTAAAATTTATAATGAATGCGAACAATAATCAGTTTGTAAATACTGATTTTAAGTTCACTAGAGCTTTGCCAAGATATTCCTTCTAGGTAACAAGTATGTGGCTCATTACTCTCTCATTAGCAAGATAGAAATAAAGATGAAAAAAAAAAAAAGAAAAGGGGAAAAACACTTCCCAAAGATATTGTTGGAGTCTAATTGCCTGCAAGGAATTCTTAATAATGTTTACTAATGCCTTTTCAGCCTTGCCAATTTTATAATGCTCATTCCAGATTCCAGGTGTGACGTCTATGGTCCCTGCTGTGATCTTAGCTAGTGAGTTTAGACACCTAGAATAGCAGCTTCGGAGAGTTTTTAGCCCCATCTTATGTCCCCAGAATGCAATCACACCCACTGGGGCTTTAAAAAGGAAATCTGAAGCTCTGGCATTTTTATTTAAAATTAAATCTCTAATTGGACAAGGCCGGCTCTTTACCTAGAGAAGACATGACACCATCTCGACCTGGCTCGCTGAGGGCAAGACTCCAGAGTAAACCTTGTGTTAGCTAGACAATACAAGTGGCTAAAAAGCACTTTTCCGCTTATCTCCTAGAAACTCTGGGAATGGTGGATTCTCCTCTTTTGACACATAGATCCTGTGTTTGCCATCTCATTTGGCGTTTTGGAAATCAAAAAAAAAAAAGGAAAATATTTTACAGAGATGAAAAGTCTATACCAAATATTAGCTTCTTGGATCTCACCACTGTTAAAGCAAAGAACAGCAATAGGACTTTCAGTAAGAAATTATAGTAGTTTGGAGTGGGGTGGTGTTGGGGGAAGCAAGGGTTTTTTTATTATTCTGGACAACAAATGAGTTATTTAGGAATAATATTTAGGAATTAACTCATTGACCCTTGCAAGAAGAACTCTATATGTGAAGAAACTAAGGCAGGAAATTTGTAAATTGACTGCAGTTTAGACCAAATCCCACTGGAAGTTTACCATCACTATTCCATCCCAGACACCTTTCTGCCTCTGTAAGAAATTGAAATGGTCTTCCTAAGCCCATAGGGTCAAGGCTGAGTTGCAGAGCTTTCATTTCAGGAGCTAATTTTGAGATGCAAATTCAAACATGACTTACTCCATTTCCTTTATGCCAGTGATCCTTTCTCTTACAGTTTTATAGTGAGAAGAAGGAAAAGGGGAGGCAAGTCCTAACTCCATCAAAATTCCTTCCAATTCTAGTGTTTAAAGAAAAACTTTTGGAACTGACTTGTTTGCTGGAGTCTGCTGTTGATCACATGTGGAAACGAAGTAGAGAACTGTGAATACGGTCTCCCAACCAGGTTCATAAAACAAGATCCAAGATCGAAAAAAGATTTAAGAAGCTATAATTTCAAAACCATCAAGCCAAAAATCAGACACTGTGCCCAGATCTGGATCCATTCCTTAAGCAGGCCAAAGCCTCCAACGGGCAAGCAAAAGCTCCTTTCAGCCCCGGATGGTGAAAGAGACTTGGGCTAGGGTTTGAGAGTTGTAGGTTCTGCCATCAACTAGCTGTGTGATCTTTAGCAAGGCGCTTGATCTCTCAGGCTGAGCTTCAGTTTTAGTGCCTACAAAATGAACAGGTTGAACTTGAAAGCAGGCGAGTTCTGATGCTTGGTTTCAAACCCTGGCTCTGCTACGACTTAGCTATGTCAACTTACACAAGATACTCAACCAGAGCATGCCTCAGTTTCCTAACTTGTGAACTAGGAATAGCTATAGTATTTCCCTCACGGGGCTGTTGTGAGGATTAAAGGAAAAATAATATAGGTAAAGGGCCTAGAATGGTGCCTGGAATGCAACAACCAATAGACATTGGGAACTGCTGCTGTTAAATGCTGTTAAATGACTGTGACTCATTGAGACTAACAGGTGTAGGAAGGGCAAAGCAGTAATCTAAACGGACTTAGACTCAGTGAAAAGTTTCTGATTTCCTGATGAGTTGTCCTCGTCACTAACTGACTCTTCAAGAGACTCAGAAATCCTGATCTCTGCCTCCATGAAGAGGTTTTGTTTTTTTGTTGTTTGTTTTTTTGTATAATGCAGGACTCACACCCACAACCCCGAGATTAAGACCAGAGCTGAAATCAAGAGTCTGATCTTCCACCAACTAAGCCAACCGGGCACCAAGAGGCATTTGTACCTGCACCTCTTCCAAAACACACCTGCGATAATCAAAGTTTAAATTCCAGATGCTCAAACCATACTTGGCAATCGTCAACCGCTATCCTGGTCTATCTGCCCTCAAAGGCTCTCTGTAGTTCCTTTCATAGAGAAATTTCTTTTATTTTTTAAAGATTTTATTTTTTTATTTGACAGAGAAAGAGATCACAAGTAGGCAGAGAGGCAGGCAGAGAAAGGGAGGGAAGCAGGCTCCCTGCTGAGCAGAGAGCCCGATGTGGGGCTCAATTCCAGGACCCTGAGATCATGACTTAAGCCAGAGGCAGAAGCTTAACCCACTGAGCCACCCAGGCGCCCCCCATAAAGAAATTTCTAATTCTAAGCTGGATTTTTCAATTCATTAGCTGTATGACCTTGACCAAATCATTTAATTTCTTGACCAATTTCTTTTTCTAGAAAACAAAAACAAAAGCATAACATCAGCATCTTGCATGGCTCTAGAGAGGAGAAAATGAGAAGATAATAAAATATGACTACCATTTATTGAGCAACTACTAGACAGTAGGCACTGTAATAGACATTTTACATATGTTATTTCAGTTAAATAATCCTCACAACAATTCTAAAAGGCAAGTAAAAAGCACTGTCACTTGCCAGTTGTTTGGGTCAAAAACCATGGAGTCATTTTTGAATCTTCTCTATTATATTCTACACCAATCTATAAGCAAATCTTGGTTCTTCTTTTAAAAAACAGATCCAGACTAATTCTCACCAATTCTATCTCCATCACCCTAATCCCACCAACCTGCCCAGACTCCTGCAATAGCCTAGTCTGCTAACAAGTGTGCTTGGCCCCTGATTTCATCTGCTCTCCACCAGTAGCCACAGTGATCATTTTAAGAATATAAGTTAGAGGGCGCCTGGGTGGCTCAGTGGTTTAAGCCGCTGCCTTCGGCTCAGGTCATGGTCTCAGGGTCCTGGGATCGAGTCCCACATCGGGCTCTCTGCTCAGCAGGGAGCCTGCTTCCCTCTCACTCTCTCTGCCTGCCTTTCTGCCTACTTATGATCTCTCTCTGTCAAATAAATAAATAAAATCTTTAAAAAAAAAAAAAGAATATAAGTTAGAGGGGCACCAGGATGATTCCGTCATTAGCATCTGCCTTCGGCCCAGGTCATAATCCCAGAGTCCTGGAATTGAGCCCCACACCCAGCTCTCTGCTCAGCAGGGAGACTGCTTCCCCCTCTCTCTCTGCCTGCCTCTCTGCCTACTTGTGATCTCTATCAAATAAAATCTTTTATTAAAAAAATGACTAAAAGTATAAATCTATGATTTTTAAGTGTCTGATAATTGACAAAATATCAAAGACTATTCAACTTTATTATTATTATGCTTATTTGGCTATTTGGATGAATAATAAAATAAATATGTGGATAATTTATTAATTACTATGCATTCTATAAGATTTTCCTGTTTTAATTTCAACAAAACTAATCATGTTCAATTAATAGAAGTAGCCTAAGGTATTAAAAAGTAACTTTATTCAAAGTATACAGTATTTGAATAAATTTTCATCAAAAACTTTAATTAAGGGAGGAGTCAAGATGGCGGAAAAGTAGCAGCCTGAGACTACATCAGGTAGCAGGAGATCAGCTCGATAGCTTATCTAAACATTGCAAACACCTACAAATCCAACGGGAGAGCGAAGAGAAGAAGAACAGCAACTCTAGAAACAGAAAATCAACCACTTTCTGAAAGGTAGGACTGGCGGAGAAGTGAATCTAAAACGATGGGAAGATAGACCGCGGGGGGAGGGGCCGGCTCCCGGCAAGCGGCGGAGGAACGGAGCACAAAATCAGGACTTTTAAAAGTCTGTTCCACTGAGGGACATTGCTCCAGAGGCTAAACCGGGGTGAAGCCCACGCGGGGCCAGCGTGGCCCCAGGCCCCGCAGGGTCACAGAAGGATCGGGGGTGTCGGAGTGTCGGAGAGCTCGCAGGTATTAGAACGGAGAAGCCGGCTGGAGAGACAGAGCCGAGGACTAAACTCTCAGCTCGGGGTTACCTTGAACTGGTCGCGGGCTGGGTGAGCTCGGAGCGCGGCTAGAGGCTGGGGATACGGGAGTGATTGGGTGCTGTCCTCTGGGGGCGCACTGAGGAGTGGGGCCCCAGGCTCTCGGCTCCTCCGGGCTGGAGACTGGGAGGCCGCCATTTTCATTCCCGTCCTCCGGAACTCTACGGAAAGCGTTCAGGGAACAGAAGCTCCCAAAAGCGAACCCGAGCCGATTACTTAGTCTGGCCGCCGGTAAGGGCGGTGCAATCCCGCCTCGGGCAAAGACACTTGAGAGTCACTACAACAGGCCCCTCCCCCAGAAGATCAACAAAATATCCAGCCAGGACGAAGTTCATCTATCAAGGAGAAAGCAGATTCAATTCCTAAGACAGCAGAGCAATTCCAGAGGAGGAGAAAGCAAAGCACGGAACTCATGGCTTTCTCCCCATGATTCTTTAGTCTTGCGGCTACTTCAATTTTTTTTTCTTTTTTCAATTTTTTTTTCTTTTTTCTTTTTTCTTCTTCTGCTAAATTTTTTTAAACTTTTACCCTTTTCTTTTTTAACATTTTTTGACTAGTTCATCTAAATATATATATTTTTTCTTTCTTTTTTATATTTTTTATTTGTTTTATTTTTTAAATTTTTTTTCTTTTTTTTTTTTTTCTTTTTTTTTCAGAAGCTGTTTTTATCCCCTTTCTCCCCCCCACAATTTGGGGTCTCTTCTGATTTGGTTACAGCGCATTTTTCCGGGGTCTTTGCCACCCTTTTAGTAGTTTATTTGCTCCTTCATATTCTCTTATCTGGACAAAATGACAAGGCGGAAAAAATCACCACAAACAAAAGAACAAGAGACAGTACCAAAGGCTAGGGACCTAATCAACACAGACATGGGTAATATGTCAGATCAAGAGTTCAGAATGACGATTCTGAACATTCTAGCCGGGCTCGAAAAAGGCATGGAAGATATTAGAGAAACCCTCTCTGGAGATATTAAAGCCCTTTCTGGAGAAATTAAAGAACTAAAATCTAACCAAGTTGAAATCAAAAAAGCTATTAATGAGGTGCAATCAAAAATGGAGGCTCTCACTGCTAGGATAAATGAGGCAGAAGAAAGAATTAGTGATATAGAAGACCAAATGACAGAGAATAAGGAAGCCGAGCAAAAGAGGGACAAACAGCTACTGGACCATGAGGGGAGAATTCGAGAGAAAAGTGACACCATAAGACGAAACAACATTAGAATAATTGGGATTCCAGAAGAAGAAACAGAGAGGGGAGCAGAAGGTCTATTGGAGAGAATCATTGGAGAGAATTTCCCTAATATGGCAAAGGGAACAAGCATCAAAATCCAGGAGATGCAGAGAACCCCCCTCAAAGTCAACAAGAATAGGTCCACACCCCGTCACCTAATAGTAAAATGTATAAGTCTTAGTGACAAAGAGAAAATCCTGAAAGCAGCCCGAGAAAAGAAGTCTGTAACATACAATGGTAAAAATATTAGATTGGCGGCAGACTTATCCACAGAGACCTGGCAGGCCAGAAAGAGCTGGCATGATATATTCAGAGCACTCAACGAGAAAAACATGCAGCCAAGAATACTCTATCCAGCTAGGCTATCATTGAAAATAGAAGGAGAGATCAAAAGCTTCCAGGACAAACAAAAACTGAAAGAATTTGCAAACACCAAACCAGCTCTACAGGAAATATTGAAAGGGGTCCTCTAAGCAAAGAGAGAGCCTAAAAGTAGTAGATCAGAAAGGTACAGAGACAATATACAGTAACAGTCACCTTACAGGCTAATAATGGCACTAAATTCATATCTCTCAATAGTTACCCTGAATGTTAATGGGCTAAATGCCCCAATCAAAAGACACAGGGTATCAGAATGGATAAAAAAACAAAACCCATCAGTATGTTGCCTACAAGAAACTCATTTTAGACGCGAAGACACCTCCAGATTTAAAGTGAGGGGGTGGAAAACAATTTACCATGCTAATGGGCATCAGAAGAAAGCTGGGGTGGCAATCCTTATATCAGATCAATTCGATTTTAAGCCAAAGACTATAATAAGAGATGAGGAAGGACACTATATCCTACTCAAAGGGTCTGTCCAACAAGAAGATCTAACAATTTTAAATATCTATGCCCCTAACGTGGGAGCAGCCAACTATATCAACCAATTAATAACAAAATCAAAGAAACACATCAATAATAATACAATAATAGTAGGGGACTTTAACACTCCCCTCACTGAAATGGACAGATCATCCAAGCAAAAGATCAACAAGGAAATAAAGGCCTTAAATGACACACTGGACCAGATGGACATCACAGATATATTCAGAACATTTCATCCCAAAGCAACAGAATACACATTCTTCTCTAGTGCACATGGAACCTTCTCCAGAATAGATCACATCCTGGGTCACAAATCAGGTCTCAACCGGTATCAAAAGATTAGGATTATTCCCTGCATATTTTCAGACCACAATGCTCTGAAGCTAGAACTCAATCACAAGAGGAAAGCTGGAAAGAACCCAAATACATGGAGACTAAACAGCATCCTTCTAAAGAATGAATGGGTTAACCAGGAAATTAAAGAAGAATTGAAAAAATTCATGGAAACAAATGATAATGAAAACACAACAGTTCAAAATCTATGGGACACAGCAAAGGCAGTCCTGAGAGGAAAATATATAGCAGTACAAGCCTTTCTCAAGAAACAAGAAAGGTCTCAAGTACACAACCTAACCCTACACGTAAAGGAGCTGGAGAAAGAACAAGAAAGAAACCCTAAACCCAGCAGGAGAAGAGAAATCATAAAGATCAGAGCAGAAATCAATGAAATAGAAACCAAAAAAAAATAGAAAAAATCAATGAAACTAGGAGCTGGTTCTTTGAAAGAATCAATAAGATTGATAAACCCCTGGCCAGACTCATCAAAAAGAAAAGAGAAAGGACCCAAATCAATAAAATCATGAATGAAAGAGGAGAGATCACAACTAACACCAAAGAAATACAGACAATTATAAGAACATACTATGAGCAACTCTACGCCAACAAATTGGACAATCTGGAAGAAATGGATGCATTCCTAGAGACATATAAACTACCACAACTGAACCAGGAAGAAATAGAAAACCGGAACAGGCCCATAACCAGTAAGGAGATTGAAACAGTCATCAAAAATCTCCAAACAAACAAAAGCCCAGGGCCAGACGGCTTCCCAGGGGAATTCTACCAAACATTTAAAGAAGAACTAATTCCTATTCTCTTGAAACTGTTCCAAAAAATAGAAACGGAAGGAAAACTTCCAAACTCATTTTATGAGGCCAGCATCACCTTGATCCCAAAACCAGACAAGGATCCCACCAAAAAAGAGAACTACAGACCAATATCCTTGATGAACACAGATGCAAAAATTCTCACCAAAATACTAGCCAATAGGATTCAACAGTACATTAAAAGGATTATTCACCACGATCAAGTGGGATTTATTCCAGGGCTGCAGGGTTGGTTCAACATCCGCAAATCAATCAATGTGATAGAACACATTAATAAAAGAAAGAACAAGAACCATATGATACTCTCAATAGATGCTGAAAAAGCATTTGACAAAGTACAGCATCCCTTCCTGATCAAAACTCTTCAAAGTGTGGGGATAGAGGGCACATACCTCAATATTATCAAAGCCATCTATGAAAAACCCACCGCAAATATCA
This sequence comes from Meles meles, assembly GCF_922984935.1. NCBI lineage: Eukaryota > Metazoa > Chordata > Mammalia > Carnivora > Mustelidae > Meles > Meles meles. The sequence continues at coordinate 134,885,306 of NC_060068.1, forward strand.
TTCTCAATGGAGAAAAACTGAAAGCTTTTCCGTTAAGGTCAGGAACACGGCAGGGATGTCCATTATCACCACTGCTATTCAACATAGTACTAGAAGTCCTAGCCTCAGCAATCAGACAACAAAAAGAAATTAAAGGCATCCAAATTGGTAAAGAAGAAGTCAAACTATCACTCTTCGCAGATGATATGATACTATATGTGGAAAACCCAAAAGACTCCACTCCAAAACTGCTAGAACTTGTCCAGGAATTCAGTAAAGTGTCAGGATATAAAATCAATGCACAGAAATCAGTTGCATTTCTGTACACCAACAACAAGACTGAAGAAAGAGAAATTAAGGAGTCAATCCCATTTACAATTGTACCCAAAACTATAAGATACCTAGGAATAAACCTAACCAAAGAGACTAAGAATCTATACACAGAAAATTATAAAGTACTCATGAAAGAAATTGAGGAAGACACAAAAAAATGGAAAAATGTTCCATGCTCCTGGATTGGAAGAATAAATATTGTGAAAATGTCTATGCTACCTAAAGCAATCTACACATTTAATGCAATCCCTATCAAAATACCATCCATTTTTTTCAAAGAAATGGAACAAATAATCCTAAAATTTATATGGAACCAGAAAAGACCTCGAATAGCCAAAGGAATATTGAAGAACAAAGCCAAAGTTGGTGGCATCACAATTCCGGACTTCAAGCTCTATTACAAAGCTGTCATCATCAAGACAGCATGGTACTGGCACAAAAACAGACACATAGATCAGTGGAACAGAATAGAGAGCCCAGAAATCGACCCTCAACTCTATGGTCAACTAATCTTCGACAAAGCAGGAAAGAATGTCCAATGGAAAAAAGACAGCCTCTTCAATAAATGGTGCTGGGAAAATTGGACAGCCACATGCAGAAAAATGAAATTGGACCACTTCCTTACACCACACACGAAAATAGACTCCAAATGGATGAAGGACCTCAATGTGAGAAAGGAATCCATCAAAATCCTTGAGGAGAATGCAGGCAGCAACCTCTTCGACCTCAGCCGTAGCAACATCTTCCTAGGAACAATGGCAAAGGCAAGGGAAGCAAGGGCAAAAATGAACTATTGGGATTTCATCAAGATCAAAAGCTTTTGCACAGCAAAGGAAACAGTTAACAAAACCAAAAGACAACTGACAGAATGGGAGAAGATATTTGCAAACGACATATCAGATAAAGGGCTAGTATCCAAAATCTATAAGGAACTTAGCAAACTCAACACCCAAAGAACAAACAATCCAATCAAGAAATGGGCAGAGGACATGAACAGACATTTCTGCAAAGAAGACATCCAGATGGCCAACAGACACATGAAAAAGTGCTCCACGTCATTCGGCATCAGGGAAATACAAATCAAACCACAATGAGATATCACCTCACACCAGTCAGAATGGCTAAAATTAACAAGTCAGGAAATGACAGATGCTGGCGAGGATGCGGAGAAAGGGGAACCCTCCTCCACTGTTGGTGGGAATGCAAGCTGGTGCAACCACTCTGGAAAACAGCATGGAGGTTCCTCAAAATGTTGAAAATAGAACTACCCTATGACCCAGCAATTGCACTACTGGGTATTTACCCTAAAGATACAAACATAGTGATCCGAAGGGGCACGTGTACCCGAATGTTTATAGCAGCAATGTCTACAATAGCCAGACTATGGAAAGAACCTAGATGTCCATCAACAGATGAATGGATAAAGAAGATGTGGTATATATACACAATGGAATACTATGCAGCCATCAAAAGAAATGAAATCATGCCATTTGCGACGACGTGGATGGAACTAGAGCGTATCATGCTTAGTGAAATAAGTCAATCGGAGAAAGACAACTATCATATGATCTCCCTGATATGAGGACATGGAGAAGCAACATGGGGGGCTAGGGGGATAGGAGAAGAGTAAATGAAACAAGATGGGATTGGGAGGGAGACAAACCATAAATGACTCTTAATCTCACAAAACAAACTGGGGGTTACTGGGGGGAGGTGGGATTGGGAGAGGGGGAGCGGGCTATGGACATTGGGGAGGGGAGGCGAACCATAAGAGACTATGTACTCTGAAAAACAACCTGAGGGTTTTGAAGGGTCAGGGGTGGGAGGTTGGGGCAACCTGAGGGTTTTGAAGGGTCAGGGGTGGGAGGTTGGGGGAACAGGTGGTGGGTAATGGGGAGGGCACGTTTTGCATGGAGCACTGGGTGTTGTGCAAAAAGAATGAATACTGTTACACTGAAAAAATAAATAAAATGAAGAAGTAAAAAAAAAAAAACTTTAATTAATATAAATTTAAAAATCAAAACACTTAAATTTTTGTTTGCAAAAATGCTATTTTTATTCTTAAATATTCAAAATTATCTACAAAAATTTAAAGGCAAAAGGTTAATTATATTAATGAATGTAATTTTAATATAATTATTTAAATAAGCTGAAATGTATTTTTAATTAATTAAATATATTAAATATTTTTCTAAAAATGAAACCATTTGTAATTTTGGCTTGAAAGGTCACCTTATCGCCAGCATAAAGACTCAGTATCATGAGGCACCTGGGTGCCCCAGTCCGTTGAACATCTGTCTCTTGTTTTTGGCTCAGGTGATAGTCTCAGGGTCACGGGATCCAGCCCCACGTGGGGCTCTGCACTAAGCATGGAGACTGCCTGGATTCTCTCTTCCACTCCTTCTCTCCCCACCAACCCCCACCCCCCCTCACCAATCCCACTCACGTGCCCTCTTTCTCTCAAAAAAAGACTCGGTATCATACCACACTTCACACTTTTTACTGATAGACAGACAGATAGATAGATAGATAGATAGATAGATAGATAGATAGATAGAGTTTAAGAGTAATATGAATTTCTTACTATTGTAAAACCTTCTTCAGCCACCACATTCAACTGCGTTCGTGAGTATTTTCAGAAACACATTTTGAAATATGAGGTAAAGCAAGAAAATAGATGCTTCACACTGTTGGAAATAATTTTGTACTTCATTATGCAAAAGTTTTTTGAAATCTGAGGAGCAGAATTTATCAGATTAATGTATCTTTTCTTTTACCTAAATACTTCATCCACTCAAATCTTTTCCACACTCCAAATCAGTGCCTATTTACAAAGTCAGCAGCAGCTTATGCTTCAATCAAAACTTTACAGAGTCTGGATGCATTGCTGACCTTCTGTTTTGCGATCAGAGGGCAAGAAACATGGGGAAGGGTTCCTCTGGGGCCTGAACAGTGGTTAGCTGCAAGTCTGGGTTGCCGTGTGCTAACACCGAATGCTGAATCACAAAGAATGTAGGCCTGTGTGTCTGTTAATAAGTTGATGCTTTCTGTGACTGTAGTATGTAGGACCCTCCAACACTCTTGCGTGGGGATAAGGACAATACTGCGTACAAGGTCCTATATGATCTGGTTCCTGGGTATCTCTCCATCCCATCTCTTGTCACTTTCTTCCTCTATCATCCCAATGCAATGAGATCTGCCTTCTTTCAGTTTCTTGATCATAACAGCCATCTTGAAAACCTCCAAGGACTTGTGCTCTCCTCCTCTATCTGGAATGTCCTTCCTCAAGATATTGAAGCAACTTACTCCCTCCAGACTTCATATTTCTGTTCAAACCTCACCTTATCGAGGCCTCCCTTGAATGCACTATCTAAAACAGCATTCTCATCACTTTCTATTCGTTTACCCTACTTTATTTTCCTCTTCATACTACCTAATAATTAAAAATATTATTTATTTCTTTATTGCCTGCTTTTCCCACAAGAATGTCCTACTTTTGTTCACACAATGTAGTATAGCACATTCTCAATAATTGCTTAATATATGGGAAGCACTCAGTAAGTCTTGCTTTCCTTTTTTTTCTGCAGCAGTGTATTCTTTGTGGCATTTTGGTGGTGGTGGTGGTGGTGGTAGGTGGGTTTTACTATTCAAAGTATCATTTTGGTCAGGGAGAGATTTCTTAGATGGGATTCCTTAATCACTGTGAGGAATAATTGCTTGGAGTTTCTCATACGTGAAAACAGCAGAGATGCGCCAGGTGGAGGCCTGACTTGTAATCCCCAAATGAGGGACAGAAGACAGAGAAGACTGTCTCAAAGTCATGGGAAGAGAGTAAATAACAGCTATAACCTCTAAGACCAGATCACTTTGAGAGTGAGCCACACCTCCAGGGGTTATCACTGTTGGATCTAGTTAAGGGATTCCCCGCCCCTCCCCTTCCTAGCCACACCCCTTTCTGTTCCCAAAAAACTGAGGTCACCATCCTTGCTGTCTACATTCCCTTTTCCCTTTTCCTACCACTTGCTGGAGCAAGGAGCATATGCCAACCACTGTGCTTAGCCCTTGCCCTGTTCTGCTTCATTTAACCTTCACACCGACCTAAGCAGCTGCTATTGTTGTCCACATTTTACAGATGAGGAAGATGACATTTAGAGAAAGAGTAACTACTTTCAAGGCTGGCAGGTATAGAGCCAGCTTTCTTAAAAAAAAAGTTCTGTTTCTCTCTGAAGTCCATGCTCTTAACCACTATGCCTTCTGTCTCCTCAAATTTGCTTTGGTTCTTCAATTCAACCAACATTTGCCAGGACCCTCTAATGGAAGGCTGTGATAGATGCTATGGGGACACGGGATAATAAGACACAGTCCATATACTTAGGTTCTTTTACTCTGAACAGAGAGGCAAGATTTCCGCATGCCAAACCAAGAACAAAGACTACAGTGTAGGAGTTCTCAGAGACATGAGAGTATGGATAAAAAGTGCTCTAGGAAGATGGGGGAAAAAAGGAAACATAAGAGGGGACTGTAGTAAGGTGAAGAAGTAAAGATGGGTGAACATTTGAACCTCCCCCCAAAATATGGCAATAGAGTAGAATATGGCTCTATGGGCAGAGATACATGTGTGGATGATGTTTTCATTTATTTGTGTATTTACTGCACAAGATTTATTGATGTCGTATCACATGCCTGGCAGTATGCTGAGTTCTTGGCAGACTAAAATAAGTGCTTTGCAGGGGAAAAGTAAATGGCCAGTGAAGAGGACAGATCTGGGCACTGCGAAGAATGGGAGGCTGCTTTCCTGGCTCCAAAGATGCCACTAGGAAAAAAAAAAAAAAAAAAAAGGTGTTCAGCATTCTTTCTTTACTGCTCAGAGCATAAGAACATTTTGTAATCAGGAACCACGAAGTGTCCCCTGGAGAGCATCCATCCAGTGCCAGGTCAGAGATCAGAGGTTCCTCCTTGTACCTGCCTGGGGAGACACACTACAGTAGTCAGAGGAGCGGGTTTGAATCTTGACCTCCAAACATGAGTTCTGTGTCCCCGGGTAAATGGCTTGACTTCTCTGAGCTTCATTTTTCTCAGTTATAGAATATAGAAGATAATCCTTACTTCACAGGGTTGCAGCGGGGATTAAATGAGATAAAAATCTATATACATGCTGGGCACATAGTTGGGACCCCAAGAATAATAGTTCCTTTCCCCTTTCCATTTTCCTTAGGAAATAGTTTCTTGCTCTCTGAGCAAGGAAGTATAAGGAACTGTGGTCTGACTTTTTCTGAAACTAAGTTTATTGATTTCACCCACTCCTGCCAAGTGATTCCTACCATTTAACTTCTTTTGCAAGGTCTTATCCTCCCTGAGCTCTCTCCAACCCACCTCTAGGCCCCAACCCACCCCACTTACCTTCACCTTTCCCTTAGATTCAAAGCTTCGGCTTCCCTACCCAGGGTAAGAATCCACATGGAGTGTCTTAGACTTATTTGAGCTCATGTAGCAAAATCATTATAATGGGTGATCCCCTGCTTTCCCCTGCAATAATCGGGCTCCCTCATTGGGATAAATGACTTGGCCATCAGGTTTATAGTTTACCCATTTGGGAACTGGATTATTGCTTCATAAAACTGTGCTACATGGTACTATTATCGTTTAATTATGTTGCCTAAAGAAAAAAAAAATAAAGATTGCCTTTTTGAACACTACTCTCTAGCACCACCCTAAGTTTTGTGGGAGCTGACTCCTTCAGCACATTTCCTGGCCTCAAATATCTTTAAGGTTGGAAGGTCATTCTGTCGGGCATGCTCTCCTTCTCCAGGCACCTCTCCTCAAAAGAGTAATTTGATCTCTTTTTTAACATGCTGTTTCAAATCTCCCAGAAAAATGTGTTAGACTTTATGGCAACATTTTCCTTCCCAAAAGCATTAGGTGTCTCATGGTTTTATATATGTGTGTGTGTGTGTGTGTGTGTGTGCATACACACACACAGAAATATAATATACATTTGTTATTGATATATACAAATATATATACATTTGTCATATATACATGTCATGTATATGTATGTATGTATGTGTGTGTGTGTGTGTGTGTGTGTGTGTATGACAATGCAAGAACTGAATTTCCTTATATGCTATGTGGGTGTTTAAAAGAGCACCTATGAAAATTATTTTTCCATAACCATCTAGTAAAAGATGCATTCTTTGGGGTTAGTTGGCCTTGTCTACTACAATGCAAGTGCAATTTAAGATGTCTGAGGAAAGACGGAGTGGGAGGGAGTGCAAATGAAGCAACACTTGCCTTTAGGCCATTACTTGGGAAACAGACCAGTGTTATTTACCAGCTCAATATACTATTCTCTCCATTTTCAATAGGCGTGAAGTTTTTGAAAAACTGTTGCCCTGGGAGGAGTAATAGATTCAGTTTCATTTACATTTTTGTATAAATAAATTTATCGTGTCTGATAGGACCTTTCAATAGACAAAGCAAGTAATGATGATGGAGACGCAAAGATGAAATGCTTAATGCTCAGCTCCACAAGATTGCTGCGGTTCTGTGCAACTGTGGGTTATACCCCATGGAGCAACTAGTAAAACGTGGACCCATGCACTGGGGAGAGGAAAGTCAGGAAGGCTCTGAACAGCTGGCCACGTCAAGGTGCTTGAAGGAAGGGTAGAGTTTGTATGGATCCAGGGAGCAAAAAACAATATTCCAGAAGGGTGAAAGGACGTAAGGTGAAGTATTAAGGATGAGCACAGCTGCCTGGACAGCTTCCTAACTGGCCCTCAGTGTGGTCTCCACACTGCAGTCAAAGCGGTCTTTCTAAAACATATACGATCATCCCGACCCTGCTAAAATCCCTTGTCATCTTTTCACTGCACTCAGAATAAAGTCCCAAATCCCTAGTACATCTACCAAGCTCTGTGCCTGGTACTGCCCTCTCCTTAGCCTCATCTTATACTGTTTTCTCCTCACTCTCTTCTCTCCACCCATAAACGCAAGGAAATACACTAGCATTTTAATAACAGCTCTCTAGGGGTCATCGGATTAGGGGTAATTTCTATATTTCTTTCTGCTTGTCTTTCAGTTTCTAAATTTTCTACAGTGAACCAAGATTATGTTTTTAGTAATAATAATATTTTTTAAAAGGCCTAGAAAGTTGTGTGAGAGGAAGCAGTTTAGGAGGCAATTTTGCCAATAATTCTGGAGGCTTTAGCGAGGGCTAGTAGGATAAGAGCTAATGGAGAACAGGAGACACAGAGCTGCAGCGACAAAATGGCCCAGAAGTGACAAAAGACAGGGAAGTCCTGGGGGGCAGGCTGCAAAGGAAAGCAAGACTAAAAGAAAGGTAACATGTAACATCTATTTTTATGAAGGGTGTCTGGAAACACAAGAGACAGAGCAGTGGTTCGGGAGGGAGGCCGAAGTAAAGTCCATTTTTTGTTGCTTTAATTTGATTTGAGTTGAAGATCCTTCGATACTCACCAGGAAGAGCACTCTCCGTCTCGGCGTCTATCACATGTGGTCTTTCAGTGGTTGCTTGGGCAATGATTGTCAAGGGTTACAAAATATTTTAAATGAACTTTATTTTCAACAAACTTCGGTCAGTTCCCATTTATTAAATGTAAATGTAAATGTAATTACAAAAATTAAATGTAAATGTAAATACATACATACCTACATACATACACACATACATAAAGATGAAACTATCATAAGGATGAAGGTGGTTGGGAAAGGTCCTTTTATTATCAACAAATGACTCAAGTCTCACTATGTCCAGCCTGCTTTCTTATTTGTTATTTCTCTAATTCCTTCCAGCCTCCAAATCTGGTTTGTCTTGTTGATATTGTTGTTGTTGGTGGTGGTGGTGGTGGTGGTGGTGGTGGTGGTGGTATGTGTATGTGTGTGTGTGTGTGTGTGTGTGTGTGTGTTTTCCCCCTCCGGATCTCTATATTGATGCTAATCCACAAAAGTGGTTCCCAGTGACCTCTGGAGTCTTTTCAGACCAGCTCACAAGGACTCAGTGAGTTAGGAGCTAGATAAATACATATTTTCAAAGAGCATTTCCCAGGGGTCTCAGGAGCTGGAAAGGGTTATTTAATTACATCACGAAGAGGCTAAAGAAATCAATGCTTGGTACTTTCAAGCTACACAAAAACTCCAAGAGTTAACTAACCCAAATCTCACATTTAGAGCAGGAATCTGAAGCTGCAGGGGGTCAAGGATCTGCCCAGTGTCCTCCACAAAATGATGGCTGAGCCAGGGTTGACAACTCAGGTATTCAGACTCTCAACCCAGTGCTCTTTCTATAGACAATTATTTTTCTGACAGTGCTCCTGACCAAAACAAAGATCTTTCTCCTAAACCTCCAGAATTCCAAACTTCCTTGGGAAATGGGCTTGATGGAGTTCTCTTTAGTATTAGTATTATTTTTTTAAGAAATCTTTTTTTTTAATATTTCATTTATTTATTTGACAGACAGAGATCACAAGTAGGCAGAGAGGCAGGCAGAGAGAGAGGGAGGAAGCAGGCTTCCTGCTGAGCAGAGAGCCTGATACGGGGCTCTATCCCAGGACACTGAGATCATGACCTGAGCCAAAGGCAGAGGCTTAACACACTGAGCCACCCAGGTGCCCCTTATTTTTTTAAGAAATATTAACAAGGAAAAAAAAAAAAAAAACCTACCTTGGAAATGATAAACATGGCATCAGCAAAATAAATTCCCAGCTTTATTGGAACCAGAGTTATTCCTTAGTGCTATCTGCTATGTCCTAAATGATATATGAGACCTATATATTTAATGGAGTAAAATGGGAGTAGATATTAATTAAGTGCTGTTTTTAACAACCTATTGACCAGCAAGGCTATTTCTGTGTTTGGTTGGTTGGCTGGCTGGCTAATTGGTTGGTTGGTTGGTTGGGGGTTTTTTTGGTTTTTTTATTTGTTTGTTGGTTTTTTAAGATTTTATTTATTTATTTGACACAGAGAGATCACAAGTAGGCAGAGAGGCAGGCAGAGAGAGAGAGGAGGAAGCAGGCTCCCCGCGGAGCAGAGAGCCTGATGCGGCGCTCGATCCCAGGACCCTGAGATCATGACCTGAGCCGAAGGCAGCGACTTAATCCACTGAGCCACCCAGGCGCCCCGGTTGGTTGGTTTTTCCAGAGCCTCAGAGCCAGATCTCATGCTCGGGTGCAAACAGCTGGCTGATGGACAGTCAACATGTCCACCTGCCCAGGTGTAGCAAGAAGGGTTTTCTTGCAGAAAATGGCAAAATCCTGCCTGATGACCCTCCCCAGTTCCTTTCTTTGGCCCTCTACAGATGTTTCTAGGGCCCTGATTAGCCCCTCTGTATTTGGCCCTGCTTCTTAGGAGCTAGTCTTTCTTAACCCCATACCACCTCCTCTGATGACTCAGTGACATCATAAGGTTAGCCCAGGCCATAAAACTGCACAACTGACTCCAGAGAAGCAACCCTGAGCTCCAGAGAGCATAGGATGTACAAATCCTAAGAGGGATGTGACCTGATTTGGAGGGTAGAGGATATGCCTTGGCTTTGTGCACCTTTTTCTTTTTAACTGGCCTTTTATGACATAACCCAGACATCCAGTCACCAAGAAGAGATAGCCTAAAAGTAATATGATGAAACTGCTGTCTCTTAAAGAGCGAGCAAATGCATTTTTACCATCAAGTTACCAGGCCTCTGGTGAGAGAGCGTCAGGACCTCAAGTAGAGCATGGTCCCCAAATTATAAGCAGGATTTCAAAAGAGATTAGTCCCATTCCCTGCCACCAATCACCCTTTCTCCACCTTGAATTCAACCACCTTCAAAGCCCACTGCCCACAAGATGGACATTGTGGTTTGGATAAGAGAGTCTGAACACTGGAAAGCTCAAACATCAACCTGGGTCAGTTCATTACAATAGACATAAGTGGCATCAAGACTCCCAAACACAGTTAAATTTGACTTGGAGGACCTGCCACCAGGTGCCAGCTTAGTGTATACTGGCAAAAATAATCAAAGATCTTTAGTCATGGGGATAGTGACCCTATCGCCCAGATTTAGCTGATTCTATTATTTTAGTAAGTCAGTTGATTCCTAAATTATATCTCATACGTATGCAATGTGAACCAGGAACTGGAATGGCACAGTGAACAAGGCAACAGATTTGTGAGTCAGAGAGAAAAATGGCTTTTATAAGCTTTAAATCTGTTAAGTGTTTTAACTTCTCTAACCTTGTTTTTCTCATCTGTATAGTAAGCATATTCCTTATACTTAACTGACAGGATTGTGGGAAAATGAGAAAAATCATGAAAAATCTCAAAACAGTATTTATTTGATAAATGTTAGCTATCACTATATAAGTAAACATGATTTTATGTTTAAAGCTTTATGAGACCTTGATTAAAAATAAATTCACAAATCACTCCTTGACCCCATGATCTAATTTTTGTTTTGGAAACCAGTCATAGTAGACATAGATAACTGGAAGAATCAAGATATAAAGGTAAATTACACAACAGTGCTTTTCTCTCTAAGTACATCATTTCTTTTTTTTTTTTTTTTAAGATTTATTTATTTATTTATTTGACAGAGAGAACAGGAGCCAGGAGAGGGGCAGAGAAGCAGACTCTCCACTAAGCAAGGAGCCCAGTGTGGAATTTGATCCCAGAATCTGGGATCCTCATGACCTGAGCTGAAGGAAGACATTTAACCAACTGAGTCACCCAGGCACCCAAGTACATCACCTCTGTCGGACTCTAAATCTATTCATCAATGTCTTTTTCTCCTTATAAAAAATGTAATGCCATAGAGTTTATAAAAACAAATCAACAAGTCAAGGTAATAACTGAACACAGGTCAGGAGAACATGACCTCAGGCCTGACTCTACCACTCCCTGCATGACCTGCCCCGTCATACTCTGTGAGATTTGGCGGCCTCTTCTGTAAGATAAGGGCCTTAGAATGTGCCTGAAGGTACTTTCCAGCCCTAAGGTTCTAGTGATCACTATTTTTGTGATTTAGTAAGATTCATAAATAGTAGTAAAGGGTTCTAACATTAGTGATTGACCTCTGCTCTTGGCTATGCAGAGAGCCACATGTGAGATGACAACCAAGTATCCAGACAAACATGGGATGGGGTAAGGTGACAGTGACAAACTCAGCAAGGCATGCTATTCAGTTGCCAGGATGGCAGTGTCCTGGGCCAAGTTCATAAAGCAGTAGCTATCCCTGCAGCTAGTCCTGCTGTCCCCAGGAATGGGGCCTCCACATACCTCTCAAGATATTACCCATATCCTTCTGGCGCATGGAGCACTGGCAGCAAGGGATATCCTGGCTCTAATCCAGGCCACCAGACAAACTTCATCAATACGAGAGTAAGCCCTCAGCCTGTCCCAACATCATTGTTCCTGGAAATAAAACTATCATCAAAATGTCTTCAAAAGGGGCACCTGGGTGGCTCAGTGAGTGAAGCCTCTGCCTTCGGCTCAGGTCATGATCCCAGGGTTCTGGGATCGAGCCCCACATCAGGCTCTGCTTGGTGGGGAGCCTGCTACTCTCTCTCTCTCTCTCTCTCTCTCTCTCTCTGCCTGCCTCTCTGCCTACTTGTGATCGCTGTCAAATAAATAAATAAAATCTTAAAAAAAAAAAGTCTTCAAATGGAGTACAGCCGCGATGCAGTCCTTGACAGTATGCCAAATAAATGCTTCTCCAGACACAGTCCTCAACCATGAACCAATAGCAATTATCATTAGTTCATCACAATACCAAGAACCCAGATGAGGCCTCAAAAGCCTTTTAAATATCAATCAATCAGATGTGCATTGGATTGAAATCCTACTTGTCATAGCTAATACAATTTTAAGTTGTAAAAATAAAATTTTATATACATATATATATATGTATATATATATATATTCTGATATCAGCTATGCTTTTAAAACATGCTAAAATGCTAACACTATCTCTGGGTGGTGGAATTATGGGTCCTTATTTTATTTTACTTTATTTTGTTTTCCAAGTTTTCTGCAATTGACTTATATTCCTTTTATATTCAGGAAAAAATAATTAAAGAGAGTTTAACAACAACCAAAAAAATCCTCTTGACTGATCTTTGGCAATGTTTAAGAGAGACTACAAAGCTTGACCATTCATTTGGAAGACTAATTTGAATGAATTGAATGCTGTATTGAATTTGCTCCTTTGAAATGTCATTCCTGTGGCAGTTTAAATCAAATTGTTTAAAAAAATATTGTTAAAAAAAAACACAAAAATCAGAAGCCCTAAATTCTAATCCTAGTTCTGCCCTCTTAACTAGCTTGAGTTAAGATTGTGAGTAACTCACAGCTTGTCTGGGTCTTCCAGTATGGGACTAGAATCAGATTCCCCATGTCCAAACCCTACCTCCTCTGCCTTCTAGCTGTGTGACCTCAGGCTAGTGACTCCCCGCACCCCCCACCCCCCCACCCCACCCCCCGCCGAGCATCAGTTGCCAATTCAGAAATTGGGAATAATAATTGTCACTCCTCCCAGGACCTCTGTGAAGATAAAATAAGACAGCCTATCTAGGCCTTTAGCCTTATGCCAAACACTCTGAAAGAGCTCACGGTACATTAACTGAAACCATTATTATTACATTTCTTGTCCCAAAGCAGAGGGAAAGCTACAATATTCTTGAGGTGGGCCTTCCATGAAAGGAACTGTGTCTCTGCTCTTCAGTGCTCTGTCAGAGGCCTAGCCAGTTCTTTCCCACAGAAGCCCAAACTCTGCACAATGACCAAGCTCTTTCTGTTTGCCCTTGACATCCATTTCTTTCCCACTGTTCCTCCTAAGCAGCCTCTGAGATCGCCAGGTTTCCCTGGGGGACAGGAAGGGGTAAAAGAAAGCATGTAGTGCCTGCTGACATCCATAGAACATCAAGATGACCCCTCTTACCTTTAAAAGAAATGGTTTGCATGTGTGGCCCAAGACAAAGGGAGCAATGTTGACTTTTATTTGTTAGACACTATCTCGGATCCCCTGAGTTTGTTTGATGAATTGTTTTGGGTAGATAAAATAGCCCTGTTCCCACTCTCCCTGATTCTGCCACTGAGAGCAGATTAACAAAAAATGTGCTCTTCACATCGGAAAATGCAGCCCTACAAAAACAGTTCTTGAGGGAGAATTTTTTTTTTTTGGTCTCTGCTGATAATTTTCCCACGCTTTGTGGACAGCCCATGCTGGCCTGAACTTGGGGTCACCTTCTCTCATTTGGAAGTGTCAGGAGGACTTAAGGTTGAAGACCCTACACACAGTTTACAGCTAATGCTGGAACAGATGGAAGAGAACCCAGGAAACCCATGGGGAATACAGAAGACCAACTCCCACTCTCTGTAACCCATATGCTTACCACAGAAGAGGACAGACAAGAATGACCTTTGGCTGCCAGAAAATGGAGCTCAGAGAAGGCACAAATAATGGTTGCAAAAGGTTATATAGCCCAGGGGTTAAATGCAGGGTCTTTGAAGTCAAACAGACCTTGGTTCCCAACCGTGGCATTGCCCCTCACTCAGGCAGGTAACTTTACTGAGGGTCAGCCACACAAGAGAGAGGAAGACTGACCTCATAGAAGTTGTTGTAAGGCCCAAAGGAGATGATGGAGCCCAAGCACCTGGAGGGTGAAAATGGTGGCTTCATTAATAATATGTACATCCTTGGTAGGGGCTCTTCTCTAGAGCAGGAAGCATTTTACCACGATAGCACTCCCTTAAAGAGAACTCTTTTCTTTAAACAAGGTTCTGGGGCACCTGGGTGGCTCAGTGTGGGTTAAACAAGGTTTAAACAGGGCCATGGAGAACCAATGAAATCCTTGCACATGATCTACACTCTGTAATTATAACTGATATTAAATTATAAAGGCTGATGGTTATTGAGCAGTACTATAGACCAGGCACCATTCTAGGGGTTTTTCATGCATCCTTTTATTTGATTCTTAGAGAAATCCTTGTAATAATAAGTATTACTATTATTATCCTCATTTTATTTAAAAAAACTGAGGCTTAGAAACTTGCCCAAGGTTACTCAAGAGAGTAGATGGCAAAGCCAGAATTTATCTATGCACATACATGATCCATTTCATGCATATGGGTTTGTAGTCACTAAAGACTCTAACTCTTTTCTATAGAAAGATGTTGGGATAACCTTTTATCACATCACATTAGCCCTTAATCCATGACCAGACTCACATCCTACTTTTGTACCATGTCTCACATTAGGACCCGATTGACACTGCCTAGAAATCATACTGAAAAGTTTCTCCAACTCAACCCTGAAAAGCCCTCATTTTATCAATCATTCAATGGTACATCCCCCAAACCCTCAGAGATTATCACTCAGTGCCCCACTTTATAAATACGAAAACAAGACTTGGAGAGGTGGAATAACTACATCAAAGACAAACAGCCAGCTCCCAGCCCAGCCACGTCTAGAAGAATATAGCTCTCCAAATTCTTTGCTACAATTTCATGCCATTACCTCTAATATCATAGTCTTACTTGCAGATGAAATGTGGGCTTTCACCAGGGTTTGGTAGTCTACCTTCTATCCCTCTTTCCCAATAGATGTGCCCATATAACAACAGAGGAGTCTTCACCATAATCTGACAAAACGATACCTGCCACCATGCCAATGACAATACCGACATGACAGTATGACATAGCTGTCCTAAGTATAAGGTACCCACTCCTTCCTCTAACTCATTTCCTGAGCCCATCCTTCTCTTCTTGCTATCTTGGTGTTGGGACCCTTGGTTGGGACCATGCTCATCCAGCATACTAAAGCATAAGTCCACTGTGGATGTTTCTCTTCTTATCTACAAAGACCTTTGTTGGTGGGTTCTAGGATGTAAAGATCATGAAGAGGATGAATGTTCACCCATTCATTTCGTAACTCAACAAATACTTGTTGAGCACCGATCATGCAGCAGGCATTGGACTGGAGTGCTGGAGTAAACACCCAGATGTGATCCCAGATCAGAACCCATAGCCCAGAGGATGACACAAACGTTAAGCAAACACACCAACAAACAAGATGATGGTGAATATGCAGTGAAAAATACCAAACTCGGTGTTATGCAGAAAATATTAGAAGAAGCTCAGCTCAGAGCAAGTGCTCAGGACAAGGCCTCTCTGAGGAGGCAATCTCTGACCACATGACTATGGGATGCTTGAGTTCTCTGTAAGAACAGCATGGGGACTTCTCTTCTAATTCTGTCCCTGGCTACTGTTCCAGATTTTCAGCTTGTCTCAAATCATGTTTAATATTTCTTTAGTTATAAAAATAAAATATACTCATTTTAGAACATTTAGATACTCAAAAAAAAGATAAAAGAAGTAAAGTTAAATGGCCCACAGACTCATCCTCCCCTTATTGTTAACTGACACATTTATGTATCTCTACCACTATAACAAAGAAACTTTCATTATTGAAAAGAAAATGCATGGACATGGTAAAAAAAAAAAAAGAGAGAGAGAGAGAGAGAAAGAAAATCCAAGGCAAAAGAAAGGAGGGGAAGGGTCTAAAAATTAAGATTTTCTACTCTATTCTTCCACTGTAACCACTACCACCCCCAGTTTTATTCCCCAGAGTAAAAGTTTTTTTGTGTGGACTTGAAATATTACGTTTTTACATGAAATGATATTATTCAATAGAACTTATTCTGCTTCTTGCTTTACTATTTAACAATATATCCTGGAGAAGCAAGTAGAGATCATCTTTATTCTTTTTTAATACCTATTAAAGCCTATTTTTACATAGCTGAGACCACATTGTATAATAATCTTGCATCCTGTTTTTTCACTTAACATTACATCGTTAATTCTTATTTCATTTCAAATTATTTGTAAAAATTAAAAATATATATATTTTAATGACCACAAAGCATTCTACTATATGAGGAAACCATAATTTACATAAACATACCTAATTATGCATAAAGCCATCGCTGTGTTTCTCTACTTAAAGAATCTTGCATTCGTTTCTATAAAAATTTATTGAGACCTCTTACAAACCCAGCATTGTTCTCTAGTCTACTACAATATACCAAAGATAGATATGATATGCATATTAATATCCTTAAGAAGAAGAAGAATATGCACTGTGCTATATACAAAGGCTTTCTAGATGATCCCATCATGAAGCAGTGTAAATCAGCTCTGCTGCATGCTGCAAGACTAATGCCTGTTGTTGCTATTTTGCTCTTTGGCTTATTTCTCCCACCACTGACCTTTGCTCACCCCTAGAGTGATAAGATAAAGAGAGACAAGGACTCAGAAAAAGGGGCAAAGAAGACCTCTTTGACGGCTTAGATTCTAGACCTTGTTCTCCTGTCTTAGTCAAAATGTGTCCTCCAGATGGTTCAAAGGAATCTATTTTAGGTACAAGGCTAAGCATAAGCTGGTAATAAAATGTCCATTTTTATGGCCTTGTTATGGGCATATATCTTTTAGGAACCTTGCAGAGAAATGGCTGAGACCAGAGAGAATTTGAGTGCCCACCTCCATTAGACAGTTCCCTATCCAGAAGCACATAATTTACTGGGTTAGTATATATGAACGCAGGTTCTGGAGCCAGAAGGCCACTACTTACTAGTCAAGTAATTTGACCTTTCTATGGCTTCAGTGTCCTCATCTTTAAAATAGGCAATAAAAACAGAACCTACCCTGTTGGACTAATGTGAGAATTTCACGAGTTAATTTCAGGTAAGTAATTTAGAACCATGCCTGGGATATCATAAGCACTTAATAAATATTTATCATTAGAATTTGTAATAGGTGAAAAATGAAGTTGAGTGCTTAACTTAAAAAAAAAAAATTCATTAAATTCCAACAGCATGACAAAAGAAGTCCAAAAGGAATCAATCACTTTATGAAATCAACTGTAAATATTTAACATTCCTCAGCATATATTTAAGAATGGGACTGTGGGGAACATGGTTAGAATAAAGTAATGAAACATTTCTTAATGTGTTGAACTGTTCAGACCAAGGACTAGACCAAAGCATATGAACTTCTTTTTACCCATTACACAGACTCGTGATAGAGGAGATACTACTTACTATTTCAATCATCCAATCATCTAATCAGCTCAATTATCCAATCTTATTTCTAACTCCTCTAGGAAAGAACTGGGGTGTAAATTTCTCTAAGAGGCATTCCAAGCAGAGGGAATCATATTACACAGGCATGAAAACATGGAACGACACTGTGTGCTCAAAGATGACAAATGACTCACTGGAGATAATACTCGAGCATTTTGCATGGTTGAAGCCAGAACCGAGCAGAAGAAGATGATCTTAGAAAGACTGGAATTGGGTCAAAATATGCAGGGCCCCTAAGGCCACATAGAAGTGACTGCATTTATCCAACAAATGTAAGAAAAAAAGGTAACTCTTCATATATTTATTTTGAATAACATATATGGTCATGTAGAGAATATATCAAATGGCAGAAAAATTAAAGACAAAAAGAGTATTTTAAGATTGTTATGAATTTAGGTCAGAGGGGATAAAAATCTGGTGTAGGGTGATAGAAAATTCAAAGGAAAGAGAAAATAAATCAAAAGACATCTCAGAGATAGAAACAATGGATCTTAGTGACTGTTTAAAGTGAAAGGCAAAAGGAAATGAGAGAAGAGCTGAAGTTGTTCCAAGTCATCATTTAGAAAGATGAATGATTAGAGCACAGCATAGTGAAGTGTTGGTGGTTAGGAAGCATTCATTGTAAGCGGGGGTGTGGAGAAAGGCACATTGTAGTGGTGTTGAGCCACAGAAGAATCCCTGGGTATCCAAGTCATTGGTTTTCCCTGGATCAGAAGATACCTCAAGTGGAGAGAGAGTTCTTGAAACCAGAGACTGAGACTGTGCCAGAAACAATATTTACCCATTTGACTATTGTGTCACATGTTGGTCCTACCAATGAGAATCTTCCTTCATTGCCTTCCAATGCCATGACATTCTCCCAAACCCTCCACACTGCCCCTCTCTGCTTCCTACCAAGAATGATGTGTCATTTCTCTATATCACCATGGTACCAAGGATGTATGACCACATAATATCCTAATTATCTGTTCCTCTACCTAGTTTCCTCTAGACAATGAGCTTCATATTGGCAGGAAATGTATCTTATTTATCTCCAAAATATCGATACCCAGCACAATGTCCAATATACAAACTATAACCATAATTCTATAATGCAGGATCCTCTCATTGTCTAACACACAAAGATAATCATATGCAGTTGCATTTGTCCCTCACAGATAGTTGCAGTGTTAATGTTCCTTGACCTGTTGAAATTGATAGAAGGAGATGTATAGTCTGACAAATTTTAATCAAGACACTCAGATGTTGTCTGCTGCACACTAAATGCACTATAGACCCATCATCTGCCTTTTCTCATATTCCTGTCACAACCATTTTGTTATCTCTATTTCTGGAGTCTCACAATAAAAAATTTTAAAATCTTTACCCTACCAGTACCCAGAAAAATAGTAGCAAAGAAAGACCAAATTCAAAATGAAAAGCTGATGACAAGCAATATATTTTTCTGTTTTAATTATTTTATTTATAAACCTGTTAGAAATCTGAATGGATTGTAAAGAGTATGCCAGGATTTCGAGATTTAATTTGGGTTTTACAAGCAGTGAAAGCAAATGAGGCATTCATCTCAAAGTAATTTCTCAACTGGTATTATTGTCCTCTGTGCATTGACAAGAAAACCAAGACACCGAATAAAGAAATAAACAGTCCAAAGTCACATGCAGAACCTAGGGACAATAAGAAATGGAATAGAATTCCTGATTCTGAGCACAGACCAGTGACTTCTAACCTTAAGCAGGCAGAGGCAGAAAAATCACCTGGTATATTTGTTTTAAATGCAGATCCCTAGGCCCCAGTCCAAGTCTGGAGAATCAGACTCAGGAAGCTGTACTTTTCCAGGCTTCCCAAGTGGTTCTTGCAAACACTTAAGCTTGAGTGCCACTGATCCAATGGTCAGGGGTCAGAAGCCACACTGAGGGAAGCTACTACACTTGACTCTTCAAATGGTTCTGCTCTATTTGGCTCAATCAGAAAGCCACTGTGTCAAGAGTCTAAAGGAAATCAGCAAGTGGGCATAATGGGAGGCTCCTCCCCATAAGCCCTTTGGATCTCCACCACATTCTATCCTACCAAGCCAAGCCTGGCCAACACGAACCAGCCCCCACCCCCTACACCTAGTCCCATTTCCCAACGCCACTGTGCAGACATGGAAACTTCCCCTTCAGTGCTGCTTCTGAAGAGCTGCTGGGACAGGACAGCTCCCCTTTCCCAATCCTTCTTGCAAGATTTTTTGGGGTTTTTCTTTTTGTTCTCCGTACAATTAATTAGCTAATAATTTTTGCTTCTGATCCATTCCTCATTAAAAAGCTGAATCCCCGAGTTGGAGCTGTCGGAACAAAGGTGGGAGAATTTATGTCTTAATTTTGGTTCATTATGGCAGGAAGCCTCTTGCTCCCATCACTCTCTCTCCTCAGCCCCTCCTCTTGGAGCTCTGACGGCTCTGTGACCCTAAATGCCTCTCGCGCAGCAGCCGCCATGGAGGCACTGTCTCTGCCCTTTATCTTCCGCCGCCTCATTAAGAGAAATGAACCTGAGTCTGAGAAAGACGACACAGGGGAAATAAAAATGTAATCCCTTGGTGCCACCTATAATGAATTGTTATGAAAACCATGAAAATATCTGTCTGCGGATATTGTTCTTTGATTTGAAGTCAGTGTTGTAAGCGGTAATTTTTGTCATTAAAGCTGTTAATCTGCTCAGCGCTCCTCATAAGTTTTTATGAAGAAAAACAGCCCTGCTGCCTCCCCGTTCATTGCAGGGTACTTTGGAGGCCAACACACATGCAGAGCACTGTGGAATAATTAGCTTTAATTATGGCTGATACTGCTGTCTGTTGAAAGTGGAGGGACTTCCTGCTGCTAGGGCTGGGGATGGGGCCTGCTCAGCCCTCCCAAGGCCAGAGGAGAGGGGCCTACAGCTTAGAGTCTGGGCTCCCAACAACAACCATACCCCAGCCAGGGCAAATGCTCTCTAGCCAGCACATGTTCATACTCAAGCATGCACATGCATATTTATGTGCACACACACACACACACACACACACAGCCCTCACAACATGCACACCCTCATAACTTCATCTCTCTCTCTTTCCCCAGTCATCATGTCCAAGTTCCACCATCACAAACACCAATACCATCCACATACACTTCATAACCTATGTATATCAAATTGTGAAAAGACATGCACCAAGATCGGCACCACAAAAACTCAGCATACACAGCCATATAATTCTTCAGCTACATCACAGGCATACCCCCAACCCTCAGCCACAATCTACACCAACCACAACACACATTCATCCACCATGACATATGTGCCTTGTAATATAAAGCCAACCCAAAACAGACACATACCCAACTATGAAACACATACCCGTGGATTGGCTCTAAAAGGCAGCCAGATAAATCTCCTATAGTATGTGAAAAACCTAGTAATAAAGTTCTGGAAGAGCAAGTATTCTTCATTTCAAAGAACTCACTGTATGGTCAGAAATAAGAATCTAGACCAAAAACAACTGGCAATTCATTTAGCATCTATTGGTGCTCTGAGCATTGATTTTGTGTCAAGCACAGGGCTAGGCATTCTAGGCCTTCACAGATATATAAGACATGGTCTGTACCTTAAGAAGCTTGTGGTAGACACTGATTACCTCTTAGGAAAGAATTTGTCCTGGGGCACCTGAGTGACCCAATGGGTTAAGCATCTGACTCTTGATTCGGCTCAGGTCATGCATGATCTCAGGGTTGTGAGATCAAGGCCCATGTCAGGCTTGCACTGAGCATGGAGCCTGCTTAAGATTCTCTCTCCCTCTGCCCATCTCCCACACCCCACACATGCTGTCCTTGTCTAAGAAAGAGAGAGACAAGGAAGGAAGGAAGGAAGGAAGGAAGGAAGGAAGGAAGGAAGGAAAAGAGAGAAAGAGAGGGAGGAAGGAAGGAAGGAAGGAGGAAAGAATTTGTCCCACCTGCTGGGAGTGCTATCTGCAGAGAGCATTTAGCTGCTGCCACTCCAGGAATTATAACAATTCTACAAAGTTGCCTTGTCCAAGATCACTCCCAGCCCACATCCAGGGACTGATTACCACATAAATGTAAGAGAGGGGCCATTTTAGTCAATGCCAAGCAGCTCTGACTGGCCACAGCTCCCCTCATCAGTGGGGTTCTATAAGCTCTGTTTCTCCCTCTGCCCCCTCCTGAATCTCCCTGCTATCGATGTTAGTGCAAGGGGCAACCCCTAACAAACATCCTGCCTCACTCAACTTCACCTCAGAGTCTGCTTCTCAGGGAACACAGTCTCTGACAGAGCTAAATTCAACATCATCAGGGCTATGTACTAAGTAAGAGCAACAGAATGTAAGTGCTAAGGGGACTTTTTGGAAAGAGGGAGGAACTGAGCCGTAATTGAAGAGTTTCTGGAGAAGGTGAGGTTTGAACTGGGTCTGGAATGAGGTTTAGCAATACATAGCTGAGGAAACAGAGCTTTTTAGAGAGAAATAACTTGGGAAAAGGCAGAGGAAATACAAAGTATGTTCTTACCTCGGGAAAACAGATGATGTGAGAATGAAGCCAAACTGTGAATGGAGCTTGAACTGAGTTTTGTTTTGTTTTGTTTTCCTAAGAATTGCATTTCATCTGTTAGACCAACTGACCTCAACATTTGGCACTGAAGATTAATTACAAGGCATGTAACCCAAAAGTACATCTAGCAGGATGACTATGATAGTCGTGGGGGAACATCATAAACTGAGGATTATTTAAAAAGACAGGGAGCAGGTTATGGTCATATTCAAAAAGTCTGGCAACCACTACTATAGCAAAAACAATAGTGGAGTTCTCTCATTGTGGTTCTCCAGGCCACCTGCCCAACCGTCTATTCAATACTTACTGGAAATATACTATGAGCAAGTCACATTCCAAATAACTGCCCTCATGGAGCTTAACCTCTAGTTGCGAAGACAGATATCAAACCAAGAAATAGACAAAAATATGGAAATAATTTCATTCCATATGGGATAATAAGGTGACCAGAAGATTCAAACTGACCTAAATTGGGGTAGAACAGCAGTCAAAGAAGTTTTCCCTGAAATACTAAGATTTTAAATGCTGTGACCATTTAGTACTGCAAAGACAAATAAGACCTGACCCTTCCTGAAAACATGGAAGGGGACAGAGATGCAAAACTGAAGGACTAATGAAGTATTTTGCTTATTTTACTTTTTCATAGGAAAACAGCTACTCCTACACCTACACCTACATAGAAAAGTAGCTAATGCCATTTATTTCATCATTATGATGGCAGGTAGTGTGGGGGCTACAGATGAATTACATATATATGTACATGCAGTCTACTTATCCCTCCTCAAGTATATATCCTGGGAAGTTATGCCTTGAGCTGGATTCCTAATACCAGATTGACCAATGTTCATATTCTGTTAAAGTCCTGGGGTGAGATTAGAGTAATACTGCAACATCAGAAGCAAGAGCTGGAGTTTTGCTGCCACTTCCAGAGTCTGGCCACCCCAACTCCAGCAGTATGCCTCCTGTTACCAGGAACTTTGCATGGATGAACCATTTGTCCTGGCAGATTGAATTTAGAGACATTTGAAGTTCTCCCTTTGTTCCATTTCAACAGTACTCAAAAAATACATAGCTTTGGGACTGCTCTGAACAAATTTCCTAGGGACTTTGAAAAAGAAAAAAAAAAAGAACTTTTCTTTGACTCTCATTCAATTAAAAAATAACATTTGGGTTTGATTTGACAATTCAAAAAAATTAGTATTCATTTTTTTCAGTGATTTATTTAACCAGTTTAGTTCAAGTTCCTGTAGTTGGCCTAACTTAGAAGAATCTATACAATGAGGCATTGTGGTTGCTTAAGACTCATCAACACTTTCCACCAACTCCCTCCTAGTCCTTGATTTATGGGTCCAGGGGGAATACGAAGATGGCCCTAGTCTGAATAAAGCGAGTGACTTCAACCAAAGAGAACAGACAAATCAAATTATGAATTCTTACTAAGCTATAAACTGAAGGAAACTTTCTTAACATGGTATTTAAAATATATATCATATAGTAACAGCAAACATATATAATGATGAAAGACTAAGGATACCTCTATTGAAATTAGGAATAAGCAAACATGCCAAACCATTGAGATTTGTCCTGGAGGCTTTAACCAATGTAGTAGGACAAGAAAAAGAAATGTTAAATAAATATTAGAAAGGAAAAGACAAAATTATTTGCAATTATAATTTTCTCCCTAGAAAATCCAAAGGAATCAGCTAAAAAAACTATTTAAGCTAACAAGGGAGCTCAACATGGAGTAAGATAAAAGATAAATAAATAAAAATTAATAGCTTTACTATATGTCAGCAAAAATCCATTCAAATATTTCCTATTAAGGAAAGATCCCATTTACATAGAAATTTAAAAGGTAAAATTCCTAAGAATATCTTAACAAAAAAATCAAGACCAGTATTTTTTAATTTAAATAAACCCAGGCATGACTAAAAGCATCAAGCAACCTGAAACTTAAACATATGCTATTAAGGGCTTATAGATCTGAACTTCCTTCTGTTATTAATTTTTATTCTTGAAGAATTCTCTACCTCGAAATAATGACTGTGCTTCATTAACAACCAACCCTTTCCATCTCTGGGTCATGGAGATCAACAGAATGCAATTTTAACTTTTTGCCTGCTGGAAGCCCATCAAAGAACATGGTTCGGAGATTGCTGTACCTCTGAACAACAGCACAGCCACCTAACTATTCAAAAACACTAGACTCATCTGAGAAACTTGAAGGGAAATACCACAGAATTAAAGTTTACGAATGAGAGTTTACATATAAAATAAACACATTAAGTATTTGTTAAATGAATAATGTTTACAAATGTCCAAAATTGTTACATCTTTAACAATAAAACTACTTAATTCTACACAGCACCTTCATGTGCAATGTTTTACTTCATCCTCACAAAACTATAAAATAAGTTGTACAAGTGTGATTTTTAATACTAATATGTATGAAGCACATATCCTGTTTCATGGCATATACAAGCAGTGAATTAAACATTTTATACACAATAACTTATTCAATGGTGTCCCATGACATCATTCTGAGGTTGATGCTATTCATTTTATGCTCAAGTAGGTTAAAAATCTAATTACAGAGTCAGTAAGTGGCAGAGCTCTGATGAGCCTAGTTAATTCTGACTTCAAAACTTCACTCTAAATCTCTGTAGTATGTTTCCTCTGAGGGTGATAGTATTATTGTGACTCTTATCACAGTCAGCACCAGCAGCACCAGCAGCAGCATTATTACCTATTGTATTAGTTTGCTCAGGTTGCCAGAAGAGAATAAAACAGATTTGGTGGCTTAAACAACAGAAATTTACCTTCTTACTTCTAGAGTAAGTTCTGTTCTGGAGGCTTTAAGTCCAAGATAAAGTGTCAGCAGGGTTAGCTTCTGATGAGGCCTCTCTCCTTGACTTGCAAACAGTTGCCTTCTGCAGTTTTACATGACACATGACCCATGTAAAATTCCTCACATGTCCTTTCCTCTATGCATGCACACCCAGTGTCTCTTCCTCTTCTTATAAGGACACCAGCCATATTGAATAAAATCCCCACCCTTATGACTTCATTTAACCTTAATTACCTCCTTAAAGGCCCTGCCTGTCTCCAAATAAAGTCATGGTTAGAGCTTCAATCTTGAATGTCGGTCCATAACACCTATACTTAAAGATAAGAAAACTGAGGTTTAGGGAAGTTAATGGACTTGCTAAGGGTACATAGCTATAAAGTAAAGGAACTTAGACTCAAACCTAGATGTATCCAAGTCTAAATCCCATGTTCTTTCCACTTCCCCACAGTAATTATTCACACTGTGGGAAGGGAAGTGCTATGTAAACAATGTAAATGAACAGATAATGCAAAACTCATTTTCATTCAGCTTTGGAACACTCAGTTTACATTTCCATACCCCAGTTTATCTTCATCGTTATTTCTAAACTGCAACTAAAATGAGTTTGCATTGCCTTATGGTGCCCTCCCTGTTACTTCCAACCTAAGAACAAAGAGAGGTAGCCCAAAACCAAATTGACATGCATTGCAAAGACAGCAGGACATCAAAAATCTACCATAGCTAACCTCACACATATAAACCAGAACTGACTCTATGTACTTTGATATACTTAGTAGAAAAGGGCTATATAAATTCAAATTGCTCTCCTACCTGGATATCGAATTCAACTTCACAGGGTTCTAGGATGCATGTACAGTATTATTTTCCAGATACATTCACTCATCTATTTTTTTCAAACAGCATTTACTGAGCTGGGTCCACCAATTAGTCAATACCAAACTAATTCATTTAGTCAATGGATGACAGTTGCTGTTCTCACTTTCCCACAGGCACAACCATTTTGGTCAGGAAAGAAATTTTTGTTGGGATTTCCCCTCAATGTTTCCACCCATATCCTTCCACTCCCAAACCCAAAACCCAAAATAAGGTAATCTATCTCTGGAAATAACAATGAGGTCTTGTTATTGTGTTTATTCATAGATGGAAAAATTGAGACAGAAGGGATGATGTTAATGTCATACAACTTATAAACAACTTAGAATACAGTGCCAGAATTAGAACCCAAGCAGCCTGAGTCTATACTGTATCTGCTATGCTGTACATTTTGATAAGCTGTATTTTTAATTAGTTTACCAACATAAGAACAGAAGGAAAATTTAGGCTTGCAAAGTTCACACTTGCCAAAAAGGAAATTCTTAAGCTAGAAAAGTAAGGCCTGAGAAGTCAAGGCATTTGTTCAAAGCCAGCCAATGAAGCAGGAGACAAATAGTGCTCAGAACATGGATTCCCCACCTTACCATCCTTACCAGGTGACCCCCTTTTCATAGCACCCAAGGGATCTGGCATCCCCATAATCCTGGGGCTATGGTCTGGAAGGTAAGAGGAACCTAAGCTCAGGCCCACTATCCATTGTTCACGTGAGCATGGCATCCCATCAATGAGTCAAGGTAAGTTTAGGGAAGGTGTACATATCCTGCACTGCCTTATTATGGGCAACTGCCATTGTTGTGTGAAGACTATGAATAAAAGATAAATTTAATAGGTGAGTTAATGTATAATATGTAATATGTAACTAGTGTGGTCAGGGTAGGCTTCATTGAAAAGGTTGCCTAGGAGCAAAGACCTAAAGGAGACTGCCATGCTGATATCTGAAGAACTGGCATTCCAGACAGAGAGAATAGCATGTAGTAAAGTCCCCAAGGCAGGCAGACATAGGAGATATGTTGGAAGGTTACTAAACTAACCCAAGCTAGTGATATTAGTAGCTAGACTGGCAGCAGTAGAGGTGATAAGTGGTTGAATTCTGGATACATTTCGAAGGCCAAGTCCACAGTATTTCCTGACAGCCTGGTTGAGGGACGTGAAAGACAAAGTATTCAAGCATGACTCCACACTTTGCACTTGAGCATATGAAAGGATGTAAATGCTATCAACTGCGAAGAGAAAGACTGTGGGTAAAGCAGGTTTGAGGTGGAAGTGAAAAGGGAGATCAGGAATTCAATTGCTAGGTCATAGGGTAGTTCTATTTTCAACTTTTTGAGGAACCTCCATGCTGTTTTCCAGAGTGGTTGCACCAACTTGCATTCCCACCAACAGTGTAGGAGGGTTCCCCTTTCTCCGCATACTCGCCAGCATCTGTCATTTCCTGACTTGTTAATTTTAGCCATTCTGACTGGTGTGAGGTGGTATCTCATTGTGGTTTTGATTTGTATTTCCCTGATGCCGAGTGATGTGGAGCACTTTTTCATGTGTCTGTTGGCCATCTGGATGTTTTCTTTGCAGAATTCAATTTTGAACAAGTTGCATTTGAAAGGTCTATCAGGTATCCAAGTGAAGAAGCTGAGTATGCTGTAGAATGTATGAGGATGAGATTTAGGAGAGAAGTCTGGCTGAAGATATAAATTGGAAGGTCACCAGCACACAGATAGCATTTAAAGCCAGGTGACCAGTCAAACTCTCCAAAAGAATGAATGTAGATAGAAAAAAGAGGAAGACTATGGATGAGTCCTGGTGCACTCCAATATTCAGAGGGCAGGAAGAAGAGAAATGAAGAAAGGAGATTTGAAAGCAACAACCAGTGAGGTAGGAGGAAAGCCAAGCAAATGTGTGATGTTCTGGAAGCCAAGGAAAGAAAGCATTAAGAAGGGAAAAGAACTCAGTATTCATCAAAAGCTGCTGATAGGTCAGATAACAGGAGTTCTGAAAAACAACTACTAAATTAAACAGTACGGAAGTCACTTGGTAACCTCAACAGAAACCATTTTGATGAGAGGTATGGGGGGGAAATCTTGAGTGGGGTGGGTTTAAGAGAGAAAGGAAAGTAAGAAAATTAAGACAGTATAGGAAAACAAAGAAAAGGAGTCACAAGTGGCATAAAAGGTAGAATCAAAAGATGTGAAAAATAACCACAAATTTAAATGCTGATGAGAATAATCTATTAAAGAGGAAAAATATTGAGACTGTAGGAGAGAAAGGGAAGAATTGCTAAAAAATGTCCATGAGTAGGCGCAATATCAGGATTTAGGGCACAAATAAAAGAACTGAGCTTTAGATAGACACGTGAGTAATTCATTTATTACCACAGGATCAAAACAGTATATGGGTGCAGATGCTGGTGGACAGGATAACATAAAAGTTTTTGGAAGAGGGACTGTCAATAAATAAAGACTAGTGAAGGAGGCAGGGCCAGACTATTACGGACCAAACAAACTGCCCTAAGTGGTCCAGGCTTCATTCTGACTGCAATATGAAGCCACATTAAACTTTTAAGCAGACTTTCATATTATAAAATTTATTCACATAAATAGGTAAGGTAGACATGAGGTGCACAAAGGAACTTAAGGCAGGGAGATCAGTTAGGAAGATGCTGAAGATGTCTACATCACAGAAGAGGATGATTTAACATAAATAATGGCAATAGGAATAAAAGAAGTTGACAAATTTGAAATTTTTGAAGCAATGGACCCCAAAGGACCTGATGATCAACTGAACATGATGGAAGAGGGGTAAGAGTCAGAAAACGACCTCAGCTTCCTGGCACAGGCACCTGGAAGATAGACATGCCATTCACTGAGCTAAGGAACTTAAGAGGAAGAATATGATGGGGGCAAAAGATAAATAGTTGGTTTCTGGACCTCTATAGGGTACCCACAGTGAGGATGTCTCCAAGGTTATGGATTATGGAGAACAGGAACTAAAGAAAGAGCTGTGAATTGGAGCTAAAGGCCTGGGAGTCATTCTCCATAGTTACTATGGGCAAGGAAGGTCTCAGGAGTTTGTGCATGTGTATAGTGCTGTCTGGTCCTGCACTCAATTATCCAGACAACTCTGCTTTCACAGACCTCCTCTCTTTGTCCACATAATGTCAATAGAACTTGCTTAAAAAAAAAGATTTTTTAATTTATTTGTCAGAGAGAGAGAGAGAGAGAGCACAAGCAGGGGGAGCAGCAGACAAAGGGAGAAGCAGGATCCCTGCTGTGCAAGGAGCCCAATGCAGGACTCAATCCCAGGACCCTGGGATCATGATCTGAGTCGAAGACAGATGCTCAACTGATCCACCCAGGTGTCTCAGAACTTGCTTTTAATCTGCCTTTATTTTATATTTACTGTATCTGTATAAAGGCATGAAAGTAGCTAGTCCTACAGAATAAAATAATGGACCTTTGTCACAGCAACTCAGAGACATTGTCTATTTTCAATTTTATGGATATGTTCTTGCTAGTTGACATTTTAGATAAAAGGATGCTTTTATAAAATTCGTTCTAGTTCTTAACTATAAACAACTTTATCATGTGCTAGTGTTAATGATAGAAGCATTGTTTGTCTTCATCTACAAGATTAGCAAAAAGCTAATTATCTAAAACAGTGTTTCCTAAAATGTGGACACATATCCTTCCCTGTGACCTCAAGACACTTTTAGGTGGTATGGGATGTGATTTAAGATGGTACATGGGGGCGCCTGGGTGGCTCAGTGGGTTAAAGCCTCTGCCTTCGGCTCAGGTCATGATCCCAGCGTCCTGGGATCGAGCCCCACATCGGGCTCTCTGCTTGGCGGGGAGCCTGCTTCCTCCTCTCTCTCTCTCTGCCTGCCTCTCTGCCTACTTGTGATCTCTGTCAAATAAATAAATAAAATCTTTAAAAAAAAAAAAAAAGATGGTACATGAACACAGCACTAAATAACACTGACTCTCTTTATAAGAAAGTTCATTTCATTTCCATTTTCTTTCAATTCTTCCTACCAGGCCAGTACAAGGAGAAAGATACATTTCTTAATTCCCACTAATATCCATTATAACAGAGATAAAGCAAGCCCTGGGTTCATAGTGTCCACAAACCAGTAAAATTCCAGTTAAAATTCAATAACATTGTTTTATTTTCATTGTATTTCTTTTATAAGTGGAAACAGTTTCCACTTATATTATGGATACAAATGTCCTCCTAAAATAGATTAAGTATTTTAAAGTGAGTTAATTTCAAGAAAGATATTAAGTAAAATATGGTTCTTGGATATGTCCAAAACACATGAAGATGGGAGTGTTAAAAGATAATTTCCACAAAAAAAAGCAAAATTATAAGTTATACACATATAAAACACATGTTAAAGATATCATTTATTATTCAACTCATTACATGAAGGAACCAAGCAGATGATATAACCAGTTCAAATGTTGAAACACAAATCTGTGGGGTTTTTTTTTAAGATGTATTTGTTTATTTGAGAGAGAGAGCGCAAGCAACGGGGAGGGGCAGAGGGAGAAGGAGGAAATCTCAAGCAGTCTCCCCACTGAGCACAGAGCCTGATGTGGGACTTGACCCCAGGACGCTGAGATCATGACTTGAGCTGAAATCAAGGGTCAGACCAACCAACTGAGCCACCCAGGCACCCCACAAATTTGTGTTATTTAAAAGAATATGAAAATGGACATAAAATGACTGGTTGTCCACTGGATAGAGCTCAATTGCATATTCATTTGCTTATCAAGGAATAAGAATTTTTTTGCTTTGCTATCTGTTACCTATACTTTACAAAGTAATAAAACCCTTCAAGGGCAATGAAAGGTGAGAATCCAACAGTCTAGAAGGGCAGGACCTAAACAACGCATAGTCTTCCACTGAATTAATGGTCTAAGACAATTTATAGTCTAAGTTTTAAGGAGGCAGCATTGAATGGATAAAAGGTACATAGTCACGGAAGTCTGGAAATTTGGAGTCTTAACCCTGCAAATGGGTGAGCTTGGGCAAGGAATTTCTCACTTTTGGCCTCAGCTTATTTATCTATACATGCAGGACCAGGACATGATATTTCCCAAGGGTCCTACATGTTAGGAAATTCTCGGATTCATGATACTTAAACTCCCAGAACTTCAGGGGCATAAGAGTGGAATTTTTAAACAGTACCTCTTCTTTGTAGGGTTGTCAACCTGGAATTGGCCTGTTCACCAACCTTCCTAGAACAGAAGTTGGGAAGCTCTCTTACTCAGATCAGAAGTGCAGTCCATAGGCAAGTAATAAGTGATCACCATTCATACATTAATGCCTTTGTTAAAAAGAGTGTGTCTTTGTGTTCGTCTTGTAATTAAGACTTTGCTGAAGTCCAACAAATATACTTCATTTATCATCATTATTAGTATCATTAATAACAAGAGTAGATGTCCCAGCTTCCAACGACTACTACATCACATCATTAACTTCCTTCTCCCTGAACTAGTTGTTGATCCCACTCTAGCTTAGAAAGTTCTTGTGTCATGGGAAGCTTTAACATAGTTATTTTAAAAATAATTTGATATGAGAATTTCAGAGATGCACAGTTCAATTTTTGTACCCCCTTCTGAGTTTTTCTGGACCACCATTTTGAGGAATATAATTTGCACTGAGTTCCTCAAAGGACAGTGGATGGAGACAAGGGCAGAGGTTAAGAGAACTGCTCTCCATGACCTTACCCCAGGAGAGAACTCAGAGGGGAGCAAATTCTATCACTCCTCTATCATCATGGTATCTTGGCAGAGTTGGGGTGAAAAACCAAGAGAGTGGGCTTTTCTGCCAGTAAGTCTTGGATCTTGCAAGCCACTTAACTCAAACAAGTAGATTCATTTCTCTGCACCTCGGTTTCTTGAGCTGTTAAAAGAAATTATAATTGAATCACAGGGTTCTTATGAGGCTGAAAATCAGGCACATAAAACACTTAGCACGATGCCAGTAAGCACTTAATAAATGTTACCTGTTGTTGTAGTTGTGGTACTTGCCATGTCCTTGCCTCAGAGCACTTGGAACGGGAAATCAGAAGTGACCACAAAAACAAGCATTCCTTCATCCAGTCATTCAAGTTATTTTCTCCCTTACCCATTTTAATTATTTCCTAGCATAAAAATTGTGCATAATGCAAGTCTATTAATCTTTGCAGCCAATGTTGGAAAGTATATACACAAAGTATTAGGAGTAATTTCTGAAGTGTGGGATTAGGAAAATTTCAATTTAGACTTGCAATACTATGGGATTTTATTAAATAACAAATATATATCATTATTATAAATTTTCTTGAAGATTTCCATTTTGAAAAAAATAGAAACGCCAGTCTCATGAGTACATGACAAACAAGTTACAAAGACAGAAAAAGAGAGAAGACTCACCCTCCTATTACTCTAGCTATCATTGTTCTAATTCCTCTGAAAACCCAGGAATATCTTACTCCTGATGAATGTCAATAAAAGATCCTGAATACAGGTATAACAGCATTGGAAAGCTGGAGTTCTTAAAATCTGGAAGGTCATGGATCCCACTAAGTATCTGAAGAAAGCTGTGGACCTTCCTCTAAGGAACAGTGAACACACAAAATAGCTGCATATGATTACAGGGCAGTCCGAAACCTCCCAAGGCTTGTCAAGGTAAAACAAACACTCATATTAATGTCCACAGTATACCATTCACAAGATCCTCCCTCTATCTATTTGTTTAATTAAAGGCATAACAAAAAGGTCCCATGACCAAAAATATCTTCCCCACAGGCTTGATTCTGACACCTCATATCATACTATTAGGAATTTCTTTGAATCAAAGCATTATTACTTATAAAACCGCAAGAGATCTATAAAATCCGAAGACATTTAACATGTTAAGGTTGTAATAGTCATTCATTTTCCCACAAATATATATTGAGCGCATACTATACACCAGGTAACAGGAGAAACAAGATAGTTCTCTTTGAACTCAGTCTAGGGTTTCAAAGATGGGCAGAGAGCTGGACAATAAACATGTAAGCAAACCAATTAGTGCTATAACTAATTAGTGTTAATGATGAGTACTATGAAGAAAAGAAAACAAAGTAATAGAGTAGGAAGGCTTGGGGGAAGACAACTTTACACAGGGTGCTCAAGTAGGATTTCTGTAGACCTGCCTGATGAGAACAAGCAAGTACAATGAGTACATCACAAATGACTTTTTGGTTTTGCTCACTTGGTTTATTCTCTTCTCTAGCCCTTTGGGACAGGTTCTGCTATTGTCAGAATGGTTCTTTAAATTCTGTGATAGAAGCAGGGAAGGGGTGAACAAAAGGCACAAAGACTAGCACGGAGAGGTGGAGCTTTCCTATGAATTTCATAAAACTTTTTGAGAAGGAGAAGCTGCAAGGTATGGCGGAGTTAGATGATTAGATGAGAAGAATATTTTTAGAAGAGCTTTTGTGGCATTTGTATCCCTTCTTAAGGTTTGAGCAATTTAAATAAAGAACTTGAGTTGTTTGATAGTAACAATTTTTTTTAACTACGTTCTTTGCAACACAGCTCCGAGACTGGATTATGAGGGCCTTGTCTTCAGTAGGGTTACACACTCATCCTCAAACACACATACATGCACAAATAGCAAAAGCTCAACAACCCTGTTTCTCACACCCGTTGCTAACAAGGTTGTTGTGATCAGCTTCAGTGTCAACCTTGTCTAGGCATGTCAGAAGGAAAGAGACTGGAATTTTTTAAAGGTCATTGACCTCTGGGTTTACACTACAGTTCAAGCCATGAACTCTGTACTATAAATCATTATTATTAAAAACAGCTGGGGCGTAGGGAAAAGGTCTTGGATTTATGAGCAGGAAATGGGGGTTGAAATGCTATTCCATAGCTTACTAGCTGAGTGATCTTAGTACATTCCTTAACATTCCTTTAGTATCTGTAAAAGGGGCATAATAGTGCTTACTTTACTAGGTTAGCACAAAACTGAATTCCTTGAGTATATGGACTTATACATGTAGAATATTCCTTACTCATTTGTGTATCCTTAAGATAGCTCATTGGTATCAAATACACAGCCCTAATGCTCAACTCTCAATCCGTGGAAAATAAAGCTAATAAATAATAGTAGTTTGTTCCATTAAATCTGGCACATAAAGGTACCAAATAAGTAAATAAATGTTGAGTGAATGAATGAATTGACTGTTCTAAGCACCCACTACCAACTGATCAGAGCTGGCTCTTGAGATGAAGCACTACTGCAATCCCTGGTCCTAGCCTTTATTCCAGCATTATCACAATGTATGTAACTGATGCTCGCCCATGCCCTCTAGACCATGGATCCACCAACTATTTTTGCAAATAAAAATGTTTTGGAACACACAACATTCACTGTTTATATACTGTCTATGGCTGCTTTCACATTATAATGACAGAGTTTAGTAGTTGTAGTAGAGACTTTATGACTCACAATGCCTAAAACATTTACTACTGAGGTTTTTACAAAAAAAAAAAAAAAAAAAAAAAAAAAAAAAAAAAAAAGTTCTGCTCCAGAATATGACCTCCTTGAAGATAGAGGCTGTGTGCTTCATCATCTTATCCCCATCACCTTGTGAAAGCAGGCACTTGATAAATGTTCATTGAATTAATATATATCGAGTATTCCAAGAAGAATGTTGGTTGACCTGAAATTATGAGTCCACAGGAATAGCCATTCCATTTCTCATCAATACTCTCAGGTGATGAAAACAAGATGGTCTACTTTCATTAGGAAAAGGGCTATGGCAAGCAACTGAGACTGCACTGTCATGGTCAAGAGCACAGGGAGTGATGGTGGAATTGAAGGTGACAGGAGACTGGAGACCAAGAGCAGAAGAGCATAGAGAAAACATGAAGGACAAAGTCCAAAATTAAAAATGGTCTCCCACCTGCTTCACTGAAAACCAACACTGCCTAATCAATGTAATTTAGTGAAGAACCTTAAAGTGTTGTTTGTGGGCTTACATCAGATTCACTTGGAGTGTGTATTAACAAAATGTCCTAGAAAGCATCCCAGATTTAAGAAGTCGTGAATTTTAGGGGTGGGTCAAAGAATCAACATTAACAAACTCTGCAGGTGCTTCTTGTACCCACTAATTTTTAGAACCACTGACCTAGAGAATATGCTCTTTTCCCACGTGAGAATTCCTAATAAATAGTTATCTCAGATGGCTCCCTCGTCACACATATCTTCCATTTAAAGACTTTAAGATCAGTGCATTCTTACTGAAGATTTGAGTACTATCTGTTGAGAGATACTTTTGCTGTGTCCGCACAATGCCAAATGCTGGGTCTACCCAACCAAAACTACCCGATAAATCTGTGCTTCAATGAACTGGACAGTCAAAAATTGATTGATGATTCAAGAGTTTCGTGGAAAGATAGCCCCAGAGAGAGACAAGGATAGTGGAGGGGGATACATAACAGAATAACTACATCTTACTGGAAAGTATCTTTACCCCAAAATAACCAAGATAAATGATTTGTGACTGTGACATAGGACAAAGAATTTCATGTAACAGAGTTGACTATGGAAAAAATGCTGCCAGAACAGTAAATCACTCTGTGGGGAAAAACAAAAAGGAAACAGTTCAGACTAAGTGCCTCTAGAGATAAAAATCACCTCTCTGAGATATTTTTGTAAAAAATTTCCTTAGAAATATTAAAAAATAATTTATAGTAGAAAAAAGCTATTATAAGCTAAATGGCCTTCCTACATGATAGCAAAGCATATATTTAACATGGGCTCGTTATACCTTATTTACTATCAATTCTAACTAGGTTTTTATTTGCTGCCAAGATTTGGCACCGAGAGTGTTAACTCAAGCCAACCCTTTCTTCTCAAGGTTATAAACATCTATGAAAGGGGTTAAGAAATGAAGATAGTCTCCTCCCCGCCCCCCCCCTCCTCCCAGCCACCTCTGGGACTCATTTCCTGACTTCTCAATAGCAGTCATTCATTATTTGTGTACCTGGGAAACTCAAGCTACCTGCCAACTAGTCCCACTCAGATTCTGGAATCAGAATTCAGAAAGAGCATACATTCCAAAGAATTCTTATTTTTTTTTTTTTAAAGAACTGCAAATGAGTAAAATGGTATTGGGAAAACTGAATAATCATCTTGGAAAATAAAAGATGTTTGATTTCTAAATCATTCCCTACACAAAAGGCATTCCAGATGAGCCAAAGATTAAAGTACAAAATATGAAATCATAAAGGTTCTAGAATAGAAAACACTGAGGGAAATGGTATAATCTTATAACAAGGAAAGCATTCCTGTATGTAACGTAAAATTCGGATGCCAAAATGAATTACAGATGAATTTTGCTCCACAAAATTCTGCATGAAAGAAAATAGAAAAAAAAAAAAAAGCCAAAGACACATAACAAACTACAGAAAAGGTAGGTTGCAATGTATATCATAGACCAAAGACTACTTTCATTAATATACAAAGGGCCATTAGAAATCAGTAAGAAAAACCCAACTACCAAAATAGAAATAGGCAAGGACATATACACTTCATAGAAAATTAGATAAAAATGACTTGTAAACATATTAATCTTATACAACTTCCTCAAGTTAAGAGAAATGAACATTAAAAACTGTACTGAGATATCATATTTGACCTATCAGATTAACAATGATAAAAAATTACACCAATTTGCTTTGAATGTAAGAAAACAGACACATTGAAAATCTGATTGATACAAATGTGAATTAATTTAACCTCTGAGAAAAGTAATTCAGTGAAGTTTGTCAAAATTTAAAATGTACATATTTTTTAACTCAACAATTAAAGTTCTAGTGATTTATCCTGAAATTTATCTAAACCTGTACAATAATTAGGATTGTTATTATTCATATCAGCAAAAGATTGAAACATCCTAAATGTCCATCAACAGAGAGACAGTAAAAGAAATTATGGTAAATACATAAAGTATAATATAGTTAAGGTTAAAATTAAAGAGAGAGCTCTGTATAATTACGCGTAAGAAGTTAAAAATAAATATTAAGCAGGGGCGCCTGGGTGGCGCAGTGGGTTAAAGCCTCTGCCTTCGGCTCAGGTCATGATCTCAGGGTCCTGGGATTGAGCCCCGCATCAGGCTCTCTGCTCAGCGGGGAGCCTGCTTCCCCCTCTCTCTCTGCCTGCCTCTCTGCCTACTTGTGATCTCTGTCTGTCAAATAAATAAAATCTTTGAAAATATATATATATATATATTAAGCAAAAAAAAAGGTGCAGAATAATATACTATATTCATATATGATCATACATGCACAGAATATTTCTAGCACGAAACACAACAAACAGGTAACAGTGATTGACTCTGGGGTGAACTGGTGGTTGGGAATAAGGTCGAGAAGGTGTCTTTTTATGATACATCTTGTCTTTTGAATTCTGAACCACGAGCAAGTAGTATCTATCCAAAAGATATTTTTTAAAGAGCTACAAGAAAATTAGACAGATACCCAAATCCTTTCATCATATTCTAAAAGGCTCCTGAAGGCAGGATTTTTTTTCCTGAATGATTTGAATATTATCACTGGGCAGAAAATTTCTTCAAGATATTAATTAGTGATCTACTTTAATTTTCCTTCCTCCCTCTTCCCAAACATGTATTCAGATCCTTAATTTTCCTTGCCTTAGAGAGTTCCACAGGATAGAAAACAAAAGCTGCTTAAGTCATTGATTCTATCATTCGTAAAAACCCCAGAACTTTGAAGAGATCGTGGCAGTAGACCCAAAGGGAAGGGAAGAGGAACGCTTTTGAGGAAGGGAGTAGAGAGGGAAGAAGAAAGTTTCTGTAATAAAAAAGAGGTGAAGTACAAGCAAGCGGTAGAGCTCATAGGAATAGATATTTGGTGTAGTAGTGGAGTCTCAACCTGGGATACAGGGGCTTCCAGGCTCATCAGAGTCCAAACCCCAACAGCCAGCAACTGAAGGGTCTGGAGAAGCACTGAGAGCCAGTCTATATGGAGCAACATGGTCACTTCTATCTAGCATTAAGAAAAAGCCTAGGACCTTGGCACACCCCTGGTGCAGGGTTGAAGGAACAGCAGGGATGGCTGAAGGAACTCGCATAATGATAGGGGCTGGGTTTTCCTCCAGCCATCAGGATTCAGGGCTTATAGCTGGGTTGAAATTGATTTATTATATAGGTGATTTTCTCAGTGGAGGGTCCACACCATTATACAGCCGGGGGCTTTGTAAATCAGCTGGTATGTAGTATACACTCAATGTATTTTAGTCCCACTGCCCAACGTCTTTTTTGATGGCATCACATGGAAACATCTTTTCTTTTCTCTTTTCTACCATGTTTTGTTCCTCAAATATCCTACGTTTCTTATACTCTACCTTTGTCTTTTCCTATCTTCTTCCTTTCCTGCTGTCCAAGATGTAGACACACCAAAGGTAACAGCAAGGATGACTTGACATGAATCCCTCAAAGATGAAGCTGCACTCTTGAGCTTACAGAATTTGCGCTCGGAATGTAGGAGATTGTCTCAGAATGGCTGCCTCTTCTGACTAGATTTCTCCATGAGGCTGGAGAATATGTTAATGTGGAGGCAGACGATGAAGACGACCCTCTGAGGCTTCACAGGAGTCTTCAACAGAGATAGTTCTCCTTCATCTGAGTGGAGAACCAGCCTATGGAGCTGGCCCTGAACACAACAGGGCATTTGAACAGAAATTCAGAGATCTGGTCCTTTTCAGATCCTTATGAGTGGACAGTATGGGACTCCTGAGGGACCCCAGCGTCATTAATCATCAAAGAAATGTCACTTAGCTGTCTAAAGAAACATAACAGAGAAATGGAGAAAGTAAATGGGGAACTGAGACCCTGGGGGTGTAGGGATTCCCCTGAAGTGCTTATTTTAAAGGGCCCAGAAAGGCCAATTTTCCCCAGCGCCTAAAAGTTTCAAAAACACTTTTTGATTCTGTGTTTTCATTTCAATTATAATTTCAAAAGAAAAAAAAAATTAGCAACCATAAGACCAAAACTTCTCTTTAGCAATGACAGTTTATAATTGAAAGTTTAAGTCAGTGTTTTCCAAATGGGGGTTGTCTTCTCTGGAGCTGAGAGAATTTTTCCCTTTAAAAGGGGTCCACACATCACAAAAATTTGAGAAGCCCTGGTTTTGTTTTGTTTTTTGTATTTTAAAGATTTTATTTACTTATTTGACAGAGAGAGAGATCACAAGTAGGCAGAGAGGCAGGCAGAGAGAGAGAGAGGGAAGCAGGCTCCCTGCTGAGCAGAGAGCTCGATGTGGGGCTCGATCCCAGGACCCTGGGATCATGACCTGAGCCGACGGCAAAGGCTTTAACCCACTGAGCCACCCAGGCGCCCCCTTTTTTTTTTTTTTTAAGATTTTATTTATTTATTTGACAGACAGAGATCAAAAGTAGGCACAGAGGCAGGCAGAAAGAGAAGAGGAAGCAGGCTTCCTGCCCAGCAGAAAGCCCGATACGGGGCTCAATCCCAGGACCCTGGGATCATGACCTGAGCCGAAGGCAGAGGCTTTAACCCACTGAGCCACCCAGGTGCCCGAGAAGCCCTGGTTTTAAGCATTGCCTTTTCAGGAAAGTGACATAAAATGTGAAGGTCTTTATGATCTCCCATCAGTGTCTTAGTATTGATCATGTAACAACCAGCCACAGCTTTGGAAAGCAGGGTCCTCAAGACACAGAGAAGGCTTGGAGGAGGAGTGGTAGAGAGTATGAGTAGCCAGGTGAGACATGAAAGGCAAAAGAAGGGTAGAAACCAAAAAGCAAAGAAGGTCACTGAAGTACCATCTAACATTAGATCAGAGGTCAACCTAACAGACTGGTCCACAGAGAATCCTGAACTTGAGAGGCACCTGGTTGGCTCAATCAAGCAACTGCCTTCAGCTCAGGTCATGATCCCAGGGTGCTGGGATCAAATCCTGCATCAGGCTCCCTGCTCAGCATGGAATCTGCTTGGGCTTCTCTCTTGCTCTCTTTCTCTCCCCACCCCCACTCCTCCTCCCCTTTGCAAGCACTCTCTCTCTCTCTCTCTCTCTCAGATAAATAAATCTTTAAAAAATTAAAAAAGGAACCCTGAACTTGAGCTGAATCCACTCAAACAACCGTCCCCACCACCATCACCAGGGTTTTCCGACTGCCAGTGTACACACCAGCATCCCATATGCCCAAAACACAGACGAGTCTGAGACTCCCGCTCTTCTTTTCTAAACCCATCTTGTCTTCAAGGCCTACCTTCTTCCTGCCTTGATTCAAATTATTTTATCATTTGTGCCACACACTTCCATAAACTGAACTACTTACTGCTGATCAACCTATATTCCTCGTCTACCTAGGAATTTTGTAAGATCCTTATGGGTAGGCCCTAGAAAAGCACAAGCCCACAATAATAATCCTCACTGCTTTCGTTGACTACAGAACGCTTTTTTGCATATTTCCTTGTTTTACTCAAACATCCGTCTTATTAGGCAAACTGGACAGGAGTTACTATAGACTTTCTATGAAGAAAAGCAAACTGAGTCCCAGAACAGT
Source organism: Meles meles (assembly GCF_922984935.1). NCBI lineage: Eukaryota > Metazoa > Chordata > Mammalia > Carnivora > Mustelidae > Meles > Meles meles. The sequence goes on from NC_060068.1 coordinate 134,925,619, forward strand.
ATGGTGACTGGATTTGAACCCATTAAGTGAGCTCACAACATGCTGATAAACTCCTTGGTAGGCCATCTTTATACTGATCTGGGAGTCCTTTTGATAAATATTTGCTAACAAATGGATTCTACCTCCTCCACTAGACTGTAAGTTTCATGAGAGAAACACATACCTGTTTTGCTCACTATCCTATCCTCAGCTTCCAAATAGTGCCTAGCACACAGTAGGCGCTCATTAAATATTTATTGACAAACAAATCTATTAATCAATGCTTAAGTACCCTCCTGTGAAAAGCATTCATGGTGCCCACAAACATATTTCTTTTAAACATCTACTTTATGTCAACCCCCCAAACCAGGGCAGTGAACCCAAAGCAGAATAAAATTACTTCCAATAAAATGAACTGTTCCCCAGTTGCAAATTGGCTCTGGATGCCGCTGCTTCTCGCCCATTTACACTCTTTTCAGGCAGCTATTTCAGGTGACGGCATTATCATCGATGGAATTCAATAAGGCGACTGGCTTTCCCCCCCTCGACGTTTATTTTCTATAATCCGTCTTACAGCGGGAGACCATTATCCAGTCAAACAACGTTCAATTTCATCGGCATTACCGCTTCAAGGAAACATACAGAGGGTTTGCACAAGCGGGTGTGTAGTAAATTTAGTCTTTTAATAGGTTCATTCTTTATTAGGTATTTATTTCGGGAGGCAAAGTCCTAATTAGATTAAGTGGAGAAACTAAAAAGCTATGGAAACACACAGAGAGATTCCAGAATTAGATGGATTTGGTTTAGGTTTCCTGTTTTCCTTTTCTTCTCTTCAGATGGATGGAGAAATCCACACTGCAATCTCCAGCCCCTCAGATAAGAGTTTGTGAAACGAAACCCCCGTCAACATTTTGTGTGAGGAAGTCACATTTGTCTTTCTCCCACGCAAAGTTATTGTGGGGCCAGAATCGAGGAGAAAGCAGCTCCGGGAGCCAATGGTGAACCCAATTTACTGTGGCAGATGAATATAACAAAGGTGGTGGTCTAGATGTTTGGCCTCAAGGCACAATTCAATTTTCAGCTGTTTCAAAGCTATTATGTCAAAGGCTGTTTGCATAAACATAATGTTGCTGGGTAATCGTGGGTAGGCAGGAGTAGGGACGACTGCCCTCTACTGCCTAAAACGGAAATAGCATGAGATGGCTCTTCAACCCTGAATGAAAGCTACAAGAAAGTCTACAGGCCCCCAAATAATGGGCCATCTCCAGAAGGTTCTGAAACCTTTTTTTCTCAAGCTTTATGATCAGATGTGATTATTTCGAAGGAGAAAATGAAGTAGACTGAGGATGTGATGAGTTGATTGATGATGTGGGAACATACGAGAAAGCTATTTCCCTTCTTAGAATTTAAAAGAAAATTCCCTTCACTCTTCCATCCACCCACACATATATATTTATATTATCACACTGATATTTAATATGTTTTTTTAACATAGAAAGAAGAAACAGACAATGAGTCACAGGAAAGAAATCAATACATTTCTGAGTGGGCTAAAAATGTCACCATAAAAAAAAAATGTTTCATGTTTATGAGGGCAAAAGTGGAAAAGGATATCTTTTCAGTTTCATGTAAAATTCTAGCTCTTTCTTTAAGTTTCTACCTTTTTTTTTTGTTTTTTCTCTTTAATAAAAAAACTGTACCAAGCTCTATGTTAAGCACTTTGTACTCTCAGAGAACCACTGTCAATATTTAAATGTTTTCCCCTCCAATTACAATAAATTTTTTAGTGAAAGAGGGGATGGGCCACTTCTGGGGAAGATTTTTTAAGTAAGGCCCTATAGTGGAGAGTCCCCAGACAAAAAGAAAGGTCATGTGCAAATAGATGGAAGACATGTTCCAAAAGACACTGACCTAAACCCAAAACTGTGTAGAGTCAGTCTTGAACCAAATATGGAACAGAATACTGTCCATCAGATGATGTTGGCCCCAAATGACAAAGAATTAATCCCCAACTGGGTTTTGTAAACTAATATCCCTATATTAGAGTTGTCCTTATAAATTTTTTTATATTCTAAAATGTCCAAATCTTGTTCAAGCCAGTGAACACAGATGTTCCTTCTTTATACCAAGGTCCCCAGTGAGGCCATGCATCAAAATCAGACAATATAAACACATTCATTGAGTTCACAGACTAGTAGAGTTTATAGCTCAGTGGACTTTATAGTTCAGTGAAAGAGACTGATATTCATCAGATAAAACAGTCAAGGATTAATTATAAAATGAAGGGCTTGTTTCTTTATAAGGAGATTTTTTTTTCTACATAATGTTCATAGGGCATTTTTAATAGGGTACCTAACAAGACCATCCCTATGATGGCAAAATGTTAGTCTGTGATAATAAAAATATGTATTACTTATTGGTGTCTTTCTTCATTCCAGGCACTATATGAGGTCTTTACATGGTTTTCTCTTTGATTCTTCAGTAAACCCCATGAGGTAAGCATAGTATTACCCCACTTTACTGATTAATAAACTGAGATTCAAAGAAGTAAAATAACCTGCCCAAGGTCATAGAGCCAATAAATGGTTTATATCACTCTAAGTACAGGATCAATGCCCTTCACAGCTTCCTACTTTTCTAATTATCTCAGTTAAGTATTCCAGAAAATTTAGTCAATGAGTGTAAGTTGAGAACCAACAGTGTTCACTTTAGACAGAGCTACTTCATTTATTTTCTTAAAGTTTCAATTGCAAAAAAAGAGTTACCTATTTTTAAGCAACCGGGGAATGGGAGGTTACTGCCCAGGGTAGTTAGCAAGTAAGTGTGCTTTCGGAGGCCAGACTGCTTGGATTCAAATCCCAGAGCTACTAAGTACCAGCTGTGTGACATAGGGTAAATTTCTTCATCTTCCCATATTCAGTCTCCTTACTTGTAAAATAGGAACGATAATAATAGTATCTTATGTCACGGTGTTGTTTGTGAGGATTAAACAGGTAATCCAATATATCTGAAGCACCTTGAGCGGTGTCTGGCACAAAGTAAGCACTCTAGGGATGCCTGGGTGGCTCAGTTGGCTAAGTCACTCCCTTCAGCTCAGGTCATGATCCCAGGGTCCTGGGATCGCGTCCCACATCAGGCTCCTTGCTCGGCAGGGAACCTGCTTCTCTTGCTGCCTCTGCCAGCCACTCTGCTTGTGTGTGCTCTCTCTCTCTCTGACAAATAAATAAATAAATCTTTAATTAAAAAAAAAGTAAGCACTCTATTTTCGATTCACAACGAAAACACAAGTGCTTGTTCTTTGGGTTCGAATGGGTTCTTGAAAAGATCAAATGAGATAATATTTGTAAAATTTTTAGAACAATGCCCAGAACCAAGTAAGTACTTCTTAACTGTTCAATGAAATCCCCTGCAAGCTGCCTGTGACTTAGAGGAAGGGGCTCAACATCCCTTCATCCCTGTGGCAACAATCACAGCTTTGAGATGAGCTGCATGTGGGTGGCCACCTAGCTGTCTGAGGCCAGGGCATTTACCAAAGGCTCTGCTTTAACTGAAGAATGGCTTTATGATGTACATTCATTTGCATTTGTTAGGGAAGTCTCAGTGTCGGGACTCTATAGAACTGCCCTATGTGGAGAAAAATTAATAAATTAAATGAAGCAAGAGGTTCTTTGGTTTCTTTCTGCATTACCAGTGGTTTGCCTCACTCCCCACAAAAAAAACGGGAATTCAGGGATTGGGTAACTTACATCTTCTCAGTTGGTATAGTAAAGGATAAGAAGGCAGAATAAAAGAGTAATTAAGGACACAGAATTTGGAGTCAGGAAAAACTGGGTTCAAATTCCATGGGGCACCTGGGTGGCTCTGTGGGTTAAGCCTCTGCTTTCAGCTCGGGTCGTGATCCTGGAGCCCTGGGATCGAGTCCCACATCGGGCTCTCTGCTCAGCAGGAAGCCTGCTTCCCCTTCTCTCTCTGCATGCCTCTCTGCCTACTTGTGATCTTTCACTCTCTCTCTCTGTCAAATAAATAAATAAAATCTTTTAAAAAAAGAAAAACAAACAAACAAATTCCTGCTCCGTCCCCTACTCACATATGACCCTGACTGAGATCTTACACTTTCTGAGCCTGTTTTCTTATGGATAGAATAGAAATAAAAATAGTATTTTCATTATTGTTTGTGGAAAGAATAAAACAGGATAATAAAAAGTGTCAGTCATAAAAAAGATTGTATAAAAATAATAATGCCCAGTATTCATTTAGTAGGAAGTATGCCAGCGACCTTTGAGGTCATATTTATGCCTCACCAGAATCCAGCCTAAGTATTGCTCTTGGTCCTGTTGTACAAATGATCTTGAGATAACTGAGTCATTTGCTGGCATACTGGAGATTTTAAATCAAGTCTGATAGAGTCTAGGATATAATGTTCTATAAGTGGTAGCTGTCATTTCCTTTTGTATCACTGATTCCTCAATTATTCAAACCACTAAGTATTGTTTGTATGCTTACTTCTGTGACGTCAGGTCCTGTGAGAAAAAAGCCAAGCAGGATAAGGCATAATTTTTACCTTCATAGAGCTTTTAGTTTTATTGTTTAAATAGGACATAGGCACCTGATGAGTTATTGCTCTCATTCTTTATCTTACAAGATATAACCAGAGTTCTCCAAATAAAATACTCAACTTTCCACCTCATTTGACTTCCCCAAACCATGTCTCCATTACATGAAGTTAACATTATTCACCATCAGCATGTTGGTTAGGAATTCTAAAGATGATCCAATGTATTGGGGATATGATGGTGAGAACCATATATTTACTACTCTACTCAGCACAGACATCTATTATTTTCCCACCCAGCATCCATATATCCTTCTTCAAATAACAGCATCCCAGCTTTACTCAGGAGCCCCCATCTCTAAGTCTTAGTTCATGTGCTTTGGGAAGGGTTGATTCTGCTTCAGTCTATAGGGGGCCCTCTTTGAGGGGTTGGAGGCGTAAGACTGATATTAACTCAGGCTTTGTTGATCAAAAAGCTGCATTCTCCAAGCCAAGCAAGTGACTTGGGGAAATGGGCTCATAATCTAATCAGAGTCAGGGAGGTTTTCCCTGGGACTAGGGAGAGAAAGGCATCATGTTTTCCCATGGGTCTGTTAGCAGCAAAGAGAATTTGAGCCTGGAGATTCCAGGGCCATCACAAGAAGCCTGGGCATGAAGCCAACGTGGCAAGAGGCAGAGCTGAGAAATGAAGAGAGACCAAGTCCTCATGACATAAGTTGAGCCCTTGGACCATGTTACCCATGAAGCATACCACTGGAGAGAGACAATTTTTCACTTTTCCACAAAAATTCCTCCTCTCCTTAAGCCAGTTTGAATTAGGTATGTGTCACTTTCAGCCAAGTAAATTTGGACTGAGAGAGGGTTCCCTAAGTATAAATTCATTCACTGATAGTAGCAGAAGTAGGGACTGATTGTATATACTCTTCCACACTAGTCATCTTTTGAGTACAGGCAACATCCCTGTGAAATGTCTCTCCAGATTGAGAATGCTTTCTAAAAAACAAAAATTTGCATCAAAAACTCGGAATGAAACAACGTAACCTCGCTACATCTTGACTCCATCAATGTGAAAAGATAACGTTAACTTTAGCACCCAACCGTATAAACTTCATGATGAAGTATTAATAAGTGTGTGAAATTCAGGCTGAAAAGTTAGTTGACTTATTAATTCCCAAGCAACTGATCTGAGGAAAGCAAAGCCTAAGACTTAAAGAAGATTCCTTTTTAGGAAAGCAGACATTGGGAGTCAAAGCAGTATGTTTTATAGTCACACAATTGTCTGAGAAATTCATTTATGTGCTTTTCTTTCCTGTCTTTTCCTTTTTCCTTTACCCTGTACCCAATCAGGTACCAAGCCCTGTGGTTCCCTGAGGGAAGGTCTGTGACTATGAAACACTTTTTTCCTTGACTTTTGCTCTCAAAAGCCTGTACTGGTGATGACAACCTCATGGCCATGGACAATTTAATCTGGCCTACACAGAATAGTTCCAAAGACTTTAGCCAACATTTGACATAAAGGAGATTGCTCCTAAAAATCTGGATTTTCAGCTTTTCTTGAAAAATAAGAAGATCCAGCAACACGGGGCACCATGAATGACAACAGCAAGCCTGAACTAAGTAGAAACCTCCCCTTTATATAGACCAGGCCGCTGACAAGCTGCTTTACTCACTTCCATTCCTATCCAGCCTCTGTGGGCATTTGAGTTTGCAATTCTTGGCCTAAACCTACTGAAGAGAATATGCCAGGAGTCTTTAATGCATAAGAAAATAGGGTTGGAGACCAGAGGTAATTCACCGGATAGAAACAAGAAGAGAAATGAATTATCTCAAGAGGAAGAAGGAGATTCCTCAACATGGAAGGAAAAGACGGAGAAGGGTACCTGGGAGGCTCAGTGGGTTAAGCCTCTGCCTTCGGCTCAGGTCATGGTCTCAGGGTCCTGGGATCGAGCCCCACATCGGGCTCTCTGCTCAGCAGGGAGCCTGCTTCCCCCTCTCTCTCTGCCTGCCTCTCTGCCTACTTATGATCTCTGTCTGTCAAATCTTTGTGATCTCTCTCTTTGTGTCAAATAAATAAATAAAATCTTAAAAAAAAAAAAAAAGAAAGAAAAGAAAAGACAGAGAGCTGTATTCTCTCAATGAGAGGAAGACACCTAAGGGCCCTATCTGGTAGTGTTCTGGAAAAATAGCAAGACTTTAGCAAGGAATGAGTGTGTGGTTCCCTGCTTTGACAATGATGTTTTTTTCCCACTTGTGACACAAAAGCAACAGGGCAGGAATCACACCATGTGAGCCGAGTTTATGGGAATCTCAGCAAATAAGGCACATTGATGGCTGATGACCTGGGCCATCCCCAGGAGCTGGTCCCCAGAACTCAGCAAGACTAAATTTCTGGTCTACCAGTGAAATGGGGACTTAGGTTATTTTAAAGAAAAGAGAAGAGTAATCTTTCTTGAGCACATGAAATTGAGAACGGCTATAATTTCCAAGTGCTCCAGGAAGTCACAAACATACACCCGCCCTCACACGAAAAAAATTATTTCTCCCATGGTTTTGTTCTGTTGTTTTGTGATTTTTTTTTTCATACATCTGGGAAGGTTTTCTCAGATGGCCATTCCTGTCTGCACTGTTCCAATGGCTGCTACGGCCTTGGCCTACAGAGGCCTGGGTTTTATAGCATCATTAGCCCCAGCATGTTTGGAAGTTTCTCTCTGTTGCTCTGACCTGGACACCATGATCTTGAGATGGCACAGCAATCTGCACGTTCTTCACATACTGGAATAAGCCCAGAGGATAACTTTTTAGCTGCAACAGAGTTCAGCTCAGGCAAGTCTGCAAATGGGGTGAAAAGATACTTCCTGTGGTTTCTCTAGAACTGAAAGAAAAAGAATAGACTCTTTGATGGCTCAGAGGCTATATTTCCACATAGTCATTAAGAGTACCAGCTTTAAAGCCAGACAAACCAAGTTCAAACCCTGGCTCTGCCACTTACCAGCTTTATTCATTTTTTTAAAACTTAGGCAGCCTCAGTCTCCTCAAAATCATAGTACCCACCTCATAGCTCTGCTGGGAAGATTCAATGAGGTAATGCATAGAGAGTGGCTAGTTCATCACATATTCATAGTAAGAACCCAACTAAGGGGCGACTAAAATAATAATAATTATTGTTAATGGAAAAACTGTCCAGACCCCCTGGGAATTCAGAACCTGGATACTGAAACCAGCTAAACCAACATCTGCCCAGTGATTTCATCCACGGAATATACATTAAAGAAAACACAGCATACGGCATCAGTACATGGTCGTTCCAGCCTCTGCCAAATCCAATATAAAGACTTATTTGCCCCTCACTGTGCTTAGGGAAGAACCAGAGCTCCCCTGTGCTCAATACATGTAAGGCATATAAGAAAAAAATTTTACAAGGTCAGTTGTTGGCTATTCCAGGGAACACAAAGAAACCAAAGTCAGCCAGCAGGGTCTAATGGTCAGGGACAAAGCCATTAGACAAAACTGTGAAAAATATCAAGGTGCTGGTCAGCTCCGTGTTATTCTCTTTATTTGGTATCCTCCCAATGAAGCACCCAGTGCATCACAGTGCCCTTTTGATGCCCAGAGTCTCAAAGTTAGCTAAGGTTCTCTTTCAAGTACTCTCATGCACTCTCAACCTTCAGATAACACACCCCCTAGTCAAAATATGCCAAGTGTTCCCTTCCCTTGAGACTCTACTCTCTTTTTACTAATTTGGAAAATTAATTCATTCTAAACTATTATGGGTAGATGGAAGTTTCCTCCATTACCACTTTTATCAAATCTGCATTTTCACCAGGGTTTTAATATCTGAAGAAGCAAACATTAGGCCTACCTCAAGAATGACTAAAACTTGGTGTTGAGTAAATAGGACTGGAATTATGGTTTGGTTTTTGTTGTTGTTGTTGTTGTTGTTGTTTTTTAATTTATTTGACAGACAGAGATCACAAGTAGGCAGAGAGGCAGGCAGAGAGAGAGAGAGGAGGAAGCAGTCTCCCCGCCAAGCAGAGAGCCCAATGCAGGGCTCGATCCCAGGACCCTGGGATCATGACCCGAGCCGAAGGCAGAGGCTTAACCCACTGAGCCACCCAGGCGCCCCTGGTTTGGTTTTAAACTGCAAGGTACTCCATAAACATGACAAGGTCTGAGCTTTCCTGAGAGAGGCACTGTTGCACATACCATGGCAGGATGGTGAAAATACCTCAGATCTGTGCAGATAAATCCCCCCACCTCCTTCCTCGCACCCCAGTCTCCTCAGCCATGCTGAGCCCTAGGCATACAGAGACTGAAAAGAAGGTAAAGGTGGTCTAATAAGTAGATCAGTCCTAACAGTCTGTGGAGAGAATTCATGGCCCATAGAAAATCCCACTTGTAAAATCACCTCTCGGGTCCTCCCATAATATACAAACATCTATGAAAAGACACAGGGGAATTTCCTTTTGCATTAACATCTAAGCTCCTTGAACACATTTATTTCTTTATCATGTCATCTGAGACTCCTCTGGCACTTGAAATCTCAAAAGAATTACCTCAAAATCCTAATTCTGTGGTGTGGGGGAAGCCCTACATCTCTCTAAGATACCTGTAATTCCTTAGACTTCCCCAACTGCCCTTCCCTGAGTCCTATGTCCAGGGAGTCATCTAAGTTTTCCACTGAAGGCGCCCAGATGTGAACTTCAACTCTTCCTCAGGTTGCCCCCAAAACATCCAATCCCAGAGAATTAGGAGCAAACAATGATGACTTTACTAATGATCTCAGAGAAAGACAGTCTGTGGCCTCCAGTGAGCTACATTAGAAGCCACGTTAAATGACTGTCTGACCAGCCATGCTTCCCATGACCTCTGTACAACTCATAACTGATGCCCAAACACTGTTATTCCCTAATCTTGTTTGGGACAGTTGTACTGCTATTATAATTAGGTAATTCAACTAAATATAAACATACAAAATATAAGTGTAAAAATACAGCTCTCACTTCTATGAAAACGGAGGCAAATGCATTGTATAGACTCGATAAAGGTGCGCTTTTAAAGGAATTACTGTCAGGTTCAATCTTTGAGAAAAAGAGTAAGTACAAAAGATGGGGGATAATAGTAAACCTCTGGAAGGACTCTGCACTGAGATAACATCCCAAGTTTCATTTAAGCTGACAATCCAATTTTAAAAAATAAAAACTAGAATTAACAGATGATGCATTACAGAGTGCCTGGTGCAAGAAAAGCAAGGAACTTCAATGGCAGGAAACTTGACCAGGAAACAAAGACCTTCACTGGACATCAAATGATGAGGAGATGAACATTTGCTTTGTGTGTCTTTTACATTAAAATAAAATGTATAAATGTGTTTTTAAATGACATTTTGATTTAACCTTTTTTTAATTAACTGTACACTGCTCCTGTCATATCAGATTAGAGGACTTCCGCTAGTCTTTTTTGTTTTTAATTTTTTTATTTAAATCCAGTTTAATGAACATATACTGTATTATTAGTCTCAGAGGCAGAATTTAGTGATTTGTCAGTTGCACACAACACCCAGTGCTCATTACTTCAAGTGCCCTACTTACCCCATCCCCATCACCCCATATCTCCCCCCAGCAACCCTCAGTTTGTTTCCTATAGTTAAGAGTCTCTTATGTGGGATTTCTGCTATTCTTAAAAATACACTGATGGGGTAAATAATACAATGTATGTTAATAAAAATAAATATAAAAATACACTGAAAAAATTTTAAAAACTTAGGGGGCGCCTGGGTGGCTCAGTCGTTAAGCATCTGCCTTCAGCTCAGGTCATGATCCCAGGGTCCTGGGACTGAGGCCCCGCATCAGGCTCCCTGATCCGCAGGAAGCCTGCTTCTCCCTTTCTAACTCCCCCTGCTTGTCTTTCTTCTCTCGTTGTGTCTCTCTCTGTCAAATAAATAAATAAAATCTTTTTTAAAAAAAAAACTTAAATAAATATATAGTATACAATACAAATTAAATAAATAAATAAATTTAAATTTTAAAAAAATACACAGTTGACAGTTTCAAAGTCCCTTCTCAGGTACTCCACCCCTAGAGTATCCCCTACCCTTTCTCTACCCAACACCCAGCTGCCCCTGTCATCTAAAATATTCTCTCTTCAGCAGTGCAGAATAAGCCAGCACTCTGATTTCCACACATATCATTAGAAACATTTAACCTGGGTTTTCACTCAGCAGAAAAATAAGAATAACAGCCCACATTTATGTAGTGCTCACTACCTACCAGTCACTGCTCAAAGTTCCTTGTACTAGTCACTCAACAATACTACGAGATAGCATTTTCCAGGTGAAGGATTTGATGCACAACAAGGTTAATTGCCCAAAAGTCACCAAGCTAGTAAATAGCAGAGATTTTCTAACCTAACCTGCTCTGCCCTTCTCTGTGAAAGGCAGTTTCAAAAACATCAATTACAATGACTCCTTATTACACATACATATTTATGTGTAGGTATACCTATATGTTTATATTTATTGAACACCTGCTATGTACCTCAGGTGCTGTACTAGTACTGAAGACAGAGCTAGATTCCATGCCTGGCCTCATGGTGCTTACAGTCTAGTCAGAGGGGCAGACACTGAGCAAGTAGTTATAAATATGACAAGCATAAGCAGGTAACAAACCACTCTTCATAGAGAGTGACAAGAAAAGCCACAACCTGGGAAGTGACATTTGCAACATACATAAGCAACAAATCTAAGCAATCAAAATAGAAAATTGGCAAAAGACATGAATGGCCATTTTACACAAAAGGAAACAATGAATGGCAATAAGCATATGAAAAGATACTCAGCCTTATATGTGATAACAAAAAATGTTTTAACCTTGATGAGACAGTATTTCACATCTACCATATAGACAAAAACTAACAAGTCTGACCATACCAGACTTTTTTTTGATGTGGAGTAATGGGATCTGCCATACACTGCTGGTGAGACTGTGACTTCTCTTCTTCTTCTTCTTCTTCAAGAAGCAATTAGCATAGAGTGGAAGCTATATTTGTTCTCTAACCCAACAATTCCACTCCTAAAGATATACCACAGAGAAACATTTGTCTTTGTATATCAAGAAGACATGTGTAAGAATGTTCATAGCACTGCTTGGAAAAAAAGAAAAAAAGAAGAAGAATAAAAAGAAAACCTGAAACAACCCAAATGTCCATCAGCTATCATGAATAAATAGGTCAAAATATATTTATTCAATGGAACACTGTATAACAGTGAAAACAAAGGGCATACACGTGTCTTTGAATGATTGATGATATTCTACTTCTTAGGCTGTATGGTGAGTATGTGGTTGGTTATTTATCATCACTCTATATCCTGTCCTTGTCTGTTATATTCAGCAACTTGTGTGTATATTTCATGATATTTTCTAAAAGAGAAGAAAACTAGTAAGTACTATAAGGGAAAAGGAGCGAGAGTTAGGTAGGCATATGCTTTTTTCTATCTTCTATTTCATATTTCCCAGATTCGGATGGGTCTGGGACCTGTCTCAATTCTTCATATGGGAAAATAATAAATATGAAAGTTCAATCAACCTGATCAACTTGGACCATCAAAACAGATCATTGTGGCCTCAAAGTGGATTTAGAAGAAAGCTTGAATTAACTAAGTGGATGAAATTCAACATAGAGACGATCTCATCTTACGATACATAGACACAGGCACTAATCTTCCTTCTATCAATCAATGTACTAATCTCCTGAAAACTCATCTGGGGAGTGATTCGAGGTCCATAGCTCCCTCACCACCTATTTCTTGAATCTCCTCAAATGATGTTCACAGGTTTTTCCAGAGAAGAATAAGGAAAGTTGCTTCAAACTGGACGATTTTTCAGAATCTCTATTCTTAACCAGGAATTCATGGGATAGGCTTCAAAGAGTCCAAGAAATTCCTGAAAATGTATGCAAAACATAGACGTGTATTTTTAGGGAAAGAGTCCACACCACTATCATCTGAATTTCAAGTGTCACCTTCTAAACAGCAACCAGACTGCTACCTTAACGGAGTAACAAATCATGTCCATGTGACTGTCCTGATTTTAGATTAGAAGTCCTGTGTCCCAGGAAAGCCTGTAGACCTAGGATAGCTTCATCATTCTAATACAGGATTGCCAGATAAAATGCAGAATGTCCAGTTAAGTTTGATTTTGAAGTTAACAATGAATAACTTTTTAGTATAAGTATGTCCTGAGAAATATTTTTTGTTTATCTGAAATTCAGACTTAACAGGCATTTGTATTTTTATTTGTAAAATCTGGCAACCCTACCCTAATAGAGTATTTATTAATAATAGTAGGAGTAGGAATAGTAGTAGCAATAGCAGTAACTAACAATTATTGAATGCTTCCGTCAGTCAGTCACAGTTTCATATTCAATGCTAACCACTTCACTGGAATTAGGAATGATTATGTAATTCCCATTTTATGGATACAGCAATTAAGGATGAAGGAGGTGAATAGTTTAGCCATAAAAAAGAATGAAATCTTCACATTTCCAACATGGATAGAGCTACAGAGTATAATGCTAAGTGAAATAAGTCAGTCAGAGAAAGACAAATACCATATGATTTCACTCATATGTGGAATTTAAGAAACAATACAAATGAACAAAGTGGAAACAAGAGAAAGAAAATGACAAAAACCAAGAAACAGACCCTGACTGTTACCAGAAGGAAGGGTAGTGGTGGATGGGGATAAAATTTGTGTGGAAACACAAAAGACCCCAAACAGCCAAAGCAACTTTGAAAAAGAAAAGCAAAGCCAGAGGCATCACAGTTCTGGACTTTAAGTTGTACTTCAAAACTGCAGTAATCAAAACAGCATGGTACTGGTACAAAAACAGACACATAGATCAATAGAACAGAATTGAAAATCCAGAAATAAACCCAAAATTACATGATCCATTAATCTTTAAACAAAGCAGGGAAGATATCCAATGGGAAAAAGACAGTCTCTTCAACACATAGTCTTGGGAAAACTCGACAGCAACAAATAAAAGAATGAAACTGGACCACTCTCTTACACCATATACAAAAATAAATTCAAAATGGATTAAAGACCTAAATGTGAGACCTGGAACCATAAAAATCCTAGAAAATCCTAGAAAAGGCAGTAACTTCTTTGACATCAGCTGTAGCAACTTCTTTCAAGATATGTCTCCTGAGGCAAGGAAAATAAAAGCAAAAATAAACTATTAAAACTACATCAAAATAAAAAGCTTCTGCACAGCAAAGGAAACAATCAACAAAACTAAAAGGCAACCTACAGAATAGAAGAAATATATGCAAATGATACATTCAATAAAGGGCTAGTATCCAAAATATATCAAGAACTTGCACAACTCAACACCCAAAAACAAATAATCCAATTTAAAAATGGGCAGAACGGGGTGCCTGGGTGGCTCAGTGGGTTAAAGTCTCTGCCTTCAGCTCAGGTCATGATCCTAGGGTCCTGGGATAGAGCCCCAGATTGGGCTCTCTGCTCAGCAGGGAGCCTGCTTCCTCCTCTCTCTCTCTCTGCTTGCCTCTCTGCCTACTTGTGATCTCTGTCTGTCAAATAAATAAATAAATAAAATCTTAAAAAAAAAAATGGGCAGAAGACTTGAATATACATTTCTCCAAAGAAGATATCTAGATGGCCAACAGACACATGAAAAGATGCTCATGATCACTTACCATCAGGGTAAGCATCAGGGAAATGCAAATCAAAACTACAATGCATTATCACCTCACATCTGTCAGAATGACTATAATCAACAACACAAGACGGATGCCTGGGTGACTCAATTGGTTAAGTGTCCAACTCTTGATTTTAGCTCAGGTCATGATCTCATGGGTCCTGAGACAGAGCCCTGAGTTGAGCTCCAGGGTCAGCGGGGCATCTGTATGAAGATTCTCTACCTTTGCCCCTCCTCCCACTCATGCTTACACACTCTCTCCCACTCTCTCTCTCCAATAAATAAATCAACCTTTTTTAAAATAATATAAAATCAATAACACAAGAAAAGCAGGTTTTGGTAAGGATGTGGAGGAAAAGGAACACTCATGCAATGTTGGTGGAAATGCAAACTGGTGCAGCTACTCTAGAAAACATATGGAAGTCCCTCAAAAAGTTAGAAATAAAATTACTATATGATCCAGTCATTGCAGTACTGGGTATTTCCCCAAAGAACACAAGAACACTAATTCATAAAGATACATGCACCCCTATTTTTATAGCGGCATTTTTTACAATAGCCAAGATATGGAAGCAGCCCAAGTGTCCATTGATTGGTAAATGGATAAAGAAGATAGGTATATAGTGTATATGTATGGCATATATATACGTGGTATGTATATATATATGTGGTGTATGTGTGTGTATATATATATATACATATATGTATGGTGTATAGACATATATGTAGTATATATGGTATATTTATGTGGTGTGTATACATATGGTATATGTATGTGGTATATATATATTTTTTATAAAAAATAGAAAACTATTCAGCCATTAAAAAGGAATGAAATCATGCCATTTGCAATGACATTAATGGTGCTACGGAGTATAATGCTAAGTGAAATAAGTCAGAGAAAGACAAATACCACATGATTTCCTCAACAAAACAAACAAGCAAAAGGAAAAAATAAGGGAAAGTGAGAAAAACAGACCTTTAATTATAGAGAGCAATCTGATGGTTACCAAAAGGTAGGAGGGTGAGGAAATTAGTTATACAGGGGATGGAGATTAAGAGTACACTTATCATGATGAACCCTGAGTACTGTACAGAATTTTTGAACCTTTAAATTATACACTTCAAACTAACATAACACTGTATATTTACTGTACTGAAATTAAAATTTAAAAAAATAAAGAGGTATACTAGCTTATTCAATATCATACGGTTAGTCAATGACAAAATCAAATTCACCAAAATGCATGTTCTATAAAAGAAGAAAGGGAAAAAGCTCTACCTGGAGAAAGCCAAAGTTAGCTGAGTTTGCCACCAGGGCTCCCTACCCCCTACCTTTTGCTTTCCCACCCCTGTCCCTTGTAATCAGTAATTTATCTCCAGCCTCTGAACACAGGCTGTGCATCAGAGGCTTACAGATTTAAAGCATTAGAACCGTGGCTTGACAAGCATCCTGTTTCCTGCATGCTGCTCTAACTCCCCCACTTTTCTCACAGGCTTTATCAGGGAAACTTCCCTTAAGCCTTTCAGCCCACAGAAATTGACAGTGGCTTAGATCATCAGCTAAAACTCATTTGCCTCCTCAAACTGCTTCCTGTTCTCCCCAAATCTGTGAACACTTGCCCAAGGAGTCTACAGGTTGGAATGGGACTTGCACAGAGGTGACCAACTGTCCCAACTTGCCTGGAACTGAGAGATTTCTGAGGATACAGTCCTTTCAGTGTTACAAATGAAAACCTCGCAAGAAAATTGGGACAATTGGTCACCTTTCCTGTCAGGCAGATTAACCATACACTTTCCCTATTATTAGCTCATTTGTCCTCAACACAACCCTGGAGCAGAACCTATTTTACAGATGAGGAAAGTGAATCACAGAGAAATTCAGTCATTTCCAAAGTGTGCAGCATTGTGAACTGCAGAGCTGTGCCTGCCAGATGGGCCAAGAAGTGGTTTAATGACCTGGGCTCTGGAGCCAGACTGCCTAAATCCCAATTCTGGTATCTGTAAAGTTAGGGGTGATATTAAAATGTACTACCTCATTCCGTAAAGATTAAGTGAGGTAATGCATTTAAAACACCCAGCACGATGCCTGGGGCTTGATAAGTACTCATTGATGGAAACTCTCGTGACTCCATCCTATTGCTAAAAGAATGAGATACGGAAAAGAGTTCTGTCTTCTCTGTATTAAGTAAAAGGTTGGGAATATCCCCAAAACGTCTTTCTTTCTCTTCATACCTAGTTATCCATCTATCATCAAAGTATTTTCCTAAATATTTTTAAAAGCTACATTTTCAGCTTTTACTGTGTCTCTGAGTTCCATATTCTGATCAGAAGTTGTTGAATACCCAATTTTTGTATCAACATGGACGGGACTGGAAGAGATTATGCTGAGCGAAATAAGTCAAGCAGAGAGAGTCAAGTATCATATGGTTTCACTTACTTGTGGAGCATAAGAAATAACATGGAGGACATAGGGAGATGGAGAAGAGAAGGGAGTTGAGGGAAGTTGGAAGGGGAGATGAACCATGAGAGACTGTGGACTCTGAAAAACAGTCTGAGGGTTTTGAAGGGGCAGGGGGTGGGAGGTTGGGGGAACCAGGTGGTGAGTATTATGGAGGGCACATATTGCATGGAGCACTGGGTGTGGTGCATAAACAATGAATTCTGTTAAGCTGAAAAGAAATTTAAAAAAAAGTTGTTCCTACTAGGGCTTTCTTTTATTCAACCTACATTTAGCTGTATCTCGCACACACTCAAAGGGAGTGAAGATCAGTCAAGGTCTACTTAAAAAACAAATCCTCCTTGGGGCGCCTGGGCGGCTCAGTGGGTTAAAAAACAAATCCTTGATCCCGCCTCAAGTGACTTGGTGTGCACAGGGTCTGAATCCCTTTAATCACTTCTGAGTTACCTCTGGTACCCACAATCATTTCAGGTTCCCAATAAATACTTCTTGTATTCATTAATTCATCAGTCAATATCATTCCCCCCTTATCAACCATTCTTGCTACTCTGTGTCTGGAATAAACCATTCCACCTTGAGTCTCCTCTTACAGTAATTTGTAATCCCCATCTTATAGTTGCTAATTTTCTAAAATTTACAAACAAACTGAGTTACAAGAAGAAAATTGTTCAGACTACACAAGAATCAAAGAATGAGTGAATGTGAGGTAGAAGGAATATCAAACCAGAAGTCAAGAAAACTGGCAGCCAAATTTGCCATTAATCAGCTCTGGGCCTTTGGGAGGAAAGAAAAGGCAATGAGACAACATTTGTATAGCCCTTGCTATGAGCCAACTCTGTACTAAAAACTTCCTACAGAATTTTTTCAATCTAATTCCCCTGCTAAGAAGATGTTTCTATCCCAGTTTTAAGAGTAAAGAAATTAAAATTCAGGGAGGTTTTTGTTTTGTTTTGTATTTTTGTTTTTTTACCCATTATACCTAATATGGAGACTTGAACCCAAGTTTATTAACTCGAAAGCACATATTTCATTTTTCTCACCACCACCAAGTTGCCTCCTTAAAATGAGAAATGATAAGAAAATTGCTTCATTCGGCCTCCAGTTTATAGGCCCAACAAGCTTCCCTTGAATCTGATCATGCCATCTATTTAAGCCTTAGATTTCCTCCAGGTAAGATGAGGAGGTTGAACTAAATGATGCCTTTCACATTTTAAATCCTATGACTTGGTGCCAAAGTACTGAGTTTCACTCTGAAAAAAGAAACTGCTAGTTGGAGCACTCAGAAGAAGGCAGCCTGTGTGTTCAAGCATCCATCCTTCTAGCATTATCAATCTGCCACATTAATATGCTAATTGCAAGGGAAGAAATGTGGAACTAATTCCATGTTTTATTCAAGTAAGGGCATCCAGGTAGCACCAAGACACTAGAGAATCAAACCCAGCATGACTGCATTGACTTGGAGTGTGTCATGGCGGGAGACTAGGAAATAGGTCCTTCCATCATACCTCCTTAACATGTTCATTCCAAACAGTCCAACAGAAAGAAAACTCTTCTCTCCATTTTCTTCTGGTGTTGGCATTGTCCAATATATAAGTCACACTGGCAGCCTCTTCCAGCCCTCTAGGAGCCCATCAAAAAGTAATAACCCTGATGCCTTGGGGCTGGGTAAATCTGCTGCTCTCAGAGTCCCCACCCAGCTTTGAAGGGCTGGCTGACTTGAATAGATGGAGCTAAAAGAATGTTCCAATTGGCTTTTTCAGAATCTCGACTAATTGAACCATCTGGTGGAGGACAAAAACCATGTCATCTGGGGCGGGATGATTTAAAAGAAGCTGCCAGCATGTGCAGGATAAAAAGGATTGGTGGCATATTGGTGATAGTTACAGGAGAACCTAGCTGATATGCCAAAATGGACCTTGACATACAACATCTTAGATGCAAAATTACCCCCTTTCCTCCATTACCCTTCCATTTCCTCTCATCCATAAAACCAAATATATGCTTAGATTATTTTTTTTTTACATCCATTGCCCAAATAAAGGCATTCCTAGAGTCTTTTTTTCCCTCCTTTACTAAGAAGAAACCTAACACATTAAAACGTTAAGTCATCTACATGGCTCAATTGGCAAGGCTCATTAAAATCCCCCTGTCTTATCCCCTATACCACCTACCCACAAAAAAAGTATACTAAGCACTAGTTTTGCCTAGTGGCTGATATTCCCATTGTATCTCTCCTCCATATTAAATGCATATTATCGCTCTAAGATGTGGAAACTTAGTGTTTTAGGTGGGGCTCCTTAGAAACAGAGTCTGGGAGGGGAAAGGGAGGGAAAGAAATAAACACACTCTGGGAGAATGAATCAGGGGCAAGTGATTTGTTAAAGAAATGTTCCCAGGATAAATCAGTAAGGGAGAAGTAGGACTGGGGAGAGAGAGAAGCTAAGTTAAGGCTTGATTTCTGGCAAATCTGCATGGATATAAGAATAAGTCTGATCCCATAGGGAACCCTGGAACGTAAAGCATATACCTCAGTTTGTCTCAATTCAAGGCAAAGAAGCTGGGCTTTTGTACTCCTGCACAAGTCAGTCGTTGGCAAAGAGCAGCCCTGGGCAAATAAACCCCAGGCATTTCTACCCCTCTGAGAAATGGGGTGAAGCCATTGCAATCATCCTAGAGTGTCCCTCAAAAACACTAACAAGTTCAGGTCAGAGAAGAAAAAGCACTGAGGGGAAAGTATATGAAAGAGATCCAAGGGGGTCTGGGGGAGCATGACAGTGTCTACTACACACAAAGTTTTTCTCAGCCATCAAAGGTTAACTGCAAAATAGGAAGGTTAGCCTTAGAAAAGAAAAGGATCCAAGAGGAAGAATGCAGATGGCAGGAAATTTAAGAGACAAGAATGAGGAGGTGTTCCTGAGTAAGAGGAGATGGGGCTCTGTGAAGGGGTATGCAGTCAAACCACTTGAGAGCTGAAGGAGAGGATATGAAAGGACATGGAGATATTCCCACATACAACACAAACATCCATGGAAACAGCTATAGTGCAAGGGAGGGAGCAAATAAAGAGTAGACAGAAAGACAGCAGATCAAGACAGGGTTCTACTCCTGGTCCGCCATGAACTCTCTATGACTTTGGACAACCATTTCTTCCTCTCTCTTTTTTTTTAAAGATTTTATTTATTTATTTGATAGAAAGAGAGAGGTCACAAGCAGGCAGAGAGGCAGGCAGAGGGGTAGGGGGAAACAGACTCCCTGCTGAGCAGGGAGCCCAATGAGGGGCTTGATCCCAGGACCCTGAGATCATGACCTGAGCCAAAGGCAGAGGCTTAACCCAGTGAGCCACTCAGGCACCACTATTTTTCCTTTCTTAATCTTAACTTCCTCCTTTGTAAAATGAGGGTTAACCAGATTAGGACTTTCCAATGCGCAGTACAAGGAGCACCAGGGTTCCATGAGCTATTAATAGTTGTTCATGGAAAAGAGTTCTGAGGATATGAACACTGGGGAATATTCCTGGAAATCCACATTAGCATCGTAAAAGTCCTGCCTTGAAGAAATTGGTTTAACGATTTGAAGTTATTGTTTATTTACTTGACCACAGGACTCTTTTGGGTCCAAACATCTAGAACCTTCTCTCAAGACACTAATGTTATGGGAAACTGAGGGGTCTTTCCTGCTCTAGTGTTGAGTCCATTTCACAACTGAACAACTTTTGCCCTGAGAAATAAGAATATGTGACAGAGATTCGTGACTATCAAAAGATAGCCAAGAAACTCTGTGATAACATTTACGGCTACCAGTATCGAGAAGTTAACCTAAGCCAGTCACCACAAGCAAGCACTTTATAAATACTGTTTGATTTGATTTCCATGGGGACCTTGAAAAATATGTTTATCTCCATTTCCCAGATGACATAACTGAAGCTCAAACAGGTTAATAATATGCCTTGGTCTCACAGTAAATTTTAAAACCAGAAGCCATACCTTAGTAGACTAATACCACGCGTTGGTCTTCATCATTACCCCAATTCTGTGGGCCTTTGTGTCTCATACTTCTCAAGCCACTCTTCGTGTGCTAGACCCTTTGTCTTTTGTCACTTCACTTTTCATACATCATCCATAAAATGGGAATAACAGTACCTGTCATCATATATATTTGGAAACTCTCACAAAATCACTGTAAAATGGGGGCACCTGGGTGGTTCAGTCGTTAAGCATCTGCCTTCAGCTCAGGTCATGATCCTGGGGTCCTGAGATCAAACCCCGCTTTGGGCTCCTTGCTCCATGGGGAGCCTGCTTCTCCCTCTCCCACTCCCTCTGCTGCATTCCCCCTCTCTCTCTATGTGTCTCTTTCTCTGTCAAATAAATAAGTAAATAAATATTATTTTTTTAAATAATTGTAAAATGCTTTCAAATAAAAAGGACTCTAAAATGTTATCACCCTGCTAGAGTAGTGATTTGAAGCCAATGTTAAAGTAAAAAAAAAAAAAATTAAAATTCCATATTTAGCTATATGACTTTTGAGAAAACTGTTTTTAATGGATCAATGAGGGGAATTATGTCAGCATTATAGGGGGGAGACATGATGAGTAAGCAATGACATTGTTTGGGATTAAAGGCAGAGCTAATTTTGCTGAGGTCCTGTTATGCTTTCTCTCATCCTTTTCTTTCCATCACCTTCTACTAGACTACCTTGTACCAAAGTCTAAGAGACATTTCCCTGTCACTGTATTATTCTAGAAATGCCCTTGCTACTCTTCTACGTACCTGGTTTTAAGACCCTATTTAGGTCTTGACTCCTCTACTATTCCAGAACTGAATGCCATAAAACCAAAATTCAAGTAATGTTTTTTTTTTTTTCTCCTTGAGGGCAGAGATATGTCTGTTTTGCCAGTTTACCCTCAGAATCTGCACAGTCTCTAGCATACAACGAATCCTTTTAAGAAAAATTGTTCGTTAAGTGAAAGATTAATTAAGTGGGAAATCCTCTGCTAATAATAATAGCAACAATGACAACATTCATCAAGTATTTGCCACGTGGCAGGATTATGTTTATATAATATATATAAACATCTGTGTTATAGTCACAATCTCATCTGAGCCCCACAACAAACTGTGATGCTGGTGCTGTAATTAAGCCTCCTTTAGAGATGGGAAAACCGATGCACAGACAGGCTGAATCCCCTGCCCAAGTGTCATAGCAATCAAGGATATAAACACAGTCCATCTAACTCCGTGACCCATACTCTTAATGATGAAGCTAGTATTAGTATCTGGACATCCTGAAACACCTGTATAACGTCCCTGGAAATGGAAAGGATCCAGAAACAAACTCAGATTTTTCAAGGGATCTAAGGCACAGAATATAGGACTAAAGTTTCATAAATTGACCTTCAGTGCAGTTGCTAGGTCAACATTCTGCCTTATATATGACACACTGATGGGCAAAAGACAATGAAGGAAATTAAGAAAATCTCCGCACCGCTGGAGAGGCATGCAAGCAGAATGTGATGCCGATACTCCATGGCGCTGCTGCCAGGAGAGCCGATCCGTTTACTCATTCACTCAACAAACTTTTCTTGAGTATTCATGTGGGGAACACATGAGTATTAGAAATAATACCCTAATGAATAAGACAGTCAAGGTGCTTACTTTACTCTCATGAGCTGCCGTTCTACTAGAAGAAAACGAGCATAATCCAGTAAACCAACCAAGATAATGTAACACAATGACAAACGCTAGCAGAGCAATAAAATCAGGTAATAAGATAATCATGAGGGGATGAGGTGAAGGCTACTCTCAAAAGAGAGGGCAAGGAAACCCTTACCAAGCAGAGACTTGAATGAAGTGGAAAATATATATCCATACAAAAATCTGAGGGAGGTTATATGATCAGTTTGGGTTTAAAAAAAAATCATTGCAGCTGTTATGTGGAGGAGGAACTGTTATTGGACAAGAATAGAAATAGACCAGTGAAAAAGCTTTTCTCAAAGACCAGGAGAGATGGTCATGGCTTATTCTTGGGTGACAGCAGTGGAGATGATGAGGAGCAGAAGACACAGGAGGCACTAGAGAGGGAAGGAAAGGATGTCACCTCGTGTGCAGTCCTGGGAGCTGCCTTAGGGGGAGAGAGTTTCGGGATACCAAACTACCTTTTTAATCCCTGTCTTCTTCCCTTAACCTGTCTGTCCATTTCATGAAATACGCAAGTTCATCAACATCAACAAGAGTCATTAACCAAATGCATCAACAGCATAAAAGATCTCGAACTCTTCTAGTCCCAACGTTATCCTTTCGAGACTCCTAGTCCAAATTCTTCTTAGACAGGGGATCAGCCGATTTTTCCTACAAATGGCCAGATAGTAAGCATTTTCAGCTTTGCCACCTCACGGTCTCTGTCAGAACCACTCAATTTGTACAGTGCAAAAGCAGACACAGATAATAAGTAAACAAATGGGTGGCTATGTTCCAATAAAAAAAATGTTACAATGAGATTTTGATTTCATATAATTTTCCCATGCCGCAAAATATTCTTCTTTTGATTTTTTTTCAACCATCTAATGTAAAATGTAAAAAGCCATTCTCAGCTCATAGGACATGCAGTATTTGGCCCAAGGGGCATATACTTGAAGCCAAATTCCTGCTCAAAGAGGATGCTGGCTAGAAGAATAGGATCTCTAACGGCCCCTCCCCATGTAGTTTCTTATGTGGCATCACTCCTATGGGCTCAATATATGTCATAGTACAAATATTGCATATAAACATAAGCCAGGTTTTTTTATTCCCCTCCATGGAGTTCCCCTGGGGCCTCAAGGGTCTAATAGTCAGAGTGAGCACATTTTGCCAACAATCCCCACTTTCCATAATGGAATTTAATTATTTGGCCTGAAAAGCATTTAAGCTTCACTATACAGAAAGAGTCAAATAAATAAATAATAAAGGGGCACATTTTGATAGCACCTGCCTCAAAGATCTTAAAGGCACTGTCATGCCTGCTTTAATATTTTATGGTGTAGAAATGTGACTGTTACCAGGTCATAAAAATATACTGCTTTTTATACCAGGTCAAAATCTAGGGCCAGGAGTCCTGTTTTGTGGCAGGATGCAGAGAGCCAGCCAGAAAAAAAAGATCGTGTTACCTTTTTTGAAATCTGAAAAGAGCTATTTGAAGATGATGGACCAGATAAATGCATATTGGGGTCTCTCTCTCTCTTTCTCTCTGTCTCTCTCTCTCCTGCATCTCCAAACAGAAGGTTTCAGAGTCTGCCGGCAGCTGGTGCAACATTCATTATTTACCAGTGAAAAGCCAAGAATCTCAGCCTCTGACCCTCCATTGTTGCTTAGGCGTATTCTGGGAAGAGCCAAGGGGCAGGCAGGTGTTTCCTGGAGCCGGTAACACATGATTTCTATGCAAACACTCCAAATCTTCAAGTTGAAAGTGACACTAGCAATGACCTACCATGACTTCCTACATCCTGGAAGAAAGATGCACAGCATTACTGACTGCGGATGATACCATCACAGGACAGGGAGTATATCCACTCCCTGGACAGCCTTCGCCATCACTGGAGGCAGAACTAGCTGTTATTAATTTAATTTTCACAACAATCCCAGAAAATAGGAACCATTTTAATGTCTGCTTTAAAGAAAAGGAAACTGAGGTTATCTAACCTGTCCAGAAATAACACAGTAAGTGGCAGAGCTGGAGTTTGAACCCCAGTTTTTCTAGCTCCTTACGGAGATTGCTACCAGCCTTCTCTCATCCTCGCCTCCCACCTCTCAAAACTCTTCGGTGTAACAAAGTCCTCCTTAATACAAGAGCTGCCCAGAGTTCCTACTTAAGGAAAATGACAACTTCCAAGATAGAGATGAAAAAGAGAATGAGACAGAGGGAGAGGAGTAACAATTCCACCACTAGAGTTAGGTACGAACAAAGCTAATAACTGATGTACAAGCAAACAACTGCAGAGAAAGGTTTTTGGCATTATAAAACAAAGATTAATTAATACTAGATTACAATGGAATTCCTATAGAATTACACTTGATCCAGGCCCCAGAATAACAAAGGAATTCAACATGATTAATGCTTCAAATAGCAAGGAACATCAGAATGATTTACCTCTTATTACTAAAAAGGGCTGCCAGATTGCTTAAAAAAGCTCTGGCTGGCTCAGGATACTGCTATAGTCAGTGCAATCAGCAATGTGAGTTTACTCTTTTGACAGGAGCACCGATTCTTTGCCAGCTCTGCTTCATTTCACAGATCTGTTTTTCTCCCTTCCTTCCCCCTTGCCCCACCCTCTCTCCCAGTTTGGAGGAATTGTGAAATCGCCAACAAGCGCAGGCGAGGAACCAGCTGGGTGCTGGGAAGAACCAGTTACAGGCAATGGGCAGCACAAGCAAAGCCAGACTGGACAGGAGCACCAGCTGTTCCGCCAGCTCTGAAGGGGCTCCTTTATTTTATCTTCTCATTTCTCCTGTTCGGTAAAATCTCTGCTGGTGAGTCATTTGTGGCCATAGGTGTTTAAAGCACTTATATGAGGAGAAAGACAGATTGATGCCTTTAGCACAGCCTGCTTGCTCTGGTCTACAGAGAGGTCAGGAGGATGACAAGAATACTAAAGCTTAAGACGACAGAGTCGGCGCCAACGTGCATTTAAGCAGAGACTAAGAGTCCAGAATTCCTGGACATCATAAAGAATCTATTATCATTGTGGTCACTTTCAGCAAGACTGATTTCATTACCATCTGTCTTCATCCACCACTGCTTAGTGAATAAATATTAAAAATGGAACTTTTCCTGGACTCAAGTCACTGAGGCTGAGAGGAAAGCAGTTATGTAACCATGTGATCTCTGCACATCTCATAGCTAGAAGGAGAACAGATGAGGCAAAGGGGTTGGGGGGGGGTACCTGGGGAGGGAAACACTGTGGAGTGAGATAAGATCATTAGCTCTACTGAGTCGAAAATAAGGGTTCAGTTCTCGGTTGAGTAATAATTCTCTTTTCAAGGTGGGCAATATTTAAGCAATCATCTCTTGAAAATTGGTCATTACCACCAGCTAATAACTGATTTGTTAGTTAATAGCCCAAGGTGAAGCCAAGGGCAGCAAATGCTCTGGCATATCATTCTCTGATTGCAGGATTAACAGATTTCAAGGGCATTATTGCTATTATGAACCATGTTCATTGATTTATAACAACACTAATATGTTTTATTTAAAAAAAAAAAAAAGTGGGTGCAATGTCCTGGAAAAATTCATCATTGTCTGGTGCTCTGAAGTCGAATAGCCACTATAGCATGTCCAAGAGAGACACCCTCTGGTCCAGTTCTGGGCATCATCAAGATCTAGGTATGCACAATGTGGGATTACAGAATCCAAAGCAACATCACTCAGAAGGGCCCAGGCTATAGTTATGATTACAAAAATGTCATTTCTTCCCCTAAACATGTCCTGATTGTGTATTTTGGTTAAACCTACCACTATAATGGTATATATTAAGGATAAACATAATATTTTATAAGGGGCACCTATGAAGAGTGGGATTGGCATGGGAGAAGAGCAATACTCCTTCATTTTTTACTTTAGAATTGGTTTCTTTTTTGAATTTTTAATAAAGTTGGCTCAGAAAAAAAAAATCTTGAAGCCAAAGCTTTCCTAGGAAACCTGGAATTGTGTCTCCTTCGTTTCTTGTGAAAGTCCTTTCCCCTTTATTCCTTGAGGTCACAGCTCAAATTGTATGCTTCAAAGAAGGTAGGACACCTCCCAATTCCCAAGAGTAAATCTTAATTAATCTAAGCTAATCATGATAATCCCAATTCTCTTCCAGTGATTAGTTTAAGAGTGGGGATGTAACCCAGTTCAAACCAGTAAGATTAAGGAGAGATTAGTAGAGGGATTTCTGAGAAATTCTACTTTTTCTGAGAAAGCTTTTCTTGCTCCTAAAATCAAATGCTGGAGAAGAAAGAAGCCAATGTTTTCCACTCTCAGCTTAGCTGGTGAGAACATGATACCTGGAGCTTCTAGAGCTTTATTGCAGCCAAAAAAAAAGATGTCAATCCAAGAACAAAAGCAAATATGCTAAGGATGGCAGAGCAGAAAGATGGAAGTAACTGAGGAATTTCACTTGGTTGAGCCTCCAAATGAACCAACCCAGCAAGTCCCCTATCTTCAAACTTATTTGACACAACAGAAATGTCCAGATTATTTACACCATTTCTCATAGGGTTCTTTTTACTCACAGCTGACAACACCCAATCTGATACACTCCTGTAGCCTGTCTCAAGAGATGTAAGACCCACAGAGAAGAAAGTGTGGGGGGCATCACAACATATGCCAAGGATGCAGGATTTAGAAAATCCGAGAAACTTTGAGTCCCATACAACTGAATGATTCCTTGTACCCTAAAACTTAGGTGGGGTCTTTTCCATGGCAAACACAAAATGAGTATGCACATTAGCCCGGAAAATTAACACTTACCGTGCCAAAGCCCTCAAAAAAATCAGAGTGCAGCTGGTGGAACTCAGTTGGGATACCCAGTGAAAACCAATCCATACTGGACAAAGTTAGAGGACTTTACCTCTAAGTCAGGGGTACTGGGAAGAAGGAACATGGTGTCAAGGCAGGTCAAGTCAGGCCTGGAAGTGGCATACAACACTGCAACTCACATGCTAGTGGCCAGAACTGTCATATGCCCACCTAACTGCAGAGGATGCTAGGAAACATAGTTTAGCTATCTAAATACATGGGAACAAAGTAACAGTGAGCAGTATCTGCCACACCCCGAAACCCAGAAGGCTAAGAATTGTGCACTCACCGCCACATAGACCCGTGACTGACCCATGGCTACTGCAAACTACAGCTGACCAGACTCAAGTCTTTTGTTTTCTAAGAGCTTCCTCTCTGGGTTTCAGTCTGTGAGACTTGACAAAGATCTTTTGCTTGACCAAACTTTAGTCAGTCTAGCTGAACATTGTCCTAGACCCATCTGTGCACTTTCTTGTAAAATCCAGTTTTAGCAAGAACCCAGCCAACTCAGCTTATCCAGAATCCTCCACCCTGGATATCTGATCACCTTCCTCACCCTCCACCATCCCCCAGGTGACATCTGATCCCCCTGGCCTATCTTCAGCAAGCATCCTGTTAGGTTGGTTGAGCCAGAACTCCCCATTACACCTGATGTTTTTTCTAGTAATTTTCCATCCACTGATCCCCACTTGCTCCTTGGCTTTAAATTCCCACTAGCCTGTGCTGTATTCAGAGCTGAGCCCAATGTAAAAGCCTCTGTAAAGTCACATTGCAATAGTTCCT
The DNA here is from genome assembly GCF_922984935.1 of Meles meles. Taxonomy (NCBI): domain Eukaryota; kingdom Metazoa; phylum Chordata; class Mammalia; order Carnivora; family Mustelidae; genus Meles; species Meles meles. Next base: position 134,953,641 of record NC_060068.1, read on the forward strand.
ATTCCTATTACAGTCATCCTGATTAAATCCTGTCTTACCATTCTAACTTGTGTCACTGGATATTTTTTCCTTAACAGACTAAAAGCATGACCCTTGGAGAGATAAAGGCTGGAGGGTTGGATACTTTCAGACATGATGGGTTCTTCTGGAAAAATTATCTTCAGTTTGAGAAAAATTATACACCTTCCAGAATCTTTCACCTTTCCAGAAAAACTAATTTTCCCCTTCAGGAATTTTCTGTTCCATTTCCCAAAAAAATATATCCATGAATATGTAAGGGGAAAACTCCATACTGAGTTTAAATAGCTTTCTTTAATGTGGACCCACAGCGTTTCCTTTTGGCTGTCCACTCCATAGAAAAAATAGAGAAGTCCTAACCCAGGGATTACAAAGACTCTTTGATCTAGGGATCATTTCATCAAGGTATTCACCACTCAGAGTCCAATCCATCCACTTCATCCTCAGAAAACCTTCCCAAAGTACCTGGAAGGAAATTCACTGCTTTCAATTAGACACCAATGAGGTGATGTCTGGTTTGTATTCAATAGGATAATTATTAATTCAATATCAAATTATTAATTTATGCCAGAAACTAAAGTATGGATGCTGTCATATCACAGCATGAATAATAGAGGAGACCAGACCTCGGGCCACACTTTGAGAATCTCTAATGTAATTGACTGCCATTCCAAACTGGCCCCTCTGGGCAGAACTACATGACCAGTTTGCCCTCTCAATCTAAGCAGTACTGATTGAAAGGGACTTCTATTTTGTGAATGATCAACCTCACTAAAGATGGCTTTTTAAAAAAGCTTTATTTATTTATTTGAAATACAGGAAGCACGGGGGGAGGGAGGGGCAGAAGGAAAGGGATAGAGAAACTCTAAGCAGACTCTGCACTGAGCCCAGAGTCCAAGGTGGGGCTTGATCGCAGGACCCTGAGATCACAACTTCAGCAGAAACCAAGAGTTGAATGCTTAACAGACTACACCACCTAGGCACCCCTCAAAGATGACATTTCTAGCACTGAAGATAAAAGCAAATGTTGACTAGTGAAAATGTTACAAGCAAAAAAAAATTTTTTGGCCTTAAAATGAGTCTTTCTATCCCATAATTTTTGTATCCCTATAATCTCTAGATTTATTGAGTTCTTACCATTTGCCACAAATAGTTCTAGAAGACTTTCCATGTTTTATTCCATTTACTCCTCAGAATAATCCAAAGAGGTACATACAATCCCTATCTTTAGCAGATGAAGACAGTGATGAATTTACTTAAGGTCACATTAATACCTCATATTTGTATCCAATACTACAGGTTTTAAAAAAACTTTTACTTGCCTTGTCTCACTTGATACTTATTAACAACACCGGAGGTAGGCAGACTGTGTCACGTATTTCCCTTTTAGAGATGAAGAAACTGATGATGAAAGAAGTTAGGTAATGAGATCAACATCTCTGAAGAAATGATGGGGCCAGGACTCAAACCTAGATCTTCAGACTCCCAGTCTCATTTTTCTACATCACGCTACTCTACTTTTAAAAGCACCCACAGTGGGGCACCTGGATGACACAGTCTGTTAAGTGTCAGACTCTTGATTTCAAAGGCTTACGTCATGATCTCTGGGTCAAGAGATCGAGTCCCACATCAGGCTCAGTGCTTACTTGGGAGTTTGCTTGAGATTCTCTCTCCTTCTCCCTCTGCCCCTCTGTGCCTGCATGCTCTCTCTCTCAAATAAATAAATCTTTTTTTAAAAAATGCACCTGCTGTTTCATTTTAAGAGAGTGGACTGAAGGGGCACTTGGGTGGCTCAGTCGTTAAGCATCTGCCTTCAGTTCAGGTCACAATCCCACAGTCCCGGGATCGAGCCCCAGGTCAGGCTCCCTGTTTGGCAGGAAGCCTGCTTCTCCCTCTCTCACTTCCCCTGCTTGTGTTCCCTCTCTCACTGTGTCTCTCTCTGTCAAATGAATAAATAAAATCTTTTTTAAAAAAAGAGAGAGAGAGAGTGGACTGAACCAAAAAATTAACTTTGGAACATATCTTCAAACTCTTTAATAGAGACAACCCAAAGTAACATGAAAAGAAAACATAAATGACACAAAATGCTGTCTGAACAGTGGTGTTGAAAGAGCCTTTCCTCTGGCAGAGAGAAGAGAATGTCTGTAGGAAAATCAGCTCTATTATGTCCACCTATGAGAACACATAAATTGGAACCAAAAGACCCACAAGCATTGAGTCAAGAGCAAACTCAGCAATAAACTTCAAACCCCAAAGGTATGAAATACTAAACAAAGCCCCTGTCCTCCAGGAAGCCCTTCCCAACCCCCTCATCTCACAATGATTCTTCCTCCTTGTGAATGTATTTCTCTCACAGTCTATATCACACAATGTAATGCCTGAGGGTGTCTGGGATTGACTGTCTTCTATGTATTACAAATACATGTCTAGCTATTTGACTTTTAGAAAGTAGAGACCATGCCTCCCTTATACTTCTGTATCCACCAAAAGATGAGCACCATTCTGGGTCCAGAAGAATGATTACTAAAACTTGAAAAACATTTCTAATGACAATAGCCATTCCGCTAAAACACTAATACTGTATGATAAAGCTAACCATTTATGAGTGAGTCCCATTGTACTGAGATGTCATTCTGTGATGTTTTATTTCAGTGTACATAATCTGAACCATGTCAAATATTTTGCATCCAGCGCTACACAATAAAGGGGCATGTTTAAGATAGTTTCCCCACATTTATGCAAATGATAATCATTTAAAACCTACTACTAAATTTTTAAATCCCAGAAATGAAAAGATAGAGATGGCTGGTTAATTATTTGGTATTTATATACAAAGAGTGTGTAAATCAATCATAATAAAGATACATTGTAGATACTCCCACCCAGCAATTTTAACAAAAACAAGCATTTAAATCTCTATTACTGTTTAAAGAAAAATGAAACTATCTTTACAACTCAGTTACCTAATGAACTGTACGTATCTTTTCCTTTGTCTTGAAGGATGAGCAGAAATGGATAGGAGAGGCTATGCTTGGCAATGATATTACTGATTATTGGAAGATCTTTTACTACTGCCTTTACTATACAGACCTCCAGTGATTTACACACTGAATTTGTGAGCATCAATATATAATAACATATAAAGTAGTTGACAGCATAAAAAGGTTGATGGTCAGGAACCGCCTGCAGAAAACCCTGTTCATCGCCATTTGTCATGCTAGGAACAGAGGATAAGAACAAATAATAACTCACTGTGCTTTATCTCTGCAGAAATACCTCCACATTATCTCCCTCAGTCTGAGAACCAAGGCCATGTCCCTGGACACAAAACCCCATTTACTTAAGCAAAACATCGTGCACAATAAGAAGTCAGCACGCTAAGCCTTTCTGTAGGTATATGCCTGCTGCGTGCACATTTGCCAAGACCTTGAGAATGCCTATAACCACATAATACATATGGCTACACATTAAAACTACTGTTTCCAATCAAGCTCAATAGCACAGGGAATTATTCACAAGCTGGTCTATGAGTACAGTTCTTGACCTAACTAGTCTGACTCATTGGTATCCATAAGCTTGGGTGCATTTATGACTATGATCTAGAAAAGCAAGTGGGAGGAAACATAGACTTCCTCACAAAGCCAGAACAATTCCCAAGTCTAGACACAATGAAGGCTGCCTGCCAGTCAGCCCTAAGGAAATAGTACCCAATGCCCAAGACCTTTATTTACAGAACTGACCTGAAAAACAACTCCAGATTCTGGTACCTGCTAAAGCAAATACTTACAAAGATAAGAATTGGAGAAGCACATTTGGGCAATTATAGGACAGCATGTGTTTCCAACATAGTCTTGAATGTTTGAGCCACAGAGAGAAAAAAAACATGAGTTGAGACACCAGTTCTGATAGCACAAACTAGTTACCAGCCTTAAGCAAGGTGACTGAAACTCTCTGGGCATTTGTTGCCTCACCATTCAAATGATGATGAGCCTGAAGAACCATCGACAGCAGTCATTTGCTAAATTTAAAAAGTATAGCCATTACACTCATTGGCTATCTTAGTTAGCACTACTATAACAAAAATACCATAGACTGGGAGGCTTATAAACAGCAGAGACTTATTTCTCACAGTTCCAGAAGCTGAGAAGTCCAAGATGCCAGCAGATCTGGAATCTGTGAGAGGCTGCTTCTTGGCTTGTAGATGGCTATATTTTCATCATGTCTTCACAAGACAGAGAGCTAAGAAAGGAAAAAGCAAGCTCTCACATACCTCTTCTTATAGAGGCACCAACTCCATTCATCAAAATTCCACTGTCATGATCTAGTCACCTTCCAAAGGCCCCATCTTCTAACACAATCACATTGTGGGGGTAGGATTTCAACATACACATTTTGAGGGAACCTAAATATTCAGTCCATGACACTGACCAAAGTTTTGACAGCTTTACCCATCGATGCCTTCAAATTTTTTAGGTGGATGCTATTGGGTCCTACAAGTTTTTATAGCTATATTATGCCTTAAATCTAGATATTCTGAGACAGTATTTCCCAAAGCATGTGCTGTAGACTGCAAGTTCCAAAGACAATCCACAAAGAAAAAAATTCTGTGATAAAATAAATTTGGAAAACACAGTACACCATAACCTCATTTTAGATATTCAGTATCTACACTAATATATTAAAGGCATTTAGAAGTCCTGAAATAAAGAAACCTTTGCTTTGTTTTGCTCATACCCCTTGACTCCTGTTGGCTTCCACTGTCCCTATTTGCACCTCTTTGTCTAAGGCCTCTCACTCCTTCCCTCTTGCTCTCCCTCCCTCTCTCCATCCCCCACCCCCACCCCAAGCCTCAAAAGATTATTCTGTCTGCTTGCAGAGCAGGCTGGAAGTACCAGGAAATTAACTCACACCCAAGAGCAGCCCCTCAACCAAAAACTGGGTGTAATTATCCCAGCCCTCTGCAGCTTGGTAGGGATAAATCTGAGGCATGTGCTCTATATTACGTCCCATAGCTTCTCCATGAGATTAAGTTCTAGTCCCCCACCCTGGTTGTTGGCTTGATAAAGTACCAACAATTAGATGCCCTCTCTCTTCTTCACTGTCTTACTTCCCCACTCCCGACTTCCCAAATAAGCTACTTACACACAAATCTTTTTTTTTTAAGATTTTATTTATTTATCAGAAAGAGAGAGAGAGCATGCACACATGAGCAGGCAGAGGCTGAGAGAGAAGCAGGCTCCCTGTCGAGCAAGGAGCCCGATGCGGGACTCGATCCCAGGACCCTGGAATCATGACCTGAGCTGAAGGCAGCGGTTTAACCGACTGAGCCACCCTGGCATCCCTACTTGCCCACAAATCTTATTGCAGGGTCTACTTCTGAGAGAACTCAAACTAACAGGCCCATGATTTCCCACACATGTTCAATGACAGATCAGTCTCCACAGCACACTTTTTCAATTAGCCAAAACTCTTGGTGGCAAGTGAGAGAAGCCCAGTACAAACGGGATAAACCAGGAAAATTAATTTATTTAAATCCAAGGATAGACTGGCTTTAGGCCTAGAGGACTCAAGCTCTTAGACAATGTCAAGTTGACTTACTCTGTCTCCATTTCTGGGCTCTACATTCCTTTGTGTTGGCCTCATTCCAGCAGGTTCTCTCCACGAGGCAGAAAGATGACCATTAGCACTGAGCTTACATCCTCTCTTTTCAGGAACCCCAATGAAAAAGGGACTTTTCCTTCCCAGTGGTTCTAAAAAGGGCCGAGGATGAATCTCAGGAAACTGTCTTTAATCATATGGTCATCCTTGCAACAATTCCCAAAAGACTTACGCTGACTGAACAGCCCTAGGTCATCTACCCACCCCTGGACCAAGCCACACCCAAACCACTTGTACCAACAGTGAGGAGAAGGAATTCCTCAAGGCTAATCAGGGTGTTATTATCAGAAACAGCTTCAGGGCAGTCACAAATAACAGGTGTCCACTCCACTCTTTAACATTCTACAGAAGGCACTTTGGGAGATGCTGTTCTATCGCATTCACAACTACGTCTCCAAAATTCCTGAAAAAGCCCTTCTCAGAAACAACTGCAAGTACAATTTGAAAAGAACTGAGTCTGTCTGACAACTTCATGTCAGCCCAATACACTCTTTATACATGACCATTTTACTGGTGTTACCAGTTCTCTACTTGGCTTTTTGCTTTGGATATATTCAAAGAAGTATTGATTATCAACTCAATGCCTTTCCATCAACCTAGATCCTTATGATAAATTTCTTTACCATTCCTATCAAAAAAAGGTGATCAAATAGCCGTAAGGAAATAGGAAAACACATTCACAGCAATGAGAAGACTAATAAAAGAATCCTGGAGGTTAGAAATGTACTCTATAAATCACCCATCCACTAGCGGATTTTTTTTTTCTCACTTTCTTCTCTTTCCCATAGGAAAAAAGATTAAAAACCTAAAAAACAAAAAAAATTTTAAAAAAACACAGAAGAATTTAAATGCACACTTGTGGTTATACTGGTCTTCCTAGAATTTACTACAATGCCAGAAATTAATTTATAAATAATGGCAAGCATGGGATCTCAACCACCATCACGTGAAGAAAAGGAAAACACCTCAAGAATGTTCTAATTGGCAAGGAAATACTCATCTGTGGCTGAAATAGCCAAAAGAGAAGGGTGCGTTGCACATACCCACTATGAAAAGCATTATTGGTTTTCAAATTCTTTTTTTTAAGATTTTATTTATTTATTTTATTTGACAGACAGAGATCACAAGCAGGCAGAGAGAGAGGAGGAAGTAGGCTCGCTGCCAAGCAGAGAGCCCTATGCAGGGTTCGATCACAGGACCCTGGGATCATGACCTGAGCAGAACCCACTGAGCCACCCAGGCGCCCCTGTTTTTCAAATTCTAAGACAATATAATACTATCTTTTCTTTTTTTTTTTTTTTTTTACTATTTCTTTTCTCTGCTCCTAAACTCACTCTTCTGGAGGAATCTCACTGAAATAGGGAGACTCATCTGTACTATTAAAGGAGGCATTATGCTAATTTCTTCCATTTTGCTTTGATAATTCTGCATTTTTTTAAAGAAGGCTCCTGTGTCATTTTTATTTTTTGGCTCCCTTCACAAATATAACTACTGATGTTTATCATAAAAAGATGCACTACAATAAAATAATATGATTTCAAAGTTCTTTGGTCTACCAATGATAAGCAGTTTTCAAATAAAGAACAAAGTCTCCTTTTGACATTTTGTCTGTAATGTCTACTATGCTCATGCATGTGTGAGCCTGGAGAAAGGCATGGATTAATTCCATGTTGCCGTTCATGCCCCAACTAGCTACACCCCTCACAGTCAAGTGAACTAGCTGTGGGCACAGTTTCCCCCATGTATCCTAGGACATCCTCAACACTAGATCTATGTAGCCCATGCAAATGGGAACTTACTTATAAAAATATGAAAAGACTCAACATTAGGGGGCTAGCAAATACATAGTGAAACATCAGTCCCATTCAGCTATTTAAAAAATATTCCTCCAAAGGATATTAATGATGAGGGGAAATGGCAACAATAAAACTTTGTGTAAAGAATGACAAGAAATATACTCAAACGTTAATCAGTAACATTCTATCTCTGGATAATAAGACTATGAGTAGCATTTTTCCTTAACAGTTTTCTGTTTTTCCCATGTTTTCTACGATGAATATCTGTTCCTTCATAATCAAGGAGGAAAAAAATAAAAGATAATAATGGAAAGTACATAAAAGCCTCTGAGAAAAGTCTATAAAATTCTGGAGCAGAGCTGGTGGGACCAAGTAGATCATCACCATCAAAATCAGAGCCCTAGATTCCCCCTCTACAATCTTCAATGCTTGCCATCACCACCGCATTATATATATTTATATTTACCACAACATTGGAGCCTCCTGGACTATCAGCGCCACATCTCAACTCTTTCAACATCTCAGAAATGCTTAGTACAGTGCTTTGCACAAAATAGGTGTTCAAGAAAGGTAGTGTAAATTGATTTATGAGAGCATGGTGATTACACGATGGACACGAACAGGCAAGGACCATCAAGAGAAAGAAAGAACTGAGGGTCCAGGAGAGCCTTGAAACTTCAGGTAAATATCTGAAATCAGAGAAGCTGATGGAAGAGTCAAAAGTCCAAGAAGTCCGGCAGGGTTTTGGGGGTTAGGGTGTTAAAAAAAATTTTTTTTAAAGCATCTAGGAATTCAGTTGAGTCAAGGACATTGAAAGTCAAGACAGCAAAGCACCACTCAGACTGCTTTCATCTTTCTTTAAAGCAGGGTGGTCTTAAGAGCAAGTGTGCTCTGTGGTTACCCAGAGTTGCCCCTGCATACACCAGGTCCAGATGGTTTGACTGAAAACAATCTGGCCACAGAAATTTACTCAACTGAGCAATTTATGCCAACAACAGAAGATTCATTGGAACAACCTAGTCCCACAATAGAACTTCTTTTAAAATTTCATTTATTGTTTTTTTCCCAAATTTCAATAACAATCCATTTTTGTTAGCCTAATGAGCATATCACACTTAAAATATACAAGCTCCAGATCTTGCTTCCCAAACCATCTTCCTACAAACCTCCTCGTCCGATTAATGAAGTTCAATCCCAATTGCCCAAGCCAAAAAAAAAATGGATTCATTCATAACTATACTCTTTACCTTATACTGCCCCTCCACCAAACCCCTGCCCGCCTCCCCCCCACCCCCCCACACACAAGTCCTGATCCCCAGGAAACACCTTTTGAGTTTGCTCTGCCTTCTGCTATCCTGTGTTTTCCCCAGATACCAACCTGGTTCACACCCTCATCTCCTTTAGATCTTTACTCAAAAGCTACTTAAACAAGAGAGACCTCCCCTTCCCCAACACTCCATCCCCTGTTACATAAGAGGAGGAGAAAGACTAGCCAACCTTCAGCTATTCAACTCACGGCTCATCTTGAGAGAAATGAAAAGAGGAAGGAAATAATATTCTGAACCTGTGTGGCATGCCCTGTGCTGGTGTTTTCACAACGTGTTATCTCGGTTAGTCCTTACAACCAGCACATTAACAAAAACTACCTGTAATATGGGTGTCATTATACCAATTACACAGATGAAAATGTGGCTCCAAGAAATGGAAGTAATTTCTAAGAAGCAATACCAAATTTTGGCCTTTTCCTAAAACTTGTAATTCCTAGTTCATTGCCCTAGTCTAGTCATACTGTATTTTCGGTCTTCAAATTTAAATGCAACAGTGGTATCTAGAGTTGTGGAAAATGGGAGGAATAAGAGGTGACCACTAAAGAATATGAGATCTCTTCTAAAATTGGCTGTGCTGATGTTTTCCCTGCTTTATAAATATATAAAAATCCACTAAATTATATACTTTAAATTGGTGAGTGGTAGGGTATGTGAATTATATCATAATAAAGCAGTTAACAAAAAAATAATAGGTAGTGGAAGGCTTTCCCTGCTATACCAATGAAGTTACAAATTTTTAAGAATCAATGTATTCTGGGATTCAAAGACAGTGCTTTATATCTCTTCATAATCTTATATGGTGGCAATAAATCAATGGCTCTTGACAGAGATGATGAAACTGATCTGAACTTCCCCACTTCAGTTGGTGGGGGAAATGCCCAGTTAAGTGCAACTGAATGGCAGTCAAAATCATAATCCCAAGTAGAAACAAGACAGTAAAATTTTCTCCAGCATAGACCAGCTCCCATTTCAATCATCTACCCCTACTCCTCACATTTCCTCCTTTTCCATCACCACCACCATAATCTTGTGGTTACACAATTTCATTCGGAGTCAGAATTAGAAATTAGGTAAAGAAGCTATGATATTCTCCTGATCCTAAGGTGTTATCCCTTTAAGATGAATCAACAATTTAATAACAACCTTCCAAGGAATAAAAAAAGGAATATTACATGAAGCACATACATTGTATACTAACTGAACATTTCAGAAGTGTTCAAATGTCAGAGAAAACACACCTTAAAATTTTTCTTTTAAATGGAGTAATTCCCACGGAAGTGGTAATCTGGTTAACATATGATTTCTCCATATTTGAAGCAAGACAGAATCAGAGTGCTGAGGAATCTTTAATATGAGAAATACAGCCCTGAGACTACAGGAAAAACAGTGGCACTTATTGCTGGGTTGAGTGAGCAAGTTCCTAGAATCTACCAAATGCTCAAAGGGCATGCCCTGCTCATTCATTTTGGCAGATGAACCTTCACTCCCATTTTGCAAGGCTAATAAAGGAAGAGGGAAAATGTGTGGCTTTGGGCATGCACACTGAAATCTACATGTTCTCAGAGGCCTGAAGAAGTGTGCATACTTGCTGGGACTTCACGGCCATCTCCAGCAGGCTGCAGAACTTTCAACAAAGAATTGGTAATTTGGACCACCCAAACTCTGACAAACTGTAAAGACTAATTCCTCATGGTCCACAAAAGTAAATAAATAAATAAAAATTTAACAAGTTAAAATTTTAAAAAAAATTTAAAAGACTACTTAAGAGAGAGCAGAAAGGGAACCAAATCTTGCCCATAAATGAATGCTTTGGCTCTTTAGTATTGGTCAGCCCCTTGCAAGGACGACTTGGGTTGGATCTCTGCCACTGGCTTAATCATGGGAAAGATTTGCCCAGCCTAGCGCCCCTTGATTCTCTTCTGCCGAAAGAAGTAAGACCTGGGAACTCCCCTCACCACTTCAGCAAAGGGATTAAGCAGGGCAGAGTTTAAATCTCTGTTGTGCTGCTCTTGCCAATAACTTGATTTTTTAAATTCTGGACTACCTATACTCCCTACCTATTCATCTCCTGCTGGATTTAAGCCTGCTGAAACCTCAGGTATTTGCTTGATAGGGAACCCAGGAAAACTCCAAAACCATCCCTATATCCACATGATGAAATTTTTTCATGAAAACGGCAATGCAAAACTCCATCCAACTGGGAATAAGACAAGATTGTCAATAGTGAGTTCCATAAAGGCGGAAACTACCATAAGTGCTAGAATAGAGGTTGCAGATATACTTTGCACTGAGATTTTCTAAGGGAAAATTTTTACTTATATTATTACATATGAATTAAAAGTAACTCTAAATTGTAATGACATAAGATAGTATTATTTTGTTTTATAAATACAGCATATTTCATGTTGGAATTCAGTAAGAATGTATACATTTTGAATTTCCAGTAATATTAGCTTAGAAAATTATAATTCAAATGGCTAAAAAGTTGGTATCAGTAAATATAGGCACATAGCAGGGCTATAGTAAAGAAGTCCTTATATTCATACGATTGAAACTGGTAGTTGACCAAATAACATGTAAGTTAATTAGTAATAAGTAATTATACATAATAGGTACATCACAATTTTATTTTAACTTTAGACATATAAATGTACATTTGTTCACTGATTCATATATACTTATTCATTGAGAATAGGTATGTTGATTGAAATTGGTCATTTTCTTTTTTGCATAAACTAAATTCATAATGCAGTGTCTACAATTTCCAGCTTAGGTTTCCTTAAAGAGTAATGAAATCTTAAAGACACTTATGAAAAAAATCAAATGGATACAGAATCCATTCTGGTTTTTACAACATTATTAAACCAATCTTTTGCAATTATTTCTCACACTTCTAATTCCACAGCTATATATATTTTTAATGATCAAATTAATGAGCTTTTAGAAAGTATCCAACCTTATCCTTACATGTACACTAACTTTATTTTTACACACGCATCTTACTGGTTTTCTCACTAGCAAACAAGGATAATTTCTCCATGGAGAAACACTGCATTATGATAGGAAAAGTAAGGGCCCTTATATGTAATTATATCTCAATAAACATGGAAAAGACGAATAGACAAACAGGCAAGCATAAAAACAGTACCTTTGTAGTCCTTCCTTAGAATGGGAAGGAACTATAATTAGATTGATATATGTGGCTTCCAAAGAAACTAACAGAAAAACAAGTACAGACATATTTGCAAAAATATACATGAGAGTGTAAAGTAAAAGAATGTATAACAAATTTAGCAAGTGAAGCAAAACAGAGTGCTCAGAAACATGACCTAGTTCAAGGGTCTGTTCCACCTCTTTCTAGCAGTGTGACCTTGAACAACTCACAGCAGCTCTCTGGAACTTGGGTTCTTCCTCAGTAAAATGAGAGGGTGGTCCAAGATCCGGAATTTTTAAACTATAATCCTGAGTTCTGTGTACCAGGCTGATAGATGCTCTGCCCTAGCAGAGGAAGGTGAGGCACACACACCCACATTCACATACACTCTTTCACACCTGCACCCACATGTGCACATCCTCAATACGTAACGGCTCGAGGCTATCTCCTTTACATATCAGACATCTGGGGAACATCGTATTTGTTTTCTGACCTAAAAAAAATTGGAAACCACTGGAGTAGATGACATCAGAGTTCAGGCCAGCTCTAACTTTCTCTGATTCTTCTTTCCATACAGCCATTTGTGCAGAAGGCACTCAAACAAATGTGAGTTGTCGATGGTGTCTGATGTGAGTGTTGTAAAACTGAACACTCAACTATCAAGAGCTGCTGGAATTAAGCTTCTCTCTACATGCAAGACCCCTCACAATTCTGCACATGTTTGTGATTTTAAATGTGCAGCCTAATTAGCAGAGAAAGAAAAAAAAAGTTAAAAACCTGGCTGCTTAACTTTGGCACTGCCTTCAAATTATATTCCCATTTGCAAATTTTACCACTGGATTTTTTTCACATGTATTTGACATATTATTTCCCTGTTAAGGCAAAACTCAAGGGAGAAGAGAAGAGAAGAGAAGAGAAGAGAAGAGAAGAGAAGAGAAGAGAAGAGGGGAGAGGAGGCGAGGGGAGGGGAGGGGAGGGGAGGGGAGGGGAGGGGAGGGGAGGGGAGGGGAGGGGAACAGAAGAGAAAGAAAAAAGAAAGAACCAAACAAGCCACATGGCGGCGGGGGCTGGAAGAGAACAGCTTGATAAAGATCACCGGAAGACTGCTGCCTCTAGAAAGTTCAAGAGCCTTGTAATAAATAACCTTGTATAATTCTAAAGAGGTCTGAAATGTTTAACTAGTTTTTAAATGTGAGCAAATACACTTACACACAGCAGTCTGATATGCTTTAGCTTCATGTCCTGAACACTATAAAAATGTCCCATTATTGTGTTCACAACACTTTAACAGCTTGGATAGATTATATTCCTTAGGGGAAGAAGGCAGCTGCAATGCAAGATTCAAGTTCCTGAAGTTCAGATAGTTTTAGGACATTAAAAAACAACAACAACAAAAAAAAAACCTTTCCATAGGAAGAATTCATTTCAAGCAAAAGACAAGGAGAGAGAACTTGTTCAATTAATCCCATGTATCGGACAGAGCCAGTGGAAATTCTCGGTCTCATAGATGACTTTGGCAGAAAGGCTTAAACCAGCATTTTCCCAGAAGGCCCTATCCAGGTGTGTTAAAAAGTGTACAAGCATGAAAATATGGAGGAGATTTGCATATCCACTGCACAAAGTTTACATAAACTGAAAAAATTCAGACAGTTGATTCTCAGGCATTTTCAAGTGCACATTTTATTGCTACTACCTCTAAGTTAGGCATTTGGAAGATTCACTCATCTATATTCCTTCTCACTTGGCTAATAACACGTCTTGGGTCCTGCAAGGGGATGTACATTACTTAATTTATAAAATTGGAGGTAGGATTAGTGAGATGTGAGCATTGAAAGAGTTTTGTTCTCCACCTCTCTGACATACAGAATTAAGAAAATAAGGCAAGGTCATCCAAAATTTTCCTATGGTCCCTCAAAGTTGATGAGCCACAGTTTGGAAAGCACTGAGCAAAAGGGGGAAATTTCACAGAAATCCACCTGAGTTTGGAGTACAGATTTTGGAGTCAAATGACAATGGGTCCTTGTCCCAGCTCTGCTTTCTGCTAACTAAAATTTGGCAAGATGTTGAACTTTCAGAGGCTTTATTTTCTCATCTGTAAAATCAGGATGATATTAAATACTCTTTAATAGAGTTGTGCAAATTTAAAGAGATGCCTACCAAGTGTCTACTATAATGAACTAGACCTTGTTCATTATTGTTTTTAGAACCATTAACTCTATCCTTTGCTGCAAGACTCTGATGTTTAATAGCATCAAAAGATAGAGAATTGCTTCTGACTAAATGTCTATAAGCAGACCTTTTATATTCCACATTAGCACAAGAACTAAGATTATTCATGGAATGAATGCATATATCCTTTTTAAAAAATTGTTTTGGCAAACTAAGTTTATAGGTTATGAATCCAGTTACAACATCACCAGCGCTATCCCTTCTCATGTTTCAACAGCAAGCTAAGGTCACTATGCTCTTCTGTACCACCTCAGAGCCCCCCAATACTTTTCATGGTCATTACTCTTGTTTGTATCCACTTTTTAAAAAACCATTTCTGAGACATTTCAGGAACAAGGGTACAATTAGGCATTGATTGTTTTCGCCCTCTCAATTCTTCCATGTTAAGAAGGGGATAAAGAAACAAAACTCAGCAACTAGTAGGAAAGAGGATGTTAGACCCAGCCCTTGGCTGAATTTAATTTGAGGCATTTCAGTATGGTTATTTCTTGGAGTCATTGAGGGCTAATGGTGCAATCCAATTTTGCCCAGATGAATTTCCCATGACAAACGATATTGGCTCATCATTTGTGGTCGTGACTGAGTGCCAGTATTTTTCTTCCTCCAAAGCTTGGGTAGGACAGCATGGAGCTCTTGTGTTCCTTGGGACATTTGTTTCCAATTTTGCAAACACTATGAATGTGGTTATTTTTGTAGCTCTGTTAGCAAAGTGCATGGCATTTGGTTTTTCTTGTTGGAGTTAATTATAAATCATTAGGGTTCCAGTGCCCACAACAAAGTCCTTGGACCTTGAAGCTCAATCACTGGTGATTGCGATAGTCCTGCCCACACCCCCCTCCCCAAACTTCTTGCTAAATCCTCCATTTCTCATTATAGAGAAGGAGGGAGGAGGGGGCGTTATTTTAAGATGTTTTTATTGGCTTCTAAATGTGAAGCTTTGGTTCCAAGGTCTTCTTTTTTCCCAGAGCAAGATAAACTTCTTTGGGTTGTAAATCATGGGATTTTTGCATCACTTGACAGGGTCCATGTTGCCTCACTGGTGACTTAGAAGCAGAGAAAGTTGCCCACGCATCATGAAAAGGACCCTTTCAGTAGCACTGGGCCTACACCCAAATCTGTTGCTTTAGGATAATAAATCATTCTCTTTCACCCACTCCCCACTTCCATTCCCCATTTATAGAAAACACCACTGTGACCTGACCAGTAACTTTAGTTCAAGCCACTGGTAAAACCAGGAGGTCTTAAGATGGCAAAGCTCAAGATGGGAGGCCCCCGTCCACCTCTGAACTGACTGCTCTTTCTGCCCGCAGTCAGGAACCCACATCACTGGGCTGTCCCAAGCCCCCTATAATTACCTACCTCATCTCCCTCTCCAGGATGGCAGACATTGTCCTAAGTTTTTCCCATTAAAATATCCCTGTCCCAAATGTCATTTTCCCATAGTGTTTTGCTTCCTGCTAGATAGTAAATAAATATTCTAATTTTAAAAAACACCTGTATTCATGTTCAGTAGGTGCCAAATGGATAATGAAGAGAGGAGAAGACTTGTTTTCTACTTTCTATTTTTTTTAACCTCCAAACTCTTTCTTCATTCAAGGCCTTCTTTGGTTGGATCAGAGTGGGCGACTGATACTCTCTTGGTCACCTCTACCCGCAAAGCTTGGAACAGTATCTGGCACCCAGTAGGCTTCAAGAATATTTAATGAGTGAATGCGGGCCCATACAACTTTTCCTTTCTTTCCCCACCCCTGGTAGACCCTGGGGGTGAGATGGGCTTGGAGCAGAGCTTACACACTACACAGTTAACAAAATATATTCAAAAAGCACACTAATCCTACCTTACCACTTCATAGACAAGGAAACTGAGGCCCAGAGAGGGGAAGTTTCCCTCCCAAGGTCACAGAGTGAGTGACTGGAACAGAATCTGATTCAAGTCCCTTGACTCCCAGATCAAGGCTCATCCTCCACATGGTTTGCTTCCATGTTCTTCACTTTTTAACATAAGTCTCCTGGAGAGGCTTTAACATAAGCCTCAACACTTGTTGAGACAAGTGTTCTCAACAGTTTCCTAATAAGGATTTACTTTTAACACACACACACACACACACACACACACACACACACACACACACAAGACTTCTGATTATGGAAGGAGCAGAAGCTACTGGTCCTGAATGTCCCCAACCCCCTTTACACCCCAGGAATCTCCACAAAGCAGAGACAATCATGACAGTCGCTTGAAAGCAAACATGAAGACCTTGGAGATCATCTTAGTGTGGCTTCCCTTCAAAAGCACACCCAAGGTAGAAATCCTAGGAAGCACTGTGAGGAAATGAGGGAGGAAGTAGGCAGAGAAAAGAGGAAAGCCCATTAAGGATGTTTTGAGGTACCAGTTACACAGTTACTAAAGGCTACTGGGGCCTTTGTCCCACCCATCACATCCAGAATCCTCTCAGAGGCTGTGCCACACACCTCTGGAATGGTCCACTGAAGGATGAGGATGCTAGGGTCATCTACCCTCTAACTCCTGTCCTGTAGCAGGAGAAATCCAGCAAGCAGCATTAAATCTCTAGCGGTCCTGGCCTTCCCCACAAGACCCCCATAGTCTCTGCAGCCAGACAGCCCAAGCATACACAGGCAGGAGACAGGAGACATTGCAGATGTCCCCTGTATCTGCTGCAGAGAACAAACAGGTCATCAAAAAATACCAGTACTCAAAAAAAAAAAAAAAAAGTGAGCTATTCTTGAGAAAAACCTATGCAATTGGAGGTGGGGTTTTAGCAGCACAAAGAAATTATACGAAACCTGGTGAGAGGCTGACCTCTTTTGCAAATAATATCTTTATTCCCAGAAAGCTCTTCCTCCTATTCATTCTTTAGGTCTCATCTTCAAAATAAATAAATAGACAGAGTGTACTGTGGAGGCTTTCCCGGCCTTGCTCTCATGCCCTTCCCTTTGGTAACACTCTTGCTTATAAATATGTATTCAGTGTCTATCTTCCCCCACAGATTCTACGTTCTGAGTGCAGGAACATGTCTTTCTTACTCATTTCTATGCAGCGAGAACCTAACACAAAGCCCAACGCACAGGTGTGGAATAAATATGTAATGTGTGTCATTTGCAGCTTATATTTAATGTGGCTTCATCGTGGGTCATATTTGCTTAGCATGGATGGATTGAATTACAACTCTTGGTTTGTTCTTGCCTCTTTATATTTGGTCAGCTGAGCTGCTTCCATGGTTAATAGGTGAGGCTGTTTCTCAAAGAAGCTTAGGTCAGTAAAAACTCAGGTGAGAGGATCTCATTAAGTTTCATTAAATGAAACTTGCTAAAACTTCCTCCCTCTAACCTCTTTACTGTCAGGACCCATTTATAAAGCACAGGGCTACAACTACAGAGGATTTAATCAGGTTTCCTCTTTTCTCGAGAGGATGAAAATTTAGCTGCTTCATAGTGTAAGCTGTATGATGTTATCACTGCCTGTTTGGGGAAGGACAAACCTCCTCCCCCTGATGACTAGCATTTTCTCTGGATTTTATATTCTCAGAAACTTTCACAGCAGTAGACGATGGTGAACTGGCAGAAGAGCTGCCCCCAGAGAGTGGAGGGAGAAATGCACAAATCATTCTTAGGGGGTCATCCTTTGATTTTCTACCAATGTGCTTTTGGTCAAGACAAGTAACAGTAACGGACTCATACTAACTCTAGGAAAGGGTGGAGGTAGTTATGGAAAGACTCAGGAAAGACAGGAAACAAGGCATCTCTGGGGTTTGGTCTCTAACACTCTCCCCCCACACACTTTCATTCTCCACATTCTTCTCTCTAACAACCACCTGGTTCATGATTTCTGCTTGCACGTAGCTATTGTGTTCCTCTCTTCATACGTTAATATTTTAATTCTACCTCCTACCACTAACTGGCAGCTAGCTCTTTGTTTCTCAAGTCCATATCCCCAAAAGAGGAATGTGATCTACCATGCTAGTTTGAATTGGAACAAACTCTAATAACAAGTCATGGGTTATTGACAAGCCCTTAGCACTACTAACTTTAAGATAAGTTTGTACCCTGGTTCCAACAGTATGGTAGGAAGGACAATAGAAAGAGACTTCCAAGGCAAACAATGCAGACATACCCATTCAAGTGAGAGTAAATGCAAAATTTCCTAAAAGAGGAGTGTAGATAGTACCAACAACCCAAAATATTAAGTACTCTAATCCTCCCCCAACATGGGTGGGTATCTTGTGGGGCTAAGGATGCAGAAATGTAAAACTTGTTAAGACTCTTGTATCAGAAACTCTCCTCCACTCTTCTTCTGCAGGCTGACCACTTCCAACTACAAGCATCTTTGACCACCTGGGGCTTTTCTTAGTCCTAGGTGCACACTCAGACCAAACTAGAGGTGTCTGGTTGATGGCACCAAAAGCAGCATTTACTCAGTGGCAAACGGGAGTTGGTAAATACCGCAGACACTTTGGCCCTTAGGTTGGACAACTCTGAGGCATGTTCTACACTTTCTTCCAGAAGTCCAGACTATAATTGAGCCCACAAATATAAGCTGCTCGATAGTAAAAAATTTTCCAGATTAAGAGTCTGAATCAACACTTTGTCTGGACTGTCCTTCAGACCTTGTTCTCCTTCCTCTACGTCATGGTCTCCCTGCTCCTGCTTCATTACTATGAAGTAATCACCAAAAAACATTTAGGGACAGCAAGGCAGTGACAAAATCCATACATGTATCATTTCCTACAGTAAAGTGTGTTTTCTCTGCGTGTTTGTTCATTATGAACTCAGAGCTTCTCAACTTGTGGAATACGTTGTGTCTCAGTGATAAAAACAATAATTTATACCAGCTTAACAAATGAACCCAGTGGTCCAGCCTCAGAAAGATTTTCATAGTCAGAAAAATTCAGTCAACAACCAAAAAGGTAATTTAAAAACAACACAGTTCTTCAACTGGAAAGGTATACTACGTCCATGCTTAAGAACTCAACATCAACTTCATAGAGATGTCAATCCTGCCAAGTTAATACATAAATTTAATGCAATGCAAATAAAAATTATCAGCAGTATTTTTGAACTATTTTCATATGGAAAAATAAACAAGCAAAACTGGCCAGAAAAATCCTATTAAAAAAAGTAATGAGGTCAAACTAGCCCTGCCAGATATTAAAATATGATATAAAGCTACATTAATTAAAGCAACATAATAGTGACCCATAAATAGTCATATCAGTGGAATATTCCAGTAATAGACCTAAAAACATACAGGAAATTAATATATGATAAAGATGTATTATTAAAGAAATAGTACTCACACAATAGGTAGCCATTTAGAAAACAAAAAAATTGAATCCATTCCCCTAACCTCAAAACAAAATAAATTACAGATGCAGCAAACATTTAAATGTAAAAACCAAAAACCACAAAATTATTAGAAAAAAGGCAGAAATTGTTGTGCAATCTCAGAGTAGGGTAGGCTTTCTAAGCATGACACGTAAATCAGAAGTTTTGGAAGAGAAGACTCACAAATTTGACTACACAAAAATTTTAAAAATTTGTACAGCAAAAACCTCCATACATAAAGTCAAAAGAATACCTTTTTAAAAAATGGGATAGACTTGTGCAATTCATATCATAAAGAGCTCAGGTCCCTGGCATATAAAAAGCTCCTAAAAATTATTATGCAAAATCAACGACTCAATATTTGCCAAATGACGTGCCAAGGTTGCAAGCAGACAGTTCATAGAAAAGAAAGTACAAATACTCTGAAAACATGATTGGTTTCAGTTGCAGTAAGTCTTAAAGAAAAATAACCTCTTTTGTCTCTCCTTTACTCTCACACTACTTCACTTCTAAAATCAGTGGTGTGGGTCTCCCACACATCAAGTAATTCTGCAACTCCAGCTGGGTGTCCCATGATTTAACTCAATTCTGACACTATCTACCTGACGATAGCATTAACTCCCACAGGTGAGGGGCTCAGTCCTACAAGACAGACTGCCCCCACTTCAGAGGTGAATCACCAATCCAGATTGTTATCTATGCTTCTGATTCATTGGCTGCATATGGGGAGGTTCCCAATATCCCCTCCTTCAGTTCATTTAATCTGCTAGAGCAGCTTACAGAACTCAGAACTCAGATAATCAGTTTATTATAAAAAGACATAACTCAAGAACAGCCTGATGGAAGAGATGTATAGGGCAAGGTATGGGGAAAGAAGCACAAAGCTTCCATGCTCTCTCTGAATATGGCACTCTCCGAGCACCTCAACATGTTCACCAACCCAGAAGCTCTCCAAACCCCACTGTTTTGGGATTTTGCTGAGGTTTCCTTACTTCCTTATGTAGGCATGATTGACTGATTGATTCAACCTCTACCTCCTCTCCCCTCCAAGGTGGGAGGGAAGGGGACTGTAAATTCCAGTCCTCTAATCCTGGTTGGTTCCTATAGCAACCAGCCCCACCCACAGGGGCTTTCCATAAATCACTTCATTAACATAAACTCGGTGCAGTTAAAAGGGGTGTGTTATTAATATAAAAAATGCTCCTATCATTAGGAAATTCCACAGGTCTTAGGAGATCTCTGTACCAGGAATCAGGGACAAAAAACAAATATATTTCTTATTATAACTAATACCAAATCTTAGTACTAATAAGATAAATGCAATTAAAACTATAGTTGAAATATCATTTTTCACATATCAAATTGGTCACATGAAGTTTGATGTCACTCAGTGTTGGTGAGGATACTGGGAAACAGGCAATCTCACACATTGTTAGTGCAAGTGTAAAGAGCAAAAATCTACCAAAATTTAAACACACATATCCTTTGATTCATCAGTTCTATTTCTGTGGACAATTCAGAACAGTCTCTAAAACAGTTCAGCAGGCAGCAACCTCTCTTCCTCCTTAGCTGCAGCAACTTCTTCCTAGAAGCATTGCCAAAGGCAAAGGAAGCAAGGGCAAAAATGAACTATTGGGACTTCATCAAGATCAAAAGCTTTTGCACAGCAAAGGAAACAGTCAACAAAACCAAAAGACAACTGACAGAATGGGAGAAGATATTCACAAATGACATATCAGATCAAGGGCTAGTTTCCAAAATCTATAAAGAACTTCTCAAACTCAACACCCAAAGAACAAATAATCCAATCAAGAAATGGGCAGAAGACATGAACAGACATTTCTGCAAAGAAGACATCCAAATGGGCAAGAGACACATAAAAAAGTGTTCAACATCACTCAGCATCAGGGAAATACAAATCAAAACCACAGTGATATACCACCTCACACCAGTCAGAATGACTAAAATTAACCAGTCAGGAAACGACAGATGTTGGCGAGGACGTGGAGAAGGGGGAACCCTCCTACACTGTTGGTGGGAATGCAAGCTGGTGCAGCCACTCTGGAAAACAGTATGGAGGTTCCTCAAAAGTTGAAAACAGAGCTACCCTACAACCCAGCAATCGTACTACTATTTACCCTAAAGATACAAACGTAGAGATCCGAAGGGGCACGTGCACCCGAATGTTTATAGCAGCAATGTCCACAATAGCCAGACTATGGAAAGAGCCTAGATGATCATCAACAGATGATTGGATGTGGTATATATACATGGTATGTGGATATATACATGGATATATACATGGATATATACATGGATGTGGTATATATACATAATAGAATACTATGCAGCTATCAAAAAATTACAAAATCTTGCCATTTGCAACAATGTGGATGGAACTAGAAGGTATTATGGTAAGCGAAACAAATCAAACAGAGAAAGACAATTATCATATGCTCTCTCTGATACGAGGAATTTGAGAGGTAGGGCGGGGGGGCTGTGGGGGGTAAGGAAGGAAAAAATGAAACAAGATGGGATCGGGAGGGAGACAAACCATAAGAGCCACTTAATCTTGCAAAACAAACTGAGGGTTCCTGGGGAGTGGGGAGGTAGGGATAGTGTGGCTGGGTTATGGACATTGGGAAGGGAATGTGCTACAGCGAGTGCTGTGAAATGTGTAAGCCTGATGATTCACAGACCTATACCCCTGGGGCAAATAATACATTATATATTAATAAAATTAATTAATTAATTAATTAATTAAAAATAAAAACCATGTTCGGGCTGCTTTTAGGCAACAGACTTGGGCAAGACAAAAGGTCCCAGAGTGACCACTAAGCTGACACAAACAGGCTCATTAAATGACTCACATTAAAATAGCCATGAGCCCTAATCAACCAATACAACCAGGCACAGTTCCTGAGAATACCAAAAAAGAGAAAACTCCCTATATCCCCGTACTCCTCATTCCATCCGTAACTGTGGCCACTTACCACCAACTCATAGCAAACAATTTTTCCTTTGCTGCCCTGCCTGCTGATTCCCTGCAGTGTATTTAGCAAACTTTTATTTCATTTGTTCTGTCTTGGATGAATGCTTTCATCCCAATGCCACCAGCCCCCACACAACCAGATCACCCACACAGAGTCAGTCAACTTTTTCTGTAATGGGCCAAAGAGTAAATATTTTAGGCTTTGGGCCATGTTGTCCTTGTCTCAACTATTCAACTTTGTTGCAGTATGAAATCAGTTACAGATGGTAAATGAATAAATGAGCATGGTTGTGTTCCAATAAAACTTTATTTGCAAAATAGCTGTATGTGGGATTTGGCCGTGGGCCATACATTGCCAAATCTTGCTTCAGAACACAGTAAACTCAGAAAGGCCAGGCACACCCCCACTGTGGCAGAGACCATTGCTGTCCCCAAACTTCATTTCTTCCCCATAGTAAAAGATCTGCACCCAGGACCTGGAAGGCCTGTCAAGGGACTGCATTTCTCAACCTTCTTTGTAGATTGGTGATTATGTAACTAAGCTCTCAGTGACGTGAAGTTCTAATTCCAACCTCTCTCATTCATTTGCTTAAGACTAAATCTCTGTTTTGACAGTGACCAAAATGATATTAAAGCCATATACTGGAAAATGGCAGAGCTGCCATCATTCAGGGTGCCTAAATGACTGGATGGGACAGAGTGGCCCACAGTCCTACACATAAGAGAAATTGTTCCAAACCCGGTCTGAGGACAGAACTTTTTGCTTCACAATCTCTTTCTGAGAAGTTAGCATTCCTGATAAGATGCTTAAGCAATTTCCTGTGAACTTGAATGGGAGGGATTACGGTTTGCTCTGGGAAACCAATTACCCACATGCACAATTACCCATACACTCAGTTGCCAACTGTCAATCGAAGGTCTAGTGACCTTTAACCAGACTTTCTTTTCTCTGTGTGTCACTCTAACAGTGATTATCTAACTAAACTCTTTACCTATCAAGGTTCCCTGCCAAAGTGAATTTGGGAAGTGGCCTTCTAGGGTCCATTTCCCTTATATGCATGACCATAAGACTCTGATACATGCTTATAGCTAAATTGTCTGAGAAGTTTTCTTTAACACTTGGAACACACCTGATACTGTAACAAGAGTGAGAAATATTTTTTTTTTCTTTGAGGCATTAAATTTCGGTCTCTATTTCAGCCACCTAATCTACCTTAATACAGTCACACTTTATAAATTAGTTTAATTTACTAAATGCTTACTATATGCCAGAGACTATACTAAACAATTGACATGCATTATATGTCACCAAACGCCATTTCTTCTGCATCGTAAAGACCTGCAGCTGGCATTGGACGTCCTCTTGACTGTGCTCTGATATGTGACTGTGCCCTTGAAACAGGAAAGGGCTCAGATTTGCAGTCTTGGAAGCCAAACCTCTGTGCACCCACTCACCATGGCCCTGAAGAAATGGAAGCCTCTATGACCCTTTCAGTGAACCAGACTCTTGGGACTGCAAAGAATTCAGCTTCACCCACAACAGAGTCTGGCAGGAAGAAAGAAAGAGAGGACTGGATGCCCACCCATCATTTGAGACTAAGAAAAACTCCTGGAATTCATGGAAATGTTCAGGTCATGTAAGTCTCAGGAGAGATATTTGGAGTTATTGCACATAAGGTAGAGTTTACACAATCTATTGAGAAATCAACCATTTATGTATCTATGCCTTCACTACACAAATAATTATTGAGCACTTACTATGTGCTAGGATGAGCAAAGCACTGGGCAGTGGATGGAGAAAGTGTTAAACAGGGAGGTATTGGTGAAGAGTACAAAGTTTCAGGTATGCAAGATTAGTAAGACCTAGAGATCTGCTGTACACCATGGTGCCCACAGTTAAAAATACCATATACTTAAAAATTTGCAAAATGGGTAGATCTGAAGTTGAGTGTTCTTATCACTAAATAAGTAGGATGGGAAGAAACTCTTAGAGGTGATGGATACATTTACAGCATTGACTGTGGTGATAGTTTCATGGGTGTAAACTCGTGTTCAAACTCATCAGGTCATATACATTAAAAATGTGCAGCTTAGGGCACCTGGGTGGCTCAGTGGGTTAGGCCGCTGCCCTCAGCTCAGGTCATGGTCTCGGGGTCCTGGGATCGAGTCCCACATCAGGCTCTCTGCTCTCTACTTGGCAGGGAGCCTGCTTCCCTCTCTCTTTCTCTCTGCCTGCCTCTCTGCCTGCTTGTGATCTCTCTCTCTCTCTCGCTGTCAAATGGATAAAATCTTTAAAAAAAAAAATGTGCAGCTTTTTGTACATTGATGATACCTCAATAAAGAGGTTTTTCAAAAATACTACTAGCAATACAACAGTGAACAAGATATCAAAGAGATGTGACTATATTTGTACCTTGTGGTTGTGGGGCAGTTGATATAAGCCATCAAACATGGGATTATTTTGTAATGTTAATTGTGTATTTTTTAATTGACACTTGCATCCCCCCCCACCCAACTCCCACAGTGCTATCTACCCTCACCCAGGGGTAGGGACATCCATATATAGTGATAGTTATATACAGACAAATGCTTGCTTCATTGGCCAGCCCCAAACTGTAATTCTCCTCAAGGAGTCATTTCTCTGGGTTCAGACTGTGCAAATGCAAAAGTTCCCATTTAAATGCAAATAGTCCAGCAGCCATGACACATTACATCATTGTCATTCATTAACACCTCTCAAGTGTAACAGCAACCAGGAGGTCTAAGAAATCCTGAAGAGGGAGAGAATCTAATAGAGTGCTTCCAGGAAAAAAAAAAAGGCTAGCTGACCAGCCCTAGCAGAGGGATCAGACGGGGCTTACCAAGAGACTGAATAAAGTGAAGTGAGCACAAAAATTACACTTGGAGTGGTTGAAGGACTCTTTTGAAGGAGAGACCAGGGGCAACGGGATAAACTGTAACAAAGCGGATGATGTCTGGCATTATGTAGTTAACTACTCCTATATATTTTTGCATATATCTGAACCTCTTAATGGTTCAGTCATTTTTGGAAGTAGGGAGGATATACCTTAGTAACAATATGAGAAAAATCTTTACTCAGCAGGAGAACCCACCCACCCAAATAATTTTAGTTGGAGGAATAGCTAAATTGGAAGCTTTGATGAGGGAGGAGGTCTCCAAGAGACACTAGATGACCACTCTGGAGCTAATTCCAGGGTTTGGTTTTGTGGAGGGGGGGGGTGGCGTTGAGCTATGAACTGGCGATATAAACTGAATAGCTTGAATAATAAAGGAGTCTTCAAAGGCTATTTGGAGTCAGAGACAGGGAATGACTGGTTTGCTGGCAGAAGACAGAACAGGGATGAGACCTTTATTAGCTCTCTACAACATGGTCTATGGTGGAAATCATCTTCCTCATTTCTTCATGAAATCTTCAGTAGAAAATGCATTTTTGTTTACATGTCCTAGAACTGAGGGTTTACCAAAGACTCTGGTGAATAGCAAGAGAACCAGCTTTCCTCAGGAGGTCTGCCGAATCTGGATTCCAATTTTAATTATTTAAACGCCTCAAGACGTACAAGACCCAATGCATGGAGCCTACTGCTTAATACAGATTTAAATATAATTAAATTAATATAATATAACTTAATATAGATTTGGAGATGGGATTTTTTAACAGTAGTGAAAAGGGCTGGGTATTCAAAATACAGTGTTTTTAATAGGACAACACCAATCACTGCTTCGTTTTCCAAAACCAGTTCCCTACTTTTTAAAAATGAAGATGCCTAATTCTCAAAGCCAGGGGAACATAGTAAGTATAATTTCCCCATTTTCAGGAGAGATGTGGCTTTCACTGGGCAAGACTAGAGAATTCCACCAACGTCACTTTTTCCAGTGATGACAAGAATCAAAGAACCTAGCTCTCCACTGATAGACAGACATCATCCATGGGGCCTGGGAGCCACATTTGATCACAGAACTTCATGAGCTGATCTGAAAGTAAAATCCATTTTCCCTTCCATCAGAAGACTACTGAGACACCATTGGGTGGCACTATTGCTTACATTTTGAAATTCCAGATAGTCAAGGCAAGTCCTGTTTCAAACCCAGCAGCAGGAAGAATAGCAGAGCATTTTCCAAGGAGCCTAGAAGTTGGCATTCCACCACGGTGTATCACCAAGACAGTTCAACTACAGAAGGTTCAAGGTAAGTAAAATATAATGTCTTAGAAAATAACCCAACTCATATAAAAGACACGATCTACAGATTCAATGAGCATTAGCAACCTCATTACAATTTCCATGCAATTTGACATCCTAAAAAGCTATACTCTTGGTTGGAGATGGATAGCCGGCAATTGCCACTCACTTCTGTTTAGGGGATAATGGGGGAAGGCATACTGTTTTGTGGCTTTTGCTTTCCGCAAACATGCTTAAGCCTTGGTTAGTCGATTACCCCCATGACTCCTATATCCATTTACAGTAATTTCTATTAAGAAAAGTTCCACCTCTTGCACTAATGGGAGCTTTGATGATCAACTCAAGGTCCCTAGCTATGTTTAGCTACTATTCCTGCTTGGACTTCCAAGACCTTTCTCTGAATTACAGAAAAGATTGATCTTCAAGGAGTTTGTAATGATTCTGATTACTCCTCCTCTCACATGCATCTCACTAGCAGACAGAAATCAGCATGGGTGACAGCCAGGAAATCAACACTAAAAACAACACTGAAAACAATTGTTAAAGTTGTCATTGTCTGCCATAACACACAGAGGCATACATGCGCCACACACAATGGGATTTTATTCAGCAGAGCAATCCTGTATTAATTATACTTTTCACTGTTAATACTTTTTCACTAATTTAAATAGCTCCTTCCATGCTGCTTTCCCAGAGTAAAAACAGACATGCCCACTGTTAATTGCATTACAATAAAGATTCCATTATCACAATGAATTACATGTGCCACCTTTTTTCGGGGCAACATTCCCAGCTCATGACAGCCAAAGGAGCAACAGGGGAGAAGAAAAAACCAAAAACATAAGTCATATATAAAACAGGAGGAAAAAGACAATAGAAAATTATACCAAGTTTGATGCAATGACTATGACTGGTGGTGGGAACATTCCCCAATCAAGCCTGATTCCTAGAAAACTAAAAAGAAAAAGCTCCAAAGAAGTAACTTTAAGCAAATTCCTCTCCTTACTACTCAAAGTGTGGTCCCTATAGTAGCACCAATGGCATTGCCTGAAAGCTTGATAGAAATGCAGAATCTCAGGCCTTACTTAGACCTACTGAATCAGATTCTGCATTTTAAGAAACATGCAGGTGCTATGCATGCACATTAAAATTGAAAATTACTGCCATTGTCAACAGTCACAAACATAGGATCAAATGCCCCCACTCCACTCCATGACACCACATGAGCCCATCAGTACTCAGATGTCATCTAGAGATAAGAAGGCAGGCAGACTATACTGACTTCCCGGACTATAGCTAGAATAAACTAGCATTACGTTTCCTGGCATCAAGCAGAATGAAATCTCAGAAATAAGACCAAGTTAAGCTATCAAGAACGAGTGACTTTTTTTGCACAGCTAATTGTTAAATCCACACCTTTACTGTTATCAGCCTTCAAGCATCGGTCTACATGTTCTTCATGGGTCAGTTATTTAATTAGGTTCTTTGTAAGGCAGTTCACATTTCTCTATCATCCATGAAGACCTTCCTGATAGGCCCACCAGGCTGTGTTATTCACTCAATACTCATTACACATCGTCTTGCATTGTTAGGTATTTTTTTTTTTATATAGCTTATGTCCCCGCTAGACTGTTATCTCCTTGAATTCATTAATACTTGAATTTGTTAATGCAAGCCTTTTTTTGAGCATCTATGTAGGTTAGAATTGCTTTCAGCCCCAAGTAGCAACGTATACCTTACAGCTGCTTGCAAACTTTCACAATTCAATGCCCTTTCTGGCAGTTTCAGGACTGACACAGAGGTTTAGCAATGTCACCCAGCATTCAGAGTCTCCCTACCTTTCTTCTCTTCAGTCTTTACCATATTATCTTTTTCTATTTGGGCTGCTTGTTCAGCAACATGGCTGACTCAAGTCCAAACATCACATCTTCACACAACCACATTTAAGACAAGAAAGAAGCTAATCCTCTCACCCATCTCATTTGACTCAGAAGCAAAATCCCTCCCAGAAGACTTCCTTTTACATCTCATTGGCCACAAGTTGGTCACGTGGCCACCCTAAATCTCTGGAGCAAATGGGGAATGGGATTACCAAACTAGGTTCCGACCCTGGACTCAGAGGAAGTGGTTCATATTCCCAGGTCATACTGCAGGCTGAACAAAACTGGGGGTCTCTAAACTCAGTAAGAAATGAGGAGCAGATGCTATGTAAGCAGCCAACAGTGTCTGCTTGCAACCACGATGCTCAAGGTATCCTTCTAGTCACTGTTTAGAATACTAACTGCAGGCCTAACTCACAACACTGGTTGTTTGTACTCAATAGACACTTGGTGGCCTTAGCAGACACTGGGACCCAAGATCTCTGCCCTCCTAAAGCCCCTTTCCCCCATCCCTAAGCACAGTCCTCAGAGGTAACCATTCTCCACAGTTCAATGTATATCTGTGACTGTGGATACCCCCACATTTATTTTTATTAAAATATTATCAAAGTCTTACCAAACACTTACTATATGCCTAAGACTATTCTAGATGCTTAAAAGAAAACAGTGAATGAGACAGATGCTACAGAAGCATGCTTTGTTCACATTAAGATATGCTTTTTTCTCAGGGTCATCTCGAAGGCCTACTTCTTTCTTTGTAATGGTTTTTTGTATCACATTTTATGCTTGTACCAAAACATATTTAACTGTTCCCTTTTTAACAGACACTAGGGTTCTAATTTCCTACCACTGATGGCATATAAGATCTTGATGAACTTTCTTTAAATATATCCTATGAATACCTACTGGAGTTTTTCTGTTGGATAACTTTCTGAAGTCGCTTGTTAATTTGTCTCCTCAACACAAGGCTTAGTATTTTACACACAGTAGGTGTTTCAACAACATTTACTGAACGGTCAGTCTCTACCATCCCCACCCAATCAAGAACCCCTTGAACTTTCAACATGACTTTTTTTAACCTCTCAATAAGAAACTAAATTCTTGCATTTAGAATACATAAATTAAATTTAAACCCTAATTCTATTTTGTACATTTAAGTTATAATTCACTCCAGCTTATTAAAAGAATTCTTTTGTACTTTCCCAACAACAACTTGGAATTTTTAACATGTTTTTACTATTAATAAAAAAAAAATCTATGTTTTAAGGAACACGTTTTCAAACTAGCTTTTGAAAGGGTCCCCAGAGAACCACTGTGGATAGCTACTGACGTGAAGAAAACCCAATATTTACCATGTGAAATTATCATCTACATATCCACAGGGTCCCTTCCCAGAGGCTGTCTGGGGACCAGGGCTTCACACATGGCACTCGCACTGTGTGACAAACAGCAGGGAGGATGTCTTCTTCCATATCTCGCCCATTTGATGCCGGTGCCAGTAAGTGACAAATGAGCACAATTATTATTTGTGTTGATCGGGATTGATGTGGGCTATCACCTAATAAAGTGCTTATTAAGTGTGCATATTTTTTGTCATTTAATAATCAAAGGGAACTCTGTATTGCAGGATTGTGAAGAGAACTTCAAAGGCATGCAGCACTGAACTCGGAACTCACCAACCAAATCTTATAAAAGCCACGGAGGGTAAGTCAGGGATGTTGTGAGGGAGCAAAAAAAAAAAAAAAAAAAAAATGTTGTACTTCAGGGATTTGTGATTTGTGAACTTGGAGGATGAGTGGAATTTCTCCATATTTAAGAATGCAGAAACTAGGGGCACCTGGTTGGCTCAGTTGTTAAGCATCTACCTTTGCTTCAGGTCATGATCTCGGGGTCCTGGGATAGAGCCCCATATCGGGCTCCCTGCTCGACAGGGAGCCTGCTTCTCCCTCTCCCACTCTTCCTGCTTACGTTCCCTCTCTCACTGTGTCTCTCTCTCTGTCAAATAAATAAATAAAATTAAAAAAAAAAGAAGAATGCAAAAACTAACAAGAACCATTTAGACACATAAAAATTCAAACATAAGGAGGGGCAGAAATGAATGTATGAGTAGCTTAGCACAGCGTTTCTCAAACATTTTTGACTGCAACCCACAATAAGAAATACATTTTACATCAGGACCCAGTGCAGACGTGCCACACACGTAACTGAAATGAAAGTTTCATAGAGTGATACACTTACTACATGGCATTTTCCATCCTATTCCATTCTGTTTCAGTTTTTTTTAAAGACTTTATTTATTTATTTGACAGAGAAAGAGGGATCACAAGTAGTCAGAGAGGCAGGAAGGGGGGGCAGGCTCCCCGCTGAGCAGAGAGCCGGAAGCAGGGCTCCATCCCAGGACCCTGAGATCATGACCTGAGCCGAAGGCAGAGGCTTAACCCACTGAGCCACCCAAACACCCCTCCATTTCAGTTTTTAATGAGGTCTCTGCCCCACTAAATTGATTTCAGGATTCGCTGATGAATGGTTTATCATCATTGATGGTCAGCATGTACCCACTGTGACTTTTTTTAAGTCATCGTCATGAAAGACAGGAAACTCAGGCACATAATCATCACAACCTACAGTTTTAGAATCATAAAGATCTGGGTTTTATCTGGGCCCCTGCTCTATTACTAGTGTATAACTTGGGAAAAGTGCTTAAATTTCATAAACTTCAGTTTCTCCGTCTGTAAAATAGGGATTATAGCAGTATTAATCATATAATGGACTCTCAAATGATAGATACTATCTCTAATATCAGAAGGATGGCAACGATGGTGATTTACTCATTTATCCAGAAAAATGTCCCAGAAATGGGAACATAATCCAGGGGAGGGAAAGCCCTACAAAATGCAAGAAACTTCTGTGGAGACACCATTCCATATATGGACTACAGCCACCCAAATAAAGGTTTCCTAAAACAATAGTGATCACATTTTTCAAATTCTTAAAGGACACAATTTATAAGATACTGCTAAAACAAGTACATATACATGTGTGTCCATAGCCACACTATTCACAATAGCCCAAAGAAGAAAGCCTCACAAGTCATCATCAACAGATGAATGGAAACAAACACAACAGAATATTATTCATTCATAAAAAGGAATAGAGTACTGATACATGCTACAACATGGGTGAACCTCTAAATCATCCTAACTGGAAAAAGCCAGACACAAAAAATCACATATAGACACAAAAAGTCACATATTTCATTTATATGAAATATCCAAAATAAATAAAACCATAGACACATAGAATGTGGAATGGTGGTTGCCAGGAGCTGAGAAGAGGGGAGTATGGAAGAATACACTTAATGAGTAAAGGGTTTTATCTTGGGTGGTGAAAATGTTTTAGAAATAGAGTAGTGGTTGCACAACCTTACGAATATACTTAATACCACTGAACTGTTCATTTTAAAACGGTTAATTTTATGATCTGTGACTTTCACCTCAATAAAGTATGTTTCTTAAATGAGCATGCATAGTATATAAAAAGAAACCCACTAATTATTAGTGAGTTTTATTATCTTACTATAATAAGTTACTTTCAGCCTCTCAACAAAATATAATAGTTTTATCACATTATTATTCTTAGAAGATTATTACAATCTAAAAGCATTAAGTCTGTCTTAATAACATTCTGACTTTAAAAATTCACATTCTCCCCAAGAGATAGAAAGACAAGCCAGTATCTAAAGAAAGCAATGTATTTAACACACAAAACTCCCACAAGAGTGACGCAAATAGAAGATGGAGACCCAGCCAAATCCAAATGCCAAAACATGGCATAAACCTACAATAAGAAAGTCAAGAAAAGTTAATATTTTTAAAAGGCAAATTTACTTATTAAGTCTGGAGATGACACCCGAAACAGGGAGGTTACTCTCACCAGACCAAGACTATTTCAACAAGCTAGAAGAGAAAGAGAGAGAGATTGAGAGAAAACAAAATTGAAAAATTTTATAGACTTTCTTTATTGAGAAATATTTGACATACAACATTTTGTTGGCTTCAAGTATACAAGGTATTGATTTGTTACATTTATTTTGCTTTGATTGTCACTATAACATTAGCTAACACCTCTATTGTATCACATGATTTCCATTTCCTCTAGTGCTGGGAAAAATTAAGTTTAATTTTATAACAAAGTTTTGTTGTCTATAATCACTGTTCTGTGTATTAGGTCTCCAGGACTTATTTTTCTATTATGTGCACAAAATAAAATTTAACGGGAGCAATGTGACCCTGTATATCTCGGTGTCTTAAAACACCTATGTCTTGGGGGCACCTGGATGGCTCAGTGGGTTAAGCCTCTGCCTTCGGCTCAGGTCATGATCTCAGGGTCCTGGGATCGAGCCCCACTTCGGGCTCTCTGCTCAGCGGGGAACCTGCTTCCCCCCTTTCTCTCTGTCTGCCTCTCTGCCTACTTGGGACCTCTGTCTGTCAAATAAATAAATAAAATCTTTAAAAAAAAAACACCCATATTTTGGTGTTTTTAAAAAGGCATAGATTTACCTGGTAAATCTGTTTTAAAAGCAATACTTAAAAAAAAAAAAGACATAGGGTTTCAATTAAATAACTGATGTGAGGCTGCTTAAAAAAAAAAAGTGAAAAAAAAAAGTTAGATTTCAATAGTAGAAGTAGTGTCCATGTCCAAGGAAAGGATGGTAACTGTCCTGTTGCTATCCCTATACTGAGTACCACATTTGAAGAGGGACATTCATCCACTGCAATATATTCAAAAGAGAACAGATTAGCTTGGTCTTCAAAAGCTACAAAAGAGGGGTCTACGAAAATATTCCAAGAAAAATGGGAAGAATTTTGTCCAGGGGAGAGAAAGCAAAGAGAAACACAATACAAAGAAGATTAGGGGTTACACTATAAATGATCAAACAAGAAAATTCCAGACAGTCAAAATTATCCACAAAAATACTCTAAAGCAAGGATAGAATACATTTATGTATTTTTGTTTATACACACCGATGTTTGAAAACCTCAGAGGGAATGAACAAAAAAGGAAACTTCTATGCAACTGGGATTCCAATCTTTCAGATAATTTATCAACCAAACCCTATCCATGAATGGGAGCTTGTATTAGATTCTCAGGGCTTCCATAACAAGGTACCACAAATCAGAGAGCTTGAAACAAAAGAAATTTACTTCTCCACAGTGTGGAAGCTAAATGTCTGAAATCAAGGTGTCAGCAGGACCATGTTCTCTGAGATTCTGGATAGAATCCTTGTTTGTCTTCCTAGCTTCTGGTCATGGCTTCAATCTTTGAGGTCCCTTGTCCTGCAGCTGCTCCACTCAAGTCTCTGCCTCTGTTGCCATATGGCGCCCTCCCTGTGTGTCTGGGTCTTCATATGGCACTTTCCTTTTCTTATAAAAACCCTAGTCACACTGGATTAGTGCCCACCCTAATCCTTCATTTTTACTTGGTGACATCTTACTTAGATCCTATTTCCAAGCAAGGTCACACTCACTGGGACTGGGACTTAGGATTTCAACAGCAGCTATGAGGGACACAGAATTCAACCCACAAACAGAAGAGTATGTAAAATAGATTCTAAAGTAAATCTGCTCATGACAAAATGCCTACCGTTAGGCATTAATCATAGCCCCTATACATCAATAGATGTGACTAGATATGTCTGTTGGGTCATTAAAGTTTCCTAGACTTCCTCTAAATTTTCCTTGTTCCAACCCATATACATACTGCATGAAACTCTGAAACCTGCAAAGTTTTGGAAAGGAGCCTGGTCAGCTGCCTTCTGTCTTTCTAAATTGACATTTTTGATGGTGACCCCACTGACCAGCTTCACTCTTCTGCCCTCGGGCATCTTGCTGGGGAGGTCAGGTTCTAAAGCCACAGATGAATACAGGCAGGTGAGAGGCGACTGTCTTGGCCTTGGTACTCAGCAGCTACAGGGCTCAACCATCTCATGTGTAATACAGAGAAAGTAATACACCCCCTCACACACAAGGTCGTGGTGCGTAAATGTGGTAATACTTGTGAGAACTGCGCTGAGAACAAATATTAGCCCTTGCAAGTGCTCTACAGTGACAGCTGCAGTCGCTGTTATTTTTAAATGCAAGCTCTATTGTGGGAAAAGAGATTTAGTGAATTCTGTGATGCAGTGATTTTAAGTGAATTCTTACTTAAAACATAAGGAAGTAAGCAATTAGGGCCATCCACGAGCGGTCCAGTGTGCTTTGCAAAACAGAGCTCCCCCTTCATAAACAGGTATAAGCAAAAGCTGTGTCCACGCATTAGGGATGCCACAGAATGTTTGCTCTCCTCTGAACATAGTGGGGGAACCCCTACCTCATAGGGTTATTTTAAAGATTAAGAAAGTCACAAAGGAAAAGGCCATGGCCCAGTGCATGGCACACTGCAAGGGGTTCGGGGGTGTTATTACTATGGTAATCACTTCTGTTACTAAGTCATTATGAGAGAAGATTCTTGCCCAGAAGAGATCAATCAGAAGACTCCCTTCCAACTCTTGGTGACACGACTTTACAGGAAGACTCACTGCTGAGTATATTTTCCTATTTACTTAGTAAGATTATCTGCCTCGTTAATATTTCAGGAAGAAATACAGCCCTGGGGTCTTAAGGGCTGAGATTTTTGAGGACGCATAAAAATGTTTATCCTGAGATATTCCTGGCAGCATTGTTTATAAATGTTAAGACTGAGAAATAACTAAAACACACAAAGCTCGAGAACTGGATAAAAATAATGGTGCATGATTAAGAGCACAGCCAGCCAGATTTAAAGCTCCACTCACAGGGCGCCTGGGTGGCTCAGTGGGTTAAGCCGCTGCCTTCGGCTCAGGTCATGATCTCAGGGTCCTGGGATCGAGTCCCGCATCGGGCTCTCTGCTCAGCAGCAAGCCTGCTTTCCTCTCTCTCTCTGCCTGCCTCTCTGTCTACTTGTGCTCTCTCTCTGTCAAATAAATAAATAAAATCTTTAAAAAAAAAAAAGCTCCACTCACAGCCATGCTTTCCTCTCATTCATGGAGCTGTTGTGAGAATTAGAGCAGGTAAAGCACTTGGCACAGTGCCTGACCTAACAAGCCTCCAATGATGGTGATGACGATAATGATGGTGATGATGGTAGGATGCTGCTACCACCATGAAAAATAATGCTGGAGGTCTATCTTTTCCTGCTTCATAAATAGACTTAATATATGTGGCTAAATATGAGGTCCTGCAATAGAGGAATCATAATACCTTAGTCCTGAGATGGGTTACTATCTCCTTTATACTTTTCTTTAGTGCCTGAACTCTTCTCTTACAGTGACTTTAGCATCCAAAGGAAAAAAAAATCTTTTCTACTTTATGAAAACAAAAACAAAGAACAACAACAACAAGAAGAAGATAGGAAAGAGAAGGTTGGGAGGGGAAAAGGAAAGAAGGGAAGGAGAAGATTTGCTCCACAGGCCTAAACCCAGTTTCCCCTATAGCTGAACTCTGTGCCTTCACTGGACCATTTTAATTACTATTATTTGAAGGCTTCGGGGTTGTTGGGTTTTTTTTCCGGGAAAAAGAAAAGTTATTTTGTAATGCAAATAGTCTTTCTCTGGTGTATTTGTCCTAGAATTTGGAAATTGGGAGATCCTTTTTTGTAATTTTGTTTATTCAAATTCAATTAATTAAATATATTGTATTATTAGTTTCAGAGGTGATTCATCAGGGATTCATCAGTTGCATATAACACCCAGTGCTCATTACAACACCTATCTTTCCTAATGCCCATCACCCAGTTACCTCATCCCCCCCACCACTGACCCCTCATCCCTCCAGCAACCCTTGGTTTGTTTCCTATGATTAAGAGTCTCTTATGGTTTTTCTCCCTTCTCTGATTTCATCTATATTTTGCCTTGCCTTCCCTTATGCTTCTGTTTTGTTTCTTAAATTCCACATAGGAGTAAAATCATATAATTGTCTTTCTCTAATTGACTTATTTCACTTAGCATAATAACCTCTAGTTCTATCGAAGTCATTGCATATGGCAGACTTTAATTTTTTCATGGCTGAGTAATATTCCATCGTGTATATATACCATGTCTTCTTTATGCATTCATCTGTTCATGGACATCTGGGCACTTTCCACAGTTTAGCTATTGTGGACTCTGCTGCTATAAACACTGGGTGTAGATGCCCCATCAGATCACTACATTTGTGAGAATGGAAGTTTCTTAAAGGCCGGGCAAACACAAGTGCCCATCCAAATAACGGTAATCTTTTTTTCTTTTCCAAACTTAAATTTTGATCATTTTAAGCATATAAAAGTTGAAAGAATAATATGAACACTTCTGTAGCCACCACTTAATTTCAGTAATGATTAGCATTTTGCCATGTTTGCTTTCTCTTCTCTAACATAGATATACTTTTCTCTTTTATTTTCCATTTATTTACTTATTTATTCATGTACTTATTTTTTTGCTGAGCCAGTTAAGGTGCAGGCACCATCCCACTTTGCTCGGAAACACTTTGCTTTAGCATAACTTGCTGAAGAAGGGGGCATGCCTCCAGATAACCGCAATAGTATTGGATAATGGCAGTCAGATTCTCACACCAGTAAAAATTGCTGCACAGCTATTTACTCATTGCACAAATATTTATTGACAACTTATTATCAACCAGTGAACTAGAGTGATAAGCAACAGAAACATGATCCTGCTCACAGAGAGACCGACTTTTATAACAGTCACACGGATGCTATATGGTATATAATTACAAACGTGGCGAGAATCATAAAGTGCTACATCATATTTACTTCAAACTTACCTTTGATTATCTACTACTATTTTGACTATAACAAGACCTAGTCCTCATTGTATTAATTAGAAGATTTCCCGTTGCAAGTGACAGAAACCTAACTGAAACTAGCTGAAGAATAAAAAGGAATTTATCGGCTCACTCTAAGCACAAGAAGCAGGAGCTGAAATGTTAAGCCCCTTTGAGTTTCCAGACCCCACCTTCCTCCTCTACATTGATTTAATTCTTAGGCAGCCTCTCTCTCTTGTGGCCAAGGGCATGGCTGCAGGCAATCCCTATATACAAGACCCATAAACTTCTAGATCCAGAAGAAGGAACCCTCTCTCCCGAGGCTCCTGTACCAGCTCCTAGAGAAGGCTTGATTTGCGCAGTTCGGGCCGTGTGCTCTTTCTGAGCCAGTCCCTGAGGACAAAGGAATGGAGTGCTTCCATTGGTCCTGCTGGATTCCACACCTACCCATTGTGATTCAGGTACAATCAGGACTGAGACCATCCAAACTTTAAAGAATGGTTCTTATACCAAAGTAAGACATACTAGATGGTCAAAAACCATCCAGCCACCCCTGGCAGTGTCTGAAATTGTGCCTCTCTGCAGGTCCTGGAGGTCTTCATAATACAACGCAATGCACACTCCAAGCCAAATACCGGTAGATGGGGATAGGAGGCAAAGGCTTCCCGTTTCTAGCCTGATCTATGTCTTAACAGGCCGAGTCCACCAGAGGTCAGGGCAGAGCGTAAAGCAGGAATCGTCCTGGGGCTGATTCTTCAACCCTGCTGAAATCAGCAACACTCGCTGGAGGTCCGTGGGCACACACAGACTGCAGCCGCCAGAAAGAAAACCCAGATTGTGACAAAGCAACCATGTTTCCTTCAGAACTGCCCTCCTAACATACAGGTCTAGACTTCGAAGCAGGGGCAGACAGGGTTAAGGAAGTGATTTTTTTAAAAAAGATTTTACTTATTTATTTGACAGAGAGATCACAAGTAGGCAGAGAGGCAGGCAGAGAGAGAGGAGGAAGCAGGCTCCCCGCTGAGCAGAGAGCCCAACTCGGGGCTTGATCCCAGGACCCTGAGATCATGACCCGAGATGAAGGCAGAGACCTAAACTCACTAAGCCACCCAGGTGCCTCAAGGAAGTGATTTTTTAAAACACTGTATTTTGTAACTGTGCATGCTCTACTGAAGAAACACAGATACTAGGGCTCAGAATCATGCAAAGGGAGATACAAAATTACCAGCTAATTACCAGAAAAGCTGGATTCTCTTCCCTGCCCCCACCTGCCTCTCACCTGCCACCACCCTTTAGCCTGTTCGTCACACCACACCAATGGCCTTTCTGCAACTTGATCACGCCAAGCCAGTTTCCACTGAAAAGCCTTTGAACTTGTGGAACACTCGGCTTGGAAAGTCCTTTTCCTAGACCTTCCATGATTGAGCTTCTTCCTGTCCAGGAGTCGCTTGGGAAATGTTAGCACCCCATCTAAAGTAGTGCCCCATCCAGTAGCACTAACACATCACCTTGTTTATTCCCTTCATATCATTTATCACCCTCTCAACTTACTATTAATTTGTTGATTAGTTCCCCCACAACAAAACAACAAAACTCCGGAATTTTATTCTGCAGTTCACCCAGCACCTAGAATAGTGCCTCCTCAGACCATAGGGGCACCAGAAACATTTGATGAATGAACAAAGGAATGAGTCCCAGTTTCCCACATATAAAATGAGATGACTAGATTACATAGTAGTAACAATGGCAAAATACATTGAACATGCACTGCATATTGGGCACACTGCTAAAGGCTGGGGGTAGCACTGTAGGTGGTGGCCTTTATAGCTTTTCACCCCTAACAAGATCTCAAATATTCTCAGCATCTCAAATATGATGATGTTTCAGATGCCCAAATTCCTCACTTAGCCATTTATTCCTTTGGCTTAGCTCAGAACCTCTTAACATACATTTCTGTTACAGAAACATTTGTTGAAGTGAAATTTCACCCAGAAGTCCTACATGAAAAACAACTCGGGAGAAAAAAGTATGTGTATTAGACCATTTAAAAAGCCCCCAGCAAATTTCAAGAGCAGGAATCAAAGACCGTCATTTGACCACATCTTGAAATTTGCAAAAACAGATGAGGAGACATTTCTCTTTGTAGAAGCATGCCAGCTAATAATTAAAAGGATGATATGGTATTTTGCTACTTGTCATGATTTAATGGATCTA
The DNA here is from genome assembly GCF_922984935.1 of Meles meles. NCBI lineage: Eukaryota > Metazoa > Chordata > Mammalia > Carnivora > Mustelidae > Meles > Meles meles. The sequence continues at coordinate 134,993,289 of NC_060068.1, forward strand.
AGAAATAAGAATGGAAGCCAGATAACATGACAGAGACCATCAGACACCATGTGCCTCCTGATAAAAGAACACAGCGCCCATGAAGGCATCTCACCAAAGAGATCACATAAAATCTGATTAAACCTCAAGACTGAACTATCAATTTGCAAGAAATATAGAACTTGTTAATTTACACCACAGAAATAGAATCAGTAAATCCAAACAGGACACCAGAAAGCTGAATTCCTCCAAAATAAATTATAAGAGAAAAAAGGAGATGGAGCAAAAACTAATTAAAAGAGGCTTAAGAGACATATCAACCAATCACAATACGTGGACCTTTTTTGGATCCTGATTCAAGCACACAACCTGAGAAACAAAAGATTTTGAAATATACAAGAATTTAAAATATTGGCTCTGAATAGATGAAGCACTGTTTTTAGTCATTTTATTTTACAGATACACACTGAAATACAAATAGAATGAAAAAAGTTAAAAGATAAATGAAAAATTCCCACCTATTTGGACATTTAAAAATACTCTAAAACAGAAAAAGTTATTACAGCTTTTCAAACTAGAAATGAAAAAGCCACTGAAGCATCATACAGGCTTTCAATCCTAATAAAGTAAATATCAATAACTATAATCTACATAAACAAAAAGCTGTTTGGGGTTCTCGGTAATTTTTTTTAAGACAGATTCTTGAGACCACAAAAAATGAGAAAAACACTGTGGATGATCACCAGCCATAATAGGTCCCTTTCTTGCTGTGACCTCATAAGGAGCCATTATTATGGAACTCCAAGCACCTATAAAAGCCCCTGCTGTGCCTATGGCTTCCAGCTCAGAAAGCTGCTTTTCAGTGACCTGAAGGACATTTGACTGAAGCTAGCTTGTTTTCTCCTTGATATTGTGGACTTATTTGTATATTTCATTTGTTACTATTTTTTTCTCATTTTTCCATCTTCTTTATTTTTTCTGACATATTTTTATTTTTCTCTTTTATTCTTCCTTTTTTTCTTCTTACTGGTTTTCTTTCTTCTTTATTTTTAAAATTTATTCTTTTGTCTCATTTCTTCTTTTTCTCAGGGTGCTAATGTTTGGTTTTGCTCATTTTCAGTCTGCCATTATGTTTTGATTCCATTGTAAAGATCAGTTCATCGCATCCGGTGGTCTCTGGAAGTGATTTTCATTTGAGACGACCTGGACCAAGCTTCTCACCAGCTTATCCCAAACTAAAGCTGACCCTGAGACACCCTGCTTTCAAGGCCAGCAGTTAATCCAACATGGTGCAGGGCTTCTCAGCCATCTCTGGTGAGGAGACCATGTTGACAACAGCCAGATCTTCAAGACCATCAGCAAGGATACTGTTGCCATGGTGAATTTGATCTGACACACCCTGACTAGGAGGAGGTAGCCATAAAGATCACTAAGAAGACTCAACAGAATTCCTCCAGCCTCCAGAGACTATCCCAAAAAGTAAAAATCAGGAAGGCTTTGAATCATCTGCACATAGTGAGATTATGTGAAGTGATGGAGACTAAGGACAAGCTGCCTTGTCATGGAGTAAACTAGTGGAGACAAGTACCTAGTGGCTCATGAAAGTATGCAAAGAAGGGGCACCTGGGGGGCTCAGTCACTCAAGCGGCTGCCCTCGGCTCAGGTCATGATCCCAGCATCCTGGGATTGAGCCCCACATCGGGCTTCCTGCTAGCAGAGAGACTGCTTCTCCCTCTCCCTTTGCCTGCTGCTCTGCCTACTTGTACTCTCTATATCTCTGCCAAATAAATTAATAAAATTTTAAAAAATAAAGCATGCAAGAAAAAGCAATCCAAGCCAAATTCTACCAAATAGTGTTTGCTATGCAGTACACAAGTATACAGCACCATAGTATAGTATGGTAAAGTATAGTATAATAAATAGTTTGCTATACAGTACACAAGTATATGGTAAATGGTTTGCTATAGAGTATACAAGTATACAGCACCACACCATAGTATGGTATGGTATGATATGGTATAGTATAGTATAGTATAGTATAGTATGGTAAAGTATAGTATGATATGGTATGGTATGGTATAGTATAATATAGTATAGTATAGTATAGTATAGTATAGTGTTTGCTATATAGTATCACAAGTTTATTGTCCATAGAGATTTAAAGACAAAACTAGCTCTTGGATGCTGGCATGAACATCAAGACTGCAGACTTTGGCTTCAGCAACTAATCCACCATTGGCAACAAGTTAGACACCCTCTGGAGCAGTCCTCATTTATGCTACCTTGTAACTCTGCCAACGCCCAAAGTATAAGACACCCATCATAGCTGATGGAGCCTGGGAGTCATTCTCTATCCACGGGTCAGTGGATCCCTGCCTTTGATGCACAGAACTTCACGGAGCTACACGGGGGGGAAAGTGAGGAGAATATACCATATTCTCTTTGACTTGAGCACGGATATGAAAATCTGCTTAAGGAATTTCTCATTCTCAATGTCCCAGCAAAAGAGGTATTTTAGGGGCGCCTGGGTGGCTCAGTGGGTTAAGCCTCTGCCTTCGGCTCAGGTCATGATCTCAGGGTCCTGGGATCGAGTACTGCATCAGGCTCTCTGCTTGACAGGGAGCCTGCTTCCTCCTCTCTCTCTCTCTCTGCCTGCCTCTCCAACTACTTGAGATCTCTGTCTGTCAAATAATTTTTTTAAAAAAAGAGGTATTTTAGAGGAAATTGCGAAAGATCGATGGATGAATGTGTGTCATAAAGAGCTAAGCCCTACACAGACCCAGTCTCTTAAGTACAAGAACCGTACAAACTGAGTTGATTGTGTCCATGGTTTAGTCTTGGGAGGATTTCTAGGACTCACTGATGAGCCAGAGGTACAAGGAGGTGGTAGCCAGCTATCTGCCCCTGGAACACCAGAGATCCAAGCTGCAGGTCTACATCCTCACCCTGAAGCCTCGGTCTTCAGCAGATCTAACCAATAGCAGCACTTCCTTCCCATCCTACAAGGTGTAGCACTGGGTCTTTGCCAACCCCAAGCACTGAGTTTCAATGAACCTGCCATTCTTACCTACATTTGCTGTATTAGCTACAATGGCCACAACAAAATGCCACAGAGTGGGTGCCTTTAACAACAGAAATTTATTTTCTCACAGTTCCGGAGGCTCAAAGTTCAAGATCAATGTGCTGTAATGTCTGGTTTCTAATAAGGTCTCTCTTCCTGGCTTCCTTGCTGTTCTCACATAGCCTTTTCCTCTGTGCCTATGTATCCTAGTGTCTCCTCTTCCTATAAGGACACCAGTCCTATTAAATCAGGGCCCCACTCTTATAATCTAATTTAACTTTTATCATCTCTTTGAAGGTGCTATGTACAGATATAGTCAGCATTGGGGGTTAGAGCTTCATTATATGACTTTGGTGTCATATAATGGTGTCAATGCGGGGTGGGGAGCAGTAGGCAAATAATTCAGTCCATAACAATTACTAAGAGTACTCAGAGGAGCCAGACAGATCTTTAGAGGATCATGAAATAAGGCAAAAAGCAAGCAGCAAAGCCATCATGTCTACCAGCCCCCTATCCTGCCCAGAGAGGAATGCCACCCCTGACCCGTCTGCAACAGTAATCTCTCTACCAGCCCAAATGACAGCAGGAATTCCCTACTTTGAGAAAAAGCCACCTTTGGCCAGGCCTCCATGCAGAAAGGAAGACAGCCTAATCATATCAGGGTCTCAGGGCCTCCAGGGCCTCCAGGGCTTCTGCTTCCAACGCAGTCTCCCTGGCCTTTTTCTGCCAATGCCACGCATCCAAGACAGCCTGGGTGTAGCCCAGCCAGGTCTCTGGGCCTGTCCACCATGGAGGAGAACTGCAAAGTGCTACAGCCCAGCACAGCCCTCCAGTGTGTCCCTGTGGCCTCCACTTCATCCCTCAGTATCAACAGCAGTGCTGGAATCCCAAATAATGCCATTTTCCCCCAAGGTGTATCCAAACTAAACTCCATACACACTGAGCAGCACACCAGGTATGGGACTAGCCGCTTTTGCCCCAGTGTGCCCCCAGCCTCTCCCTCTTACAACAGCCACAGCCAGCACTGGGCCACAGGGTGCTCCTTCAGTAGGTTCTCTTTCAAGTGCATGGGAGACATCTTTGTTTCAGATTTGCTGGGATGAAACCTGAATGAACCTAAAAGCCAAAACTAAGTGGAAAAAACCCTGGAGAGGTCAAGCCACACTCACCGCCCTTTATGTGGAATATGACCATTGCAAGCTCCATGGAGCCCCACAAGATGATGCGAGAATTCAGCAAGGTGCTCCACACAAATAGCTGCCAGGACAAGTTGAACCAGAAACAGCGCTGCTGTGCATGCGGGGCACCCCAGGGCCAAGAAGACTTCCCGCAGTGGAAGGTGGGGGCGTGCAAACTCCCCACAGTGATCTCTCAACAGGGTTCATTTAAATGCATATCCAGCACCTCCATGACCCTCAAAAACAAAATAACCAACACAAGCTAAGCTTTAAAATGTTTGCCAGATTTGAAGGGCAGCAAAATGATTTGATACTGTAACAATGGATACATTGGTCCAGACTCACAGAATGTGCAACACCCAGAGTGAATCCTAATGTCAACTAAGGACCTTGGGGGGTGATGATATGTCAACATAGGGTCATCAACTGTAACAAACATACCACCCTGGTGGGGATGTCAATGGTGGAGAAGGCGGAGCATGTGTAGGAGGAGAGGATTTATGGGAAATCTCTGTACCTTCCTCTCAATTTTTCTGTGAACCTAAAACTGCTCTTTAAAAATAGTTTCAGGGGTGCCTGGGTGGCTCAGTAGGTTAAAGCCTCTGCATTTGGCTCGGGTCATGATCTCGGGGTCCTGGGATCGAGCCCCACATTCGGCTCTCTGCTCAGCCAGGAGCCTGCTTCCCTCCCTCTCTCTCTGCCTGCCTCTCTGCCTACTTGTGATCTCTGTCTGTCAAATAAATAAATAAAAAATCTTAAAAAAAAAAATAGTTTCAAAAACTACCAGGTAGGGGCCCATTGGCTCCATTTGCTAGCCTTCACATAGCCCCACCTCAAAGGCAGAGACTGGACTGGTTTGTTTCCCCTGGGGCACTTCTCCCCTCCCCTATCCTTTTGTGGCTTTTCCCCAGGGTTTGTGAGAGAGAGGAAGTGGTTCTATAAAATAAAGACAAAAACAACACTCTTCCTCCTTCCTCCTTCCCCTGCTCCTCCCCCACTGACTTTGGTGTTGGGGGGTGGGGAGCAGTAGGCAGATAATTGTGTGCATAGCAGTAGGCAGATAATTCAGTGTTTTTGGCCTACACAGCAAGAGTTCTGCTACTTGGGGGGGGGGGGGGGCAGGGAATAGAGCAAATAGAGCACGGATAATGGAAATCAGGGTTCTCACTGCAGTAAGAGGGTCACAAATATATAAAAGGTGAAATTAAGAATATGCCCTATGGTTTGGGACTGGAATTGGAGCTATTAGTGTGTCCTCAGCAGTTTTAATATATAGATAGATAGGTGTATGTGCCTATTCTGTCCACTAAGACCGGAAGCATAATATACCAGTAATAGTGAGTACCGCCTAAATCTTGGTTCCTGTATATCACCCTCCACTTAAGTAAACCAGGCTCTTTGAAGAAATGGCTAATTCCAGGGTTGGGTAGGGAAAATACAAGATAAACCTGCAACATTTTTTTTGCTCCAGAAAGTAAGGAAGAGCTCAAAGAATGATGAGGGCATACCAACAAGATACAGAAGGATCTATAAAATAGAACAGTCATTCTAAATGGGAAAATGCTAGAATCATTCTTTTTAAATAATGGGATTGTAAGGGCCTATTTAGCCAGAGCGGCTCCATCTCGGTTGAACAGCCATTTTGTTGTTTATGCAGTAAAACTTAAACTGACCCTGCCCACCCCACCTCCTCCGGCCGGGGGATTTACCTAAAAGCAAGTCCAGGAAACTAGTAAAATATGGTAGACCAGTCCCAGGTAACAGAGCCCAAATACAAGGGCGGGTCAGGCCAGGTGGAGACATTCAATCAGTGGAGCGCGCATACTGTCTCCCTAGCTACCAAGGAGTGTGGGCCCTGCCTTTTGGGCACCAATTCTGACCAAGGTGATCGGCTAGTTCAAATATCTACTATAGGGTAAATTGTAATTCAACTGGCCACCCGAGTGTGACCTAGCATTAGCATGACTGTGTAGCTTTCTCTGTGTGTTACAATCTCATTGGCCACCTGTGTGTGGCCAGGCTCAACCACATGGCCTTTGCCCTTCAAAAGTTAGTCTGTAAAGCAGGGAGGGTTTGCCCTCTCTGTAAGAGGCCGCCGGGACCGGTTGGTTTGATTCTAGATGCTTGGCATGAAATAAAGCTTTGCTTGACCTTCGCTTTGTATCGGTCTCACTCCTTTGATCATGGACCTAACAGGGATAGTTCCCATTAACACCTCTTCTATTCACATTGTGAAGGTCTGAGCTAGGATGATAAAAACAAACTGGAGTTCTAAGAATCGGAAGACTATAAATCTATAATTCGTTGCATACTATATTTTTTTAATTAACATATACTGTATTATTAGCCCCAGGGGTACGGATCTGTGAATCGCCAGGTTTACACACTTCACAGCACTCACCATAGCACATACCTTCCCCAATGTCCATAACCCCACCATGCATACTGTATTTTTTTTTAAAGACTTATTTATTTGACGGAGAGAGATCACAAGTAGGCAAAGAGGCAGACAGAGAAAGAGAGAGACAGAGAAGGAAGCAGGCTCCCTGCTGAGCAGAGAGCCTGATGCGGGGCTTGATCCCAGGACCCTGAGATCATGACCTGAGCCAAAGGCAGAGGCTTAACCCACTGAGCCACCCAGGTGCCCCTGAATACTGTATTTTTAAAAACAAAACCCCAAAATAAATAAATAAACAAACAAATAAATGAATAATAAAAACAAAACCCAAAAGGATATATCTAGATAAATTATTAGAAATAAAGTTTAGCAAGTAGGTTGGCTAACAATTCTGATGTACAGTTATTATCCAATCCTACAGAATAAGGGCTCAGTCCCACATGAGTGTCCTCCTCCCACTATACCTCAGATGCCAATCTCCATTTTCTTATGGGGAAAAATTTTTATATTTACAATTAGCTAGCTGGACTGTTTAGATGATCTTAATTTTGTTGGCAATATACAAAGCTCATAATCAGGAGTCAGTCAAACCATGTCTTTTGTCTCCATCAAGTCTGATAAAGGTGTTGACCTTGGCTGAGTCAATGTCACAGTACTTTCACAGCCACGCTGATCTGGTGTTCATTGGCCTTGACATGCACAAGGAACAAAAGTGTGTTGCTATCTTCTATCTTTATCATGATGGACTTGGTGGCCAGGGGGAACTTGATGAGATAGTAGTGGTCAAGCTTCTCTCCTAGTGGCTCTCTAATGATACTTGAGCTGGTTTCTGAGCTGCTGCTAGAAGCTAGTTGATGTGTACATGTTTTCTCTGTGGCTGTGGACAGCTTTCAGCACTGCTTCTTGGACTTCAAAGCCTTTGCTCAGCAACAAATAATTAGAAATTGTAGTTTTGGGTTTTTTTGTTTTCTGTTTTGTTTTGTTTTGTTTTTTAAATCCATTTATAGGGACACCTGGCTGGCCTCAGTCTGGTAGAGCATTTGACTCTTGATCTTGGGGTTGTAGTTTGAGTCCCATGCTGGGTGTAGAGATTACTTAAAAATAAGGGGCACCTGGGTGGCTCAGTCGGTTAAGCATCCGACTCCTGGTTTTGGCTCAGGTCATGATCTCACGATTGTGGGATCAAGCCCTGCATGGGGCTCTGAGCTCAGCACACAGTCTGCTTCCGATTCTCTCTCTCCCTCTCCCTCCTGCTTGTGCTCACTCTCTAAATATCTTTTAAAAATAAAATCTTGGGCACCTGGGTGGCTCAGTAGGTTAAAGCCTCTGCATTCGGCTCAGGTCATGATCTCAGGGTCCTGGGATCAAGCCCCACATCAGGCTCTCTGCTCGGCAGGGAGCCTGCTTCCTCCTCTCTCTCTCTCTGCCTGCCTCTCTGCCTACTTGGTGATCTCTGTCTGTCAAATAAATAAATAAAATCTTAAAAAAAATTTTAAAAATCTTTAAAAATAAATATAATAAAATTAAAAATTTTGAAGATCCATTTACATAATTCAGAGAACATCAAGAAAATAATCTAAAGGTGTGTCAGAACCACAGAGGAAATTATAAGACTTTATTAAAATATTAAGAAGACCTGGATAAAAGAAATATCTAAGTTGTCCATGGGTAGAAAGACAATACTGTGGAGATATACATTCTCCTGGTTTAGCTATAAATTTCAATGTAGTATCTCAATAGAGTTTTATATGGACCTTGATAAGTTGATTTTGAAATGTATATGAAAGAGGAAAAGACAAAGAATGTCGAGTATCATCCATAGATGAGTAGAGCAGAGAACTTGCCTACAAACTATAAGAAACATTATGAAGCTACAACCATTAAAACAGTCATATTTGTTCAAGGTCAAATAAATGAATGAGTAGAATACAATGGAATGGGATAGGGTAGGACAGGGTGGGGCAGAATAGGGTAGGAGTAGGATGGAGTAAGAGAGCTCAGAAATAAACCCACACACTTATGTTTTGATAAATGACAGAAGTGGCATATCATATCAGTAGGAAAGGAGTAACTGTTCAATAAAGCTGTGAAAAAAAATACAGTTCATATAGAAAAAGAAATTGGATCACTGTCTCACTCTATATCCAAAAATCAACTCCAGATGTATTAAAAACATAAATGTTTTTTTAAAAATCTTGTATTTTTAATTCAAAAAGCATTAATTGGATTTTTTATCTTGAGCTAGGGAATAATTTTTAAATAACATAAAAAACACTGACTACAAAAAAAAATTAAGAAATTGTCAAAAGACACCTTAAAGAAAGTGAAATAAGACACTCGCGGGATGTCCTACAATTTAACTCAGTTCTGATGTACAGCTAGCATCCAGTCCCACAGAATAAGAGACCAGTCCCACATGACTGCCCCTCTCCCACTACACCTCAGATGCCAATCTCAAGTCCAGGTGGTTACCTACACTTCTGATGAGCTATAAAGCAGAGGTACCCACGACCTTCTCTTTAATCTGAGAAAGACATTTGTTTACTAGATCACTGGTTTATTACAAAGGATATTAAGGATGCAAATGAACAGCCAGATAAAGAATACAAGCGCTAAGAAGATAAAGAGATAACGGTGAGCTCTGGAAGGATCTGAGCACAGTATCTTGGTTCCCGTGGAGTTTACAGTAAACCACCCTCCCAGCATTTTCTGGTTCACCAACCTAGAAGCTTTCTGAACCCTGCCCTTTTGGAGTTTTATGGAGACTTCATTACATAGGCATGCTTGAGTAAATCATTGGCCTTTGGTAATGGAACTCCATCTCCAGGGGTCAGACTAAATGTTGGAACGCTCTAATCATAAGGATGGTTCCCATGGCAAGTAGTCCCCCATCCTTAAGGATGGTCCAAAAACCACTTCATTAACATAAACTCAGGTGTGGTTGAAAGAGGCTTGCTATGAATAACAAAAGACACCATCGTTTATATTACTTAGGAAATACCAAGGATTTTAGGAGGTCTGCGCCAGTAACAAGAATACCAAATATATATTTATTATAAATCATAACAACAAGACCACAGAGAGCTCCCTCGCCCATTCCACCAAGTGAGGACAGAGCAAAAAGACAGCTGTCAGTTATCCAGCCTCTTATCAGACATTGAATCTGTTGGCTTCTCGATCTTAGACTTCCCAGCCTTAAGACTAAGAAATACCGGGGCGCCTGGGTGGCTCAGTGGGTTGGGCCTCTGCCTTTGGCTCAGGTCATGATCTCAGGATCCTGGGATGGAGCCCCACATCGGGCTCTCTGCTCAGCAGGGAGACTGCTTTCCCCTCTCTCTCTGCCTGCCTCTCTGCCTACTTGTGATCTCTCTCTGTGTCAAATAAATAAATAAAATCTTAAGGAAAAAAAAAAGACTGAGAAATACCTGTTATTTATAAGCTACCCAGTCTCTGGTATTTCATTACAGCAACGAAAACAAAGACAGGATGGCTTCACTCATATGCCTGGTGGTTGGCAGAACTGATGGCATAGGGGTCTCCTCTAGGCACCCTGTCTTTGCTCCCCATGTTTTCTTATCTTCCAGCAGGCTGATCTGGGCTTCATGTAATGACAAAAGATGTCCTAACCCAGTGTTTGTTTTTTTTTTTCCCAAGCTTCTGCTCGCATTCTTAAAATGCTCCTTTGACCAGAACGGGTCACATAGCCAAGCCCAGGTTCACAAGGTAGACAAAAAAGGATCCCATCTTTTGATGGAAGAACAAGCAAAATCACAAGGCAAAGAGGAGTGGATTTGGGTTGGGAAGGATTTGTAGCCATTTTACAACCTACCTAAGTGTAAACATGTAAACAAGGACTTGGATTCATATTCTAAGTAGTCAGTGACTAAGCAGATGACTTCAATTACTATCCTCTCATCCTCCTGCTCTGTGGTTTGATTCCTAAAGGAAAGCTTTTACACCAACAAGTTTATAAAACAGCCCATGTTTCTGCTTTTCACAGAGCTCTCTTGTGCAAATCTCTTATTCAAAGGGGGTGACTGAGACATTTCTATAAAAATACTATTTGTACCAATGATTTTCAAGCGAACAAGCATCCCCTACTACCCCAAAACCCCACCCACAGAGACTCACCAGACATGGGGTGAGGGTGTATAATTTGAAAACACTCAAACAATTTTATAGGTAGAAAATGAAATATATATAATTATTGTTATAATATAAATAACAGAATTCATCGCATTGTAAAATGGAGAAATGAGTTTTAAAACTTGAGAAATGCCAACCAGATACCAGAGGGATCTCATTTTCCAGGTATTCCCTGAGCTCAGTGGAAATCATTTCTCTTCCAAAAGAGACCCTGTGGTCATAGGTCCAGTTAGAGAGACAGCATCCCTGGAAAAGTCACAGGAATATTATTCTCCTGACTGAATCCACCCACTGGCTAGTTGGCACTTGGCAACCTGACAAGTGTTTTACATTCAAAAGGTCAAGCTCTGAGTGAATCTGCCCAGAGACTCTAGTACCACTCACGCCTGGATGCCCAAGCCCAGCATCCGTCCCCTGCCCCTGCCCCTGCCATTCTGACAGCTGTGGAAGAAGGGACCCAGGTCCCCCGTTTGGGCTGTCAGCACAATGACGGCAGCCCTTTTACTGAAGGTCAAACTCTAATTCTCACTCCAGGGAGCCTTCCCGCTCTCTTTCTCTCTTTCAGCTTGTCTACCTTAATAATTGTTGGGATTTTTCCGCTACTTTATAGTCTTCAAAACATCTTCCCTTTCCTTTGATCCTCTCCAATAGGGAGAAGGTATCAGAGCAATCCGTTTCCCTTTTGTAAAAACAAACCAAGGCCCAGAGAGACCAGGTAATTGAGTGTTGGGGAAAAGTATAATATGTTAAGAAAAAAGGCTCTGGAGTTAGACCCCTGCCAGTTACCAACTGTGGGCAAACTACATAAGAGTTCTCTGACTCAGTTTCCCTATATATATATAATATAGAGATAATCTTTCCTATTTCATAAGGTTTTTTTTGCAAGAATGAAGTATAATAATACAAGTAAACTGTCTGGAGTATAACAATAGCACCATCAGCCATCAGTATGTTTTTATTATTTATATTGCACACAGCTGGTGAATGGCAAAGTGAGGACTAGAACACATATCCACGGCCTGAATGCCACACTACCTATCTCCATCTTTCAATAAAGAGAGTGAGGCTTCTGTCCTGCTTTCCCAAGTAAGAAGCAAGCTATCTCATGAAGAAGTAGTCTAGAGGTCTCCTTTAAGCCAGTCTTCTTAAAAAGAAAACGTTTTCTTACAGCTCACTGAGACTTCAGAAAAGAGCCCCAGCTCTACTGATAATCAAAGTTCTTGCTTCTCGCCAGGAGTTTCAAATTCTTCCCAACCAACCTTTTATCAAATTTGCTCAAAAATCACCAAGTGCTAACTGTTTCCGTTATTTTCCCCCCTTCATCCCACAGTAACTATTAATAAATATGTTAGTGAGTAGGAAAAGATTATACTCGGCAACAGGAAGAAGGAGAAAACAAGATCACATGATCTAGTTATCAGGTGGCCAAACCCTGAATAACCCACAATTTGACTTTGCCCACCATAAAGAAAATTAGAAATGTGTAGTTATAGGTTACAAAAATAACCAAATGAAAGCTTAGAAGCAGAAAATAATTAAATTTCAAATATAATAGTAATGATATAGAAAAAAAAATTAAATAGGAAAGAAAATGAAGACAGTCAGAATCCCCAGGAAATACATTAAACCATGACTTTGTTTTTGTGAAAAACAAAGAGAATAGAAAAGAGAGAGGGAAAACAACATAGAAATTTACCTTCATTGCACTGTGTCTGACCACAGAAGAGGATAATGAATCTCCCACTACCATTAAATTAAACACAAATTGCTTTTGTTTCTAATTAACATCTGCCTGGCCAAATGTGATGTATGAAAGTCTTCTTTTTAATGCCTTTCCCATGCCATGGAAATATTACAACCAGAATGGAAGCTTATGGATGTTTTTCAATAGCTTCTTCTAAAGTACAGGCCAAACCTTACAGAAGGTATATATGAGAGTCATTTGAATTCCAAATGCACTTATAAGGACCAGCTCTATTACAGTGCATAGCAAATGAATACATAATGAGGAGATATTCCAAACCAATTGTTCCAAATTATGCTTTAGATTATCTTCATTTCTCTTTTGAAAATATGTCTTATTATTTTTAGCATAACATAAGAAACCCTTGACTTTCCTGGCATCAAATAGCACCTCTGATTTTGATAGTTGCTCTCCCTCGTACCTTTACACACCAGTCTGACCACACTGTACTTAGATTCTTGTCATTTCTCATCAACTCCTACCACCCTTTAAAGCCCAGTTCAAACCTCCCTTGCCCCATGAAATCTTTGCCAACACTCTCAGATGGAGCAAAGAGTCCCTCCTCAGTGCTCCCATCACCTTATGTCCATGCATCTATTATTCTACAGGTGGTCTTAAGCAATAATCTTCCCCTTTAATATCTGAACTCACCAGGTTACGGTCATAGGCATAGTGCCCATATAAATGGATTGCATTAATAATTGAGTAACAGAAGGGCATGTGGCTGGTTCAGTTAGTAGAGCATGAGACTCCTGATCTCAGGGTTGTGAATTCAAGCCCCACATTTAGTGTAGAGATTGCTTAAAAATAAAATCTTTTTTTTTTTTTAAGATTTTATTTATTTATTTGGCAGACAGAGATCACAAGTAGGCAGAGAGGCAGGCAGGGCGGGGGGGGGGGGGGAAGCAGGCTCCTCACTGAGCAGAGAGCCCAATGCGGAGCTCGATCCCAGGACCCTGGAATTATTACCTGAGCCTAAGGCAGAGGCTTAAACCACTGAGTCACCCAGGTGCCCCTTAAAAATAAAATCTTTAAAAAATGGAGTACCAAATCTATGGGAGCTAGCTTAAATTTAAAAGGGTGGAGAGGTGGGGTACAAATTATAAGCATACACAGAAAGCACACAAAATTCAAGCCAAGATCCTAGAAGAGACAGATACAAGAAAGGGAAAGTCATCTGGAATCCAAAAGTCATAGTCTCCCATTTCCATCACCAATTCACCCCTGCATCTGCTCTGCACTACAGACTGACTATTCTATTATCAGATTACACAGCAAAAGGGGAGGATGGTGGTGGAGAGACTCAATTCCACCACAATTTTTGCCCCTACAGGGCAGGAGTCCACCCATGCAAAAAGGATGCTTGTTTTCTCCTCTTTGGTTCCAATTCCAAATTCCAGGGAAGGAATGAGAATGCCTAGTTTGAGTCAGGTATCCACAGTGGTCCAGTTTACTAAGTTCAGTTGGTCAGGGCTATAGGATTCAAACACAATTATTGAGGACAATGGAAACAGGGCCAAAGAGAAGAAAAAATCATTGCGACCTAAGCAGACAGCCCAAAAGGTGACTCTTAAACAGGTGTTCTGTTGACTAGAAGGGAGAGAGGAAAATAAGGAGGGAAAAAGGAAGGGAGAGAAGGAGGGAAAGACAAATCCAGATATATTTGGAGGGATTCCCTATAGTGACACTAGCCAAACCGGAAGGTTAGGAATTGAGTGTCTTCCTGAAATGAAATCCACTGGTAGTGACATCATCGATGTCCACATGCATGTGATGAGTATCTGCAAGTCAGCAGCCAAGGACAGGGACTCTTACCTCTGACAACATGCATGCCAATCAAAAGCAGAGATCTACAGCTTAGGAAAATAACAAAACAGGCAAAGAGTTCACTGAAGGGGCGCCTGGGGGTTCAGTCGGTTAAGCGTCTGCCTTCCGCTCAGGTCATGATCCCAGGGTCCTGGGACAGAGGCTGGGGGGGGGAGGGGGGGTCCCTGCTCAGCGGGGAGTCTGCTCCTCCCTCTGTTCCTCTCCCTGCGTGTGGTCTGGAGCTCCCTCGCTCTCTCTCACTCTCTCTCAAATAAATAGATAAATAAATAATATCCCTAAAAGAAAAGAGCTCACTGAAGAACCCAAAGCCAAAAAACTCCTATACCTGTCAGCGGCATCTCTCCAAATAACCCAGGAGTCTGTGGTCTTCACAGTTAGTGTGTATCCAATCCTAGTGGGAGGCAAAGGCGAAACCCATGTCTGCTCACACTGATGGGTCAATGTGTGCTTGCAGCAGACAATGGTCCTCAGCCTGTCAGTAAGATTAAAGCCTCAGTCTAACCAACAGTCCTCAAAGTGTGGTCCACATCAGAGTCTCAAACAAGAAATCTGCAATTAACGAGCTCTTCCCGCGCACAGCACTGCCATGTCGTATGAGGGTAGGCAGCCCCTAAAATGAAGCTCAGGAATCCCCAAGCCACACCATTTTACAGCTGCTCCCCCCAACATTGTACCAGGTCGGGTCTATATGACCAACAGCAGGAGTAACGGTATGTCACTTCCAAGATTAGGTTATAAAATGATTTCAGTTCTAGGCTTGATCTCTCTCTCTGTCATTCTCTGCCTTTCTTTCCCCTTCTCCCTTTCCCTCTCCCTCCCTCCATCTTTCTTTAGACCACTCTTACTGGGAGAAAGCAATCATGAGCAGCCCCAGGGAGAGAAGCTTGCGGTGGGAAACTGAAAGCCTCCTGCCAACAGCCCCATGAATCAGCTTAGAAGGGGATACTCCTGCTCCTTCAGAAACTGAAGCACCTGGGGCACCTGGGTGGCTCAGTGGGTTAGGCCTCTGCCTTCAGCTCAGGTCATGATCTCAGGGTCCTGGGATCAAGCCCCGCATAGGCCCCGCATCGGGCTCTCTGCTCAGAAGGGAGCCTGCTTCCCTTCCTCTCTCTCTGCCTGCCTCTCTGCCTCCTTGTGATCTCTGTCTGTCAAATAAATAAATAAAATCTTTAAAAAAAAAAAAAAGAAACTGAAGCACCAGCTCACAGCTTGACTGCAACACCATGAGAGACTCTGAAATCAGAACCACTCAGCTCAGTCATTCCCAGAACCCTGACCCTCAGAAACCATGAGAGAATAAATGTCCATTGTTTCGAGCTGCTTGTTTTAGGGTACTTGGTCACATAACAATAGATGATGAGTACCGATAGCTAGTCTCTGTCCTGCGTGCCCTTCCTCTCCCTGATTACCGCTCCTCACGTCCAGGGATGAAGTTCATTTTTTTTTCTCCAGTTAAATCTGGGTTGGCCCTGTGACTGATTTGCGCAATAGAAGGCTGCGGAAATGACATTCTGAAATTTCTGGGCCCACATCTCAGAGGACTAGCAGTTTCCACTTCCTACCACTTGGAACCCAGACACATGCTGTGAGCAACCAAAACTGCGTGGGAAAGATATGTGGAGGGGAACCAAGGTGCTCCGTCTGGCATCCCCAGTTGAGCTCACAGCCAACAGCTAGCACTGCCTGTGTACCACGTGAGCAAACTGTCTTGGGCATCCCACCCAAATGAGCGCCCCAGACAGATGCAGCCTCCCCAACACCATGTGAAACAAAATTTCCTGGTCAACTGAAAGAATTGTGAGAATAATAAATGGTTCTTGTTGGTTTTTTTAAGATTTTTAAAAATTTATTTATTGGACAGAGAGAGAGAGATCACAAGTAGGCAGAGCAGCGGGCAGAGAGAGAGGAAGGGAAACAGGCTCCCCACTGAGCAGAGAGCCCGATGCGGGGCTCCATCCCAGGACCCTGAGATCATGACCTGAGCCGAAGGCAGAGGCTTAACCCACTGAGTCACCCAGGTGCCCCGGTTCTTGTTATTTTAAGTTACTAATTTTAGGGGTAGTTTTTAATGCAGCAATAGAAAACAAAAACCCACTGTCTTAGGCTAATAAGTTTATTCTTTAATTGCATTCTGAGCATCAGTCTATAAGTGAGGTATAAGTATCTGTCCAAAGAACCTTTCCAGGCAAAGAATTCATGCCATGTAAGATATAGTTCTGCACCTCATATCTCCCCTGCATCCCCCTTGATGTGAGTATCCACCAGAAGATCACTTGGGCTTTTTGACACTGGCTCCCCAATTTCATTCCTGCTTCTAATGAAGAATTTCATTTCCTGAGCTCTCCTGGGCCCTAGCACTTCCCAAACTACTTTACTTCTCTTCATTTATGAAGTTATTATAGCAATGCTAGGAGCTACGTCCTGTGGTTAGCTCCATTCTCCATATGGGGACACTGGGCTGGAGAGGTAAGGAGATTGCCCAAGGTCACACAGAGCTAACACACAGCAGAGCCAGCAGTGGGACCTGGACACTCCACCTCCATGTCCACACTCCTAACCACAATCCCATACTGCCATCAGTTCTATGAAGCAAGTTAGATGATGTTATTGCCTCTATTTTAGGGACAAGGACCTGAGGCTTAAGGGCAGTGAGTCCTGGCACAAAGATCGCACAGTTAATAAAGGGAAGAGCTAGGAGGAAAACTTCCACTAACACCTACGTTCTCTAACATAACCTTATTCTAGATCCCTACACTTGGTGAAAGTACAGATTGCAGCGGAGTCTGGTCCAGTCATGTAATGTCAACTCTTACAGACTCCACTTTGTCAGGTATTTTAAGAACAAGGGTCAGTGAATCACACATCTGTGGAATAAACCCGGCAGCTCCTTAATCCTCCCCCACCTCCCTTTTGGAGATCCTCAGAACTTAGAAACATTCCCTTGAGTTCTTTAAATACTCTGCAAACATTTGGCCCATTTTCAGGGACTCAGAAGAAACTCACCATATTTAGAAGTTCTGAGAGGAAAAAAAAAAAAAAGAGTCAGCAAACTCGCAGATCTGCAAAAGAGAGGTACTACTCCCTCTGTGATTGCTTCCATCCTGAAAACGCTTTTGCTCTGCCTTGTTTTAACGCCACTTCCATCCAGGAAATTTTTCACATCTATACCCCACAAACAGTGAGAAAATAAAAGAAAATAAAATTTCCTATACACTATTTCATCTGGGTTTCATAAGCTTCTTTTAATAGCAAAAGGTATTTTACATATGTAGCATGATGGTTTATTGAGAATTTACTGCAGAATAATCTATGGGTTGGCCTCTTTGTCTATCAGGAAGAATGAATGGTATTCACCCCTAACCCACGTGCCTCTGTTCCAGGGCCAAAAAGGAAAGCTGCTTGACAGGGGTGGGGAATAGGAGGGCCCTGATGACAAACCCAAATCAAACTTGTAAATCCTGAAGGCTTTGTCCAGGGTCAGGAGAGATGGGCTCTTTCTAATTGGGCTGTAACTACTCAGCCAGCTGCCCAGAGGGGATTTGGGTAAGGCATTCTAGGAACCAACTAGTTTGCAACTAACTAGGTTATTCCAGAGTGGAGAGGAGTAGTCGGTCACTTGGTCCTTTGGTGTTTTTGTTTTTTTTTTAAGATTTTATTTATTTATTTGACAGACAGAGATCACAAGTAGGCAGAGAGGCAGGCAGAGAGAGAGGGAGAGGGGGAGAAGCAGGCTCCCCACCAATCAGAGAGGCCGATATGGGACTCGATCCCAGGACTCTGGGATCATGACCTGAGCCGAAGGCAGAGGCTTAACCCACTGAGCCACCCAGGCGCCCCGGTCCTTTGGTGTTTTGAGAGTAATCTGAGGTAAGATTCCTCGGACCAGCAGGTGGGGGAGAAGGAAGAGCTGACCCTCTTCACACATGGGGCCTGTGGGGCATGGCCTCAGGAACCTCAGCAGCAATCCATCTCTATCCATCTCTGTGTGATGCTTTAATAGAAATCAATGCAAAGTGATCTGGGGAACTCCATTAGGTTTAAAAAGTCCTGTATATATGGTTTATAGCACATAGCTCATCTGTATGAATTTAAGCCTTCACATTACAAATAAAAGCTATTCAAGCTATATTTAGTCAAAAATAAGAATTTTTTATAGAATAACATGATGGTAGTTTCTTCTCTGTCAGTCAGAATTCAACCAGGTTAACAGACGACTCTCAGCATTATAGAATAGAAAATGTATTTAGGATAGAAATGATACCTCGCACAGCTGTGGAAGTCGCTGGGGAAGATATGGTCTGAAAAGGGCAACTGGAGGATCAGGAAAGCCACTAGCCATCCCGAAACCCTGGGCTGGGGGACAAGCCAGAATGGTGGGAAGCAACGAAGATACTGTAAAGCTCATGCTTACTAATGCCCACTCGACATTGCCTGTTTTGTCTCTTCTCCCTTCATAAGAGTCTCACTTGCACCCATCTAAAGAACAGAAATGAACCCCAAAATTTTACCTTTTGGAGAAGTTACAATGCTCTGGCTTCCACTGGAGGGAAAAGATCCTCATCCAAACTCCTTATTTACATGCCTATATGTAAGAAGTGACAATGGTATTCTAATTTTACTTCTCTGCAGGAGTTCTTGTCTCATGCAGAACAAGCCTTCAAGCCTCAACTTAATTGATTTTGACTTTATTGATTTTACAAAACTTCCGGAACAGTGAATGGGTGAGTGATGGTTTTGAAACATGTTTTTGAGTTCTCCCACAAAAGGTACGATCTAATTCAACCTCTCCTTGATTACGGGCTGACCACAGTGACTTCCTCAAAGGGACAGAATGCAGCAGAAAATGACGCCATGAGACCTAGGAGGTTAGATGACAAAAAGCAATACAACTTCTACTTGGCTTTTTCTCTCTCTTTAGAACATGTGCCTCTGGAGCCCTGTGCTATCATGTAGGAATTCCAATTACCCTGAAGCTGCCTGCTAGAGAGATTACACAGACCTTGCAGAGCTAGAAAGAGATGTCAGAGTTGCCCGGGTTGATCCAGTCCCCAGCTGTTCAAGATTCCCAGCCTAGGCAAGGAGCAGCTTTCAAATGACTTCCCTCTCCAATGGCCAAGCTGCCCCAGCCCACACCAAGGAGAGCAGAAATGAGCTTGCTCCACTGAGCATTATTCAAAATGCAGTTGTGTGAGCAAAAGAAATGTTACTGAGAGGTAAGTCATAAGTTTTGGGATGGTTTATCATGTAGCCTTTTTAACTGAAACAGAAAGCAAAGCAATTTTCCAAATAAGCTATAAAGTGCTAATTTCAAGTAAAGTACAAAGATAAAGTGCAAAAAAAAAAGAAAAAGATAAAAGTGCATATATGCCAACACATGGCTATGGAAGTTCATTCATGTGTCCCTCATCTACCCATCCAACACGTATGAATTGTCTGTGTGCTGAGAACTCAGTGGCAAAGACAGAAATGATCTCTGCCTTGACGAAGTCTCACGCTTTAGACTACTATGGATAAAAGAGACACTGAAGGAGTGATTTATGAGTATTACAAAAGGGGAAGCCCGGGATGCTCTGTCAGATAATAAGTCGTATGTCTTTTCTAGAAAGTTCTTAAAGATGTATTCCTCTAAATTAGTCAGAGTCCTTTAGAATCTGGCAATATTCTGGATATACAGAGCAAAAGAAAAGACAGCAATGTACAAGTTCAGCAAATGCAGGCCACCTGTGTCACAGTGGTATATGGTGGCTGCTTTCAATTGTGGCAGTCGGCTGTCCTTCCTCTGAATCAAACACACATAAACAAGATGCTAATTGTACGCCCTTCCTGAACCTACTTTGAAATTATTTATAATGATGAAACTATAAGATCATCTTGTCTAAGAAACACTGCTGTGCAAAGTGCCCATAGTTTGGTTGCAAATCAAAATTACGCACAAGGTCTATATTAGAAGCTAAAAGCTTTCTCATCGGGCTGCTGATAATGAAGTTTGCTAACCATTCTAGTGCATAAAGTGGAATTATGAAAACTGATTCAGTCTAATTATCAAAGGGTCGGAGTTTTTCCACCATTCTCAAAATGTAGCCATTGAAGCAGCTTGAAAACTCGTTGTCCAGAATTTAAATTGCCTATTGCCAAGGCTCAGTGACTGTTCCAGGAATGAACAAAAGTGCTTAAAATCTCCGGACTGTTTGATTACAGGTACCTATCTGCCGTTTGCTTGGTCATGTACAACTGTGCAATTAAAACAAATGGTGGCACATAAATGGCTGACTGAGGTAGATTGGACCTGTGGGCAGAGTGCCAGCCTGTTAGAAGGAAGTGCCAAGCACAGTGGGGAAAACAATGAACACAAAAGACACACAGGCCCCCATGCAAGAGACCCTCTTGAAGCTTACAGTCTAGTCGGGAGAAAGACAAGCAAACGGCATCCATAAGACAGTGTGTAAGAGCTGTGTTGCAAAGGATCAGTGGCGTGAGATGACAGAAAGTTACCCTGAGGGAGCGACCTCTAAACTGAAGGTTGTGTAGGAGTCAGCATGGCCAAAGAGTGGGGAAATGGAGGAGAAAAAATCCTGGTTCAGGCCAAGTCAGGTACAAGCCAGGACACAGGAAAGACTCAGAATGTTAGAGGAACTAAAAATAATTCACAGTGGTTGGGAGATTAGGAGACAAAATGGTGGAAGATGAGGCTGGACAGGTAGGGAAAGGGTTTCAGCTGGATCATGAAGGACCTTTTAAGCCATTTTAAAGAGGTTCAACTTTCTGTGCCTAAGATTTCATTTCTAACATGAAATATGAAATGAAATGAAAAAGATTTCATTTCTAACACGGAAAAGATGAGTTAAGCTAGCACCTCAGATTTATTCTGTAAAAAGATACTCACTTTTATGAGGATCTCTAAAAATCAGGTAAATGGAAGAATCAGTTCTTCTCTGGCCTGAGGTTAAGACAGCAGAGAACATGGAGTTCCCACTGTCATGCTCACATTTTTGTCTTCCCAAGACCGGTAGCAATTTACTCCTTTACCCACTCAGCCCTGACCTTTCTCTGACTAGCAGACTGGAGAGAGAGGAAACAGAATAAAGTCTGAAAGTTTGGAAAATATCATTTTTTGTTCTTAAGAGGGAATCATGCAACAAAAAGGATAAGGATTACTGTTTCAGACAAGCACAGAACTAAGTAAATATTGACAGTTTAGAATTGTCAAAGATTTTATTTTTAGCGTAAGAAAGACTCCTGCACAGAACATTTATGCCTTTTATCTGGTTCTCAGAAAGATCGTGTATCTTATAGTTTACTACACAGCACATGTCAATACACTACCAGCACTTGGCAGCCACCCTTTACTGCAGGCAAAGTCATTACGCATCTGTAAATTTACTAAGTAATGGAACGACCTCCTCTCCTGAATGTTGTTGACCTGTATGCAGAAAGGGCCTGAGCCAAGTGTAGCATGCCTCCTAGATTGAGTGCTAGGCATTTAGTGCACCTAGTATGGTACCAGGCAGTGAGAAAAATAAGGGATGAATTAAATACAAGTCATAGTCCGTCGAAAGTCCAGACACAGGTCTGATGACATGGGACAGGCAGAGCTTAGAGAACAAAATCTTTACACTTGCCTATTTCCTGAGCTAACCAGAGAAAACTCATAATAAGGAAACCCCTTAACATTAAGCAAAAAGACAAATATTAGTATTAGTTCTCTATTGCTACTATAATAAATTACCACAATGTAGTGGCTTAAAACATACAAATTATCTTATATTTATAGTTTTAGAGATAAGAAGTCCAAAATGAGTCTTAAGGACCAAAGCCAAGGTGTCAAGAAAGCTATGTTCCTTCTGAAGGCTTTAGAAGATCCATTCCTCTCCTTCTCCTGTTTCTAGAGGCTTTGCACATTCCTTGGCTTATGGACCCCTTCCCGTCACTCAGTCCTGCTGTCTTATCTCCTTCTCTGACCCTCCATCTTCCCCTTATAAGATTCCTTGTAGGGGTGCCTGGGTGGTACAGTTGATTGAGCACCCAACTCTTGGTTTCAGTTCAGGTCATGACTTCGCACTTGTGAGATGGAGCCCCACATCAGGCTCCACGCTCTGTGGGGAGTCCACTTGGGATTCTCTCTCTCCCTCCCTCTCCCACATTCTCTCCCACTCATGTTCTCTTCTCCCTCTTTATCTCTCTCAAATAAATAAATAAATCTTTATTTTAAAAAAAAGAATCCTTATAATTACACTGGGTGCACCCAGATAATTCAGGATAATTTCTGTTTCAAGATTCTTACCCTACAACCATAACGTTCTTCTTTTTTTCTTTTATGTCAATATAAATGTAAAAGTGGAGAAAAATCCTTAATTTCATCACACCTCACTGCCCCTTCTGTCTAAAGAAACACTGTCACAGGTTCCAGGGGTTAAGGCATGGATATCTTTGCAGGGCCATTATTCTGCACACCACAACAAGAAGAGGACAATCGGTAAAGTCGGAGAGGGTGAGATTCTGTCTGGTCTGTTCAACATCATCCTCACACAGTACCTGGCTCATCATCAGTAATCAGCATATACCAGTTGAGCAACTGAATAAATAAATAAGGAAAGACAAAGAATGTGCTATTTCTTGCGCTAACTCATGTGAATAAGGAACAGATGGTTCCAAAATCTGTTAATTTGCTGTCTCTTAAAAATCTGAAGGACTGGGGCCCCTGGGTGGCTCAGTGGGTTAAAGCCTCTGCCTTCAGCTCGGGTCATGATCCCAGGGTCCTGGGATCAAGCCCTGTATGAGGCTCTCTGCTTAGCGGGGAGCCTGCTTCCTCCTCTCTCTCTGCCTGCCTCTCCGCCTACTTGTGATCTCTGCCTATCAAATAAATAAATAAAATCTTTAAAAAAAAATCTGAAGGACTGAATGTGTACTGAGTGTCAGTTTGGGAAGATGAAAGAAAAAGTTCTGGAGAATGATATTGGTGATGGATGCAAGACAGGATGAATGTATTTAATGCCACTGAGCTATACACTTCAAAATGGCTAAAATGGTCAATGTTATTTATATTTTACCACAATGAAAGAATACAAAAAAGTCAACTCAAGGAAAAAACTACACAATGGGCCTTAACCAAAATAATACCTGACTTCGGATATCCCTCCTAGAATAATTTCCTGGAGAGAAAGGTGTGGCGTATCTTCCAATCCTGGGGCTGAATCTTCTCATCATTTTGTTTTCCTCTTAAAGCATTGGAGTTTGTGACAGGTCATGTTCATTATGAAAAAATATTTTCCTTTTGCTTTTTAAATTATACTAATGTAGGAGAGATGAGTCAAGCAAGCAGATTTTTGGGGGGCCGTTGGTTAGTTTATTTTTCTAAGTATTTTCATTTGTCTACATCATAATGTTAAACTCATACACATACACACACTCCCTCTCTCTAATGCACCTACAAACACACACATACACACACACACACACGCACGCGCATTCACACACAAACCTGCACAGGAAGTCAGAGCTTTGCTCAGACCCAATGACTCTGGGAAGTGAATTTTTCACTGATTTATCAATTCATTTGAGCAAACTGCAGACACAGCCTCAGAAAGACCATTCTCAGAATAGATGGTCAACTTTTATCCCAGAGCAACAACTAGGAACCAATTAGAGTCATTCTCTTCAATGGAGCTTATTATTGGTGCTAATCTGTGAATAGAAGAGTCCAATTGTGAGGAAGGTTAGCAACCCCAAATAACATGCCCATGAGGTTTATTAGGCTTCTGCCAACACCTTTAGGCTGCCTTAATTGCTTCTCCAGGGCTGATTTCACACAGAGAATGGAGTCATTTCCAGTGCTCTAGTCTAGTTCCCTCAGCTTCAGGTATGGAAGGCAGGCAAGAGCACAGAAAACTTGGGTCACGCCACCAAACCTATAAAAGAGGTATTTTAAGGAACTTCCACAACATTGCACAACTAAAGTCAGTAGAACAGAACCTGGGGCCCAAATCTGTCTTGCTCAAAATCTATTACATTTCTACTACATCACACACTAACCTACTCCTGAAGAGTCAGCCCTCAGAAAAAGAACGAGCCAATGTGTGCCTTCAACAAATACTGTTCGTTCTTCCTATATCCTGGTCCCCTTTCAGCAGCCCTCCTTACCATATTCTTACAGGAGTCCAGTCCCCTGCCACACATACCATACCCATTAGAGAATAAAGCAGCTGGTGAGATGAACTTCTAAGTCAACTACGGCTAGAACTAATGAGTGCCTGGACCTATGTTTAATGTTTCACATGTGTTATGAAAAATATTTTGTAAAGTCTTATTCTTAGATATGATTGGTGATGCTGAGGTCTGGAAAATCATGAGCAAAACCAGAGGCTAAATTTATGACACGAGACTGAGTCCCAGGCCTTTCTATTTCACCACATTGCCCTTGGGGCCAAAACATACAACTCCATCTTCCTCACCACAGTGAATGTCAGTAAGTGGAGTACAATATTGACTTTGTCATATAAACAAAGCAGGCAAGGGAAAGAGTAGAGATGGCAAAAGAACAAGGAGCCCTTAGCCAAGGGAAGAAAGGACTTTTCTATGAACAAAGCTCTCTTACATTTTGCTTTCAAAGAATTTCTTTATGGCAGCAAGGACTCTATGAAATACATTTGTGTTGGAAAGCAGAAGAATGCATCAATATTTCTTCTGTGTTTTCTGTCTTGGGTTGAAGGAGTGTGGCAGAAATTGTTCCTTCCATCAGGAAGCTAACTCTGATTCTGGCAGATAAATAAGGTAGGACGGATCCAGAGTCAGTCCTGATAGCGTCCCAAAGTCCTCTCGCTCCTCTGACCAACATCTTAGAAAACTAGATCAGACGTTTCCTAAGAGATTTCCTCACAAGAGGTTCATTATTCTTTGAATCGGGCTGGAGTAAAAATGCCGCTGTGAAATGGAGGGGGGGGGGGGCTACCACTTGGATGGCTTCGTGTTATTTCCTGTCTCCATCTCCAGGGCTGAGAGTACTTACCCTAGAGCACCCTCTTGCAAGTTGGTGAGGGGGGTGGTATGCAGGGAAAAAAGACTTTTCAAGGAGATTCAGGTCAAGGAGCAAGAGAAGACTCAAGTTGGATCTTGATTTTTCTTTTCTTTTACTCAGCCAATGAAACCACCCAAGAAATTGCTTCTACAGACCAAAAAAAAACCTGATGGTTTGAAAGGAGGGATTCTAAGTGCTTCCTTTTCAGCTTTGTGAAAAGGAATCTTTTTCTCTGAAATTAAGCACAGAAGCAAGCTACCACCACCAGACAAGTGGTAAACAACTTTGACAGAAATTAATTAGGACAAATCAGTGTGGCAGGGATATTTGGTCTCCTATGGAAGTTCAGAAAATCATACAATTGTCAGACAGTAAGTGTCTAGCCTGGAAGCCAGGACAATGCAGGAAACTTCTCATGGATGAAATTAATACACAGAAAACCTCTCAGTGGGCAGGAGGTACTTTCCAGGGAAGTTTGTATCTGAGCTTAGGAAGAATCAGAGTCAAATGCAACAGACAGTTCCGGGACAGAGCTAAGCTGACCAACAGCATGGTTTTTATGCCTATCACTTGAGCTTATAAAATTTAAAGAGTTGAAGAATTAAATCTTCCACTGAAAAGTCTCCTGGAGAGCTTGTTTCTGTTCTCTTGCTGATTATAGCATGTGAAAACCCCAAGCAAAGTGGTCCTAGTGGAATGTGCAAGGAAAATTCCACTTCATCTGACTGCCATCAAGCTAGAATCAAATTGTGAAGTTACCTGAAGCTTCATGATGAAACTGGAAAATAAAACACCTGGGTTCCCATACTGGCCTGGCTGCCGTCTCCATGGGGAATCAATGCTAGACCTTATTTCTTTCCCCTGAAAAATTAGGGTTTTGATGAGAGTCTCTAGCATTCCTTTAGGCCTTCACAATCCGGATTTCTAAATTCTTCTCTGGCCCCTTTTATTTCCCTCTATTCCAAGTTCTCCCCTCCCCCATTAGTTTTGTCACATGCCTACTATATTCCAAGGCAGAGACTCACTCATGATAATGTCTGTAAATGTTATTTGATTCAAAATACACACACACAGCCAAAGGATAAAGATTTTACAATCTTCATTTTGCAGAACAAAAGCTGAGACTCAGAGGGATTAAAGCATTTGCCCAAGATCGAAGATCAAGAAGAGGGTTGCTTTGGAATTTGAATCCAGGACCATCTAAGTTCACATTCTCCTTGCTGTAGACTGTATCCTACAGTCTCTCTCTGTGGCTCTGGACCTTTCTTACGAGTCCCAGGGCAAATGGCTCTTTTTCTCTCAGCTTGAAACTCCAAAGGAACAAACCTCTGTTCCCCATCAAAGCCCATTTGTCCTCTCTCTGATTTCCTCAAATGTCTATCAGTTTTGCACACATTTTCTTTTAACTGAGAGGGGATAACTTATTCTAATTACCTATTCCAACCCATTTATAAAAAAGAGGAAGAGGTGTGCCTGGGCAGCTCAGTCCATAAAGTATCCAACTCTCAGTTTCAGCTCAGGTCGTGATCTCAGGGTCACAAGATGGGGCCTGGCATTTGGTTCCACACTGAGCATGGGGCCTGCTTAAAATTCTCTCTCTCCCTCCACCCCTCCCATGCTCTTGCTCTTTCTCTCTCTTAAAAAAAGAAAAAAAAAAAAGGGGGAAGAAACTGAAGCCCAGACAGGAAGCATTTTCTCATACAAAGAGTTTTTACACGTAAGGCCCATGTTAAGCTTTTTTCAGCTTTAAGCTATCACACAGTCATGACTACTAAAATACCACTGAACTGTCTCTGATTAATGAATTAACTCTCATAGGTAATATATTTTTACAAATAAGATACATTTTCTACCATAATAAAAGGAATACATGCTTATTTTTGACAATTTAGAAACTAAAGCAAAGTAAGACAAGAAAGAAATCCATTCATAAATCATCAAAGAAGGGCACTATTAAGTTTACCAAATTTATTTCCAGTACTTTTTCTTTCTCTTTCTTTTCCTTGCATCATTTCAGTTTTATTTTTTTATAAAGCTTTTTTTCTGATTATAAAAATAATATGTGGTCCACAAAGAGATACTACTGTACACCCAACAGAATGATTAAAATTTTAAAAAAGACGAGGGGCACCTGGGTGGCTCAGTGGGTTTAAAGCCTCTGCCTTCAGCTCAGGTCATGATCTCAGGGTCCTGGGATCCAACCCCACATCCGGCTCTCTGCTCAGCAGGGTGCCTGCTTCCCCTCTCTCTACTCTGACTCTCTACCTCCTTGTAGTCTTTCTCTCCCTGTCAAATAAATAAATAAAATCTAAAAAAAAAAAAAGACGAACATCATCAAATATTGGCAAGAGTACGGAGCAATCAGAACTTGCTTACATTGTTGGCAAAAGTATAAAATGGTACAACCACTTTGAGAATGGGCCTGGAGTTTTCTTACAAAACTAAATACAGGGGCACCTAGGTGGCTCAGTGGGTTAAAGCCTCTGCCTTCAGCTCAGGTCATGATCCCAGGGTCCTGAGATCGAGTCCCACGTCGGGCTCTCTGCTCAGCGGGGAGCCTGCTTCCCTTCCTCTCTCTGTCTGCCCCTCTGCCTACTTGTGATCTCTCTCTGTCAAATAAATAAATAAAATCTTTTAAAAAATAAATAAATAAATAAAATTAAAAAAAAAAAAAAAACTAAATACATACCTACTCTATGACCCAGAACTACACCCAGGGATTTACCCAAGAGAAAAACATATGTCCACAGAAAGACTATATAAGAATTTTCATAACAGCTTTATTTATAATAGCTCAAAACTGGAAATAGCCTAGGTGTATATCAATAGGAGAATGGAAATATCAACTGACCTACATTTGTCCCACTCCAGCAACAGAGAGGAACAAACTACTGGTATATGCAATAGCATGGGCAAATCTCCAAAACATTATATCGAATAAAAGAACTTTACATAAAAGCCTACATACTGTATGATTCCGTTTACATGAACTTCTGTGACAGGCAAAACTAACCCATGCCAGAAAAATATAAGCACAGAAGTTGCTTTGGGGAAATGGACTGACCCGGAATGAAGGCACTTTCCAAGGTGATGACAATGTTTTGAATCTTGCTAAGGATTTGTCAAGTGGATGCATTTGTCAGAACCCACTGAATGGTACACAGAATTTGTGCACTTCGTCTTACAAGTAAATCTCACCTTATAAGGAAAAAAAAGTACATAACAAATACTGAATTTTAACAGCAATGCATAATGAAGTATTTGGATACAGGTATACTGAGGCCAACAAGTTATTTTGAAATGCATCAAAAAATAAAATGGGTAAGTAGGGAAATGGGTACATAAGTGACGGAGTGTAATAAAATGTTAACTGTAGAATCTAGGTGGCGGATATAAGGGTACTCACTAAAAAATTCTTTCATATTTTCTGTATGTTTGAGAATTATCATAATAAAATGTCAGAGGAAGGGGAAAAAAAGGAAAAGAAAAAAAGTAGGAATATGGGAAACTCAAAAAGTTCAGAGAAAACAAGACTCTCCCAAAACACTGATACCGAACAACAATGTTGAAAACAACAGTGAATTACTCTCCACCCTTTTTTCAATATTTAGGGGTGTGGGTGGGTGTTTTACAAAATTAGTACCAGATATAAATCTTCATATTTGAAGTAGCACTTTATGAACGGTACTTTCCCAGACAATTAAATATTCTTCAAAAATACTGTTTTATAATTTATTTCAGCTTATTTTGGATATTTTAGGTTATTTTTCACTGCCGTAAGTAAATGACAGTTTCACGAACATGCATGAGTAAATAGGCATTTTGTCTAAGGCCTTATAGCCACCTAAAGCTGTTCGCAAAAGGAAATACTTTCCAAAGCAATACAGCACTGGGGTTTAAAGGGTGGAAATATATCCACCTCTACCACCTACTGTCTTTCCTTAGGAAATGTACTGAGTCTCCCTAGATCTATTTCTTCTTCTGTGCTCTAAGGTAGTATTCTGGAAGTGCGTAGCACTGTGCCTGGTACATGATTAATGCCCAGTAAATGGCAGCTGTTATTATTTCATGTTATTTGTGTATGGTGACAGCTAATTGAGAATTTCTGACAAAAGAAATATTCAGGGAGACACAGCAAGAAACATAGATTATAATAAAAATCTGTCTAGCTTGACTTAGTATCACCACATCTTGCAATTTCAATCCTGTAAGAGGTACTCAATAAATATAAGCTGAATAAATTGGTAATGAATGAATGTATAAATAAGAGGGTAGGTACCTGACTTTAATTTACCTAGCCGTGAGAGCAGCCTCAACTTCCCTTGTAAGCTTTTCCTGCCCCTATCCCTCTGGAAGCCCCTGAACACATCTCCTTTGTTAGCTGAAATTGCATGGGATGAGTTAAATTGGAGACCAGAGTTCAAAGTCTGGCCTCGGGGCACCTGGGTGGCTCAGTGGCTTAAGCCGCTGCTTTCGGCTCAGGTCATGATCCCAGGGTCCTAGGATCGAGTCCCGCATCGGGCTCTCTGCTCAGCAGGGAGCCTGCTTCTACCCTGCTCCCTCTCTCTCTCTCTGCCTGCCACTCTGCCTACTTGTGATCTCTGTCTGTCAAATAAATAAATAAAATCTTTAAAAAAAAAAAAAGTCTGGCCTCTATCTCTAACTAGCCGTGTGTCTTTGGACTAAGTTAAGTGTCTTTGGACTGGTTAAAAGAAAAAAAGAAAGAAAGAAAGAAAGAGAAAGAAAGAAAGAAGAAAAGAAAAAGAAAACCATTATTCTATGAGTATTACGATAGTCTCTAATGAGGGAAGGGTACAGAACATGTAATGACCCGCCTCGTTCAGATGTGAAAACCGAGGCCCAGAGAAGTGAAATTATTTATCCAAATTTCCTCCTCCAGACCAAGAGGCAGTCAAGTAAACAACCTCCACAGGCCCTTCTGGCTCTAAGGGGCTTAGGCTGCAAATAGCTTTCCCCATAGACTACCCTTCCCGCTACATCTTTCTGAGTGCCCTCCCACTCTCTTCGGCTTCCCTAAAGCCAGCTGCTCCAAGCTATGCTAGGGATTTTTGACAACAGAGGGGGCTGCAGAGACAAACCCGGCTTTCTCCAAATAAGGAAGAGAAGTGTGCCAGCCTACTGAGATGCAGCCCGAGTTCCTCATTCCACCCTGAGTTCTGTGAAGCCCCTTGAGGCACAGTAGTGCAAAATACTCTTGAAATCAGTTGTACGAAATATAATCCACGAGGAATATATGCTCTGGTCCTCACTCTGCCAGTAACAACCTGTCATCCTGGGAAAGTCCCTTCACAGAAATGTAAAAAAGTCCTTGCTCAGGGGTTCTCAAACTTGGCTGCGCATCAGAATCTCCCAGATTTTACTGAACATACACAATCCAGGCAGATACACACACTCCCCAGCCATTGTCATCCCCACTGTGTTCTTCGACATGGACACGCAAGGCGAGTCCTTAGCTGCATCTCCTTCCTGGTATTTGCAAACAAAGTTCAAAACTTTCATGCTCTGAGCGGTGGGGAGAAAGGATTTGGTTCTAAAGGTTCCTGCTTTCACAGGATTATTCTGGGATTTCTGTGCCAGAATGGCGACTTCACACACCATACTGGCTCTGGTAGCAAGTCCGTCTATGGGGGGAAACTTAATGCTGAAAATTTCATACTGAAGCATATGGGTCCTTCCATCTTGTCCATGGCAAATGCTGGACCCAACACAAATGGTTCCCAGTTTTTCATCTGCACTGCCAAGCCTGAGTGCTTGGATGGCAAGCCTGGTCTTTGTCACGATTTAAAAAAAGAAGAAGAAGAAAGAAAAAAAGGCACAAATATTGTGGAAGCCCTGGAGCACTTGGGTTAAGGAACATCAAGACCAGCAAGATCGTCACCATTGCTGCCCATGAACAATCTAATAAATCTGACTTGTGTTTTAACCATCACACCATTCCTTCTGTATCTTACATGAGCCCCCCTTCATCCTCATTTGCTCAAAATATCCCAAAATCTTTGTGTTCTCATTGCAGTTCTATGGGTTTCATATTTGTCTTACCCCCTCCAACTCTCGCTGGATTG
The DNA here is from genome assembly GCF_922984935.1 of Meles meles. Classification (NCBI taxonomy): domain Eukaryota; kingdom Metazoa; phylum Chordata; class Mammalia; order Carnivora; family Mustelidae; genus Meles; species Meles meles. The sequence goes on from NC_060068.1 coordinate 135,024,716, forward strand.
CAGAGTTAAGTTTATCACATAAAATAAGAACTAAACAGAAGAAAAAGAAGAATGAGGAGAAGCAGGAGAAAACACACAATCCAGGCCCCATCCGGACCTATTACTCTCCCAGAATCTTCAGGGGTGGAACCTGGAAATCTATAACTTCACAATTTAAGATCCTATGCCTTTCTAATACAGAGACATTTTCGGAAGCCACTAAATTAGATAAATTCAAGGTTCTTTTTTCATTCTGAGATGTAAACTCGAAATGCATCAACCTCTCTTCTGCTCCCATAAGATACAATGCCTTATATTTCTGGTTTACTGTTCATCAGATGCCTAGAGAACTGTCTTGAGAATGATTTGAAGGCAGAACTATACAGCAGAAATAGAACATGAGCCACAAATGTGAGCCACATTTATAATTTTACATTTTCTAGTAGCCCTTTAAAAAAAAAAGTTAAAAGAGAGGTGCCTGGCTCAGTCAGTTAAGTGTTTGTCTTCAGCTCAGGTCATGTTCCCAGGACCCTGGGATTGACCCCATATCACGCTCCCGACTCAGGGAGCCTGCTTCTCCTTCTGACTCTCCCCCCTCTGGTGCTCTCTCTCTCACTCTCTCTAAAATAAATAATTTTTTTTTTAAAGTTAAAATAAGGGGCACCTGGGTGGCTCAGTGGGTTAAACCTCTGCCTTCGGCTCAGGACATGATCTCAGGGTCTGGGATGGAGCCCCACATCGGGCTCTCTGCTTGGCAGGGAGCCTGCTTCCCTCTCTCTCTCTCTCTGCCTGCCTCTCTGCCTACTTATGGTCTCTCTCTCTGTCAAATAAATAAATAAAATCTTTTAAAAAATAAAAATAAATTTTAAAAAATAAAAAGTTAAAATAAACAGGTAAAATTAAGCTTAATAGCATATTTTATTGAACCCAATATATGCAAAATGCTATCATTTCAACTTGTAATAGATGTAAAAATAATTGAGATATTTTACATTTTTTTCTTTTGTGAGGTCTTCATGATCTTGTTTGTATTTTACAACATTCATCAATTTGGACCAGTCACATTTTAAATGCTCTGTAGCCACATGTAACCAACATTAACCCACATTAGCCAGAGCTGTTAAACCACATCAATAGGATGTGGTGAGATAATCAATTAGTAGTGTCCATGATGAGCAGGGGTTTGGTGGCGGGGAGGCACATTTGCCCTACAGTAATCATCACTGGGTGGTGAACACTAAATGACCTAATTTCTATTTCTCTAGAGATCAGGCCAAAGGACAAAGGTCAGAGGGGACTCAGCCTAGGACTCATTCATAGGAGGGGACAGAAATCCACACTAGTGTTTAGTGGTTAGAAACACTGCAATCGACTATAACAAACATTAAAATAAGTAAGACAAAGATTAAGCCAGGAGGGAGTAGAATAAGCCCAAGAATCCCACACTTGAGAATATATGTTGTATTCTTTCTACGAAAATAAACTTCCTAACTCAGGGTCAATATAATGAGCCTACTGAAGGGCTCCTGCTTGATTTATAAGGAACATTCACAGTGTAGTCCAATATCCAGTAGGAGAGATAGTCAGTTGATACACAGTGCAGAACAAGTAGGGAAGGAAGGTGCCTAGACCATGAAAATAATAATTTAATCAGGAATAATGAAAGATCATATTTAGAAGTTACCATTTTAAAAAAGCCCTCTAGGGACGCCTGGGTGGCTCAGGTTGGTTGGTTGGTTAAGCGGCTGCCTTCAGCTCAGGTCATGATCCCAGAGTCCTGGGATCGAGTCCCACATCGGGTTCCTTGCTTGGCAGGGCGCCTGCTTTTCCCTCTGCCTCTGCCTGCCATTCTGTCTGCCTGTGCTCGCTCGTGCTCTTTCTCTCTCTCTGACAAATAAATAAAATCTTAAAAAAATAATAAATAAAAATAAAAAAAATTTAAAAAGCACTTAACTATCCATTTTCATTTTTTCCTTATGACATGCGCAAGCAGGTGGGGTGCACATCCCCATTTCAGAGGGGAACCGAGGTTCAGAGAGCTATGTGTTGCCTAAGTCTCATAGTCAGGGAGTAAACAGTGTAGTTTCTCCACATGAAGCTCTCTGGTCCATATGGGAATTCAACCCTAGCCTCATTATTAGTGAACTCTGGGCAGCTACTCACCTGCTGCAGCTATTAATACCATTAATTCACTTTTCAAAGGCCTTTCCTCTTCTAATAGATTAAGACCCAGTTAGCTTTCTATCCACTCCCTCCCCTGTGTCTGCATCTGCGCCTCTGCTCTCTCTAATCATATGTCTCCCTGGAAGGTGTAAATGCCTTTGCCTGGGGCAAGGATGCCTTTTCTACAGCACCACGTGGAGCTGACAGCCGGCTGGTAACTCGGGAGCAGCACTTTCCTCTGCCGGCTGAGTCCACATAACAACTTGCAAAGTTACTCAGGGAGGCATGGAAGGGTTTTGAACAAAAAAGTTACGTGATGAAATGAGCCGGACAGCTGAAGAGGAAAGAAGAAGAACCAGAAATAAAAAGAGGAAGAAGGAAAGAACAGTAATAGTCCATATTGACTCTTTTCTCATTCAGCTCTTAGCTTCTGTGACTTCCTCAGAGAGGCCTCACCTGTCCGATCTTCCTAACGTAGCCTTCCCAACATCCTATCAGACGATCATTCTTTGATTTGTCGCACCATCTGTCACGCTCGGACGTCTTTGTTACTACCTGTCACTACCCCAGGTTAACTGTAAAGTCCATGAATGCACAAACCTTACCTGTTTTATTCACTGCTCAATCTGCAGATACTGTAGCCACCCCTGGCCCATAGTAAACACTCATTAACTATCATTTTAGTAAATGAATGAGAGGCAGAACTAAGTACTTAACATCATTTACTGGTTATATCACTGAATCATCACATTAATCCAAGGAATCAAGTCTTACATCTGCATTTTACATGTTTTAATAATCTAAGCATGAGGTGATTAAGTGTTTATAATCTGCATACTGCAAATTCACTAGTGATGTCCTAATCCTCCAAATCCAAAATCCTCTTAAAGAAACCTTCCCTCATTCATTCTAGCCTTGTTTCAACACTGGGGACTATTGACCCTGGGTTCCCCCTAGAAAATCTCTTTAGGAGTCCATTCAGTCAGTCATTTAACAAAAGTTTGTTAAGCACTGACTATATGCCAATCACTTAATTATAAGAGCTGAGGGGGCAAAGTTTTGGCCAAGCAGAAATTGGGAAGGGGCCTAATACAACAATGCTGTTTTTCCTCCCCATCATTTCTTTTCAACTTTCTCCACTCACTGGTCCCCATTTTTCCTCAGTCTCTCAAATGTGAGTATTCCCAAGGTCCAGCTGTAGGCTTCTTTTTGTGTACATTCCCACCTGAAATGGTGATGTCAATCTAAGATTGCGTCTTTTATACTCACCAAATCCAAATGCCTTCTAAATCAATAATCTCCAATGCAAACCTTTCTCCTGAACTCCAAATCTGCATCTCTTTTCTACCAAAACATCCCATCATCACCTCTTTTCAACTCAGCAACCCACAAACAGAATCCTTCAGGTACCCTGTCCCACCAAACTAGCCTGAATTCCCAGCATCTATTTCCTCAGAAAGGTCGCAAAGGAGAAACCGAAGAGACCCAATAATTTTTAGCTCCAATTAGGTGTATAATCAGCAAGAGAAGCATCTGCTCCCTACCAGGACTTGAACCCTGTCCTCCATCTCTCCAAATGCCATAACAACAACAACAACAGTAAATTTTCTATAGGTCAGCCTAAGGAGGAGTGTCCTTAATGCACTGGGTCAGTCCAGTGTTCTAAAATGGCTAAAATAGGGGCACCTGGGTGGCTCAGTGGGTTAAAGCCTCTGCCTTCAGCTCAGGTCATGATCTCAGGGTCCTGGGATTGAGCCCCGCATCAGGCTCTCTGCTCAGCGGGAAGCCTGCTTCCCTCTCTCTCTCTGCCTGCCTTTCTGCCTACTTGTGATCTCAGTCTCTCTCTCTCTGTGTCAAATAAATCAATAAAATCTTTAAAAATAAAAATAAAATGGCTAAAATAGCAAACTAGTAGTAAGAGAATTGGCCTCATAAGGGGACATACAGATTGAGGGCAGTGGACTAGAAATCAGGGCTGTAAGTACAATGGACACATTCTCTGCTATACTGTAGGGTCAGCAAAGGGTCCAAGGTCTTAGGTTTCAAGACAGGAAGTGGGAACAGGGGCTCCTCCAAGAATGTTAAACTCCTTGCAGTTAAATCACGATACACTACTTAAAGCCCCTATTACACTGATTCCACTTTAACCCCCATGTAGCGATGGGCTAGAGTCAACAGGGAAAATTTTAAGCAAATAAACTTTTCTAGCACAAATTCAAAAGTGTTCCTGGAATTTGAGTTGCAAAACAAATGGAAAATCCTTGGCCTAGCAAATTCAGGGGTAAGGAATGAGAAATGGACAGACTTTAGCATAAGAAAAAACCTTGCTAGTCAACTCAACCCCTTGATCACTGCTGGAAGAATTCCCTCTAGTGCAGAAAGGTAAACTGAGTCCGTTGAGGACTACTAATAAATAGTATTAAATAAATAGGACCACTGTTAACAAATAATAAATAAACACCATCTGTATACACATTCTTTGAGAAAGAATGTCATGACTGCTGAATGACTTCTGCTATGAATGAGACACAAGGTAATAACAGGATTATCACACATACTTGCCATCCCAAATGGTCAAGCAAGTTTTAGATTTATTCTATTAATCACAGTCAACAAACATCAACATTTTATTTTTGTACTACATAAAAATGTGAATTTAATTTGACCAAATACATTTTATCTGAATGAAGCTACGGAACAGCTGCTAATATTCCATAATGCTCAAGACAAAGCCATGGGTTCAGTCTCTGTGGGCTAGTTAACTTTGCTCTGTTGAGCAATTCCTGATTCCATCCCTTAAAAAAGTCATAGAATTACTTATAAATATATTCTATTCAGTTATGTAAAAAACAACTCAAAATGAAATGCGCTGTCAATATTATGATGTCAACTCTCCCCAAGTTAATCTATAGATTCAATTCAATCCCAATCCAAAATCCAAAATAAAAGAAATTTATAATCTAAACTTCTATTCAATTATAGAAATTAATAAGCTGACTTTAAAATTTGTACAAAAATGCAAAGAACAGGCCAAACCATTTTTTTTAAGGAACAAAGTAAGGGAACTCACACTACCTGATTTCAGGAGTTATTATAAAGTTATCATAAATCAAAAAATGTGATACTGGTGAAAAGACATATTTATAGATCAGTGGAACAAAATAGAGGGCCCATAGCAAATATGTTGAGGCAGTTCAATGACAAAGAGGATAATCTTTTCAACAAATGGTGCACCAAAATAAACTTCAACCTTACTTTATACTACAAACATAAAAACAACTCAAAACGCATCATAGAGCTAAATGTAAGAACCAAAACAATAAAACTTCGAAGGAGGCAAACATTTCTTAAATCAGACACATAAATTTAATAAGTTGAACTTCACCAAAATTAAAAATTTTTGATCTACAAAAATCACTATTAAGAAAATTAAAAACCAGGTGCCTGGGTTGCTCAGTTGATTTAGTGACTGCCTTCAGCTCAGGTCATGCTCTTAGAGTCCCAGGATTGAGTCCCGCATCAGGCTCCCTGCTCAGCAGGTGGGTTTGCTTCTCCCTCTAACCTTCCCCCTCTCATGCTTGCTCTCTCTCATTCTCTCTCTCTCTCTCAAATAAATAAAATCTTTTAAAAAAGACAAAAACCAAGCAAGCCCAAGACTAAGACTTATACTGTTTTGTATAAGCAAAACAGACACCTGATGAAGGACTGCAAACAGATATATATTAAGAACACAATTCAGTAATTATTTTTTTCAAGATTTCTTTATTTTAGAGAGAGGGAGAGAGAGAGAGCACACAAGCGAGAGCAGCAGAGGGAGAGGGAGAGAGAATCTCAAGCAGACTCCGAGCTAGTGCAGAGCCTGACTTGGGGCTCAATCCCACCACACTGAGATCATGATGTGAGCAGAAGACAAGAGTTGACACTTAATTAACTGTGCCACCCAGACGACCTACAATTCACTAATAATTAATAAGAAAACCAATTATAACCAAGGCAAAATATCTGAACCATCACTTGACCAAAATAAAAAAAAGGAAGGAAGGAAAGAAATACAAATGGCAAATAAGCACACAAAAAGGTGCTGATCATTATTAGTAATTAAGGAAATGCAAATTAAACCACAATGAGATATCATTATAATTCTTAAAATGGTTAAATAAAAAGACTGACTATGTCAAGTGTTAATAAACACATAACTGAAACTTTCATATACTTCTAGTGGAAATGCATAATGGTAGAACAACTCGAATAGTTTGGCAATTTCTTAAAAGTCAAATATCCACCTACAATACCATTCAGGCAACCCTCTCCTAGGTATATACTCAAAGGAAAATAAAACATATATACGTACAAAGACTTGAATGGGAATGTTCATAGCAGCTTTATTTGTAATAGCCCCAAACTGGAAACAACTCAAATGTCCATCTATAGGTTCAGGAATAAACGAATCAGAAATCCATAATGGAATACTACTCAACTAGAGAAATAAACAAACTGTTAAGAAACACAGCATGGTTGGGGCGCCTGGGTGGCTCAGTGGGTTAAGCCTCTGCCTTCGGCTCAGGTCATGGGATTGGGTCCCGCATCGGGCTCTCTGCTCGGCAGGGAGCCTGCTTCCTCCTCTCTCTCTCTCTCTCTCTGACTGCCTCTCTGCCTACTTGTGATCTCTGTCAAATAAATAAATAAAATCTTAAAAAAAAAAAAAAAGAAACATAGCATGGTTGAATCTCAAAATAATTACACTGAATAAAAAAATCAAAAAATAATCTATAGTAAAAGAAAACAGATCAGTGGGTGCTGGGAAATGTAGGGGAGAGAAGGGATTATAATGGAACATAAAGACACTTTTGAGAGGTATGAATGCGTTCACACCATAATCACACTGATTATGGTGATGGTTCACAAGTGTACACATACATGTAGACTCATCAAATTGAACACTTTACATATATGCAGTTTATTTTTACGGCATTGATATTGAACAAAGCATTTTTAAGGCATGAGAAAAGACTTGAAATTAAAATAAACTAAAATGTTTAAGAAATTATATTTAATCACTGAAGTACAGATGTCCTAATATATATATACATACATTTCCTTTGCTCTATTTATATTTTCCAAAATTGTAATCTTTCTTTTTAAGTCCTTTTATTTTTTTTCTCAAACATAACTTTATATTGCTCCTTAAAACAAAGTTAAACAACAAAGAAGTTTAAAAGGGAAAATCTACTCATCACACTCATTACCGCTATCAAATCCCAAACACAAATTAACTACCATTAACAATTTGGTGTGGGGCTTTCCAGGCCTTTTTCCAAGAATAAACTGACAAGAATTGGTGTGTGTGTGTGTGTGTGTGTGTGTGTGTGTGTGTGTGTGTGTGTGAGAGAGAGAGAGAGAATTTGGGAGTGGAATTTGACGGTGGTAGTGAGTAATGGCCACTTTTCCCTTCAGCCTTCCCAGTTTCACAAAAGCTCTTCTTTTGACCAACTCTAACAGAGTCACACAGTTCCCTGTGGGAAAGAGTTCCCAGCTGAACCAACCTTACCCAGCATAATCTAACACATATAATATAGTATATCGTGCTTTATTTATTTATCCCTTTATTAATTGTATGTATTTAAGTTGATTCTATGTTTTTGCTCTGTTGTGTTAAAATTGCTACCAGAGGGCCTGGTTGGCTCAGCAGGAAGAACATGCAGCTGTTGATCTCAGGGTCCTGAATTCCAGCCGCACATTGGGTGCAGAGATTACTTACTTACTTACATACATACATACATCTATACAAACACACATGCATACATAAACTAACTTTAAAAAAATAAAACTGCAACAATACCCTTGAGTATACATATCTTTGTACCAGTGGTTTTATAAGATGAATTCCTAGAAGTGAAATTGCTAGGTGAAAGGATATGTGCACTTAAAGTATTTATAGGTAAGTCCAAATTGCCCTCCCAAATGATTGTGCCAATTTACACCCTCTTCTGCCTTGCTTTCCTTGTCAACACTGGATATTACTTAGCAATATGGTAGAGGGAAATAGTATCTTGCTTCATTTTGCATTGCTTAGATTATTAAAAATGATTGAATCTTTCATATTTCATATGTCTAATGGGCTTATACTTCTTCTTTGAATTGCTGCTTATATTCTCTGCTTTTTTTTTAACTAAACTGTCATTTTCTTGTTTTCTTGCTGTTCTCTATCTTTTATGTACATTTTAGGTAAATATTTGCAAGTATTTTCACTCAGCCTGTGGTTTACTTAATAATTTAGCTTATAGTGTTTGGCTTTTGCTTTATTTTGTTTTGGTTAGGGTCTCATCAATTTATTTTATAATAAAAAAATTCAATGTATGCTGAAGGACTAAGTCATTTCATTTAGCTGTGGCTCTGTAAGTAGGATTCCCCACTCCTAGAAAAAACACAGACGTATAAATTCTATTGGTGGCAGGTCAGAAGCAAAGCTGTCCTAAATGCAAAGAATTACACTTGACCCTTGAAAACACAGGGTTAGGGACAGCAACCCCCTCATGCAGTCAAAAATCCACATATGACTTTGGATTCCCCAAACACTTAACTACTAATAGCCAACTATTGACCTAAAGCCTTACCCATAACATAAACAGTTGATTAACATGTATTTTATATATGTATTATATATATATTATATACTGTACCCTTATGGTAAAGTAAGCTAGAAAAAAGAAAATGTTATTAAGAAAATGATAAGAGGGGCACCTGGGTGGCTCAGTGGGTTGGGCCGCTGCCTTCGGCTCGGGTCATGATCTCAGGGTCCTGGGATCGAGTCCCACATGGGGCTCTCTGCTCGGCGGGGAGCCTGCTTCCCTCTTTCTCTCTTTCTCTCTGCCTGCCTCTCTGCCTACTTGTGATCTCTCTGTCAAATAAATAAATAAAATCTTTAAAAAAATGATAAGAAAAATACAGTTATAGCACCATATACATGTGTTAAAAAAAACTGTTTATAAGTGAATCTGCACAGTTCAACCCCTATTCAAACAATTTTATCAAGGGTCAACTATAGGGATACCTGGGTAGCTCAGTCATTAAGCGTCTGCCTTCAGCTCAGGTCATGATCCCAGGGTCCTGGGATGGAACCCCACATCAGGCTCTCTGCTTACCAGGAAGCCTGCTTCTCCCTCTCCCGCTCCCCCTGCTTGTGTTCCTTTTCTGTCTGTCTGTCTGTCTGTCTCTCTCTCTCTGTCAAATAAACAAATAAATAATCTTTTTTTAAAAAGATACTCTGTTCTATATAAAAAAATATAGATATTCTGCTCTGAACAACCTAACTATAGTTTTGGGGAAATACACAGAGATCTAATTTTGAGTACCGAAACTTTCTCTGAATATTTAACCAATATTCACATTGTCTCAGAACTCTGCTTGGAATTTCTCAGAGCCTATTCAACCATGGAATACTGAAAATGAAGCACCCCTGCTATAATCACCACCATCTCCTCTGGTAGACATTGCTAATTGATTACTTTTTTTTTTCCAGGGTCCAGATGTTGTCCCAATAGTGTTCTCTAGGAGTACCTGGCTGATTCAGTAGGTAGAGCATGTGACTCTCGATCTTGGGGCTGAGAGTTCCATGTTGGGTGCAGAGATTACTTAAAAATAAAATCTAAAATAAAATAAAATAAAATTTAAAAGGCTTTTCCTACTCAGCATTCCAGAAGGCTTCTTCAACCAATTGATCAGAACTGATGTCTATGACAAAACTTATTTTGGCAATCTGGTTCCTGTCCAACCTTCTATTTTTAGAAAAAGAAAAAAAGACCCAGGGTAGGGATGTGACATCCACAAAACGCAAGCTCATTGCAAAGCCAGAACTCAAAACCAGCTTTCTGTCTCCCAACTGAATGGTCCTCCCAACGCACCATTGCATCCTGCCTCTTCTGCCACCACCAGGGAAAACCCTTCATGGAGCAGCTGGGGAAGACCCTTTTACATTATAAGACATTTAAATGGTTTGATCACAATATCTGTGTCAATAATATCCTGATAGGCTTAGAGCTGGATTAAGAAGGGGACTGGTTGGGCAATCAACACTCTATTAAGGGGCACTGAAAAATCGTTGCGAATGTAAAAAAGTGGAGAACTTGCCTCAGCAAGGCATTCTATGGAATTGGATGAAATATCCAGTAAGTTGTTTGTGGTAGGGCTGGGGTGCAAAGGTCCCCTCAAGGAGCAGTCTCACTACCAACAGATGGTCTCTAAGCTGGTGATCTGATTAACTTTTTTTTTTTAATATTTTATTTATTTGACAGAGAGAAATCACAACTAGGCAGAGAGGCAGGCAGAGAGAGAGGAGGAAGCAGGCTCCCTGCGGAGCAGAGAGCCCAATGCAAGGCTCGATCCCAGGACCCCGAGATCACGACCGGAGCCGAAGGCAGAGGCTTTAACCCACTGAGCCACCCAGGAGCCCCCTGATTAACTTTTATTTTGCAGAGTGGAGCAATAACAAATACTGGGGATGATGAAGAAAAGAATAAAGACTGACAAAAGCTAGCTGCATCCTCTGTACTTCCTCCAGGCATGTTCCGCTACAATAATAGTGAACCAATCTCTGATGAGCAGTCTAAGGGATCACAGTATTCTGAGTCTGCTCTGAGCACCAGATCTTTGATCCTCAGGGTATAGTAATATGTCTCTAACCAGCTATGTTCCCCATCCTCCCCCAACCCCAACAACCCCTAACTCTACCCATCCTTCCATCTTATCTACTCGACGAAGGCTTCCCTAACTTCCACACTGCCAATGGTTACCAGTTTCTCCTTTTGAGTATCATCTGTATCTTAATTAGGCCTTGGGAATACACCACCTGTAATTAGCAAGTATTTCTCTATGGAAGGACAACCTGCTTCTTCACCAGGCACAAACTGTGTCTTTTCCCTTGTATGTATGTCATATAGCACCTAGTTGATGCTGCCATTGCTCAAAAAGTATCTGGTGATTAAATGGCAAAAAAAGAAAAACTCACATTCACTTCCGGACTTGACTTTCAGAGAGGATCCATGGAGATCTTGGCAGCACACAGAGTTTCTTCTTCTCAAAGGCCTATCTGACTGGATCCTGTGCCAGTCATGCAAGGATTCTGCTTATTCTGCTTGGAGAAGCATGATTTTGATTTGCCTAAACTGTTTCTTTTCTTCTTTCTTTCTTTTTTTGTAACTGACTCTTATTTTATCATAGTATTGCACATATAGTAGCATTTTTTTTTAAAGATTTTATTTATTTGTCAGAGAGAGAGAAAGAACACAAGCAGGATGAGCAGCAGGCAGAGAGAGAAGCAAGGTCCCCACTGTGCAAGGACCTCAATGCGATGTGGGACTCAATCCCAGAACCCTGGGATCATGACCTGAGTTGCAGGCAGACCCTTAACCAAACATCCCACTAGTAATTTGTTTCTATTTGCATTGCTCTCATGCCCAAGGCTAGCAACAATTTGTGGTGAGGCCCACCATGTAATTTATTTTATCCTCTATCATGCAGGCCAGAATTAGAGAGAAAGGTAGGGAAGCAAGAAAAGTGGGGCAGGAATAAGAGAAGGATGAGGATAATGTGAGTTTGCTGATAAATGCAAATCTTTACTTAGAACACTTGTTCTTAACTTGAGGGAGAGTCTGTCCCCCAGGTAGGTGCCAGATTAAATACAGTACACCCAGTTAAATTAACAAATTCTAAAGCTTATTCATTGTTTCTCTGAAATTCAAATTTAACTGAGCATCCTGTATTTTTATTTGCTAAATCAAGCAATCCTATCCCAGGGGACACGTGGCAATGTCTAGAGGCATTTTTCACTGTCGTGGCTTGGGGGTGGTTAAAAGACAAACTGAGATATATTAAAATTTTTAAGAGTTTATTTGAGCAAAAATCTATCCAAATCGGCAGCACCAATCCCAAAGTGGCTAGAAGCATTCCTGCAACAAGACTATTGCAGAGAACACATGGAGGCAATGCAAGGATTGACTGGCTACAGCTTGAGTGGTTTGATAGCCTTCATTGGGAAAACCCAGTTGGATGTTTGTGATTGGTTGTCCTTAGGGTTTGATTTCTTCATCTTGAGGCAATTATAGGTTTACGTTTTGCTTAGGTCTGCTAAGGTCGTAGCACCCCCTCGGTCTAATGGCCTCCTTGTTTAATCAGTTTAATGGGGCGCTACTGGCATCCAGTATGTAGAGGCCACAGATGCTGCTAAAGATTCTCTAACACCCAGGACAACACCCCCCTCCCCAGCTGCAAAGAATGATGTGGTGCAAAATATCAACAGCACCACTTGGATAGTGCTTGGATAGTTTTTTATCTCTAAAAAATACCTAGTATGACTAAAATGGCACAGTAGGAAAACAGTTCATATGTGTATGTATAAGCATATATATTTTTCCCCACAGAAAAATTATTTGCAAAGTTGCTTTCTTTTCAAATCCACAAACTAAGATAATCTAGAGCTTCATAATGGTAATTTCTCCCAGGAGAGATATGACAAAATTCAGATCACATTTGGGGGAAAAAATACTCAGAAATAATAAGTGATTTTCCAGGATCCCACAGAGGCCAAGGAAAAATAGAATTAAAACTCAAAACTGCTAAACACATTGCTCATTGAAATAAACCCAGCCTATCTGCACCTCTCCTCCGCTCTCACTGTGCTCAGAATAGGGCATTTGCGAAGGGTTTTAGTTTTCAAGAGGAGATCAAAAGTTTTCACGACTGATTAGCATCCAGAAAGCAATAGCTTCTCTTAACCTTGAGATGCAAATAGCCCAAGATTGTCAAGGGATCTGAAGGGCTGGAGGATTTGATGGAAGATCAAATTCCCGACATTTCCAGGGCAATTAGTTTCACATGCAAAGTCACAGGAAGGTCCTGCCTACTCTCCAGGAGCAGTAAAGCTGTAATAAGACTCCGAGCTTCACAAACTTGGACTAATTGGCCTGCATCCAGCCGGCAGAGTTCATTATTGTTATCCCCATCTCCTAGAACACCGAAGGTGGGTAGAAATCTTTCTACTCCACCACCACTAGGCACGGGCTTCTTTAATATTTCCCACTTCAGATCACCAGGCATAAACTCTGGGTACTGGGACTGCTTAGCTAATTATTCACACTCGAGGAAAGGAAAAGCCTGAAATTAAGTCAAATCTCTTTGCAGATGCCTCTTAAAATGCCACTGGAAGGTGAGTCCTGGCCACAGAAAGGTTTAAAACTGTTCAACATTTTTTTCTGATAGTTAAGGAAACCAGGGAGGAAGTTGTTGTCAATTACAGCCAGGACTTTGGAGCATGAGCTAAAGTGATTTTGAAAGATCTGATTACTGAACCACTTCCCTCACCCTGGCGGCCAGAGCTGGAGCCACGGCTGACTTCCCCGAACGTGCTGTGGCAGTCGAGATCCAGCCAGGTGGCCGCATCCATGTGGTGACTCAAATGCAGCCTGTTGTCACGATGGATTTTCTGCTCACAAATGTACAGTTATGCCTGCATGTCTTTTTGTCATCAATTTGGCTCTCTCAAGGGCAACATGTCAGCTTCCTCCGGGGCCATTTAATGGCTGGGGAATCTTCCATTGGGCGACCCTGCCTGACTGACAAGGTATATGACAACCCCAGATTCTCTAGGGCTTTCACCTCGATGTTTCTCTGCCTCTGGTACTACCGATGAGGCTTCACGTTATGCAAGCTGGCAGCCGCTTTCTCAAATCGGCCGAAGGATATGGGTTGCAAAGACGTGCCCAGGGAGAATGTGGCCCCCTGAAGATGCTGGCTGGCACAGTCCTTGCAGGCAAGACGGACTCCCAGCTGAACATCTTGGCATTGGCTTCCTCACCCTTCTGGCTTTCCACTAACCTTTCATCCAAAGGTAGGGTTGGTAACAGGAGGCCTGGTCCTCCAAAGATTTCTGCCCCCTTTACCTCTCAGGGGTGCTTGTAACAGTAAGCTGTTGTGGTTAGGAACAGGGTTCCGCATTTTACTAGCTTCGTAATCTTACACAAGTTATTTTTTAACTACACTTTTCTCATCTATAAATGTAGGATAACGATACGGAGACTGCAAAGAGTTGTAGGAAGCAATAAACGAACCGCTGGCACATGGTAAGGGCTCAATAAAAACGACCTTCTTTGTTGGTTGTGGTGGACGTGGTGGTGGTCATTTGGGCTTCCCCTGTCACTCAAAGGCATGGGCAAATTCAAGCCTTCAGGTCCACTCTACAACACCCACAAAAGTGAAAGAAAAGCAAAAAGGAAAGAAAGAGTGAATCATAAAGGGGGAGAAAAAACTCCAAGTTGCTGCATTTTCTTTTTTGCTTGTTGCATTCTAAAACCTCTCTCCCATCCCAACCTGTCTCAGTGTCCTCCTCCTGCCCTGATTTTACCAGAATCGCTGCCACCCACTGACCTTTACTCAGACAGCCCTCTCACGTGCACACTGGTACTCTTAAAATCCTGCTGTCCGTGACATCAAAGCTCCCACTGTCTCCAACGCTCTGGTCTCCACCATCACAGCATACCCACCAGAGTGGCTTGCACACTGGCAACTCCCACTGCTGCCTTCAAGGGGTGACCTGAGGGATGCTAGGAGGCTGTGCTTGCCCGAGAGCCTCCCCACCCTGCTCTGTCCAGAGTTTTCATTTTGTCCTCACTGCTCTGAAATGTCCAGTGTGAAACTTCCAGTTTCAGCAACGTCAGGCCACGGACTACTAGAGAGATGTTCATTTATTACGTGAGAGGAAAGAAGCTGTGTCCCTTACTAGGTACTCACAAGACCTGAGCAGATGAGTGCACTGAAAAGAGAGCTGGGTGAGAGCTGGGCCACAGGATGAGGAAGTTTTGACGGGAATCTTTTTTTTTTTTTTTAAGATTTTATTTATTTATCAGAGAGAGATCACAAGTAGGCAAAGAGGCAGGCAGAGAGAGTGAGAGGGAAGCAGGCTCCCTTCAGAGCAGAGAGCCTGACGTGGGACTCGATCCCAGGACCCTGAGATCATGACCTGAGCCGAAGGCAGCGGCTTAAACCACTGAGCCACCCAGGCGCCCCCGTTTTGACGTGAATCTTAGGGAGAAAACATTTCCCTGCAAGAAAAGCAGGCGGCTCTGGGGACCGTCATTGCCAGGGGACGAATAAGGCCTTAATATCCATGAACGCAGAGGGTAAGATGCCCAAGATGGTAGGCAGAGATAGAGGAAAGGTCACCTTCTCCCACTTCACTTTTAGTAGCTGCGTCCTGCCTCCCTGAACCAGAAGGCAACGCGTCTGGCTGGTATGCATATTCATGGCCCCACGCTGCTGCAGACAGAAAGGCGTGAATATCTTAAATCGACTTTTCTGTTTCTATCAGGAGCATGGAAACTTGCACAATCACACCGTGGAAGGCAGGAAGTTTGCAGGGAGAGATCCTTACCTTTTTGAGCTTTGAGAGCAATAAACTCTTTCACCTGCAGGGTTTGTTGGGTAACTGATATCAAAAGAAAGGGGACAGGGGAAGGGTGCTCCATGTGGGGCTTTTATCATGTCCCCGTGGTGGGTCACTTTATGTGGGAAAAGGACCTAACGGTAGAAAGAGCAATAATAAATGGAGACTGGAACAGCACAGGGTTCAAAAGTGTCTCAATTTATAAAGTTACTTGGGGTTACCTGGAGCACCTGAAGTATCAAATGCAATTTTTATTGATTTGCATAGATGCCGTTAACATTTGGCATCTAACTCTTCCATGCCTACATACCTAAAAATAAAAATAAAAAATAAAACCTTAAAGCGGGGGAAAAAAAAAACCCAGGCAGATGTATTAGGATAACAACTCCCCCCAACAAAATCTCAGTGATTTGACAGAAAAAGGTTTATTTCTCATTCCCATCACAGTACAATGTGCGGTGCAGTCTCTCAGGTACCCAGATCCTTCCAGTGGACTGTCTTTGGAGTGGGTAAAGAAGGGAGAGGGAGAGAACACAAAGAAGGCTTCCTTGTCCTTACGCAGCTCAGCCCAGAGGCAACTTCTATTATTTCAGCTTATATCACATTTGTGGGAACCAATCATATGCCCCAGACTTAATGCAAAGGGGCTGCAGAAACAGTCTAGTATGTGCCCAGGCAGAAAAGAACATGCACTGTTGAGCACTTACCATAGCAAGGGACACTAATTTCAGCATCTAGTCAGCTTAACATTTGGTTTTTCCCTTCATTAACATAATATATAGTGCTGATACGACTGGGCTGAGCAAGATTCAAATCTGCAGTAACTGGATCAGAGAAACAAATCATGTCTCCCTAGATTGGCACGTCTTTGGCAGGTTTGCTGTCGCTTCCTATTTCCTGACCGTGGCAGACGTGGCTAATTCATCATGATGTTCCTTCCCTATAACTCCAGCCACAGCTGCACAACCTTTCTCCGTTTAGAACTGCAGACGTTCAAGACCAAGGGATCAGAGCTGACCTACAAAACAAAACCTATTTTCATCCCTGATTCTTTCCACCCCTCACATTTAATAAACAAGGAAACTGAAATGGAGGAAAGTAGAATGACTTCATTTATCCATTGACAAAGTTATATTTTGTCCCTAGTATATACTAGATGTTATGCTATGTATAGACAATATTCCTTCACACAAGATGGAGGCCTGCCTTCAGGAACTTGCAGGAGAGTGGGAAGTCAGATGAGAGGATGTGTAATTATAATACAGTATGACAAGTGCCATGAAGGAGGTAAGGGCAGGATGCTATGGGAGGACACAGCAGTGACAACTAACCTACTCTTGATGAGGTTTAGGGGAATCTTGCTGGAGGAAGAGCCATCTATACTAGTCATGAAAAATGAACAGACTTTAGCCCAGCAAAGAGCGAAGCTGGAGGATAAGAACCAGCCTGTGCAAAGACCAAAAGGTAAAAATGAAGATGGCATATATAGAAAACTGAAATTTATCCTGACTGGATTCCACAGTGCAGAGAGATGGAATTAAGGGTGTACCAATTGGTCATCGCTGTGTAACAAACCGCCCCAAAACTCAGTGACTTAACGTAATAACAGCATTATTATTGCTCATGAGTCTATGGGTCAGCTGAGCAGCTTTTCTAGTCTGAGCTAGGCTTATTCGGCTAACGTCTGGGCATTAGCTAGCTGCGTAGCCTGGTCTCCGACAGCCCTGGCTGTCACAGCTGGGCTCTCCTCCAAGTAGTCTCTCATCTCCCAGCAGGTTAGCCTGGCCTTGTCCACATGGCAGTGGCAGGGTTCCACAAGAAAAAGCAGAAGCACTCCATGCCCTTGATGCCCAGTCTCAGAATTGACTCAGTGTCACTTCCAGTCCATTTGGTAAGCCAAAAGGAGTCACAAGGAAAGGCCAGATTCACGAGGTGAGGAATCACACTCTACCTCTTAATAGGAGAAGCTACAGAATCTTTTGGCAAAGCACATGGATATAGGGAGAAAGAATTTAGTCCACTTCTTAAAATCAATCCAGCACAGAGGGAGAACAGTTGCAAGCAATAAACCTGCAAAGAACATAAAAAGAGTTGGTCAAATTCCGGTGCTTAAAGAGGCAACAGAGAGCCGTGGAGGAGAGATATGTTCAGATACAAACTCTACAAAAGGGTTGCTTTAATCCAAAACATAGTTGATGAAGGACTAGATCATGGCAGGAGAGATGCATGGCACAGTGGTTAGATTCAAAGCGATAACTACAGTTACTGTTCTGGGGGTTAAAAGAGAAGCATCTAAGGATACATAACTGGTGAGTGGCAAAGGTAAAATTAAAGCCAGGTCTTCTACATCCCAATCTGATGCTAGTGCCCTTCTTCCCCTGAGTACAATATTCCAAGTTCAGAAAATATTCCATCACTCCCCTACCAGGTACAGTGATTCCTTGGCTTCTTTCTGAATCCATCTCCAGAACACAGACACACCAAGGCCATTCTAAGAAGTAAACCTCATTGAAATCGGAAGCCCTGCTTATCATGCTAACTTAACCGTCAGTAACAGAAAGCCTTTGGAGATAGGGAAATAATAATAGACCCTAATAACTAGCCTGTCTACCAGGTGTGGCTTAGAGAATCATTAACCATCCTTAGATAAATAAATCTAGGCCATTGCTTATCCAGAAGCGGGCTTCTCAGAGTTGCTTATGTGAGAAGCATCTCAGGGGCAGATCAGCACCTGCCATGAGCACCTACCCTTTGGACTTTCAATGCAGGGCTCATATTTGAAACCAGTTCATTTCCTCTGCCCACACCTTCTTAATCCTCTGGCATGTCTCTCCCAGCCAACAGTACACAGGCCTCGGTTTAACATCAACTGCACTCGTGAACGACTTCCCCAGGGCTCCTCACAGTGAATCCCATGTTTGCCAAATAAATATTGCCTATATTTTGTCTAATCATTGCAAACATATCCTCCAAATTTGATGTAAGTCTATCTGATGGATTTTACAGGTCACAGAGATAACAGAAACTACCTCTATTTAAAATGGATACTTGCCCCTCTGCTTGGACTGTACGCTGCACTTTTCTGCCAAAGGGCTCAACACCTTTTGTGAATGTTGTTTCATTTCATAGTACACTATTGGAATTAGGTTCAAATCAGCTGTCATTACTCCTTATCTCCCCCAGGTCCAGTGTGATGGCTGAGTGCAGCCAAGATGGCCTCAGTACTCCTGCCCAGCCCTTCCACTGCACACCCTTTTGCAGCAACTCCCACCAAAACGTGGAGTCTATGTCCCCAACTCTTGAATCTGGTTTGGCTTCAGCATTTGCGTGAACCAACAGAAGATGGCGTATGCGACAGTGGGCAACTCAACAGGCCTTCAGCTTCCGGTGCGGCTCTCCTGGAGCTGCTGCCATGTTAATTAATGAGAGCCTGCCAAAGAGCCTGCCAAGCTCGCTTGCTAGGCGATTAGACAAGAGTGTGTGTACTGAGTCCCTAGCACATCCGAGGTGTGACGGTAGATGTGAGTTTCTCACCTCATTTTCTATAGGAATCAGTTTCTATCCAGGTAAGACTTGAATTAAATTAGTAATTTTTACACCTTTCTTTTTTAAGAGTAGGAGAATAGTTTTTCCTTCTTCCTTGCTCAGAAATGTGCTGAGGCCCTGGTGTGATGATGGCCAGTTGGTATGTCAAATATGATTACCATCTGAAGGACAGCAGCAGGGCTCTTCAAAAACCCTTTGCCCCTTACTGAGAGAAAGGGTTCACTTTGTAATACGTTCTCAAGCAATGAGCACAAAGAGTACTTTGAGTTCTGAATACTAAGTATAGTTCAAAAATCCAACTCATTGGAAGCAGAAAGGAAAATCACAGGCTTTACAACAAAGTCACTCTTCAGGTTCTCAGAATCACTTGAAAAGACCAATTTTACTGTTTGTCTGCCAAACCCGAGTTTTTTTGTCCTATGGCTGCTAACCATGTAGGTCTCCACGGGTCACAAAGGCCTCAGAAGCAGAAAGACTGGGCTGCTGGGGCAGGAAAAACCAGTCAGACTGGTGGAGGGCAGTGCAGCAGGTGGCAGCTTGCTCCTTCCTTGGAGTCCTTTGAGGTTTATAAGGAGAAAGGGGTGGTAGGTGGATGAGGGCAGTGGAGAGGGTGGTCTGATAGTTTCTTGCCAAGACTGTGTGTGTGAGGGCAGTAGCTCAGTTGATAACAGTCTAAAACCTGGAAAGCTGCTAAGAGAAAAAGATACAGTGCCTGCTAAAACATCCTGATCACCATTAGGAAACACTATAGTAAAACAGGGTCAGAAGTCTTCAAAAGCACCCACCCAGCGTTCTGATGCATGCTGTTCCCAGTACATAGGGTACTGTGGGCACTAGGGACTGAGAATAGAGAAGGAGGGAAGTGAGAAGATCAAGAACTCCCACAATGAGGTGTTTGTTGGGGCCGTAGGGCGGGGAAGGCTACCCATATGCCACTTTTCTTTGGCATGTGAGTTGATGCTTGCCAATACTTGCAATGAACTGAAGTCTGTATGAAAGTTATTTTAATGAGGAGAAACTGTGACTCAATTCTCCATTTCTCAGCAATGTCATATGTTTTTATTTTATTTATTTATTTTTTAAGATTTTATTTATTTATCTGACAGAGAGAGAGATCACAAGTAGGCAGAGAGGCAGGCAGAGAGAGAGGAGGAAGCAGGCTCCCTGCGGAGCAGAGAGCCCGATGCGGGGCTCGATCCCAGGACCCGGAGATCATGACCTGAGCCGAAGGCAGCGGCTTAATCCACTGAGCCACCCAGGCACCCCATATGTTTTTATTTTTAAACCACACAAAATCCACCTTCCTGACCTATGCTGTGAGGTCAGTGAGAAGACTGGCATCTGTCATTTTTGTGGCTTCCTCTCTCTGCCTTGGTCTGCATCAGAATATGGGGAAAACAGAGGTAAGAGCAAGGGTTCAAGCCCCAGCAGTCACTATTATCACCACTGAGCCCTCTAATGTATGCGGGCAGTTGAGAGCTGCTCTCTCCATTGGTTGGTGCTGCTCTGCCTGTTCCTTCATTCTTCCTCTCCCTAGGTCCCCAGACCACAGGGGCTGAGACACTCTTCCCCAGAGCACAGCAACCCCACACCCACCTGCTGGCCCACAGCCTAAAAGTTTTGAAGGGCTTCTTTACAAGAGGCAGCCTGGAATTCAGATGCTCTATACAGAAGTTTACGAACCCTATCCCTCTCAATCTACAGGACAGAACTTGAGCATAGCCCTCTCAGTCGGAGAAGGAAAAAGGTTGTCACTGCACCTTTGGATCACGGAACCCAGCATTCAAGGCTGCCTGTCCTTCCTCAGATGTGAATGGAAAATTGAGCCACTCATTCTTTGCCTGAGTTTACCACAGTGAATAAAATAAGGCATAAGCTAAGTAATTATTAATGACAACTGCCCTGATGCCAAACCAGGGTAATTTCTGTATCCTCCCACTTTGGGTAAATAATAGAAAATCTTTATTGATAAGCATAGAAATGCAGAGGTGCTTACACAACTTGTTTATGTTTTCTTTGTCCAAGCTAGCATGGTCTCTAAGACAGTAAATTCCCTGGGAGTCATCACCAAACATTTACTTTTCAATATAATTACACTATGATACACAACTAGGCAGTTATTTATGATGAGCCCTTCTAATGCTAATTATCATCATCATTATTGTCAGATATTACCATTATTGGGAGAGCTTATCTTGTGATAAACACTACACCAAGAGCCATACATGCATCAACTCATTTTATCCTCAGAACAAACCTTAGAAGTAGGCATTATTAAAAAAAAAAAAAAAAAAAAGAAGAAGAAGTAGGCATTATTATCCCCATTTTTCAGCTGTGAAAATTAAATTTCAGAAAGATTACATTGCCTATGATCACTAGCTAATACATGTAAGAACTGAGGTCAAGGACACATGGTCTGACTTGAGAGCCCAAGCTTTCAACCTGAAAGATACGCAGTCTTCCTACCACATACAGGATATGTCCAAGAGTGACTCATGAATCTCCTGCCCACCTTTCCAGACAAGTACAGCCACACATCACATTTCAGATCCAGTAAAGAACACATAACCCCCTGAACACACCCTGCTGTTTTACACACTGGAGCCTTAGTTCATATGGGTCCCTCTGCTGGGATCACTTGCTTCCCACCCCTTTTGATCATTCATCTCACAAAAAATCAGCTGAGACACAAGGTCCCTAGAAAATCTTCCCCAATCCTTTCCCCAGGCTGTTTGTATACTCACTCTGTTGTCCCCTAGCACCCTAGGCATTCTTCTGTCACTGTCCTTCCCACACTGTACTGTAGTGTTTTATTTCCTGTTTATCTGTCCTACTAGACTTGAAGACCCTTTAAAAAACAGAAGATATATATATTCATATACACACATCCATACATATACACATATATCCTTCTGTATATAATGTATATTTATTATTATATATAACATATTATATATCATATTATATATAAAAGGTTTACCTATATTTTATTTATTTATACTTTATACCTATGTTTAATCTCCAACACTTAATATATTCTCTATTCTGTATCAGATGGTCAATAAATATTTGCTGAGCTCCACTACCAACAATGTTCAGTGAGTTTCCAATGCTTATCTAAAAGTATTACCCACAGCTTTAGAACAATAGGTAAAAAATGATAACCTTTTAATTCAACCAATATTTATCACAAATCACAAAAAGAACATGAAGGGACCTTGGAGAAAATTTAGTTCCAAATGGTAGATAGATGGAAGACTCTGAAATAGGGAAAAAGGGACAGAGTTCAAGTCCCTCTTAACTACTTCCCAGCTTAGGCAAAATGGCAACCTCTTTACATTTGGTTGGCTTGTCTCTGGAATAGTGTTAAACATATCTTATCATGCACAAATGCTTGGTGAGAGGATCAATTGAAACAATATTTATGGATATATTTTGCTTACTAAAACATCATATAAGCAAATGTTTTTGTGTTGTTTTTGCCTTTCATAGAACCTGGGGCATAGTAAATGTTCAATAATTGCCATTAAAATGACTTAATACTTAAACCCTTCATTTCCTGGTTGAGATATCAGAAATTAGATTAAGTAACTTGCCTAAGATTCTCCCTAGACTGCAAGCTCACCGACCACAAAAGTTTTTTTTGTTTTTTGTTTTTTTATCCCCAGCATCTATCCCAGTGCCTGGCCTAGGGTAGGTGCTCCTGGCCCATGGAGGTGCCCCTCCCTTCCAACATTCATGGAAGGGAGGAAAGCAGGAATATCATAAAACTGGGAGTGACTGAAAGCTCCTGAGTGGCTGATTCTCTAGTCACAGGTTTTTCTATTTGATCATGGCACTGGATGCTGTAGGTTGGTGGTTTTCAAAGTGCGGTCTTGAGAATCAGCAGCATCAGCATCACTTGGGAACTTCTGAGAAATGCAAATTCTCAGGCTCCATCTCAGACTTGCTGAATCAGAAACTCTCGGGGTGCAGCCCAGCAATCTGGGTTTGAACAAGACCTCCAGGGGGTTCTGATGCTTGCCTAAGTTTGACAACCATTGCTGGAGGAGAAACTCTTCATTATCTGCCTATGTTTGAGCATAAGTGGACAGAAAAAGGTGAATTTATTTATAGCTTTTAAATAATTTATTCTAGAAACCTAAATGCACAGTACTTTCATTGTCATTTCCTACTAACTTGACACACTTATGATACAAGGGGGAAACATTTCTGGAAAGATTACATCAATAATGCAATACATTTTTGGTTAAAAATAACATTTACTGAATTGTTTTCTAAGTATAGAAGACTACATAATCGTTGTTAATAATAAGGATAAAACTGAAAATCATAGTGACACTTACATAGAGCTTACTGAATACCAGGCACTATTCCAAACACTTTTCCTATCTTAACTAGCTTATTACTCAAAACAATCCCATGAGACAGGTACAGTTTTTATCATCCCCATTTTATTTGTATTTTTTTTAAAGAATTATTTATTTATTAGACAGAGAGAGAAATCCCAAGTAGGCAGAGAGGCAGAAAGAGAGGGCGGGGGAAGTAGGCTCCCTGCTGAGCAGAAAGCCTGATGCTCCCTTGATCCCAGGACCCTGAGACCATGACCTGAACTGAAGGCAGAAGCTTAACCCACTGAGCCACCCAGGCACCCTATCATCCCCATTTTATAGAGAGGTAGAGGTTATACAACTTGCCAAAGGTCAAATGGCTTGGTAGATTCAGGATTTGTGTTCATGCAGACCAGCTCCAGGGTCTATGAGATTAACCACTATGCTATATTATAAATCACCCTAATTGAGAGATCATCACTGATTATTAATAATTATGGAGAGAGAATTTGGTGTTTTCCTTCAGCTTAACAAATATACACGTGTGTGTGTGTATTATATATACATATATATATACACATCTGGGCATACATACACGTATATATACTCTATTGATAAATATATTTATTACAATTAATTCATTTACATGTAAATAATTATAACATAGTTTTTGCATTTTTAACATATTTTTTGTATTTTTTATATATGTATTATAATTTAAAAAATAAAATCAGGTCACATACGGCTATAATCTAGTTCCTTTCATAATAATTATAAATATAATAGTACCACAATTCTAAAACAATTGTAATGTTGTACTTAATTCTCTTCAACTTTATTTAATTAATTCTCTAGTGGCGGACAAAAAAAAATCATAGCCAGTGTTTTGGATGATACGTAACATGGTAATGGACATCTCTGAACTTAAAACGTAATGATTATGCACTTCATTTTTTTATCTCTGCATAACTCTCCAATGTGGGCTCACACGAATAATGAAAAGTAACTCTCTCCCAATAGTACATCTAGTCCATAGATGTTCTTACTTTAAAACTTTATAATAGCAAAACTGAATTATACCCCATAGCCCAGCAGCTAGACTATCAGATAATTACACAGGTCATTTAAAAATACTATGAATGACAATTTCATTATCTTGATGTTAAGGAAACCACAGATACTATATCATCAGAGAATCAGAGAGGCAATGATGGAAGAACTGAAGAGCAGTCAAAGGTCAAATAAAAGCTCGCCTTGCATGTACATTCATGCCATGGGTGAGACAGTATCTAGAACACAGCAGATGTTTTGTAGGTGAATGAATATTAAGGCCTGGTAAATAGATGAAACCATGTAGGAAACTAGAGATGGGGAGAATACAGGCTGTCTTTCCTGACTTCTCTGAAAAAGCCATTCACTCCATTGTGGCAGAAAACTTGACGATGAGCACACACCAGCACTACAGAGAAATACAAAAAGCAAAACCCATCGTTCCATACAACCACATTCCTGGTACGGACTTCTGGGGCTCAGCGTGTTTAGGTCTGGCCTGAGGTCTCCCAAAGCCAATCTCCCAAGGAACTCAACAAAAACCAAAACACTTAAGCCAAATTGGAGGTGCCCAGGATGTCTGCTGTAAATAATAGGATCTTTGTGTCCACACTTACTACAGCAGGAAGGAGAGGCATGATTTTAATAAGATGTAACATGATTCTCCAGACTTAACCAGAAGGTCAGTGCTGGGAAATGTTTAGGGAGGAGACAGGTTGATAGTGCCAAAAGTTTCAGGAAACCCCCTTTTTGGTCTGCGGTGTGGGTGGGTGGGGGTAAGGAAGGAATCTGGATAATGAAACACCCAGCAATCCCAAAGTCAAAATGACACTGTGGTATAGGAGTGGGGCCTATATTAAGAATAGATACTATACAAAAAAAAAAAAAAGTATAGATACTATACATGAGGATGCTTGGGTCTTTCAGACATTAAGCATCTGCCTTTGGCTCAGGTCAGGATCTCAGTGTGCTCCTAGGGAGTCTGCTCCTCCCTCTTCCTCTCCCCCTCCCCCACTCATTATCATTCTCTCTAATAAATGAACAAAATCCTTAATAAGAAAAAGAGTAGATATTATACATGAAATTGTAGGGGAAAAAAAGTTTAAAGGAAATATTGTTAAAGGAAATATATACTGCCAAAAAGAAGCAAGCCAATCACTTCAGGGTCAGAACCTAAGGTGAGTTTTTTCCCTATAATTATGTCATTCATCTTCCTGCCAGGGAAGAGTTGGTATTGCAGAGAGATGGGTTCTTTCAGTATTACTGATCCTCCTGGATCGTGTAACTTAATCAATCAATTTATTTATTTATTTATTTATTTATTTATTTATTTATTTCTCTCTTCCTTCCTTTATTTATTTATCTGATTGTGCGACTTTAAAGGCATACTGTTGATGTAAATGTTTGAGAATCCTTAAATGCTGAAGCTGGAAGGACTTTTGTGTTAACAAATCTCATTCTAATATGTCTCAGATGAGAAAATTAAGTCCTAAAGGGATGAAGCAACTTCTCCAGAATGGCAGAGCAAGTCCACAGCAGAGCCAGGGGGAGGTTGATCCCCACAATCCTGATTCCCACTCCTACACCGCAATGGCCACAGCCCCATGTCTGTGGTCTTCGATTAATGATAGCACCTCCTCAGACCACTGGCCAACAAATATTATTTTACCCAAATGCTGCTTAATTCCTTTGCATTCTTTTATTCAATACCTATTTTGAGTACTTTTAACATGTCAATGTTCTAAAGGCAGGTGAGACATTAGCAAGATAGGTCAAGCATTCCCAGAGTAGGGAAAGAAACAGACAAGAAGCAACTAAATATATAAAGAAGATAATTTCAGGTTGTAATAAATATTATGAAGATGATACAATAGATTAATGTGGTAAAGGGTGTCTAGGATTGGAAGAGGCTACACGAGAGAGAGTGGTCAGGAAAGGCTTCTCTGAGCAGGTGACATTTGCTATAAAACTTGAAACTCCAGTAGGAGTTAGTCAACTAAAGATCTGGATGAACAGTATGTCAAGCAGAGAAGGCAAAAAGTGTAAAATGCCTGAGGCAGGGGTTCCAGTTCCAGGTAAGATGGGGTAAGAACATTCCATCCTCTCTCGCCTTCCTACTCAACACTGCTAGGAAGCATGGTGTTTTCTTATCTCAAACAGAAGGCAAACTGAATAAGACCAAAAGATGAGGTTCCACCAAGCCAGCAGGGAATTTCCTTCTCTTTTTTTCTGGTGTCCCAACCTGGTTTCAAGACATTTTGATATCTGGAGGTGGTTACTGGCCAGGGAAAAAGAGAGGTCCAGAAGAAGCCCTCTAGCTCTGGCCTCAGGAGAGAAAAGGGGAACTCCTAAGGTGAAAGGAGAACGGAAAAACTGCCTGGAGTTCTTCTCTTCTCTGCCCTCTCCTGCACCAGCCCTGAGGTAATCCCATGGTGGCAACAGCAAAAACAACAGTAGCAATAAAAGCAGCCAGGGCCTACAGAGACCTAACATTCTGAGGAGGGGAGACTTCCTCTTTGATCAGAGAGGCTGTGGTCCCAAGGAGATGGGGAGAACACCTATCATTTCCTTTCTGTCTCACTGTCCTCCCACTACAATGGCCCCTGACCAGGGTGCAGGTACAGGAAGTCCAACGCTGACTGTTGTACCTAAAGGCCTAAAGACCGAACCAGAAAGCACCATGGACCCAGAAAGGACTGGAGATCATGGAAAGGGAGGAGCCAGAAAGAACTGTCCTTTCATTAAAAAAAAAAAAAGAAAGAAAGAAAGAAAGAAAGAAAAGAAATGCAAATGACACAAACATATAAAAAAAAGTTCCGCCTTACTGATAGTGAGAGAATGTGAATTAAAACAATGCTGAGATATCATTTCTCACCTATCTTTTGCCACTTATTTGGCAAAAAAAAAAAAAAAAAAAAAAAAAAAATCCAAAAGATTGACAACGTATTCTGTATGGATACTTTGGGGAAAGAGATCCTTTCATTCCTTGATAATGGGAAGGCAAAATGGTATAGCCTGTATAGAGGAGAATTAGCAATATCTCAAAAATTTTCATTTTCTTATTGACCCAGAAATCCCACTTTCAAGTATCTGTCCCCCCAAAATTTATGAAATATGAAAAGTTGTATCCCTACTTTGCCAAGTATAAACTGGCATTATTTGGAATAGCAAAAAAACTGGAAACAACCTATTTGTTCAACAGTAGGACACCGGCTGCATAAACAGTATTACATGCCTGCAGAGTTCTCTAAGCTGTGAAAAGGCTGTGAAGCGACCTCCAAGGTGTAACAAGTAAGAAAGCAAAGCAGAGAAAAGTTATTTTAGTGAACTTCTGTTTAAACACATACACACTTACATACAGTTTATATAGAATGCTTATATACATTTGAAACAGATTGTTACCTGTTGGGGAGGGGAAAACAGGGTAGAGGAGATAAAGTGAGAAATTAAACTTCTGAACAGAATTCGTTTTGTAGATTTGACTTTCAACCACATAAATATTCACATGATTAACTACCAAAAATAAAAATAGAAATACTCCCAAAGAAACAGAAACAAAATAAGACAAAAGCTAACAGTATTTTGAAAGAAATTATTTCACGTGACTTTTAAAAAGTAGTAATTTGACTTTATATCCCTAGTAGGAAAAAAGAACCATAAAAAATACCTTAAACTATTTTTAATAATCATATTCTTAGCAATAGTGTTGCTATTATTCTGAAACTATTATACACATGGTAGAATAAAGCAAATATGTAATTATTAATGTTTATAGGAACCAAGATTTCAATATAGGAGAAAAGAAAATCAAATATATAAACCAAAGAAGTTAGGGGCACTCTGTCAGTTAGGTGTCTGCCTTCAGCTCAGGTCACGATCTTGGGTCCAGGGATCAAGCCCCAACTAGGGTTCCCTGCTCAGTGAGGAGACTGTTTCTTCCTCTCCCTTAGCTGCTCCCCCTACTTGTGCTGTCTCTCTCTCCCTCTCTCTCAAGTAAATAAATAAATAAAATCTTTAAAAATATAAAACAAAGAAATAATACCCTGTAATAACAAATTTTAGATTATTATGAATTCATAATATCTTTTTTATTTAAAATAAACAAAAAGTATTTCCAAACTCTTTCCATTAGAAAGTCTAAGAAGTAATAAACTCAATAGTAATGATCATTTCTCTTCAGATTGTGGCCTTTAAGTACCATTTCCTTAGAGAAATGGCTGACTCTATGTTGGGGCAGGAAATATAAAAGACAGCCTCGATATCTTTTCATAATAAAAAGTAAGGAAGCAACACAAAAAAGTCTAATATGAAGTCAAAAGGACTCAGGAACCATAGTAAAAAAGCTCTCCCTGGCCAAAGTTGGGATAATTTGAACATCAAAAAGAACAGAAAGTACAGTAACTGATTAAAATGGAAGGTGGGGGGGTGAGAAGTAAGTGATGGGGATTAAAGAGCACACTTGTGTTGAGCATCAGGTGATATATGGAAGGGCTGAATCACTCCACTGTACACTGAAACTAATATTCCTGTTAACTAACAGGAATTTAAATAAAAACTAAAAAAAAAAAAAAAAAAAAAAAGTTTGAGCCCATGAAGCTGAAGACTGGCTTGCCTATGGATGGTATACAACCGGGAGGAGCAGGTCTATTATTCAGGTATTGGAATGTCAGCTTCTCTCTCCCCTCAGATTTTTACCTCCCTCTGCATATAGTAAAAGAGCTGAGGTAGGCAATAATGATTTGTCCATTTTGGAATTACCTTCTTGACACTGTTCCTCCAAGCGGCTTGTTCCCTGGCCACTCCTCTCTCTACAAAGGTGGTGGGAGGAGGTCTGGGGAGAGGGCCCTTACTTCCCTTTACGAAACTACCTAGAGCCCAAAGGATTGGGGATCGGAGGATGCAAAAGAGCCTTTCGATCTGGTCTCCCATTCAGGAAGGGACTAAAATTTACCTTTAAAGCTATTTCCAAATGAGGTTAGATACAAAGATAGGAAGATAGGCTGGCAGGACTGGAAGATACCGATGCTCGCCTTGCAGCTTGAGGCTTGCATCCTAATTCCTGAGCTATGGAGTCCAGAGGGTGGAATTTATGTACTGTGTAATTACCCTGTGAAGGGCACAGTTTTATGGCTTGTATTTTTGTGTGTGTTGCAAAGCATTAATTAGTTATATGTAAATGTTTAAAGCATACCACAATATTTTGCAATCAGATTTGGTAATTTCCTTATTTTTTAATATACTAGTTGCCTCAAAAAATGAAAGTAGTCCTGCCCCCACCTTGATGTTTGAAAGGTCTCAAGAAGAGGAAGAGGAGGGCACCTGGGTGGCTCAGTGGGTTAAAGCCTTTACCTTCTTCGACTCTGGTCATGATCCCAGGGTCCTGGGACTGAGCCCCGCATCGGGCTCTCTGCTGGACAGGAAGCCGCTTCCTCTTCTCTTTCTGCCTGCCTCTGTGCCTACTTGTGATCTCTGTCTGTCAAATAAATAAATAAAATCTTAAAAAAAAAAAAAAGAAGAAGAAGAGGAAGGGGAGGAGAAGGTGTGGTAATAACAGTTACAGCAACAGCGAACATATACTAAGGACTTTTATGTGCTAGGTACTGCCAGGTGTTCTAATCGAACTTACATTAATTAGCATATTAATTAAGATGTACTAATTCATTTAATCCTCACTTACATCGTGGGTATTATCTCCATTTAACAATAAGAAAATTGAGGGGCTCCTGGATGGTTCAGTTGGTTCAGCGCCTGCCTTCAGCTCCGGTCATGATTTGAGGGTCCTGGGACCCAGCTCCTCAGCCTGGCTCCCTGCTCAGCAGGAGGTCTGCTTCTCCTTCTCCCTCTCCCCTCTCCCCATCGCGCTCTCACTCACTCTTTCTCTTTCAAATGAATAAATAAAATATTCTGAAAGAAAGAAAGGAAGAAAATTGAGGCACAGTTGATAACTAGCTGTGTATCAAACTTTACTGAAGGGTTAGAAGAAGCAAAAGGAAATCAGAGAGTATGAGGGAAACTGCATAAAACTATAGATACTAGGTGTGACTTTCTGTGGTTAAAGGAAAAAGCACCTAAGAGGTTAAAACCTTCATAAAGAGAGCTTACTTTTTGGAAGCCCCCAGATCTTGTTTCTGGATCTTCATTTTCTCATAGGGAGGCATTCCCTTCCTCTCTACCTCACTCTGGAAAATGCCACCTTTCCTCTCGGGGACTGTTCTTGTCCCAGGGCCATCCCTCTTCCCCAGCCAGGTGATGTGTTCACCAGAGTTGAAATACCTCAGATTCTGAGTTACTCAGTGTAGAATAACATTTAGAAATTTGTCAGGAGGGAGTTGTTGGTACTCCAGGAGTCTTGACCTCTTTGGTGTGTCTCTCTTTGACTCAATAGGTGACAATGAAAGATCTTATTCCATCTTAGCCTGTCAATAACCGCTGTGTCTCCTTGTATCTTCCAAAGATTAACCGTCAGAAGCAGTTAAGTCTAAAACAACCCATAGGGATATACAATATCATCCCTAAATACTACATAATTTGTAAATGTGTCTTTCTCAACAATGGAATCAGTGTTTTATGTTACTTTGGTTTGTTTCACTGTCCCCCTCCCTTCAAATTGGATTCCTCTGGGCAAACCATCTTTTTCCTGGGAGAGATGGAAGGTGAGTGGGTGAGGTTACAAAGGCTTAGGTCTTCCAACTCCACCACAATGTCAATGAGGTTATCTCTCTCTCTCTCTCTCTCTTTTTTAAACACACTTCCTCTACGTTCTAAGTGACCAGTAAAAGTCTGGGGTTGATGGTCTTTGGTCACATTTTCACCCTAGCACCAAAAGCAGAGCTCCCTGAGGGCCTGGTACTTATTAAACACTGTATAACTACTTTCTTTGAGCCAAGTACCAGGGCCTGGCCATCACCCAGCTATGTGGTGAGAAATCTCATGTTAATGTTTCATTACAGTAAACATTGCTTGGGGCTGGTTCTAAGCAAAGGGATAAATCAGGACCATAAACAATTCAAAGTCAGTTTTTAGAATGAAAGCAAGCAAGTCTCTATGAATTATTCCCAATGCCCAAGATAACAAGTTAAGTTCTCCAAAGCACTTTTATACGTACTACATCATTTCAATCTCATAATAACACAGAAAGGTCTTTAGAATTGGCAAGATTACCTATATTCAGTAGACCAAGAAATTGAGACTTGTGAGTTCAAGTGACTGGGCAAGGTTACCCAGCTAATCACAGAGCAAAGCTTGTTTTTGCACAACCTAGTCCAACTCTTGCCAAAGCTTTGATGTTTGCCTTCTTTTTATCTGTAAAGCATTTTACAGTTATTTCCCCAATGTACGGTTTCACAGGCATCTTTTTAAACTCACTTAATCCCTGTGATACGTAATTTTATGTGTCAACCAGACTGAACTAAGGGAGGCCCAAATAGCTGGTAAAACACTATTTTTGGGTCTGTCTATGAGGGTGTTTCTAGGAGAGATTAGCATTTGAACTGGTGAACTAAATAAAGCAGATGGCCCTTCTCAGTGTGGGCGGGCACCATCCGATCCACTGAGGGCCCAAATGGAGTAAAAAGGTAGAGGAAGAGGAAATTTAAACTCCCTGTGAGTTTTGATATCTGTTTTATCTTGAGCTTAGACATCTGCCTTCCTGGATTTCGGGTCTTTAGACTTGAACTCTTGAACTGGGACTTAGACCATCACCTCTGCCACCTCCCTTGATGGGCTCAGTGTTCCGTTAATCAAGAATACAAGTTTGGGGTGCTTGGGTGGCTCAGTGGGTTAAAGCCCCTGCCTTCTGCTTGGGTCGTGATCCCAGGGTCCTGGGATCAAGCCCCACATCGCATCCGGCTCCCTGCTCAGCGGGGAGCCTGCTTCCCCCTCTCTCTCTGCCTGCCTCTCTGCCTGCTTGTGATCTCTGTCTGTCATATAAATAAATAAAATCTTTAAAAAAAAAGAATAAAAGTTCGAGATCCTAGAATGATCTCTGAAACAAAAGTGCTCAAATGGAAAGAAA